>NC_083368.1:4245000-5445000 GCF_030254825.1 Meriones unguiculatus | reverse complement strand
GGAAAAAGAAGATTCCCTGCTCCAAGGCCCAGAAAATATTTTCAACAAAATCATTGAAGAAAATTTCCCCAACTTAAAGGAGAGGCCAATTAGAATACGAGAGGCCTACAGAACACTCAATAAGTTAGATCAGAAAAGAAAATTCTCCTGCCACATAATGATCAAAACAGTAAGTTGATTAACAGAACAGAACAAAAACAAACAAACAAACAAACAAAAAAAAACAAACTAAAAGCTGCAAGGGAAAAAGGCCAAGTAACATGTAATGGCAAACCCATTAGAATCACACCTGACTTTTCAACAGAGACTATGAAAGCCAGAAGGGCCTGGACAGATATCATGCAGACCCTAAAAGAACACAAATGTCATCCCAGGCTACTATACCAGCAAAATTCTCAGTCCTCATAGACGGAGAAAACAAGATATTCAATGACAAAAACAAATTTCAACAATACCTACAAACAAATACAGCATTACAGAAGAAACTAGAAGGGGAAATACAACCCAAGAAAACTAGCTACGTTCAAGGAAACACAGGAAATAATTAACCTCACTACAGTAAAACAAAACACAACCAAGCGTACAACCTTATGACCACAACCAACGTCAAAATCAAAAGATCTAACAGCCATTGGTTATTAATCTCTCTCAACATCAATGGACTCAATTCTCCAATAAAAAGACACAGACTAACAGAATGGATAAGTAAACAGGAAGCAATCTGTTGCATACAAGAAACACAACTAAGTCACAAAGATAGATATTACCTGAGGATAAAAGGTTGGGAAGATGGCTTTCCAAGCAAATGGAACCAAGAAGCAAGCAGGACTAGCCATTCTAATAGCTGATAAAACAGACTTTCAACCAAAATTAATAAAAAGAGATGGGAAAGGACACTTCATACTCATCAAGGAAAAATTCCACCAGGAAGACAGCACAGTCCTGAACATCTATTTCCCAAATACAAGGGCACCCACATTTGTAAAAGAGACATTGATAAAACTTAAACCACATATAGATCCCCACACATTAATAGTAGGAGACTTCAACACCCCACTCTCAACAAAGGACAGGTCAACAAGACAGAAATTAAACAAAGAAAACAATGTCTCTAACAGAGGTCATGAATCAAATGAACCTAACAGATATTTACAAAATCTTACACCCAAACACAAAAGAATTTACCTTCTTCTCAGCACCTCATGGAACCTTCTCCAAAATAGACCATATAGTTGGTCACAAAGCAAGCCTCAACAGATACAAGAAGATTGAAATAATCTCTTGTACCCTATCTGATCACCATGGAATAAAGCTGGAACTCACAAAAACAGAAATAGCAATAAGCCTACACACACATGGAAACTGAACAACTTGCTGCTAAAAGACAGCTGGGTCAGGGAAGAAATAAAGAAAGAAATTAAAGTCTTCCTAGAATTCAATTAAAATGAAGACACAACATACCCAAACTGTGGAACACAATGAAAGCAGTGCTAAGAGGAAAGTTCATAGCACTAAGTGCCTTCAAGAAGAAATTCGAGACAGTTCATTCAAGCAACTTAGTGGCTCACCTAAAAACCCTAGAAAAAGAAGAAGCAGACACACCAAAAATGAGGAGACAGCTGGAAATACTCAAACTCAGGGCTGAAATCAATCAATTAGAAACAAATAAAACAATTAAAAGAATCAATGAAACCAAGATCTGGTTCTTTGAGAAAATCAACAAGATAGACAAACCCTTAGCCAAGCTAACTAAAAGGCAGAGAGACACCATCCAAATCAACAAAATCAGAAATGAAAAGGGGGACATAACTACAGACACTGGGGAAATCCAAACAATCATTAGGACTTACTTCAAAAGTCTATATGCCACAAAACTTAAAAATCTGAATGAAATGGACAATTTTCTTGATCGATTCCACTTACCAAAGCTGAATCAAGACCAGGTAAACAGTCCTATATGCCCCAAGGAAATAAAAGCAGTCATCAAAAGTCTCCCATCCAAAAAAAAGCCCAGGAACAGATGGTTTCAGCACAGAATTTTACCAGACCTTCAAAGAAGAGCTAACTCCAATTCTCTTCAAACTATTTCACAAAATAGAAACAAAAGGAACACTACCAAACTCATTCTATGAAACCACAGTCACCTTGGTACCTAAACCGCACAAAGACCCAACAATTAAAGAGAATTTCAGGCCAATCTCCCTTATGAATATTGATGCAAAAATACTCAACACAAAACTCACAAACCGAATGCAAGTTCACATCAAAGATATCATCAACTATGACTAAATGGGCTTCATCCCAGGTATGCAGGGGTGGTTCAGTATACAGAAATCCATCAGTGTGATCCCACCATATTAACAAACTGAAAGAAAAAAAAAAAACACAGGATAATCTCCTTAGTTGCTGAAAAAGCACTTGACAAAATCCAACATGCATTCATGTTTAAAGTTTTGGAGAGATCAGGGTTACAAGGCAACTATCTAAACATAGGAAAGGCAATATACAGCAAGGCTAGAGCCAACATCAAACTAAATGGAGAGAAACTTAATACAATCCCACTGAAATCAGGTACAAGGCAAGGCTGCCCACTCTCTCCATATCTCTTCAACATAGTTCTGGAAGTCCTTGCTAGAACAATAAGACAGTTGAAGGAGATCAAGGTGATAAAAATTGGAAAGAAAGAAGTCAAAGTATCACTAGTTGTAGATGATATGATAGTATACTTGAGTGACTCCAAAAATTTTACCAGGGAACTCCTAAAGCTGATAAACACCTTCAGCAAAGTGGCCGGATACAAAATTAACTCAAAAAAATCAGTAGCCCTCCTGTATACAAAAGACAAAAGGACTGAGAAAGAAATTAGGAAAACAACACTCTTCACATTAGCCACAAATGACATAAAGTACCTTGGTGTAACCTTAACAAAGCAAGTCAAAGACTTGTATGAAAAAAATTTCCAGTCTCTGAAGAAATAATTAGAAGAACATACCAGAAGATGGAAAGATCTCCCATGCTCATGGCTTGGCAGGATTAACATAGTGAAAATGGCCATTTTACCAAAAGCAATCTATAGATTCAATGCAATTCCCATCAATTTATCAACACAATTCTTTACAGACCTGGAAAGAAAAATTCTCAACTGCATATGGAATAACAAGAAAACCAGAATTGCTAAAACAATCTTCTACAATAAAAGATCCTCTGGAGGAATCTCCATCCCTGATCTTAAGCTGTACTATAGAACAACAATACTAAAAACTGCCTGGTACTGGCATAGAAACAGAATGGTGGATCAATGGAACCAAATGGAAGACCCAGAAATAAACACACAAACTTATGGACACCTGATCTTTGACAAAGATGAAAAAAACATACAATGGAAAAAAGATAGCATTTTCAACAAATGGTGCTGGTCTAACTGGATGTCTACATGTAGAAAAATGCAAATAGATCCATACTTATCGCCCTGCACAAAACTCAAGTCCAAGTGGATCAAAGACCTCAACATAAAACCAGACACATTAAATCGGTAGAAGAAAAAGTGGGGAAGACCCTAGAACTCATTTGTACAAGAGATAACTTCCTGAACAGAACATCAACAGCACAGGCTCTAAGAGCAACAAACAACAAATGGGACCTCATGAAATTGGAAAGCTTATGTAAAGCAAAGGACACTGTCATCAAAACAAAACGACTGCCTACAGATTGGGAAAGAATCTTCACCAACTCTTTATCTAACAGAGGGCTAATATCCAGTATATATAAAGAACTAAAGAAGCTGAAAAGCAGCAAACCAAGTAATCCAATTAAAAAAATGGGGAAGAGAGTTAAACAGAGAATTCTCTGTAGAAGAATATCAAATGGCAGAGAAACACTTAAAGAAAATCAACGTCATTAGCCATTTGGGAAATGCAAATCAAAATGACCCTGAGATTTCACCTTACACCCATCAGAATGGCCAAGTTGAAAAACTCAAGTGACAGACAACACATGCTGGAGAGGTTGTGGAGAGAGGGAAACCTTCCTCCACTGCTGGTGGGAATGTAAACTTGTATAACCACTCTGAAAATCAATCTGGTGCTCTCTCAGGCAACTAGGAATAGTACTTCCTCAAGACCCAGCCATACCACTCCTAGGCGTATATCCAAAAGAGGCTCAAGTACACAAAAAGGACATTTGCTCAACCATGTTTGTAGCAGCTTTATTTGTAATAGCCAGAAGCTGGAAACAGCCCAGATGCCCCTCAATTGAAGAATGGATGCAAAAATTGTGGTACATCTACACAAAGGAATATTACTCTGCAATGAAAAATAAGGAAATCATGATATTTGCAGGTAAATGGTGGGACCTGGAAAGGATCATCCTGAGTAAGCTATCCCAGAAGCAGAAAGACACACAGTATATACTCACTCATATAGACATGTAATATAGGATAAACCTTCTAAAATCTGTACATCTAAAGAAACTAATCAAGAGAGAGAGCCCTGACTAAAATGTTCAATCCCCATCCCAAAAGGCAAAGAGGATGGACACCAGAAGAAGAGAAGAAAACAGAAAACAAGTGCCACAGAGGGCCTCTGAAAGGCTCTGCCCTGCAGACTATCAAAGCAGATGCTGAGACTTATGGCCAACTGTTGGTCAGAGTGCATGGAATCTTATGTAAGAAGTGGGAAATTGTAAGATCTGGAGAGGACAGGAACTCCACAAGGAGAGCAATAGAACCAGAAAATTTGAACACAGGGGTCTTTCCAGAGACTCATACTCCAACCAAGTACCATTCATGGAGATAACCTAGAACCCCTGGACAGATGTAGCCCATGGCAGTTCAGTGTCCAAGTTGGTTTCATATTAATGGGAACAGGGACTGTTTTTGACATAAACTGATTGGCCTGCTCTTTGATCACCTCCCCCTGAGGGGGGAGCAGCCTTACCAGGCCACAGAAGATGACAATGCAGGCACTCCTGATAAGATCTGATAGACTAAGTTCAGAAGGAAGGAGAGGAGGACCTCCCCTATCAGTGAACTTGGAGAGGAGCATGCATGAAGAAGGGGGAGGGAAAGTGAGATTGGGATTGGAGGAGGGGGGCTTATGGAGGGATACAAAGTGAATAAAGTATAATTAATAAAAGTTAAAAAATAAATAAATTGATATATAAGCACCCCCCAAAAAAAAAGAATCCAGTCACAAAACATCTTGGAATTCCTAAGAAATCACCAATAGAGGAAGGAAATAAAACAGTTTAAAGCATAGAAAATACTTTTTAAAAACATGGAATAAAATCCCAATCTAAAGAAGGAGGTACCTGTCAAGATGCAAAATATATACAGATTACCACAAAAACAACAAAATAAAGAGAATTCAACAAATATTGCTCATTGATAATTTTCATCATCAGTGGTCTCAATTCTGATTAAAAAGGACCAGAATCATAGAATGGATTCATAAACATGATCATTCCTTCTGTGATATTAAGGAAACACACCTCAATATCAAGGAGAGATATCACCTATGTGTGGAAAAATGGAAAGAGATATTCTAAGCAAATAGACCTACAAAGAACCAGTGTAGCCATTGAAATATCTAACAAAAGATACAGCAAGCTAAAATTAAATAGAAAATCTACAGAAGGTCATTACACACTCATCAAAGGAAAAATCCACCAAACAGACACGGCAATTCTTAGTATCTACACACCAAACACAAAGCACCAAAGATCCTAAAATATATACTACTACTGCTTAAGTTTTTTATTGGCCTTCACAAAGTGATTATGGGAAACTTTAATGACCTCATCTCACCAATAAACAGGTCATTTAGACAAAATAAGCAGAAATACTAGATCTAACTGATTTCATGAATCAAATTGACTTAACAGATATTTATAGATTATTTCACCCAAACACAAAAGAATATATCATCTTGTCAGCAGCTCATGGAATTTTCTCCAAAATTATCCACATACTAGGACACAAAGCAAGTCTCAGCAGATACAAGAAAACTGAAATAACATTTTGCATCCTACTAGACCATCATGAATTAAAGCTTGATATCAACAACTGAAATAACCAGAAGCTTACAAACTCATGGAAAATGGATAACTCTCTACTACATGAAAAAGGGGCCAAGACAGGAATTATAAAATAAATTAAAGACTTTCTAGAATTGAGTGAAAATGAATACACAACATACCCAAAATTATAGGACAAGATTAAGGCAGTTCTAAGAGGCAAGTTCACAGCACTAAGTTAAGAAAAAAATATGTATCATATTAGTACCTTAACAAAAACCTGAAAGCTTTAGTACAAAAAGACAAAATAACACACAAAGGGAGTAGATGACGAGAAATAATCAAAGTCAGGGATGAAATAGAAAGAAAAAAATACAAAGAATCAAAGAAACAAGAAGTTGGTTCTTTGAGAAAATCAATAACATTGAATTAACAAAATTAAATTAACAAAAAGGTGAAGAAAGAAGATCCAAATGAATAAAATTAGAGACATACAACAGACACCAAGGAAATCCAAACTTTAAAACCTGTACTCCACCAAATTGGAACATCTAAAGGAAATGGTTAATTTTCTTTATATATACCACCTACCAAAGTTAAATCAAGATCAGACAAATAATTTAAGCAAATGTATAACTCCTAATGAAATAGAAGAAGTAATTAAAATTCTTCCAAACAAAAACCCCAGGACCAGATGGCTTTAACACAGAATTCTACCAGCCAGTCAAAAAAATAAATGCCAATGCTCCTCAAATAATTCCACAAAATAGAAACAAAAGGAATATTAACCAATTCTTTTTGCAATGTCACAGTTATTCATATACTTCAAGCTAGTAAGGACCCAGTAAAAAAAAATTACAATTTATTTTCATGAACAGAAATACAAAAACTCTCAAGAAAATACTTGCAAAATGAATAAAAGAATACATCAAAAATATCATCCACTATGATCAAGTAGGCTTCATCTCAGAGATTTAGGGGTAGTTCAATATATCGCAATCAGTAAGTGTACTCTACCATATAAATAAATTGAAAGGAAAAAAAGATCAACTCATTATATGCAGAAAAGTCTTTTTACAAAATCTAAAACCCTCTCATGATAAAAGCCCTGGAGAGTTTAGAGATACAAGAAATATACCTAAACATAATGAAGTCAATTTACAGCAAGCCCATAGCCAATATCAATTTAAATGGAGAAAAACTCAAAGCCTTTCCACTAAAATCAGAAACAAGACAAGGTTCTCATATTCCAGGACTCAGAGGCTGAGCTATTAGGACCATACATATCTTCGCTACATAATGATTTCAAAGGCCTGCTTGAGCCTTGTAGTGAAAGCCTGTCTCAAAAAAACTCCAAAAACAATAATAACAAAAGTATGCCAATGGTTGTTACTTAATTATATTGAATGACTGACTAGTATAAATGATTTCTAACATTAAAAACTAATTTTGAGCTATACAGAACCATGACCTATCTTCACAATTTTTCTGTAAATGAAAAATAATTCTAAAATTTAAATGGTTACTTAAAAACCTATAATGTAAAATAATGTATACCCTTTTTCTCCAAATCGAATATGTTTACATTAAAAACGACACTTGAAATCATGTTGTAATCAAATGAATGATAGTGATAATTAATTTTTTCTTTCATTTTTTAGAAATATTAATGAATACTTGAGAGTTCACAAAAATATACCTGTATATTTCTTCAGAAATGTCCATTGTTGCCACTTCTTAGCCACATAACCTCTACCTCTGCCAAGCTGACAATATTAAGCTCCATATTAACATAATTAATTAGCTCATTTGTACATTAGGTTTCCAGTGCTTTATCATTATAATAGAGAAAAAAGAACTTGTGGGGCCTACTTGGTGCCCCTCCCTCTTCAGAGCATCTGCTCTGCTGGCATTTGTAAATACTGTGCCTTTGAGTTTTAGCCACATGGAATATTAGCTCCAGTGGGAGCAAAGAAATGCCTATTCCATATGATCCAAATTTTAAAATGCTACATCAAAATGAGTCTTCTAATATACCATTGAAACTGACTCACCATTAAAGCTGTGTGGAATTTAAATGTCTTTGAATTGATTGGAGATTGAATAAATAAAAACATTAATACTCTGTGTCAAAATACTGAAATAATTTAACTTGTTAACTAGTTCCATGATTCTTTAAACTGCTGTGTGTGTGTGCAGAGGTAAGCTCACTTTCCTGAAGAGAACATGGGAATTGTTCATAATTGTAATCTTTGACCCAAGGAGGAAAGACTGTTGTACTTTTAAATCATTTCTTTTCCCAGTCAGGAGGCTCATTTCTTTTCACCATCTGAGTGTGTGTAACTGATTATTGCATGCTTAACTTCTCATCATTTCTGTGGTATTACTGAAGGTAAGAATTGTCCTATTTGAAATATCATACACACCATACAATTTTTTATTTTTTTCTACAACACAAAATTAAAATCATTTTTTCAAAAACTTAACACAATTCTTTTTGTCTCATTTAGCTATTTGCTGAAATATTATGTGTCAATACATTATCAGGTAACACAAGTTTTACCAAATTACTTTTTTTTCTGGCAAGTTAGAAATTTTCAAAGTTAAATTTTAAATGACATAACATTATACTGTACAATGCCACCTTATGTATGTACTGTTCCCATACTGAGATCTGTCAGATTAATTTCTTAGATGCTACTATTTGCCTCTTCTGTAACTCTGAATGATATTTTCCTCATGTGATTCCATGAGAGTTTTTTGGTTTTTTTTTTCTGGTCTGAATTCCCTGTCTCACAATATAATCAAATGATCTTCACTGATCTTTTCTACATTGATGAGGAGCAGAGATGGCAAAAGCTTTGAGACACTAAAACGGCTATCTAGAGTTCTAGTCTATGCTATCAAGCTTTCCAGGGAAAATAACTTGTGTCATCTGGCATTTTGGCATAATGTGATTGTTTTCCTTAGGCTTCTGTTGAAATTAGAAATTAATTAAAAAGCAGCTATCTTTCCTATTTTGGAGGAACAAAGGGAAGAGGTAGTATTGGCAGATTCCCAAACTACAGTCAAATGTCAGTATCTGGAACCATAACAAGCCCTACTGAAGAACTGGAAACAATAGGAGGAAATCATCGAGGCAAAGAGAGAGTAAGACGTCCTGCATTCCCTGCCTCATCCCTCAACATTACCACTGGACAAAACCCAGCTCAGCAACCGGAAAGTGGACCCTGCAACTAGGAATATGAAACAGAGTGTAAAGGCAATTAAGTAAAAGTTACATGAAAAAGGCTGCACTTTGGACAGAAGGCTTTGCTTCTGCCCCTAAATCCACATGAGAAGTTGCCAGTCACTGAGGTCATAGGATTAATAGACTTGCATTTGGGAAGTAATTATGCACTGGAAGAAAAAATCTCCATAAATAAGATGCCTTTTGCCATGTGAGCCTCTACCAGACACCAAATCTCCTGGTGCCTTGACGTTGGGGCCTTCAGAACTGACCCACACCTCAGCATTTTGTTGTAACAATTTGAATAGACTAAGACCACTCCAACCCACACAACTTCTGATATCTAGTTTTCTGATGCCTCTAGTTTCATGGCCACTGAGAAAGTTGGGTCACAGCACCAATCAGATCAGATTTTACTGTCAGCTGGTAGGCAACTTCTGCTGTTTGGTTTTCCCTGAGACTGTTTTCTGCCACTTATTTTCCTGGGGTTTGAAATCCTCAGGGAACCAGTCATCTCTGAGAAAGTTGAACCTGTGGGTTACTCAGCAGGGTACCAAAACCACACTCTCAAAACCATAACCTAGAAAGTATAGACGGACCACAGATCGTTCCGTAAGACACCACCAGATGCGTGTAGACCTTGCTTTTTTTTTTAATGACAGTATGAGGGCAGCCAGAATTCCCCTTCAATTCTTTCTTTTTAAATCACTTTCTTTTTAATTCAGTTTAGCTCATCCTGTTTGGCTTTCTTTTTCCAACCAAAAAGAAACAATTTTCAGTCCACATGTATAAATGTCTGTGTACGATAGAAGTGTTCTAGTTGAAGATGCTGATGAACTGCACAGCAGCTTACCTCTCAGGTTTTTTTTGTTTTGTTTTGTTTTGTTTTGTTTTAGTTTATAATGGGAAATTTTATTGTGATTTAACCAAAGGCTAAAATTGTAGAAAATACTGTGTAGGAGCACTAATAAAATCCTACTCAAAGTCCCTCAAATGTTGACACTCCTCATCTAAGATCACCTATTTAATCTTTACATCCTATATAATCTGCTAAAAAAAAAATTGCAGTCTACTTACAACAGGATTTGTGTCCCACAGCTAAATAATCCGGCTGAATGCCACCCCTGTGATCACTCGCGTACTTCATCAATTGTTTTAACCCGTGAGCACTCAGAAGACCAAGGTTGGAAGAACCCTTGACAACTGTCCCTAAAATAGAGAAAGCAGGGCTCCCCAGAGCTTTATTTCATTGGCAATCTAATGTGTTCACAAAACTGAGCTGAGACAAATAGAGACATTACAATTTAGAAAATAAGACTGCAGAACTTGCATGTGATAGTCAACAGAAAAATAACAATAAGCTTAAAACCACAGACATTCTACACTGCTACTTTAAAAGAAATACCTTTCTCATAAGAAAAAAAAATCTTGCAAAGGTATTAAAAAACACTAAGCTGTTGAAAGCGATAGTAGGGACTGAGAGTAATTTAAATGTCAGAAGTTCAACTCACCAGACAAAAATATCAGTTAAAATTCGTCTGTACCTGGTAACCTTGCTTTACAATTTATAGAACTAATTACCCCAATATCATTTTATCATCCATGCTTATTTTCATATTTGGATAGAGAGAGCCCTGTGCATTTTAAAGTCACAGCGCCTTCAAAATAACTTGCAGGACAGTTATGGATGCCAGAGTAAGCAATTATGACAGACAGCAGAAAAGCTGACAACATGCCAGATGACAGCATCATGCCATGCAGTTAAGAACTTCTTCTGTCTGTTATAGCCTATATGAGCTCTGTGGGCATTTGTGGATGTGCAAGCTTGCTCAGGTGCTTTTAAAATAATTTGTTGTTACTTGCTACATTTAAAGATGACATGTCTCAGCAGGGCCCTCTTAGTTCTGTACCTGGAAATGCTTTTACATGTATACCTGGAAATACTCGTAAGAATGTACCTGTTATTTGCCACAGTAAAAAAAGTAAAAAATACTCCAGTTTAACTGGCAAGAATATAAACTGTGACATAATCATGCAATAAGATTCTATTCACCAATGAAATAAATAATTTATAATTACAGACGTCCATGAGCATAGATCTCTGAAACATTATGTCAAGAAAACACACAGGGATCAAATCCACAAATAATTATGACAAAGACATCTGTTGTTTTGGAAGATACATATAAGTGATAAAGCTAGAAAAAACAGTAGACATTCTGAAGAAAATAATAAACACACATTTCAAGTAAGAAGTATTCTCTTGAAGAGCCTTGAACTTGAAATCATTGGCACAGGAGACAACTTCCCGAACAGAACACCAACAGCACAGGCTCTAAGATCAACAGTCAATAAAGGGGACTTCATGAAACTGAAAAGCTTCTGTAAAGCAAAGGACACTGTAAAGCAAAGAACAAAACAACAGCCTACAGACTGGGAAAGGATCTTCACCAACCCTATACCTAACAGAGGGCTAATATCCAAAATATATAAAGAACTTAAGAAGTTAAACACCAACAAACCAAGTAATCCGATTATAAAATGGGATATAGAGCTAAACAGAGAATTCTCAATAGATGAGTATCAAGTGGCAGAGAAACACATAAAGAAATCTTCAATGTCCTTAGTCATCAGGGAGATACAAATCAAAAAGACCCTGAGATTTCACTTTACACACATCAGAATGGCTAAAATCAAAAACTCAAGTGACAACACAGGCTGGAGAGGATGTGGAGAAAGGGAAACCCTCTCCATTGCTGATGGGAATGTTGTGGGAGTGGTGCCTCTGACAGTTGCTTTGATATTTAAATCTCAGTGGAGAGACTGCTTTTACCGGACCTTCTCTAAAGGCAGGGAAGAATTTGCAAATCCATCTCCTTTTGTTTGTGACAGCAGGTGGGATAGCTTGTGAGGATCACACCTCTTCCTCAGGCTCCTCGTGGAAATTAAACCATTGTTCTGAGATGTTTCTACTCTGGCTTAAAAACTCTACAATAAAAAGGCCGACAGTTACTGCTAAAGGGGCTGACAGTGGCTGCTAGGGCTGCTAGTTTTTGCTGCAGCTAGGAGAGTTGCTGCTAGAGGCTTGAGGCTGCAGAGGCTAAGGCAGCCTTTTGCTGTGGCTGTCGAGTCCGGACCTTTTAAAAAAAGCCTCCTGTGTGCTGTGTGTTATTTTATTAATTTTAATCCTCACTCCCGACTCAAGAATCGTTCGACTCTGCTGGCTGGCTCCGGCAGAATGTAAACTTGTACAACCACTTTGGAAATCAATCTGGCTCTTTCTCAGAAAATTAGGGATAGTGCTACCTCAAGATCCAGCTATACCACTCTTAGGCATTTGCTCAACCATATATAGCAGCTCTATTCGTAATAGCCAAAATCTGGAAACAACCTAGATGTCCCTCAATGGAGGAAAGGATACAGAAATTGTGGTACATTTACACAATTAAAAACAAGGAAATCATTAAATTTGCAGGCAAGTGGTAGGAACTAGAAAAGATCATCCTGAGTGAGGTATCCCAGAAGCATAAAGACACACATGGTATATAATCACTCATAAGTGGTTATTAGCCATATATTATAGGATAAGCATACTAAAATCTATACTCCTAAATAGGCTGAGCAACAAGGAAGACCCTAGGGAAGATGCTCAATCCTCATTCAGAATGGCAAATGTGATAGATAGACATCGGAGTGTTTAAGGAGGTGAGAAGTCTTACAGCACCACTAACCTAACAGCTGTGAAACAAAATTCAGCCTCATTCTCAATATTCTTGCTGAAGGAGTAATTTGACTTCCTACACAGCAGTCTCAGGCTTATCCTGAGAGACCAAAAGATAAATTAGCAGTTTAATTAAGACCTAAAGTAGGTACTGTAAAGAAGTTTAGTAATGCCCTGAGGGGAAGAGCCACCTCACTGCATTATTTCCCCACCCACTAGAGATACAGTTGCTAGGAAACTGGACCCTCCCCCTAGGGAGGGACACCTGGTCATTAATGGTCTGGGAACCTTCCTATAGTCAAAATGTAGCATCTTGACTAATAGATGCTTGCCAGGCGGGAATTGCCCCTGCCTTGGGAATGCTGGGAGGGACCAGAATCTATAAATCACCCAACTAACCTGGGGACTGCGCGCTCAGCTCCCACCGCTTTGGCGGTGGGTGTTGTGAGCCCAAGCTGCAGCTTGTAATTTACAATAAAAAGACCCTCATGTGTTTTGTAACGGAGTCAATTCCTGTAGATCTTTTGGGGGCTCGCGAACTGGGTGTAACAATCCATTTGTAATTTCTCTTTCAAATGTTGTGGTTCCTATGCCCCAACAGTCCCTGTTTACCAATATAGAATCATAGAACAAGTGAAATGATGTGTGAAAACGACTTTGACTGTTACTGTAACTGCTCCAGTTACTCTGAAATAAGAGGGAGGCTTTCTGGGTGTGAGACCCTGTTGAAAGGTTCTGCCAGCAGAAGTCTCTTGTCCTTCCACAAGCTCATTTAAAGGCACTGGTATTACCGGCCCAAAGACAAGAGATAGCGATCAGCATGTCCTGGGGCCTCAGCCACTTGCCTCCTTATTGAAAAAGCAGCAAAATTAATTAAACAATAAAAACTCAGATACACAAAATATATACATATTTGTCATTCAAAGTTTGTTAAATATTCAAATCAAAATAGCTGAGAGAGTTAGCATAGGAACTTAGCAAAGCATTCTGGGTAGAAGGTAGATGTGCCAGACAGAAACAGCACACTAGTGAGGAAGGGCCATCTTCCTTGCTTCTGACCCCACTCTCATCGGTTGCTCTCTTCTCCTTTTAGAGAGTGTACCAACAACACACCAATGTTGGCCCACAGTAAGAGTCAGACTCTTGTAACAAAGGCCTACTTGTTTCAAAACCTTCCTCTGGGTAATAATAAAGTTATGAATAAAAGTTCATATTTGAGAACGTACATTGTCCCAAGAACTCAACTATGCATTTTCAATTGACAAAAAAAAAATTTCTGCAAGTCCTGAAAGACTGCAAGGCTCCCATGTAACTGCAATTGTTTGTCTAATTTTAAGGATGAGAAAATAATATCACAGAAAGAGTAAATAAATCACACAGACTCTCATAGATCACATGCAACAGGCCTGGGACTAGAAACTAGACAGTCCTTCTGCCCCGGGGGCTTTCTTCAAAATGTCTGCTGTTCCTTTGCTGTGGATACCTACAGTGCTAGAGAATCCTAGCGATGGGACCATATAATAGTCTGTTACAGTATTCAGCATAGGTCTTCCCTAGTGTGACACTAGAGGTGTTCCCTCTCAGTATTATTCGTTCATTATCTCTTTTTCAATTAAATTTTTTATATTAATTACCACTTATTTACTTTGTATCCTAGCTGTAGCCCCCTCTCTCATTCCCTCCCCACCCTCCTTCCCTCATCTCCTCCCTGCCCCTCTCTAAGTCCACTGATAGGGGAGGTCCTCTCCCTTTCCATCTAGCTTATCAGATCTCTTCAGGACTGGCTGCAGTGTCTTCCTCTGTGGTCTGGAAAGGCTCCTCCTCCCTTGGGGGTGAGGAGGTCAAAGAGCCAGCCACTGTCAGAGACAGTCCCTGTTCCCCTTACTAGGAAATCCACTTGGATATTGAGCTGCCATGAGCTACAGCTAAGCAGGGGTTCTAGGTTATATCCATGAATGATCTTGGGTTAGAAAAACATTCTCAGAAAAGACCCCTGTGCCCAGATATATTTGGTCCTTGTGGAGCTCCTGTCCTCTCCAGGTTTTACTATCTCCCCTTCTTTCATAAGATTCCCTGCACTCTGCCCAAGGTTCGGTTATGAGTCTCAGCATCTGCTGACACACTGCTAGGTGGAGTCTTTCAGAGGCCTCTATGGTAGGTTCCTGTCCTGTTTTCTCCTACTTCCAGTGTCCATCCCATTTGTTTTTCTAAGTGAGGATTGATCATCTTACCCAGGGTCCTCCTTCTTGTTTAGTTTCTTTAGGTGTACAGATTTCAGTATGTTTATCCTATCTTATAGGTCTAGTACCCACTTATAAGTGAGTATATACCCTGTGTGTCTTTCTGCTTCTGGGACAGCTCACTCAGGATGATCTTTTCTAGATCCCATCATTTGCCTGCAAATTTCATGATTTCCTTGTTTTTAAATGCTGAGTAATATTCCATTGTGTAAATGTACTACAATTTCTGTATCCATTCTTCAGTTGAGGGGCATTTGGGTTGTTTCCAGCTTCTGGCTATTGTGAATAAAGCTGCTACAAATGTGGTTGAGCAAGTGTCCTTATTGTATACTTGAGCATCATTTGGATA
Source organism: Meriones unguiculatus (assembly GCF_030254825.1). Classification (NCBI taxonomy): domain Eukaryota; kingdom Metazoa; phylum Chordata; class Mammalia; order Rodentia; family Muridae; genus Meriones; species Meriones unguiculatus. The sequence goes on along the minus strand of NC_083368.1, from coordinate 5,429,449 downwards.
TATGTCTAGGAGTGGTATAGCTGGGTCTTGAAGAAACACTATTCCTAGTTGTCTGAGAAAGTGCCAGATTGATTTCCAAAGTGGTTTTACAAGTTTACATTCCCACCAGTAATGCAGGAGGGTTCCCTTTCTCCACATCCTCTCCAGCAGGTGTTGTCACTTGAGATTTTGATCTTAGCCATTCTGATGGGTGTAAGGTGAAATCTCAGGGTTGTTTTGATTTGCATCCCCCTTATGGCTAAGAATGTTGAATATTTCTTTAAGTGTTTCTCTACCATTCTATATTCCTCTACAGAAAATTCTCTGTTTAGCTCCATACTCGATTTTTTTAAATTATACTTTATTTACTTTGTATCTCCCCTCTAGTTCCCTCCCTCCTCCCCTCCCAAACCCTCCCTTCTTCTCCCTTCTTCACACACTCTTCTCCCCAAGTCCACTGGTAGGGGAGGGTTTCTTTTTCTTCCTCTGATCCTAGTCTGTTAGGTCTCATCAGGAGTGGCTGCATTGTCTTCCTCTGTGGCATGGTAAGGCTGCTCCCCCCTCAGGGGGAGGTGATCAAAGAGCAGGCCAATCAGTTCATGTCAGAAGCAGTCCCTGTTCCCATTACTATGGAACCCACTTGGACACTGAACTGCCATGGGCTACATCTTTGCAGGGGTTCTAGGTTATCTCCATGCATGGTACTTGGTTGGAATATGAAAGACCCCTGTGCTCAAATTTTTTGGTTCTGTTGCTCTCCTTGGGGACCTCCTGTCCTCTCCAGATCTAACTATTATTTCCCACTTCTTTCATAAGATTCCCTGCATTCTGCCCAAAGTTTGGCTTTAAGTCTCAACATCTGCTTTGATGTAATTGGATTACTTGATTTGTTACTCTTTAACTTCTTTAGTTCTTTGTAAATACTGGATATTAGCCCTCTGTCAGATATAGGGTTGGTGAAGAATCTTTCCCAGTCTGTAGGCTGTCGTTTTGTTCTGAAAACAGTGACTTTTGCTTTAGAGAAGCTTTTCAGTTTCATAAGGTCCCATTTATTGGTTGTTGATCTTAGAGCTTCTGCTGTTGATATTCTGTTCAGGAAGTTGTCTCCTGTGTCAATGAGGCTCTTCCTCACTTTTTCTTGTAACCAATTTAGTGTGTCTGGTTTTGTTTTATGTTGAGGTCTTTGATAGACTTGGACTTTAGTTTTGTGCAGGGTGATAAATATGGATCTATTTTCATTTTTCTACATGTAGACATCCAGTTGGACCAGCACCATTTGTTGAAGATGCTGTCTTTTTTTTTTTTTCATTAAATGGTTTTGGCTTCTTTGTCAAAAATCAAGTATATGTAGGTTTGTGGGTTTATTTCTGGGTCTTCTATTTGGTTTCATTGATCCACCATTCTGTTTCTATGCCAAGACCATGCAGTTGTTTTTTTTTTTTTTTTTTTGTTTTGTTTTGTTTTGTTGGTTTGGGTTTTTTTGTCTTTTGGTTTTTGTTTTTTTACTATTTTACATCTTGAGTGATCTGTTGTTGGAAATTCTAGAGTTTTTCTTTTTCATATGAAGTTGAGAATTGTTCTTTCAAGGTATGTAAAGAATTGTTTTGGCATTTTGATGGGAACTGCATTGAATCTATAGATTGCTTTTGGCAGGATGGCCATTTTCACTATGTTAATCCTACCGATCCATGAGCACGGGAGATCATTCCATCTTCTGATATGTTCTTCAATTTCTTTCTTCAGAGATTTGAGGATTTTTTTTCAAACAGGTCTCTCACTTGCTTGGTTAGAGTCACACCAAGGTACTTTATGTTATTAGTGGCTGTTGTGAAGGGTATTGTTTCCCTGATTTCTTTCTCGGCTCTTTTGTCTTTGGTATACAGGAGGGCTTCTAATTTTTTTTTTGAGGTAATTTTGTTTCCAGCCACTTTGCTGAAGGTGTTTATCAGCTGAAGGAGTTCTCTGGTTGAATTTTTGGGGTCTCTCATGTATACTATCATATCATCTTCACATAGTGAAACTTTGACTTCTTCATTTCTGATTTGTATCCCCTTGATCTCCTTTGGTTGTCTTATTGCTCTATCTAGGACTTCAAGTACTATGTTGAAGAGATACAGAGAGAGTGGGCAGCCTTGCCTTGTCCCTGATTTCAGTGGAATTGATTTAAGTTTCTCTCCATTGAGTTTGATGTTGGCTATAGGCTTGCTGTATATTGTCTTTACTATGTTTAGGTATGTGCACGTATCTCTGATCTCTCCAATACTTTAAACATGAATGGGTGTTGGATTTTGTCAAATGCTTTTTCGGCATCTAAGGAGATGATCATGTGGTTTTTCTCCTTCAGTTTGTTTATATGATGGATTACATTGATGGATTTCCATATATTGAACCACCCTTGCATGCCTGGGATGAATCCTATGTGGTCAGGGTGGATGATATCTTTGATGTGTTCTTGGATTTGGTTTGCAAGTATTTTATTGAGTATTTTTGCGTCAATGTTCATAAGAGAGATAGGTCTGAAGTTCTCTTTTTTTGTTGGGTCTTTGTGTGGTTATATATCAAGGTGACTTTAGCTTCATAGAATGAGTTTGGTAATGTTCCTTCTATTTCTATTTTGTGGAATAGTTTGAAGAGAATTGGAGTTAGCTCTTCTCTGAAGGTCTGGTAGAATTCTGCGCTGAAACCATCTAGCCCTGGGCTATTTTTTGGAAGGGAGACTTGACTGCTTCTATTTCCTTGGTGTGATATAGGACTATTCAATCTTTCTACCTGATCTTGATTTAATTTTGATAAGTGGAATCAATCAAGAAAATTGTCCATTTCATTTAGATTTTCAAATTTTGTGGCATATAGGCTTTTGTAGTATGACCTAATGATTGTTTGTATTTCCTCAGTATCTGTTGTTATGTCCCCCTTTTTGTTTCTGATTTTGCTGATTTGGACAGTTTCTCTACCTTTTAGTTAGTTTGGCTAAGAGCTTGTCTATCTTGTTCATTTTCTCAAAGAACCAGCTCTTGTTTTCATTGATTTTTTGAATTGTTTTATTTGTTTCTAATGATTTCTGACCTGAGCTTAAATATTTCCAGCCATCTACTCCTCTTGGGTGTGTCTGCTTCTTTTTTTTTCTAGGACTTTCAGTTGGACCATTAAGTTGCTTGTATGAGATGTTACAAATTTTTTCTTGAAGGTGCTTAGTGTTATGAACTTTCCTTTTAGCAATGCTTTCATTGTGTCTCTTAAGTTTGGTTATGTTGTGCCTTCATTTTCATTGAATTCTAGGAATTCTTTAATTTCTTTCTTTATATCTTACCTAACCCAGCTGTCATTGAGTAGTGAGTTGTTCAGTTTCCATGTATGTTTAGGCTTTTGGCTATTTTTGTTGTTGTTGAGGTCCACCTTTAGACCAAGGTGGTCAGACAGGATACAGGGATTAATTCAGTCTTGTATCTGCTGAGGCTTGCTTTGTAACCAACTATATAGTCTATTTTGTAGAAGGTTCTATGAGGTGTTGAAAAGAAGTTATACTCTTTTGAATTTGGGTGAAAAGTTCTGTAGACATTTATTAGGTCCGTTTGATTTAGGGCCTCTGTAAGTGCCCTTATTTCCCTGTTTAGCTTCTGTCTGGATGATCTGTCCCATGATGACAATGGAGTGTTGAAGTCTCCCACTATTAAGGTGTCGGGATCAATGTATGATTTCAGCTTTAATAATATTTCATTTACAAATGTAGGTGGTCTTGTATTTGGGGCATAGATATTCAAAACTGTGATGTCCTCCTAGTGGAATTTTTCTTTGATGAGAATGAAGTGCCCCTCCTCATCTTTTTTGATTAATTTTGGTTGAAAGTCTATTTTATTCATGTTAGATTTGCTATCCCAGCTTGTTTTCTAGGACCATTTGCTTGAAAACATTTTTTTCCAGTCCTTTACCCTGAGGTGTGTTTCTGGGATGCAGCAGAATGTTGGATCCTGTTTCCACAACCATTCTGTTAGTCTGTATCTTTTTATTGGAGAGTTGAGTCCATTGATGTTGATAATAGTGAACAATGAATGTTAGCTCCTTTTATTGTGGAGTTGCTGGTCTTACTGTGATTCATTGCTTGTTTTCTTTTAATGTTTGTTGGGAAATTGTCTGTATCCTATGTTTTGTTTGGCATAGTTGTTTTCATTGAATTGGAGTTTTCCTTCTAGTATCTTCTGTAGGGCTGGGTTGCTGTGTAGAAATTGCTTAAATTTAGTTTTATCAAGGAATATTTTTTCTCCATCTATGTTGATTGAAAGCTTTGCTGGGTATAGTAGTCTGGGTTGGCATATGTGGTCCCTTAAAGGCTGCATGACATCTGCCCAGGCCCTTGTGGCTTTCATAGTTTCTGATGAGAAGTCCAGTGTGATTCTGATATGTCTACCTTTATATGTTACTTGGCCTTTTTCCCTTGATGCTTTTAATATCTTTTCTTTGTTCTGTAGATTTAGTGTTTCGACAATGATGTGAAGTGAGGATTTTCTTTTCTGGTCTAGTCTGTTTGGTGTTCTGTAGGCCTCTTGTATGTTTATGGACATCTATATCTTAAAGTTGGGGGAATTTTCTTCTATGATTTTCTTGAAGATATTTTCTGGACTTTGGAGACTGGAATCTTCTTTTTCATCAATTACTATTATTCTTAGATTTTGCTTTTTATGGCATCTTTGATTTCTTGGATGTTTTGTGTTTGGGACTTTTCCTACCTTACTTTTTCTTTGAGAGAAGTATCAGTTTTTGCAAGTGTATTTTCAGCACCAGAGATTCTCTCTTCCATCTCTTGTATTCTATTGGTGATGCTTACCCTTGCGGTTACTGATCTTTTCTCTAAGTTCTCCAGCTCCAGGGTTTTCTCTGTTTGTGTTCTCTTTATTGATTCTAATTCTGTTTTCATGCCTGCACCATTTTCTTCATCTGTTTGAATGTGGATTCTTGTCGCTCTATGATAGTCTCTATTTTTTTTAACTCATTTCTTGTCTACATGTTACTAATTGTGCCTCTATTTGTTTGGCTATATTTGCCTGTGTTTCTTTGAGAGCTTTGTTCATTTCCTCTTTATTTGCCTCCACTTATGTGGCTAGTTCTTTTTTTTTAATTTTATTTTTTTCTTATCAGTTACATTTTATTAAGTTTGTATCCCAGCCGTGTCCCACTCCTTCATTCCCTCCCTAATCCCACCCTCCCTCTCTCATCTCCACCGTGGTGTGGCTAGTTCTTTGAGAAATTTGTTTGTTTCCTGTTTATCTGCCTCTATTTGTGTGGTTATTTCGCTTAGAAATTTGTTTGTTTCCTCCTTATGTGCCTCTAATATCTGTATAGGCATAGCTTTAAAGTAATTTTCCTGTGTTTCCAATGAATTGGAGTGTCTATTAATTTGGAGGGTTGCTGGTGAAGCCATAATGTCCTGATTTTTGTTGGATGTGTTTTTACGCTGACCTCTGGAAGGTGGGCTGTCCCTTCCAACAGGGATCTCAATAAATCTTTGTTTCTTAATTTGTTTCTTTTGTGTATTTGATCACAACAGCAAAAATGAACTAGCAGTGTTATATAGAAGTCAGGTTACACTGCCAAATGCTATAGAAAACCATGTGTGCTTCAGTGGCTAACTATTAGCTTCTAAATAATACAAGAAGTTAAGGGGAGTTTTACCCTGACAACACAACATCATTTGATTTTGTTTAATTAATCAACTGAATTAACAACATTCATTGAATCACTGACTGTGTGGATTGTCTTAAACACTAGGAATAAGTGATTAATTCAACACATGGCCTTCTCTTACATAGCCAAAGCTCTGATGACTGAAACAGGACATAAAAACACTTACTCCTTTTTTTTTCTCTCACACCAGGCAGTAAGGTTTTTTGTTTTTGTTAATATCGTTTGTTTGTTTCAAATGATTGAATTGTTTTCTTTCTTAAACTACCTTTCCACTTTCATTAGACAGTAAGTTCTTTGGAGAAAAGTTTAACAGATTAAGAGACCATATAATGCAGAATCACCAAGAATTGGTAGGACTGTGTATTGTGATAGGATCAACAAACATTTATGTCAATAGTCAAAACTCCACCCAGGCACCACAGTGCTGATACTGATGAAGCACAACAGTATGTCCAAGATACAATGGTCCACAATAATGCTCACAATGCCCCACAATGGTCCAAGATGCTCCACAGTTCTCATGGTGTCTCATGATGCTCCACAATGCTTCCTTAGTGCTTCCCAGCATTCATTTTTGTAACCACAAAACTCTTATTAGGCCCTCAGAGGCTAAGAATTCTGGCCCCACCATGTTGCCAATATGATTGTACTGAATAAATTCTTTACCTTCTTCACTACCTTTCCATTTACTTTTCAGAGAAATAAGTGGACCAACTTTGTCTGATCCTGGCCACCTTAGGCTACTACATGCCTCATATCCAATGCTGTCAGATACCATGGTTCTTTGGGTAGTCAGTTCTAGTTACTGCTGGAGCTAATCGAGTAGTTTAAGGTCCAGGCTTCCAGTTTCCAAAAGTTTTCTAAGTGCCCATTCTCTGTCCAATTCCAGTTCCTCTTTATTTTTATGCTGAATACTGGCTGGTGAATCTGTTTTCTCCAAATCTAGGTGAATATTGCCTTCTATGAATCAAGGCTTTCTACATACCACATTAAGATCTTTCCAAGGTTCCATCCATTTTCCTGCAAATTTCCTGATTTCTTTGTTTTTAATAGCTGAATAGTATTCCATTGTGTAAATGCACCACAATTACTGTATCCATTGCTCCACTGAGGGATATCTAAGTTGTTTCCAGTTTCTCCCTATTACGAATAAAACTGCTACGAACATGGTTGAATAAATGTCCCTGTTGTGTGATGGAGCATCTTTTGTGTATATGCCCAGGAATGATAAAGCTGGGTCTTGAGGTAGAACTATTCCCAATTTTCTAAGAAAGTGCCAGATTGATTTTCAAAGATGTTATACAAGTTTGTACTCCTACCAGCAATGGAGGAATGTTTCTTTTTCTCCACATCCTTGGAAGCATGTGATGTCACTTGATTTTTTCATCTTAGCCATTCTGATTGGTATAAAGATGGAATCTTAGAGTTGTTTGATTTTCATTCTCTGATGGCTAAGGACACTGAATATTTCTTTAAGTGGTTCTCAGGCATTCAAGATTCCTCAGTTGTGAACTCTTGGTTTAACCCTGTACCACATTTTTAAATTGTATTATTTGATTTGTTTTTTAATTTTTTAAGTTTTTTGTATATTTTAGATATCAGGCTTCTGTCTGGTTTAGGATTGGTGAAGATCTGTTCCCAATCTATAGTCTGCCATTTTCTTCTATTGACGGTATCCTTTGACTTACAGAAACTTTTCAGTTTCATGAAATCCCACTGATTAATTGTTGATCTTAGAGCCTGTGCTATTGGTGTCTTGTTCAGGAAGTTGTCTCCTATGCTAGTGAATTCCAGACTTCCTCACTTTGTCTTCTGATAGGTTTAGAGTCTCTGGTTTTATGTCAAGATCTTTGACCACTTGGACTTGAGTTTTGTGCAGGGTGAAAAATATGGTCTATTTGCATTTTTCTACATGTGGACATCCAATTAGACCAGCACCATTTGTTGAAGATTCTTTCTTTATTCCATTGTATGGTTTGGGAAAATCAAGTTCTCATAGGAGTGTGGGTTTATTTCTGGGTCTTTGGTCTGGCTCCATTGATCAACCTGTCCCTTTCTACACCAATACCATTTAGTTTTTATTACTATTGCTCTGCAGTATAGCTTGAGATCAGGGATGCTTACTCCACCAGAAGTTCTTTTATTGTACAGAATTGTTTTGGCTATCCTGGATCTTTTCTATTTTCATGTGAAGTTAATGGTTGCTCTTTCTAGGTCTGTAAAGAATTGTGTTGGCATTTTGAGGGGATGCAACTAGAAAAGATAGCCATCCCCTGACACTAATAATGATACTCTGCTATGCTAGCATACAGGAGCCTAACTTGACTGTACTCTGAGAGGCCCCAGTTAGTAGTGGATTGGATTAAGACATGCTGAGACTTACAGCCAAGCATGGAACAGAGCTCTAGGGGTCCTGTGGAAGTGTTGGGGGAAAGATGAAGGGACCTGGAAGGGAGAGGAACCTCACAAGAAGACCAACAGTCCCACAAGAAGGTCAAAAGAAGACAACTAACCCAGTCCCATGTTTCAGAGACTGAGACATCAACTAAGTAGCATGCATGATCTGAACCTTGGCCCCCTGCACACATATAGCTGATGGGCAGCTTGGTCTTCACATGAGGTGCCTGGCAAGTGCAGAGGGAGGGACTGTTTCTAACATGGACTCTATTGCCTGCTTTCAGCTTTCAGATTACTTCCACCTGGCAGGGCTGACTTGCCTGGCCTCAGGGGATAAAAATATGCTCAGTCCAGTCCTGATGAGACTTGATGTACTGGGAAAGGTTGACAAGGGGTGAGGTGAGCTCCCCTTTTTTAAAGGAAAAGGGAGAGGGGAAAGGGGAAGAGAGATACTGGTAGGAGAAGAGGAAGGAACATCCTTGGGATGTAAAGTAAATAAACTGAAATAATAATAATAATAATATCTTTCCCTCTTGGACACTGAGCTGCCATGGTCTACATCTGTGAAGGGGTTCTAGGTTATCTCCATGCATGGTTCTTGTTTGGATTATTATCAGTCTTCCCCAGTAATAGGAACAAGGACTGCCTCTGACATGAACTTATGGGATGACTCTTTGATCACCTCCACCTGAGTGGGGAGCAGCCTTACCAGTCCACAGAGTAAGACAATGAAGCCAGTTCTGATGAGACCTGATAGAATAGGATCATATGGACGGAGAGGAGGACCACTCCTATCATTAAACTGAGGGAGGGGCATAGGAGAAAAAGAGGGAGTGTCAGATTGGGGTAGGATTGGGGAGGGAGCTACAGTTGAGATACAAGATGAATAAACTGTAATTAATAAAAATAAAATAATAATAATATCTTTCCAAGGCAGGATAGAAAGAAAAAGAAATTTAAACAGAGTTAAAAACAGCTCTCAAACCCTCCAGATCTGTTAACTGAAATTTAAGAATTGTGACACAACTGACCAAACAACTAAAAATGCCTCACTGTTCCTTTGTTTCTTGGGTGCTCTTACTAAGATGTCTAATGAACCATGATTAAGACCAAAATACATTCCTTAAATGCAGTTTGATGAGACTTTGATTAGGGTCTCATCATTACTAAACTACCTACCATCTCACCTAAACAGGGAATTTATGCAGGAAAAATGAGAAGCTCACACTGTTATTTAATTTTTACACGTTTACCTTTAAACCTAGTTATAAAGTATATTCTTTGCACAGTGTAACTCCAAGCCCCACAGAAATGCACATCTGCCTACTTTTAAAACCCTGAAGCATGCTTCTTTCCTAACATGTGCATTGTCTGTCTCTTCCTCCTTGGACGTGTGTGTTCCTCCTTTCCTACCTTGTTGCTCACACTGATTCATCTGGATGTCTTTTGCACTCTACTGTGTTCCAGGATTCCACCTGCACCTAAGTTCTCTGTGAATTTTTCTGACTGAACAACCCTGAACAGCAGGTCCCTGCTGGAGAATTGAACAGAATGGCAGGTTTTACCTGGTAATCGCTAAGCCATGTGTAAGTCTAAGGAACAGCAATTTCTATTAATGCCTAAGGAAAACCGCACTTACAAACCCCAGCTGGGGTCTGGCCCCTGGAGCAAACCTGCTTCCGTCCTGAGTGAAGGGAGGTACACCCCACATTATAAAGATGTATGCTGGTATTTCAATTCTTCTTCAACACTGTACGATAACGCCACAATTTAAAGTAGCTTAAGTTTCACTGACTTGAGCACATTTCATATGTAGCACATGGGTTTTGTAATAGGGAAAGAAAAGTATTCCAGCTGTCACATGTCTTCTAAAGCAAAACCTACCAGTTTGAAAAGCAAATGAAACATGTATTACTTGTGTTCATATGCTCAGAGGCAAAAGGTTCTGAAGACTATCAGTCTTCCCTGGGGAGCCACACTCATTGCAAGCCTTCCCTAAAATGGCCTAATTTTCAGATAATCAATATGTCAGAATCAACTTCAGTGCCCAGTTGCTTTTTTTTTTTTTTTTTTTTCTGTTTTTGGTATTGGTTTAAGGAGGGTTGAACAGGTAGCTCATCTATAGATTTCTTTCTTGGCCACTAGCAGGACACTGGGTACAATCCCCAGAACTGCAAAAGATAATTATAAACTATTTCAGATTTGTAAAGTCTCTCTCGTTTGGTAGTGCAGTGCACCTCTCTAATCCTAGCATATAGCAACGTGAAGCAGAAGGATTGTGCGTTCAAGACTAGCTTCAGCTGCAAAGCTAGATCCAGGCTAGACCAGGCAAAAGGGACTCTTACTCCTATGAGAAACCAACCAAACAACCAAGAAAACAACAACAACAAAATAGACTCATTGAAAGCCATTTAAGTTAATAGTATACTTCTATTCTTTAAGCAAGAAGACTATTGATTTATTTTAATGAAGCAGCATGTTGCCTATTATATGTTTCAGTATAGACAGTAGTAGTTATAAAGATGTAGAGTAATATAGTACAGATCAGCAAGGTGAAATCACAATTCTGAGGGTATGTCCCTGCTGGGCACCAAAGGAAGGTACTCCCACTCCTGTTGCTTCATCTTAAGACACTTACTTCAGGAAACTTGAAATTGAGTGCATTCATCTCCGAAATATATGCAATTTGTTTTGGAAAGCAGATAGTTGTGTCAAGTTTATGTCTCAAGATGTAGTTTCTCAACAGCCTGGCATGCAACATTGTGACCCAAGCACAGGACAGGTACTGCGCTACCACAGAGCTTCTATGGGACAGCAGTGGTTAGATGCCCTGGAGGCCCTAATACAAGATGCACAGCTGCTTCTTTCCTCTCAGTAGAAATTTGTCCTCTGGCCAATGTCAGTTAGCGAATGCTGCTGCTCACACAATATGTGATGAATCCAGCTGACCTAAGAGGCATATGTGGGTCCTGCCCAAGCCTCCCACTTGAGGGCAGGCTGCTGGGCTGTGGACCAGGTATGTAGCTGCAGTTTCTTGAGGATGAAGGTGAAACTTGTTCCTGACTTTCAGCAGCTCCTTTGTAGCCTGGGATGGAGCCCTACTCTGTTCATTCACCATGAAACCCCTTTGCTTACATTTTCTCTAGAAGGGTTACAGAGGAAAGTTCATTTTGAATATTACTTCTTCACCAATGAAAAGGAAGTTATCCTGCAAACAAACCCAGCACTACTCAGACCAACACTGAGCTGGAGGGAAATGACAGGACCTACCACAGAATGTTGGTCATTGTCCCTTTGTTACTGAAGTGTTTAAATAAAATTTTATCTCATCATCACTGTTCAGTTGTGTGCTACGGGAAGCCTTGTCCTTGCCTGTATACCAGTCTAAGGCCCTCTCTGAATTATGATGGGCTTATTAAAACATCTTTCCTCATATGACTATGTTGTCTTCCATTCATCTGAGCGCTGAAAGCAGCTCAGTCTCACTCCTTTATGTTAGTTCATTCAAAACTGGCTTCCATGCAGGCATCCCCCCTGGGCAGCTGCCCTCAGCTACACACTTCCTTTATCTTTTCCTAAGGATTTAAATGTCTGCTGTGGGAAAGAAAGTTGCATCTTCTTGATTCAGTGCTAACTCCATTTCAATTAGTTTTCCCATGTGCCTCTCTGAGCTTAACAATAACTTCTACTTTGAATAGGATGCCAAAGTATGTTTTCATTTCCAGGACAGTAGTAATCCCATTTTGCCTCTGGCACCTTCTTTTAGTCAGCAAATTTAGAGGACATTCCAGCTGACAAGTATCAGCATGTCAGTGGGTTTTTGCACCTTGAGTTTCAGCATCGTGTATCCAAACTGTCACTAGCACTGTGATGGCTCAGTTTTGTGCTGTCACTAGCACTGACATATAAGAGGTAGTCAGTACTCATTAGTAATGACCTTGCACTTACTTCTCAATCCTGACTGTCAGACTTAGGTAACATCCAGAAAGCCTGCTCATTTAATTGTTCTGATAGGAGGCAACTCCTTCAATAAGGGAAGAAACAATGGGCGTGCTTTAAGAATGCTCTGGGTTCTAAACCCCTTGGTGATTTAGATGATGCCCGGGGCACCTTCTGTGCTCAAGAAAGACTTCCTAACTTTCGTGGAAGCACAATAAACCATCTCATCTGGCAAATCTGTGTCCTTCTGCCTTTAACAACAATGTTAAAAGTTCAGCTGCGTGAATCTTTCTCCTTTAAGACACATATAAGGAGGTAAGCAAGAAGATTTGCAGACTTACCAACTGCTCTCAAATTATTTACAACAAAGTTTTGTTAACTTGTATTGACTTGCTTTGTTTTTCAAGATAATCTACCAATTCATTTCTGAAAAAGAAATTTAATTGCCAATGTGTATAGGATAAGATTAGACACAAAGAATAGCAAAATGTGCTGTTACTTTTTGGCTTCAGCTGATACGCCACTGGAAATCTCCTAGGGCCTGTGGCTAGAGCCAAGAAACTGACTACAAGGCTCATTGTCCAATCTTTCCATGAGTGGCCTCGAGGTGGCTGAGCTTCTGTGTGGAAGACTTCATCTCAAACTGCATCAAGTAACTAGTGGAAGACCAGGCTGAAAAGGCTCTGGCCTTTGGCTCAAATGGCTTTTGAAAGACCCTCCTGCCTCAGTACTGGGTAGAGTCTTTCAGAGGCCCTCTTTGGTGGCTCCTGTCCTGTTACTTGTTTTTTCCCTCTTCCGACATCTATCCCATTTGCCTTTCATAAGATTCCCTGCACTCTGCCCAAAGTTTGGCTATGAGTCTCAACATACTACTCAGCAATTAAAAACAAGAAAATCATGAAATTTGCAGGCAAATGGTGGAAACTAGAAAGCATCATCCTGAGTGAGGTATCCTAGAAACAGAAGGAGACACATGATATATACTCACTTATAAGTGGATATTAGACTTACAATATAGGATAAACATACTAAAATCTGTATACCTAAAGAAGCTAAGCAAGAAGGAGAACCCTGGTAAGATGCTCAAACCTCATTCAGAAAGGCAAATGGGATAAATGTAGCCCATGGCAGCTCAATCTCCAAGTGGGTTCCATAGTAAGGGGAACAGGTGCAGTCTCTGACATGAACTCAGTGGCTGGCTCTTTGATCACCTCTCCCTGGGCGGGGGAAGCAGCCTTACCAGGCCACAGAAGAAGACAATACAGCCAGTTCTGATGAGACCTGATAGCTAGGGTTAGATAGAAGGGGAGGGGGACCTCCCCTATCAGTGGACTGGGGAGGGGAATGGGAGGAGAAGAGGAAGGGAGGTAGAATTGGGAGGGAACAAGAGAAAGGGCTACAGCTTGGATACAAAATGAGTAAATTTTAATAAATAAATAAGAATGAAAAGAAAGAATCCCCCTAACTGCTGAACATTTTTATAAGTTTATCAAATTTTAATTTTGTTCTATCAAATTCTAATTTCCCTCTTTTCATAGTTACTATAGAAGAGTATAGTCAATGACCTTCCCTTTTCAATTGTATCTGTGTGTTTGTGTGAGTTGTGGGTGCTTTATGTGTGGATGGTACATGTAGAGGGGTCCGTAGCTGTGCATGCGCCGCCCATGTGCACACAGGCAGAAGTCAGAGGAGAGTGCCAGATGTTTTTGTTTGTTTATTTGTTTGTTTGTGTGCATTATTCCCCAAGGCAGAGTCATACTTTCAATGATTAATGCCTCTCACTTTCTGCTTTTACATCAGTCTGGATGGTGCCTTCCACATTTAGTTAGACAACTCTGGAAACACCCTCACAGCCATAGCCAGAGATGGTTTTCGTAGGTGACTCTAAACGCTGTCAAAGTTAACATCATACTTCTACACATTGTCCATTTAAGAGTCAGACACATCACTCTAAGACATAAAGTTCCATTCCTTGTCATCGAGAGCTCACAGGCAGCTCATAAGCTAAAATTGCTTTTAGTTCATAGGTGAGAGTGTCACAAAAATTTAACACTTCTAACTATTCAAAAGCCTGACCTCAAAGTTTCTTCTGATATATAAGACCATTTTTTAAACTGTGAGTCTGTGAAAACAAAAAAGTAAGTTATAAAGTTCCAATAAACAGAGTAAACATTCTTATTTCACATAGGAGTAATAAGAGCAGAGCAAGTAAAAAAAGAAAAACTGGAAAAAAAAAGTAAGCCTGGAAGCCAGATGGAAAACCCCCAAATCCTCTGCCCCAGGACTAGCCCCTGGGACCTTGTTGCCATATGCTGAGCTCTGATGGGCTCCAGGTTTGCTATTAAGGCCATGTATCACCTCTCTCTTGGCCAGCTTCATTCCATGCCTGCAGTTCTCATAGATACTTCCTGTTCCTGCTATTCTCCACACCTCCAAACTTACGTTTTCTTTTACCTCTCATATAACTTCTCAGCACCTCCTTGCAGGTATTTCACTCTGTCACACATTACATGGCCTCAGCTGCTTTGAGACTGTGGCATAAGCCTCCATTCACTAATAACTCTTGCATTTTCCACGCCTGATAAACCAGTGTTATGTGGACAATCCTGCACGCTCCACTTGGCTACCTTTTACAACAGCGGTTCTGTCCTCTGTGATTTTGACCATCAAACCTGCACACATTTGCAGCAGAGAACTCTTTCAGGGAGGTCGTCAGCTCAGTTGGTCTCCTTTGAAATAAACTTATTATTTTACAGGCTGGAGTCTTCCATGGATGGAGTTACCCTTAAGGTACCTTCTTAATTAGTCCATTGCAAACTGGGAAGTTTCTCCTTCATTGTGTTCATTTTTGTAATAGTAACACCTGTTTCCTCCACAGCTTCCTAATGTATTCACTGTCACCAAAACTCACTTCACCAAACTGCCCATTTTTCATATTCTGATCTCTGCCTTTAATATCGCACAACACTGCACAGTAGCCATGCCACACCCTGAGTGCTGCCCTCTCTTGAAATCTCCTCCACAAACAGACAGGTCTACTTCTTTTCAATTCCATCTAACTTAAGTTTACAGGGCTTGGGAAGAATGTGAATAAATTCTTTGTCATAATGTAATCCAGT
The DNA here is from genome assembly GCF_030254825.1 of Meriones unguiculatus. Taxonomy (NCBI): domain Eukaryota; kingdom Metazoa; phylum Chordata; class Mammalia; order Rodentia; family Muridae; genus Meriones; species Meriones unguiculatus. Next base: position 5,414,336 of record NC_083368.1, on the reverse strand, counting down.
GGCCTCTAGCCAGTTAACAATGGAGGCCTTGATCTCCTCTAAAACCTCGCAATCCAGACCTCCATAGTTTGAATTTCTGTAGACATTCTGGTCTTACAAACTCACACCAGGCTGGTTCAGCAAGATCTGCTCACAGAGCTCTTAGGTTTCTCTAACCCGTATTTCCCAGGACCTTCAAAGTCCTCCCACAGCCACTTCCAAAGTCCCATGATACTGTCTCACTGCTTGGTGCTGATTTTCCGTGTTAATGACCTTTCTCAACACTCTAACAAAATGCCTGACAAGAGCAATGTAACAAAAAAGGGCTTGTTTTGGCTCATGGATTGAGAAATGCATTGCATCACAGCGGAGACAGAAGAGTGGAAGATCTTCATTCTCTCCTTCCCCCATGTGGGTTCTGGGAGCTGAATTCCAGCCTTCATACATGGGAGAAAACATCAGTACTTGCTCAGCCTACTTGTTGGCCCTACTTATTTTTATTTTAAAATTGAATGGTTTTAATTGATAGTGTTTTATATTATGATATTCAAATGATAATTTAAAATGGAGAGATAACACAGAATAATCAATTCAGGCCACTTTCACACATACGTTCCTCACCTACCTGTCATTTATGTCTGTTCTCCCTGGTTTTTCAAGAATATAATATTGTCATCCTTCACAGTCACCATGTTGCACAGAACATCTCTTGAATGTATTCACTTTGTTTAGCAGAAATGCTGTGTCCTTGGCCGATATCTTTCCAGTACCCTTCCACTCTGGTGGTAGCTGCAACTATCTAACTCTCTTGTTTCTATGGTCTTTTAGATTCCATACTGTGCTAATTGTTGTGTCCCCTGTGTTTATTAAGGATTCTATTACACACATGATGGTTTTTGTCTTGTTTTGTTGTTGTTTTCTGGTTTTTGTTTTTCACCATTGTTGGACACTTAGGTAGCCAAGGCTATTGTGACAATGCTGCAGTGGACACAAGCACACAAATAACTCCTCAGCTTTTCCTTTTAGAAATAGACACAATGCCAATGGAATTGACGAATTTTTTGATAGATTCATTTCGAATTTGTTTTTTGCAAGACCTCCATGCTACTTTCTATACTGAGCTGCTTCCTGGCATTTCCCTTTCACCTCACTTCTCTGTGCAACAGAGGGTAAAGAGCCCTGGAAAGTGGGATGGATAAGAGACCCAGCATTTGCCCTTGTTACTTTCCAACTCCAACTCTGTTTACCCAAAATCTTGCTGATGGAAGCAAGAAAAGGCTTCAATAGGACAAAAGCCAGTCAGGCTGATGTTAAAGTCAATGTTGCTATGTATTTCAAGTAACAGAAATGGAAATTCCCCATGAAGACAGGAGAGAATCTGTCTTTGTCGGAAAAGCTCTTGATCAAGAATTTGGGGTGTCGGGTAGTTTGAATTTTCGGCAATTTCAAGCTGGTAGTTAATATGTAATAGACATCACTCCTTATGTTAAATATTGAATTAAAACATTTTTGAGATAAAGCTTAAAAAAGATTAACAACTTTATATTTGTATCATCAAGCTTAATTATTCATTAATTTGTCTCAATGTTGTTACGAAGTAACTCATATTTCATAATCCTTTCTTCATTTAAAATAGAAAGTAACAGATTTTGGAATTTCGCTGAAAGAAAATAGAAACAGGCTAAAATAGCACTGTAGTTTGGGGAAAACACCTTGAATGGTAATCATCTCTGAGCTAGTTATGTGAAGTATTTCATAGGCTTCTTTTGAAACTCTTTATTATCGATTTCTGCTTTCAGATTAAACTGCCATTAAAGACAGCATTAAAAACATGAAACAAGTTCATGTGAAAGCCAAAAAACACTGGACTTGAGCCAAAAACCCATGCTAATAGCCTCTAGGGAAGACAGACAAAGGTGCGTTGGCCATGCTAGTAGTAAGGAAAGAGAGAAGACAAGAAATCAAGGGAGAAAAGGAAACTAGAAAGAGCTATGCAGATCTTAGAAAACAATTCTCCAATCATTCAGCTTTGGTGGCCCAGAATACCAAACCTTGTACACTTAGAGGTGCATCAATATGTACCCCAAAGCACGGACAGAGCACAGGCTCAGGTGAAAAGGCATCTCGAATGGGCTCTCATCCAAGTACTAAGTGTATTTTACATAATGCTTGTGTGGTTTGGCATTTAGTAACATAGCATAATACAGTCTTGATTGTGTAAACACGCCAATATGTCTTATAAAGGGAATTATGTAAGCCTTGTAGTTAGCCATATCTGTTCCAAGAAATGTCACCTTTATGTTTCAGATAAGGTGTTTATTTCAAGTTTGGGATGAAAACAGCAACAACAAAACTGAATGGAGAAAAAAAATGACTTTCAGTCCTTCTTGTCTTGATTCAATGGAAAGGATTCTTTATATTGGAAAATATCACACACAAAACTATCCAACATCCAGAAAAATGCTGTAAGAAAGCATTCATCATTAGAAAAACCATAGTTTCTGCTTGCATACTTCAATTCAAAATTGTGAAAGCTTCTAAGCCATTTATATAAATGTAAGAATATAGAGATAACAATATTCCTTCTGCATTGACAAACCTCTTCCAAACAGCTGTATGCAAATATAGAGAGTAAAAATAAGTTTGCTTATGATGAATACATAAGAACTGGATGCCCTCAGCACATTATCACAGTGCATATGTCTATGTGTGTACATTTGCATCAACAGAAAATTATAACTCAAATGATTGAGAAACACACTATATGTGTATTCCTGACTTTGTTAAGCTTTGCTGAAAAAATCTGTATGTGGGTCTGGAAATAATTTTCATTAATCCACAACCACAGTTTGGATCTTTTCCTTAATATTACCAGGAAACTAATGTGTATTTCTAAATGTGAGAGCCAAGATGCCTCAAAGTGAACCCTAAGAAGCTACCTATTCCAACTAAACCAAGTATCAAAAGGAGAGTCCAGATATTCTGCCCAGTTTTTCCTACTCAATTTACACGCAATATTCTATTAACAGATACAATCTTTGGTAGCTATGATTCACACTGATATTTGCCCTTTCTCTGTGAGCATAAGATCGTGAGCAAGAAGGAGAACCTGGAGGAAAAGTCTGTGGCAGAATGAAGGTTAACAGGAGTAATACATAATAAATCCAGTGGTTTGTTTTTTTTCAGTGTTTTCAAGCATTTGGTATTGGTATAATATTCTTGTGGAATGTACATTTGTTCATTCAAATGCTGATTTTTCTACCTCACTATCTGCATTCAATCCAGACATTGCATTGTGATGCTTATTCTAAGCATCATCTGGCTCAAGTTTGTGTAAACATGCCACCATTTGTTCTCTGTATTGTCAATAAAACAACCAGCCCCAATGCTGAGCAACAGAGAGAATAGGATAGGCCATCCTGGTTCAAAGGGGAGGAGAAGGAAACAAGTGGGGGTAGAAGAGAGCAGAGGTGAGGAGAGCAAAGAGATCAGCAGGACAGGACTTCGAAATGTGGAGGGATGAACAGACCTAAAATAAGACTAAAAACAAGTTAATGTGTGAATTCTGAATGGTAGGAAATTATGCAGGCTTAGAGGTTTGGGATGGAGTAACTATTGCCCAGCATTGTGCTCTAGGTTAATTAAAGTAATCCCAGTCTCTGTGTGATGATTTGGGTATGCAGCTGGTTTAGGGATAACTACAGCTTAACTAAAAGATAAATCAATAATAAATATTAATAACCCACAACAATTCAGTATACAAGATTTTTGCCAAATAATGTATACTAGTGTATTTTATCTACTGTATCATCATTGGGAAATTTGCAGAGAACATACATGGTCTATGTATGTTTGAAGCAATTTTGTTCCTAGAAATCCAAAACAGTATATCTGCTTTGTATGTATATCTGTTCCTATGCTTTGGTAATATAAAAGTTTCAACAGCAAAGTGGCAGATTGTCCATAAAGATGTTCCTGGTTTTCTCACTAAGTTATCCATTTTTGCCCTGAAAGCAAGGTAGAAGCTGTATCTCCAAGTACACAATCATCATTCTGGTATTGTAAAGTAACAGGACAGAGAGTAACAGATGCATTCCACTAGAGTTTGTCATTTTAAACAAAGAAAGGAAACAATAGATTCCAGGAAAACTGTAACCAGTAGATTTCCAGTTACAGTCGCCAATAGAGGCTAGCTAGGTCAATTCTAGTGCCAAGGTACCATGAAAAGGTTAAGTTTCTTTCTTTCTTTCTTTCTTTCTTTCTTTCTTTCTTTCTTTCTTTCTTTCTTTCTTTCTTTCTTTTTCTTGCAAACACAGCCTCAGTTTTGTTGTTGAAAGTTTCAAAACAAGGCACATGAAATTGTGAAGGAGAACTAATCTGTTTTTATTGTCAAGGATGAAGTGGTTTCTACTAATGAGAAAGTGAGCAGCAATGTCGGTCAAAAAGCATGAACAGAGGACAGCGCTGTCTTCAAGAGAAGGACATTGTTAGCTGGCATTCTCTTAGTATAATCAGTATCCTCCACAGAATAAAATAAACCCACAGTAATTTTGAGTATTTCTTACTCCTGGGGTGGTTTATGGTAGTTCAAAAAAAAAAAAAAAAAAAAAAAAAATCTTACCTCTCTAAAAACAATTTCAATTTAAAAGAATTTTAAGTTTTTTTTTTTCATACAGTTTGTTAGGTCATTAATCTTCACAAATTATTTATTCATATTTTATATTCATTTGTTTGTTTATCTCTTATTAAGTCATATACTCTCTAACTGTCCCTTTTCCTCTCTCAGAAATAAGGCCATGTCCTCACCCCCCATCAAGTTAATAAGAAGCTGTGCTGTATGGCCATGTAGCCACACTGCCACCATGACACTGAAGCTACAAGTTAAGGTCATTGTCTCATCTACCACTCCTTCAGGAAACTTCTAAAGATCAGAAAGCTTTGTTTTGCAGATTTGGATAGGATCCAAGGCTTCCTCAGGCCATACTTTGCTATACGTGGTAACTATCTCTCCTAACTCATCTTCTCCAGGATTTTGAATGGAAGGTTCACTTCACCTCTCCCTACACGTCCTTATCATGCCGTCTCTAAAATGGTGCTCTATCAGTCCTAATTGTTCTTCACTTCAAGGCACCGACACTGATTATGCCCCACCCCCACCTCATGGTCTTGAGTCTTCCTTAAAACAGAGCTCATTTTGAATGCTAATTTACTGGCATCTCCTTTCTCAAAACTGCTTTTTGTTCTAACATTTATTGAATTAATTTTTTGAGATAGTATCTCACACAGTAGCTCAGGCTGGTCTGGAACTCATTATGTAGCCTGTGCTTGCACTGGGTTCATGGTAGTCCCTCTTAAGTAGCCTCTTAAGTGTTTATATTGAAAGTGTGAGTCACCATATCCATTTCTTTGCCTATTAAAATACTTTGATTTCTTGATTATTTATTCAGGAGTACACCTCACATTAGCCCAATCATGGTTTTGCCATTACATGTCAGATGAGCACAAGTACAGCATGCACAAACCTCCACTGTTAACTGACCTGATTTTAAAAGAGGTTGTAGTCTTCTACATGGGAATATGCTAATGAAAGAAAAAAATTACTTCAAATCTCCAAGACAGAGGACAGGATCCTGCAAACCTTAATTTGGGGTGGCACTCAGACATGGCCGTCTGGATGCTTGATCTGAAGCTCAAGGGGCTGCTAAAGCATATGCCTTTGACTTAGCAAAGATGCATCTTCTCATGCTGTCCAAGTTTGGTAGAAAAGGACAGGGTGCTGACTGGGCTCGTGTCTTTGAGGCCTGTCTTCTGGCTTATAGACAGGACCTTCATGCTATCCTCCAGGGTCTTTCTGCCCGTGTAATGACTCTGTGCGTAGACGTGTGCAGACATTTTCTCTTCTTGTCAGAACACTAGCTAAATGTGATTAAAGTACTTTCTAAAGACCCTCATTCTCTAAAGACTCAGGTATGTTGACAAGCTGGGAGTCAGGATGTAGCATGTGAATTCCGAGGAAGCAGAAGTCATATGACACTTAATGTGTGTGCAGAAGAGATTATTTACAAAACACACCATTTCCAGTGTTCCCATTCCTTTTTAAGAATGAAAGTTAAGAAAAAGGAGCTTTCCTTACTTTGACACAAATCATGTATCAACAGATACAAGAATATTGAAATAACTCCCTCCATCCTATCTGACCGCCACAGATTAAAGCTGGGTATCAATGAAAACAAAAACAACAGAAGACATAACAAAACAACTCATTGAAACTGAACAAGTTATTACTGAATGAAGAATGGATCAATACAGAAATTAAGAAAGAAATGAAAGACTTTCTAGAGTTGAATAAAATGAGTTTACAACCAAATGAAACAATTGGGGCACAGTGTAGGCATTGGCAAGTGGCAAGTGCCTAGCACTAAGTGCCTACATTTTATGTAATGGAGAGATTTTATACTGCTAGTGTAATAGCACACCTGAAAGCTCTAGAACAAAGAGAAGATATAACACCCAAAAGGAGTAGGTGGTAAAACATAAGGTCAACGATGAAATCAATAAAATAGAAACACTCAAACAATCAATAAAAAGAACCAAGATTTTGCTCCTTGAACATGTTAAACTTCCTGCTAGGTGTGTATGTTTACCCCTATAGGTATGTACTGCTTCCAGCCTGGCACAGAGAGGCTTCTCCTGGGCTGAATAGTCTCAGGGCCCAGCATGTTGTCATGAGAAGAGGATCCATTCTTCTCTAGGATAAGAGAAAATGTCAGGCAGGCTTTGTTAACATCTTTGCAAAGCCCAGTGGCTTTAATACCTGGTAGATAGTGAGGCTATACCCAAGATAGACTTATTTTCCACCTTCTCAAACAGTAAATGCAACAACAGTCAATGAAATGAACCACACATCAGTATTGTAATAAAAAACAAAATGCTGAAAATATATTATTAGTTCTACATTCTCCAAAAATCAACAGCCAGAAAAAATATTTGTTAAGTGAACATACATGCATACAGATACAAAAGTTTTATATGCTAATAGAGTATGGAAATCTAAGATAAAATCATGTCCTCATTCTGAACTCTTAGTCAAATGACTCTGTGGCAAGACAGCTCTGTGGTAGCCAAACCCTGCTGTCAGCCTCACACACTGCTAGTCAGAGATACACAGGTCTATAAACCCACAAAGCAAAATGTACTTGTAAACTGGGCCTATAATATTTATTTGATTTTCATTTATTTTTAAATTATCTGAAATTAATTTAAATTATTCAATTTTATTAGCACAGTCTTGTGTCAATCACCAAAAATTCAAAAAGTGCATTGCTAAAAACATAAAATCTTATACTGTCCTCAATGAGCAAAATAAAATAACCTCTTCGTGTTATCTACCTCTCTATCTACCTACCTACCTATGTGCCTAAATGAGTCTCTTTATTATCAAGCGTCACCCTCTCCCACCGAAGCTTTTCTTAACCAGGTTTCTCCAAGCATACTCACTACTAATACACCCTTATTGTTTCTTTAACCCCACTTCTCCTCCTCCTTCTGTTTCATTTTTTTACATTTTTAAATTTTCTACTTATTTAGTCACTTTATAGCCTGATCTCAGCTCCCTCCCTCCTTCCTCTCCTCCCATTTCCACCCTTACATACCCCTCCCTCTCATGCACCACTCCCCTGAGGCCCCCAAGGGGTACCAACCCACCCTGGCACCTTAAGTCACAGTAGAACTAAGGACATCCTCTCCCACTGAGGCCAGAGAAGGCAGCCAAGCTACCAGAAAGGAATGCACTGGCAGGAAACAGAGGCTGAGTCAGCCCCTTCTTACATTGTTAGGGGACCCATATGTTGCCCAAGCAGCATATCTGTTACATATGTGTAGGGATCTAATTCTAGCCCATGCTTGTTCTTTGGTTGGTGATTCAGTCTCTGTGAACCATGGGCCTAGGTGAGTTTACTCTGTAGGTCTTCTTGTGGTGTCCTTGACCCCTCTGACTCCCTTCCTCCTCCTGATCTTGATTCTGTTCCTTCTACTGTTCCTGCTCCTTCTCCTCTGCTTTCTTCTCCATCATTTTAGAAAAATCCTATGTAGTTAGTGTTGTGCAATGTGATATTAGATTTTAAAGAGCTTCTCCACCCTGGCTAGTTCTCAAATAATCAAGACAGAGACCTCTTGAATTTATAAAAGTTTTAAGGCCCAGTAACTGGGCAGGTATCACCTCTTTAAACTATTTTGCTATTCCCCAGATACATATCCTAAGTTACTTACCATAATAGTTCCTGCCTGGGCTGCTTCTGTTCCGTTAGGCCAGCTTTCATGGCCATGTACTTATGCTCCATACTGCCCTATGGCAACTTTCTTCTCTTCAGCTTCCTCTCCTTTTGCTACATCTTCTACTTCCTTTTACTTCTCTCAGCCTTGTGTTTCTTTGCAGACCCCAAACCTGGGAACCTAAGCCCCACCTACCTCTCTTCTGCCCAGTCACAGGCTTTAACATTTTTTATTAACCAATCAACTTTAAATTAGGTAGAGCAAGGTTTACACAACAATGACAGATGTACCTGATAATGCACCTGTCTGGGCAAACACCAAATATTGGGGGCCAGTAATTTGCATTAGAAATGTATAGCACTAGACCAACTCCCAACATCCTTGGCTGTCTTCCAATGTACTATATAGCTAAGGATGAGCTTAAAGTCTCAATTCTTTTTCCCTTTCCTCCTTAGTGCTATGATTTTAGGTGTGTGCTACATCTAGTTTTGGATGTACTTTTTTTTTTCACTATGAAAATTCTTTTTTATTTTATTTTATTTTTTTTGAATTTTATTTTTTCTTATGAGTTACATTTATTAACTCTGTATCCCAGCTGTGTCCTGCTCCCTCATTCCCTCCCAGTCCCTCCCTTCCTCCCTCATCTCCACCGTGCCCCTTTCCAAGTCCACTGATGAGGGGGACCTCCTCCCCATTCATCTGATCCTATTTTATCAGGTATCTTCAGGACTGGCTGCAAAGTCCTCTGTGGCCTAACAGGACTGCTCCTCCCTTGGGGGTGGGGAGGCCAAAGAGCCAGTCATTGAGTTCCTGTTAGAAATAGTCCTTGTTCACCTCACTTTGGGAAACCAATTGGTTACTGAGCTACCACAGGCTACATCTGAGTGGAGGTTCTAGGTTATATCCATACATGGTCCTTGGTTGAATGTCAGTTTCAGAAAAGACCCTGTGCCCAGATATATTTGGTCCTTGTGGAGCACCTATCCTTTCCCCATCAGACTAACTCCCCTTCTTTCTTATGATTCCCTATACTCTGCCAAAGGTTTGGTCATGAGTCTTTGCTTTGACAACACTGCTAGTTAGTCTTTCAGATGCGCTCAGTAGACTCCTGTCATACGTTCAATGCACATCCCATCTGTCTTTCTAAACGAGGATTGATCATCTTACCCCATGTCCGCTCAATTGATTATCTTTTTTAGGTGTATAGATTTCATTATGTTTGTCATATCTTATAGGTCTATATAAGTGAGTATATACCGTGTTTGTCTTTCTCCTTCTGGGATATTTCACTCAGAATGATCTTTTCTAGATCCCACCATTTGCCTGCACATTTCATGATTTCCTCCTTTTTGATTGCTGAGTAGTATTCCATTGTGTAAAAATACCACAATTTCTGTACCCATTCCTCGGTTGATGGACATCTGGGTTGTTTCCAGGTTCTGGCTATTACAAATAAAGCTGAAATAAACATGGTTGAGCAAGTATCCCTTTTGTGTACTTGAGCAAACTTTGGGTACATACCTAGCAGTGGTATAGCTGGGTCTTGAGGAAGCACTATTCCTAATTGTCTCAGAAAGCACCAGATAGATTTCCAGAGTGGTTGTACAAGTTTACATTCCCACCAGCAGTGGAGGAGGGTTCCCCTTTCTCCACAACCTCTCCAGCATGTGTTGTCACTTGAGTTTTTCATCTTGGCCATTCTGATGGGTGTAAGGTGATATCTCAGGGTCCTTTTGATTTGCATTTCCCTGATGGCTAATGACGTTGAGCATTTCTTTAAGTGTTTCTCTGCCATTCGATATTCTTCTACAGAGAGTTCTCTGTTTAGCTCTGTTCCCCATTTCTTGATTGGATTATTTGGTTTGCTGCTTTTCAGCTTCTTTAGTTCTTTGTATATACTGGATATTAGCCCTCTGTCATATAAAGGGTTGGTGAAGATTCTTTCCCAATCTGTAGGCATTCGTTTTGTTTTGATGATGGTGTCTTTTGCTTTACAGAAGCTTTTCAGTTTCATGAGATCCCATTTATTGATTGTTGCTCTTAGAGCCTGTGCTGCTGGTGTTCTGTTCAGGAAGTTGTCTCCTGTGCCTATGAGTTTTAGGCTGTTCCCCACTTTTTCTTCTAACAGATTTAGAGTATCTGTTTTTATGCTGAGGTCTTCGATCCACTTGGACTTTAGTTTTGTGCAGGGTGACAAATATAGATCTATTTTCATTTTTCTGCATGTGGACATTCAGTTGGACCAGCACCATTTGTTGAAGATGCTGTCTTTTTTCCATTGAATGGTTTTGGCTTCTTTGTCAAAAATCGAGTATTCATAGGTGTGGGTTTATTTCTGGGTCTTCTATGCAGTTCCATTGATCCTCCTTTCTGTTTTTATGCCAATACCATGCAGTTTTTATTACTATTGCTCTGTTGTACAACTTGAGATCGGGGATGGAGATACCTCCAGATGATCTGTTGTTGTACAGGATTGTTTTGGAGATTCTGGGTTTTTTTTTTTTTTCTCCATATGAAGCTGAGAATCTTTTTTTAAAGATCTGTAAAGAATTGAGTTGGTATTTTGATGGGAATTGCATTGAATCTGTAGATTGCTTTTGGCAGTATGGCAATTTTCACAACGTTAATCCTACCAATCCATGAGCACGGGAGACCTTTCCATCTTCTGATATCTTCTTCAATTTCTTTCTTCAGAGACTTGAAGTTTTTCTCAAACAGGTCTTTCACTTGCTTGGTTAGTGTCACCCCAAGGTACTTTATGTTATTAGTGGCTATTGTGAAGGGTGTTCTTTCCCTAATTTCTTTCTCGGCCCTTTTGTCTTTGGTATAGAGGAGGGCTTCTGATTTTTTTGAGTTGATTTTGTATCCTGCCACTTTGCTGAAGGTGTTTATATGTTGGAGGAGTTCTCTGGTTGAATTTTTGGGGTCGCTCATATATACTATCATATCATCTGCGAATAGTGACACTTTCACCTCTTCCTTTCCGATTTGTATCCTCTTGATCTCCTTTAGTTGTCTTATTGCTCTGGCTAGGACGTCAAGTACTATGTTAAAGAGGTATGGCGAGAGTGGGCAGCCTTGTCTTGTCCCTGATTTCAGTGGGATTGATTTAAGTTTCTCTCCATTGAGTTTGATGTTGGCTATAGGCTTGCTGTATATTGCCTTTACTATGTTTAGATATGTGCCTTGTATCCCTAATCTCTCCAAGACTTTAAACATGAATGGGTGTTGGACTTTGTCAAATGCTTTTTCAGCATCTAAGGAAATGATCATGTGGTTTTTCTCCTTCAGTTTGTTTATGTGGTGGATTACATTGATGGATTTCCGAATGTTGAACCACCCTTGATGCCTTCGATGAAGCCTACTTGGTCGTGGTGGATGATATCTTTGATGTGTTCTTGGATTCGGTTTGCAAGTATTTTATTGAGTATTTTTGCGTCAATGTTCATAAGAGAGATAGGTCTGAAGTTCTCTTTTTTTGTTGAGTCTTTGTGTGGTTTAGGTATCAGGGTGACTTTAGCTTCATAGAATAAGTTTGGTAATGTACCTTCTGTTTCTATTTTGTGGAATAGTTTGAGGAGAATTGGTGTTAGCACTTCTTTGAAGGTCTGGTAGAATTCTGCGCTGAAACCATCTGGCCCAGGGCTTTTTTTGGAGGGGAGACTGTGAATGACTGCTTCAATTTCCTTGGGGGATATAGGGCTATTCAGTCTTTCTACCTGAATTTGACTTAATGTTGGAATATGGAATCTATCAAGAAAATTGTCCATTTCATTTAGGTTTTCAAATTTTGTGGCACATAGCCTTTTGTCGTATGACCTAATGATTGTTTGAATTTCCTCAGTGTCTGTAGTTATGTCACCCTTTTCATCTCTGATTTTGTTGATTCGGATAGATTCTCTCTGCTTTTTAGTTAGTTTGGCTAAGGGTTTGTCTATCTTGTTGATTTTCTCAAAGAACCACCTTTTTGTTTCATTGATTCTTTGAATAGTTTTATTTGTTTCTAATTGATTAATTTCAGTCCTGAGTTTGATTATTTCCAGCCGTCTGCTCCTCTTGAGTGTATCTGCTTCTTTTTTTTTCTAGGGTTTTCAGTTGGGCCATTAAGTTGTTTGTATGTGATGTTACGAATTTCTTCTTGCAGGCACTTAGTGCTATAAATTTTCCCCTGAGCACTGCTTTCAATCTGTCCCATAAATTTGGGTCTGTTGTGCCTTCATTTTAATTGAATTCTAGGAAGTCTTTAATTTCTTTCTTTATTTCTTCCTTAACCCAGCTGTCATTGAGTAACAAGTTGTTCAGTTTCCCTGTGTGTGTCGGCTTTTTGTTATTTCTGTTGTTGTTGAGGTCCAGCTTTAGTCCATGGTGGTCAGATAGAATGCAAGGGATTATTTCAATCTTTTTGTATCTGTTGAGGCTTGCTTTATGACCAACTATATAGTCTATTTTGGAAAAGGTTCCATGCGGTGCTGAAAAGAAGGTATACTCTTTTGAGTTTGGATGAAAAGATCTGTAGACGTCTATTAGGTCCATTTGATTTAGGGTCTCTGTAAGTGTTTTTATTTCCCTATTTGTTTTCTGTCTAGTTGATCTGTCCCTTGGTGAGAGTGGAGTGTTGAAGTCTCCCACTATTAGGGTATTAGGATCAATGTGTGATTTAAGCTTTAATATTGTTTCATTTACGAATGTAGGTGCTTTTGTATTTGGGGCATAGATATTCAAAATTGTGATGTCCTCTTGGTGAATTTTTCCTTGGATGAGAATATAGTGGCCATCCTTATCTTTTTTGATTAACTTGGGTTGAAAGTCTATTTTATTAGATATTAGGATGGCTACTCCAGCTTGTTTTCTGGAACCATTTGCTTGAAAAACAATTTTCCAGCCCTTTACTCTGAGGTAGTGTCTATCTTTGTTGCATAGGTGTGTTTCTTGGATGCAACAGAATGTTGAATCCTGTTCCCACAACCATTCTGTTAGTCTGTGTCTTTTTATTGGGGAGTTGAGTCCGTTGATGTTGATAGAAACTAGTGACCAACAATTGTTACTTCATCACCATTTCCATTGTGTCCCATAAGTTCTGATATGTTCTGTGTTCATTTTCATCGAATTCTAGAAAGTCCTTAATTTTTCGTTTATTTCTCTTGACCCAGTTTTCATTCAGTAGAGAGTTGTTCAGTTTCCATGAGTTTTTAGGCTTTCTATTGTTTCTGTTGTTGATGTATAGCTTAAATCTTTGGTGGTCGGTGGTGTCACTGAGTTTCATTGCTTGTATTCTTTTGGTTTTTTTGTTGTGTAGTTATCTATTTCCTCTGTTTCCTTAGATGTAGTTGTTTTCTTTGGTTTGGAGTTTCCCTTCTAGTAAATTCTGTAGAGCTGGGTTACTACGTAGATATTGTTTAAATTTGGTTTTGTCTTGGAATATTTTGAATTCTCTGTCTATGTTGATTGAAAGTTTTGCTGGGTATAGTAGTCTGGGTCCCTTAAGGACTGTATGATTTCTGTCCAGGCCCTTCTGGCTTTCATAGTTTCTGTTGAGAAATTTGGTGTGATTCTGATAGGTCTACCTTCATATGTTACTTGGCCTTTTCCCTTGCTGCTTTTAGAATTTTTTCTTTGTTCTGTAGGTTCAGTGTTTTGACTATGATGTGACATGAAGAATTTCTTTTCTGGTCTAGTCTACTTGGCGTTCTGTAGGCCTCTTGTATATTTATGGCCATCTCCTTCTTTAAGTTGGGAAAGTTTTCTTCTATAATTTTCTTGAAAATATTTTCCGGACCTTTGAGCCTGTTGTCTTCTTTTTCTTCTACTCCTATTATTCTTAGGTTTTGTCTTTTCATGGTGTCCTTGATTTCTTGGATGTTTTGTGTTTGGAATTTTAATGATTTTATTTTTTCTTTGAGAGACGTGTCAATTTCTGCAAGTGTATCTTCGGCTCCTGAGATTCTTTCTTCCATCTCTTGTATTCTATTGGTGATGCTTACCTTTGTAGTTCCTGATCTTTTCTCTATGTTCTCCAGCTCCTGGTTTTTCTCTATTTGTGTTTTCTTTATTGATTCTAATTCTGTTTTCATGTCTTGCACCATTTCCTTCATCTGTTTGAATGTGGAGTCCTGCTTTTCAATGACGGCTTCTATTTTTTTGTCCATTTCCTCTCTATGTATCACTAATTGTGCCTCTACTTCTTTGGGTATAATTGCCTGTATTTCTATGAGAGGTTTGTTTATTTCTTCTTTATTTTCCTTCATTTGTGTGGACATTTCTTTGAGAGCTTTATGCATTTCTTCTTTGTTTGCCTCAATTTTCATGGTCATTTCTCTGAGAGCACGATTTGTTTCCTCTTGGTTAGTCTCGATTTCTTTGGCTATTTCTCTGAGGGCTTTGTTCATTTCATCTTTATGGGCCTCTAATAGCTGGAGAAACATAGTTTTGAGGTCGTTTTCTTGTATATCTAGTGAATTGAAGTGTCCATTGTTTTGTGGGGTTGCTGGTGAGGTCATTATGTCTTGATTTTTGTTGGGAGTGTTCTTACATCGGCCTCTAGCCATCTGGTTATTTATAATCCTCACTGTTTGTTCCTCGAGATTGTAGTTCGGGCTATGACCGTCTCTTTCTGTTTTCTGGACTGTTTTTTCAGGAAGATGAGAGAGGTTCACTGGTTTGGGAGTGTGCACTGTGGTTTCAGTTTTGCCTAAGTAAGGAATGTGAAGCTTGCACTATTTGCGTGCACTTTTAGCGGGCGCAGTGTGCATGCGAGGATTCTCTGACTATTGCAGTGGCCTGCAAGCCACTATTACGCAGTTCTGTCTGAGATCCAGGGATTGTTTGCCTGGATTACACTGGTGGACTCGCAAGGCAGAGGCTTCAACATTGGGGTTGCTATCCCAAGAATCCCTATGATGCCCACACTAGGGGTGTGGGTGGCAGGGATCTCGTCTGGTTGCTTGTGTGGAGAGGCCCTGGGTCTGGGGCAAACTCTCCCTAGAAGGCTCACTCACTCTCTTGCAGGACCAGTTGGAATGCACAGGGGTTCCCCTTGCTCTCTACTCTCTGATTTGGTCCTGCTGTGGAAAATGTCCAGGTAGGCTAACAGTCAGCTCTGTGACACTGTGGCTGCAGGACTCAGTGTCCACCTTTCCTATGTGCTGCCTCTCTGTCCTTTCCCTCTGCCAGGAAATGGTCCTGGCATATGTTGACTGGTCCTGGGGTGGTGCGGGAAAGAGTTAGGTTGAGTGTTCTCAATCCCAGATCCCGGGCCCAGATCTCTGTGCCAGAAGCAGCCTGGTGGTAGAACCTATGTTTGCTGATCCTGAGAGAGTACCAGGTAGGGTTGAGTGTCCTTAGATCCAGAGCTTGGGTTTCTCTGCTAGGGGCCACTGGGTGAACTGGAGAGGGGGTGCTCTGTCCTGTGGCAGGCTGCCTCTCTGTCCTTCCCCTTTGACCTTCCCCTCAGCTAGGGCAAGCTTATGGAGGTGCTCTCAGGGGAGTGCCAGAAGGGGTTGGGGCTTCTCAGTCTGATCCTGAGCCGGGGTTTCTCTGCCAGGGGTCGGGGAGGGGGGCGCCGGTGATAGAACTTGCTGCTAGACCTTATTGCGCTGGACGCAGGAGAATCTCAGGACGTGTAGAATGACCACAGTCCCAGATCCTGAGCTGAAGTTTGTTTGCTAGGAGCCGCCGGCAGCACTGGAGTTCCGGCACTGTGAAGCCGCTGTGTGCCTCTTTATCCTTCTGCTCTGCTGCGGCAGGGTTATGGCAGCCTTTGGGGGAGTGCCCGAAAGGATTGGGTTTTCTCAGCCCTGATCTCGGGTTGCAATACAGACAATGTGGTCTGTGGCAGATTCTGTTGGTCGTCTCCTGCCTCCTCCCAAAAGGGAGCAAGGATTTTGAGCTGGGCGCACAGCTGCTCTCAGAGCGTGGCGGAAGCACAGTTGTGATGGGGGTGGGTACCCGTGGTCCGTGAGACCTTCCAGGGAAAGACTGGGTGACCCGTGATCAGTCTGGCAACTTTGCTCCCCCGTGGGTTTTTCTTGCGACTGGGACTCCCAGTCTCTGGTGCCATTGTGCCCACCGATCAGCCTGGGAAAGTGATCGGGACACACAGGCTTAGGGCACCAGCCCAGAGACCCAAAGCCCGCGTTAGCCGGGTTCTCTTCCAGGTTCTGGCTGGTCAGCCGAGAGTGGACCCGACCGATTCCCACGTCGTGGGAGCCTCCCCTCACCTGGAAAACACGATAGCTATTGTTTTAGGGCCCAGAGTTCAGTCTCCTGGTCGCTGCACGGAGTGTGATGTCCTGCTTCTCAGACAAAGTGTTCTCCCGGCGCCGCCATCTTGGCCCCCCTTGGATGTACTTTTAACACACACACACACGTTCCTATGCTTCAATTGCTTGTGTATGGTTGTGGAACACTGCCATCTGTGCATGAAATGGCTATTTGATATAAAAAGATCTGAGATTGCCTTAAAAGACTGGTCTCAGTAACATTTCTTCATGGAAGTGAAGGATGCAGGGGACTTGCAGGAGTCAGGGAGTGATGTCTTTCTACTCCCTCTGGTTACATAAGTGATTAAAAATTCCTGGTGGAAGATTCTTCATCAGGAGTTTAGCTGAGTGCTGCCTATGTTCCTGAAAGCAACCCTTCATCTACATTCCTTTGAGTAACCCCAAATCACTGCATTGTTTCACCAAGACAGAACTGGTTAAAATTACTACTTTGGCCTGTCATTGACACCCTATCTGAAGTGAAGAGACATTTTTCACATCTTCCCAGGAAAAGTCACATAACTGTTTATCTTCCCTGAAATATTGTGTTACTAATTTTTCTGTCATCATACCATATTCATGTACAATATAGGATCAAAATTGTTAGGCTCTTGTAAATCATCCCTTGCCCAATATCTTGAAAAAAAATTAAAAACTAATAAAATATAATGGGTTATTCACATGTACACACACACAAACACACCACACATGCACATTGTTATAAACAAAAATGAAAATCCTAACCATTCTCTTTTACCAATAAAGACGCAGGAGCCAGATGATGGGGTGAAAATCTGCTGGTTCAGAGAGGCAGAGAAAGCACCCAGCTGACCTTCCTTCTAGGCTTAGGTCTGGATGGGAAAAAAACCCAAATTGCTCACTAGCTCAACTGACAGCCCAGAAAGAAATGGCCAAAAAAAAACCAATGGCCAAATGCTTGCTATGTCAAAGTCCAAAAAGCCAGGGAGCTGAGGAGCTAAGGCTAACATAAAATCAGAACATTAGCTACTTCTCCACATTGTCTTAAATACCCCTCAACTCAAATTCCCTCCTACTCTTTAATTCCTGTCAGCTAGTTTCTTGCTCTTTCTCTTGACCTAGGGTTAACTTTATTAAATCCTAGGCACAGAAAGCTCTTGGATTAAAGGTGTATGCTAGAGCTGGCTGAACTATACCATAATCACCTGTTTACAACAGAAAGTTTATGGATTAAAGTTGTGTGATAGAGCTCAACTATACCAAACAAGAAACAGAATTTTATAGTTCACAATTTTGGGGTTCACAATGAGATCATATATCTTGCAATACATGCAGGTACGCACACATACAAATGCACATACAGAAAAAGAAATAGCTGGAGAAAGGAAGAAGCTCAACAAAAGATGGGGAAAAGGAGGTTCAGGTTGAGTGTCATAAAATATATTATGCGTATGCATGATCATGTAGCTCACTACCAATGTGCATATCTGAGAATGCAAATGCCCTCCACTTAGCCATATGACTTCCATGTAACTCCAAATTAATTAATCAACAAATCAGTAGATTTGTTAGTAAGCCAGATTCTCCCAAGTATGTCCCACAGCACTGTTCCAGTCAAATACTAAATATGGTAATGGTAGTCTGAATAAGAATGATTTCCATAGGCTCATATATTTTCCTGCTTGGTCCACAGTTGATGAGCTTCCAGGGAAGAATGAGTGTGTGGGTCCTTGTTGAAGTAGATGTGGCTTTGTCAGAAATAGTCTTTGAGGTTTCAAAAAGCCATGCCCAGCAGTCTCTGATCACCACCATGATGATAATGTACTAAACCCCTGAGACTATAAGTTAAATACTTTATTTTGTAAGATTTGGCTTGGATGTAATATCTCTTTACACAAATAAAACAGTGGCTAAGATACTATATTCTGGTTCCTTAGCTTTAACAAAATAATTAATGAGGCAAGAGGACTAACATAGACATCAAAAGGCTAATGCAATATATTTCATTTGTATCCTATTGTCAGATTTTCCTGGAGATGTGATCTAAATGAGCATCTAATCTTAATTTAATTTGATAATAAAATTCTAACAATGACTTCTGCTATTTAAGCAAATTGTCTGAGAAACAACATTTTATTATGCTGATTGTTGATCTTGTCAACTCAGCTATTCTGTGTTGTAAGACAGCTAACACTGTTGACTGAAAACTACTCTGTCACAGGCCCTGTAGGGAAAGTGGAATGAATTCCTCTCTTTCTGAAACAAAAATGGTAGCTCTCCTGCTTTTAAATTGAATCATGAGCAATTGCCATTAGATCACAAGAGCTACAGAATATATAACTTATATTACTTTGTAGGACCTGGGAAGCATGCTCTTGAGCAAACTAGATGTCAGTGTACATACCACCTTGCCAAAAAAGGCCTATCCAGACCTTTGCAAAAAAACAAACAAAACAAAACAAACAAAAAAAAAAAAACCAAACCAACAAAAGCCATCCTGGTTTCATCGTGCACCCTTTCTTCATACTCTCTCCTCTCTATCCTGCCTTCTTATATTATTTTTATCACCACCTCATATCCTTGCCTTTCATTTACCATTGTTATGCTCATATTTGGCATGTATTCTGATCCCTATTTTATAAGTTCTATACTCTTTGCTTGTGTGTGTGTGTGTGTGTGTGTGTGTGTGTGTGTGTGTGCACCTAGGTGTGTTTGCACATTGGGGCAAATCTCTGCATGCAGGAGCATATGTGTATGCACGTGTGTGGAGGTCTGCTGTTCATGTTGGGAACCATTCTGGAGCGCTCCATCTTCTTCATTGAGGCAGAATCTCCCAGATGAAGCCAAAGCTCAATGATATCTGCTAGTCCAGCTGAACATTTTGCTATGGGAATCTTCTTTCCAGCTATTGGGACTTGGAATTAGTAGGTCACCACTCTCACACAGCAGCTACATGAGTTCTGTGGAGCTGAGTTCTGACTCTCACTATCCCCACAACTCCTGACTTCTAGTTTGCGGATCACATAAGTGACTGAGACATCATTTCGATCCTTCTGGAATACTGATAAGTCTAAGCATAGAAAATGAAAACGGTAGCAGGAGATTGATGATGATGCTGATCACCTGCTCACAAACACATGATAACTGATGTGCATCCCACTTATCCTTGGGTGTCTGAAGACCCAAATCCATGATGTCTGTGTGAACAACGATTTGAGTGATGGCATTTTTGAGGCTTTCTTCCCCATAGTCCTGCATTTGAGACACAGCTGCAGAAAGAGGCCATTTCAACCATAATCTCTGCCATTTTATAGTCGACTTGTTCAGTTCCAAACAGCTATTTTAGAAGAAAAAAAGCCACAAATCTCAGCAATTTGAAATGTGAACTTTCAGATTAAAAATAATAATGCACACAAATACCTATTAATTAATGAGTAGGAAGTATTCTTCAAACATAATCATATCATGCAAATATCTTGATCATCATAATTATAGCTGACAACCCCTACCAGACACTTACAATAAGGAACAAAAAATGCTCACAGGGACCTGCTCTTAGTTTTTAATAAGATTATTTCAAAATTAGACCTTAGCCATTAGCACAGCATTCACTCAGCTGTGGTGGTTAATGTCGGGAATTCAGTCTCCAACTTTAATATTTTAGAATGACATCTCTATTTTCCAGATAAAAAGCCTGCTCACCCACTCCACTTTAAAAGGATAGCACTGACTGCAGCCACTGTAATTGAAACGCTAACTGTAACTTTACACTGCTCTTGGGGATATATTTAGCACACAACTGTAGCTAGTCTTCATCCAATGCTTACTATCTGGAAGTGAATGTTTAAAGCTGTTGATATATTTTACCATGTTTAATCTACACATCAGACTTCTGAAATAGAATTGCATTTTTTCCATGTTGCGGATAGGGAAAAGTAAATTAGACAAATCAAACCACCTGCCCAAGATCACACAATTTTCAGTTGTGTGGGTATAACAACAGAGTGTATTTCACATGGGCACAGAGGGAGTAAGGCATGCAGTTTAAAGTAGAACTCTACCCTATCTGTCTTCATCTGGTAAAAAAGCATTTACAATATTCATCTCAAAGCATTTTATAGAAGTAAATCCAAAATGTGTCTGTTTTGCATTATATTTCTTTGCTTTCTATTTTTATAATATATAATTATAGAAATGTTAAGATTCTGTAAATACACACACAAAGAGTAGTTGTCAGGTTGTTTATTTTCCATGAAGGTATATCAATGGGATTAATACTTTAGCATTTAGGAATTAGTACCAGTGTATCATCTGAGTATTTAAAGCGCTTTTGAAAACAGGGGTGACTGGACAGCTTAGAGGACCAAAGACACCTAACGGCAAGTGTGGTGGTTTGAATGGTTCCAAGCTATTGGAACTACTTGGATGGATTAAGAGGTGTGGTCTTGTTGGGGGTGGTAAAACTGGGGGTGAATTTGAGGTTTCAAAAGCCTACCCCAGGCCCAATCTCTCTTTCTTCTACTGTTGCCTGCAGATCAGAAAGTATAGCTCTTAGTTAATGTTCCAGTGCCATGCTTGTCTACTTTTCACTGTGGTGATAATGGCTAACCCCATAAAACTCTAAGCAAACCCCCATTAAGTGCTTTCTTTTATAAGAGTTGCCTTGGTCATGGTGTCTCTTCCCAGAAGTATAACAGTGAGTAAGACAGCAAACCAAGCTCCTCCTGAATTTTTGATCCTAGAGGCAGAGATGATGTCATCAAGAAGAAGGGGCATCAAGATCTTTGACAACATGGCATTCAGTGTGGGAATTGAAAGGTTCTTGTGTGTGAGCCATTCTCTTAAGCAGTATCCTGATGAAAATTATGCTTCCTGTGGTGGTTTGAGTAAAAATGGCTCCCAAAGGGCCATAGGGAGTGACAGTGTTAGGTGGTGTGGCCTTGTTGGAGTATGTGCGATCTTGTCGAGGTAGGTGTGGCTTAAGTCAGGCCTAGTGTGGCCTTCTCTACCTGCTGCCTTCAGCTACTTCTCCAGCACCATGTCTGCCTGCTTGCTGCCATGCTTCCCACCGTGACAGTAATGAACTAAAACTCTGAACTCTAAGCTATTCCCAGTTAAATGTTTTTCTTCATAAGTGCTGCCATGGTCATGATATCTCATCACCACAAGGAAACCCAAATGAAGATGGAAGTTGATGTCAGGGACTGGGTATTACTGTGGGAGGCCTGACCATGCTTTTGTTTGGAGGAATGTGGACTTTGGGACTTTGGATTAGGAAAGCAGTCCCAACCTACTGGGAACATGGAAGAAAGTGGTGCTGAGGTGATTTGAATTGTGGGTTCCTGGCTTAAAAGGTTTCAGAGAAGAAGAATGTTAGTATGGGGCTTAGAGACCCATTCTAATGATATTTGGGCAAAGAATGTAGCTGCTTTCTGTCCCTATCCAAAACTAAAATCTGCCTGAGGCAAAATTTTGGATTAATTATGTTTGCAGAGGCTATTTAAAAACAGCCTAGTGTATACTAGGTCCTGTGGTTATTAGTGACCATGAGTATACAGATCTATAAGAAAAATGAGCAGGCTGAGTAGGAAAGTTACAAGATGTACAATTTGAGAAAGAAAGAGGTACCAAGAAGTAGAATAGAGTCCTGTATTCAAGGAAATAAATAGATTTTTTTAGAAAAATCCTTGTTATATAAAATAGCCTAAGAGGAGTATAAAAGGATCTCAGAGCAAGACTCCACCTTGCTAAGCTTTCAATTTGTGAAAATTATTTAAAGAAGAGTGAAAAGGAATTAAAGAAAAGCCTAGGGCCTAAAGTGGTTATACATACTTTTTCCCATTACTCAGAAGGTAGAGATTAGTATTTTTAAGTTTGAGGCACTGTTTACAGAGACAGTTCCAGGACAGCCAAGTTTAGTCATGAAGGAAACCATTGGAAACAGAAGATGATGAAGATGTAATTGAATAAAAGGACCATATTCCAGCCCCAGAAGCAGCAGAACTTGGTACTTCTGACATATAGTTCTGGCTTTAGAGTCAAAGATAGAAGAAAGGAGTTATGAAATCTTCCTCCATGACTAAGGAAAGCCATGAAGCCAAGCATGTATCAGGGTGTCTCTGCATGAAGGCCTAGAGAGGCTACTGTGGGGATCTGTGAAAGCCTTGGAGACCCCAAAATGTTGGAGTTGCCAGAGCCGTAGGACACCTGCTGAGGTAACCTGCTAACAGGGAGCAGAACCAGTCAAAGAGAATGAAGCATGTTGCAGGCAACAAAGATGAAAGGAGTTGGAGATCTGAAAAACATTTTGACGGCAGACATGGAGACACAGAGTTTGGAGTTTGTCCAGCTGGTTTTCAGCCTTGCTTTGGTCCAGTGTTTCCTCACTCTGCTGTCTTTCCTCCCATTTGGAAGGGTAATATACAGCCTGTGCCCTTGTGCACTGGAAGTATGTGACCTGCTTTTTCATTTTGATTTTGCAGGTGATTATAGGGAAGAGAATACAGCAGTCTCAAAAGAGACTTTGAACTTTTAAACAAGTTTGAGACTATAGACTATGGGAACATTTGCAGTTAGATTAAATACGCTTTACATTATGATATGTCTACAAGACTATGGGGGCCAGAGCATGAAATGTGGTGGTTTGAATAACAGGAAGATGCTGGACTCTTTGGAGAATGGCTAATATCGAGTTAGAGGTAGGAATGGACAAGATGAATCAGATCTATTTTAAATATCAGAATGTAGATTTGTGATCAGAAAGCAGAGGGATGGGGCATGTCAAGCAGAAAAGCTAGTGATTATATCAAATAGTAACTGAAAGAAAAAGACATAAATAAATAAAAAATCCTAAAGTCCATACTGTTATAAATAAGCTAATATTTGCACAGCCTAAAAATAAAAGATTAATAGCTAGAATTGACAAAGAAATTTTAAAAAATCTTAAGAAACAGCTTAATCACAAAACTGATTAGATAACTGAAAAAGGTTCTTAAGAGAAGAAATTCAAATGCCTGGTAATTTTTTTTAAAAAAATCTTCAACACCCTTACCCTTCAGGCAAATGAAAACTTTCAATATCTCATCTTACTCCAGCCAGAATGGCCACCATCAAGAGACCAACAACAGGCACTGGTGAGGATATGGGGGAAAGGGAGCCGTACTGTGGCGGAAATATAAATTAGTGCGTCCACCACAGAAATGAGTGTGGAGGTTTCCCAAAACCTAAATGCAAGAACTACCATATGATTCAGCTATAGTACTTCTAGTCATGTAGCAAGAAACGTAACACCTTATGACAGAGACGCCTACAAACCCATGCTCATAGCTTCTCTGATCACAACAGGCAGGAAATGGAATCTGCCTAGATTTCAATTAACTGATAAAAGGATAATGAAATGTAGTATAATAAACAATGCAAAATTTTAAGTGCTAAAAACTATGAAAATTTTAGGAAAATGTATTAATCTGTATAATACTGTATCAAGTGTGGCAATCTAGGCCCAGAAATACAAATTCCATGTGTTCTCTCTTATACATGGATCCCTGAGTTGAAGATTTCTATTAATTTTGTATTTAAGTAGGAGGAACGGTCTACAGAGTCCAAAAATTTTTTTTAAATGTGATAAAGGAAGTAAGGAGGAAAAACACTGAATGTGGGAGATTATAAAACCATGTGAAAAAAAAAAAACGTAGAGGGGATGAATACTATGGCTGGAAATATTTAAATGGGCATGGGAGTGGAAAGACGAGGGAAACAGATGGGATTAGATGGGGGAGTGGGGAAGTCAATAGGACTATGAAAAATCCATATAGGATTCTACTGGTTTAAAAACTAAAAATTAAAATCTTTCTAAAAAGAGCCTGCTTGAATGGAAGTACTCCTCATGAATAGGTAATGCTGGTCCCAGAAGTTAGAGATTTTCAACACAAAATTGTAGTTCCAGGTTTGAGAAAAATCCCTTTGTGTGCTATTGGTAGGGAGTCTCAAGTGGCTCCCAAAACAATCATTGACTATTGTCAATCTTTGTGGATAGCCACCTTAAACAGGTAGTAAGACCCCATTGCTAAATATTCTATGCAGCACAGATATAGAATACAGACAAATAAACTGGAACTGAGCTGGAATCCATCCTCTGTTGCATAGAAATTCATTGCAGGTTGCTGAGGGAGAAAAGTCATTAGTGATCTCACTCAGATGTGGACAATGACTGCTGGAATACTGACTTACCTGATAAGAATAAACCAATGATACAATAGAGGCATGAATGTTCTGAGGGTAACCAATAGCTTGCTGAGTGGACTTGAGGCCCACTCTAGAGGAAGGTACTGTAAACCTAGTCAAAGTCTGTGACTGGAGAGTTTATAGACCCTATGTGAAGAATTTACTACTGATGTTTTGCTGACTGGATATGCAACAAATTGCTTGTTAAATAGTTATACACAGGCAAACTAGTTTAGCTTTCAACCTCCTCCAGAGAACCTTCTTTTTGGCAGTGGGTGATTGTCAAAGCACAAGCTTATGATCTAAGTGCTGAGAATGTATCATCTTTGAGTGTCTGACTGTAAATGGGAAATCTCACCTGCTCTGAGTCTCAAAAGAGAGCATGGGAAGACTGTGAAGGCTACAGGGAGAGGAGGAGTGAAGTGAAGCTCTTTTTCAGGATGTGACATGGTTGATGCAATCATGAACACAGAAGCAGTGACCACCTCCATAAGTCTCAGGGTAAAAGACAGGCAAGGTGGAAGAGAGGGGCATGAGGAAGACAACTTATTTGTTGGAAAGAAGAAGGGGTTTAAAGAGACCAGAAGAAGAATGACAGAGGTACTGAAGGGTAAACATTGTAACCACAATTTATAATGCACAAGTACGAAATTATCAAAATATTGTTTTTTTAGAAAAGTGTTTAGATTCTTTGTGAGTTTCACATCAGGTACCCCAGTCTTGGTTATCACCCTGTCCCCTAATATCCATCCTTCATTCTTGCAACCTCACCCCTAAATAACACACACACACACACACACACACACACACACACACACACACCAAAGCCAACCAAACAAAAAACAAAGCATAAAAAAATCTCATCGTGAAAACTTTAGTATGTCGCAATGTATCCCATAGTATCTTCCTCTATCCACACATCTTCACTTGCAAGATGTTCATTATAATGAGTCAGTAATCTGCTTCGAGGTTTTTGGCTTCTGTGACCATCAACATTCTGTCCTCACTGGAACTTTTCCTGGTTATTCTGTTGTTGCCTTGTCACGGAGATCCATGCTGCTTTGAATCAGCAGAACTATCCCTTTCACATATCACAACTATTTGCAGATGATCCAGGTTTTAGGGTGGGCCATCTCAGAGCCCTGGGTCTAGGACTGGGTGGTAGGTGAGAGGGTCAACCTGCTAGCTCTCCATTATCTGTATCATCAGGGCAAGTTCTCCAGCACTGTTCTGGCTAGGCAGCCCAATGCTGCCCTGGACAGGAGGCAATGTCAGCTCTCCTGCTCTCATGCCCTCAGGCCGGCTCACCTATACTCATGCCTCCAGGCAAAGTCCAATGTACTGCACAATCAAGGCTCAGGCCCATCTTCCCATGTGCTGCAGCCAGTGATGGGGCAGGATTAGCTCACTTGCTCTGCTTACCCTGGGGCCAGCTCTCCAGACTGCTGCAGGTCGTGAAGGGCAAACAAGGAGGGCATCATTCCCTGTACCTTCCCCATTTCACAGCAGAGGAGTAACGATCTAGCTCTCCCTTCCACTTAACCCTTGGGCCTGGCTTACCCATGTCCCGTTGACCAGAGTCAGCAACACTGTGCTGCCCAGACTAGGATCAGGACCCGCTCTCCCTAGTGTGGTAGCTGGTGAGGGACAGGGCTAGCTTTCCCTTGGGTAGTTTCCCGGCTGCCAAGAGTCAGCTCTCCCAGCTCTCTAGCTGGCTCACGCCCACTCCCATCATCAGGGCCAACTCCACTCTTTTGACTGGACAAGGTACAGGGCCTGCTCTCCTGAGTGCTGCTGTGGGTGAGAGGTGGGGCCAGATCTCCAGAGTGTTGCAGCCAGTGAGGCAGGCCCAGTTCTGCACAGCCCCTGGACAGCCACGTGCTTCCTGGCAGCTGCCCTGACCAGAGATATTCCTGTGTTCTCTAGTGCTCAAGTTGTAATATGAGTCATGGACATAAACACCGCTGGTTTATTTCCATGCAGTGGACATAACTCCCTGCTACTGGGTAACCACAGATGCAGACATGGCCCCCAGCAGCATCTTGAGCGAGGAGAGTGACATCCTTCTTCTTTGCTAAATGTTGGGGCAGCAAGCAGGTGTCTATGGCCTGTCTGTGCCATATGCAAGAGGCCAGGTTCATGGGTGACATGGTGGATCGCAAGTTTCTATCCATCTCTCTCCCTCTGTGCTGTGCTGCTTGGATTTGATGTGATTAGATTTTTATGTTTCCTAGGCATAAAACAGCTTTGGCCACCAAGCCAGGCATCAAGCTAGGATGAGCAAAGGGCTGCCGTCTGCTCTGCCCTGACTGATGTAAGAACAGCACAACCAGCAAGGTATCCCTTTGCCCATTTCTGGGGAAGGCATAGAGAGCGCAGTATTTTTTTTTTTTAAATAGAAGAAAAATTGTTCAGACTAGGGAAACAAAGGGCACTGATAAAAGGGAAACGGCTGTGAAAGAGGCAAAACAGGGGTCTATGGGGGAATTTGTGTATGAAAATTTCCTTGTGTAACACAGTAGCATGAACAATAAATGTAATACTAGAATAAATAAATAACCTAAAACCTTTGTTGGCTTGGCAATTTTTCTATAAATTAAACATTATTCTAAAATCAAGTTTACTTCTAGAAATTGTTGTTTTCTTCATGTTGTACCACTATAAAGACCTTAAAAGGTATCTGAGAAATATCCTGTACTCATAGGTTTTTGACATTGCTAATTGTTGTGCTAAGGTCAACTCTCCTAGAAAAGACTGATTGCATTCAGATCCAAGGAGTATTGCAATTCAATTAGATGCCACATCGGAGCCTCTGCACAGAGATTTTACAAATGCAAGCTCTCTAACCTGGTGGTAACGACCTGATCTTCTGTCACCCGAAGATCAACCCTAAAAATAGTAAATGAAGAAGAACAAGGAAATCATTTTGCCATGACAGGCACTCGGCTTGTCTGAAGGAGGGAAGAAAGTGGAGTACTTTAAAAGGTTCCCATGACAAACAGGGCTTTGATGGAAGTTATTATTAGTTCAGTCATCTATACGATGAAAACATAACACCTGTTCATTGTGTGATAACTTATCTAGAAATATAAAAGGGACTGAGCATCTGCTGTCACCAGAAGAAGGTCTGGGAGAAAGACATGTGCGGAGGAGAACTGTAATTCCCTGATGATGATGGGACTGCAGAGCTCCTTACCTGTCTGTGCCTTGGTTGAATGTGTTGGAACCTGCCTTAGCACCTTACCTCCCCCACTGCCAGCACTACTATTGGTTCAGACTTCAGACACATTCAAGGTCTAAAGGGGGTTGGAGGATAATTTCCAGACTACAAGTCTACCAAAAAATATGTATTTTTCTCAAAAAGCCATTCTATAATGACAATTTCTCTGTCTCCTTCAATATCATCCCTTGGGTAACCATTTGGTGCTCCATTACTCTTTCATTTTATGCCTACATAACAAGGAACTTACTATAGTGACCTTCATACATAGGAATGTCTTTAAAAAGAGAGTTTAGGTTCCCAATGACTTCTAAATGCAACTTTAAATAAGTGGACCATAATAAGTGTTTTCTGATATTGTACAGTCAGCTTTACAATCTGCGATGCGCATGGCAGGCACTCAATGAGTGCCTGTCCTGACACGTCAGCCATGGACCCTTTATGGGATGACTCTTTAACAAGTCTTCTAAGGAATGAAACACTCGAAATGCACATTTCAGTAAGTTTTGTCAAATGAATATCTTAATTGTTAGAATATTTTTCTATTCCCATAAAATGTTGTACTCAACTGTAGCCTCAGGCAAGATTCTGCTAATTTGCATGTTATAGGAGAGGAAGCAGATGCCGTGACAACAAATTGGGAGATATGTTGTGAAAGCTGAAGAGGAGAAAGTCTAAGCAGCCCTGGGGAGGCATGACATCCTAGTTCTCATACCCTAGAACACAAAAATAGAGGAAAGCGTAGCTAAGAAAGCTTAAACTGAGCACAGTGATAGTCTCTGGGAAGGGGGATCAAATGAAGCTGTCCTCTGGTAGTTTGCCATTGCAGTATCCCTGAGTCTGTGAAACAGACTGAATACTATCTTCTCTATGCCCAGTCACTTCTGGATGTAGAGATGCCTGTGGGACCACCACAACTTACCCAGTCACTTGCTGCTGCTATTAACATTGCTTTTAATTGGTATGTGATACATAGATGTAAGGTATAAGCATATAAATAAGGCTGTCATGAACGTTTAGTTACAGTTCTGTATAAACATTATGTCTTCCTTTCCCTGATGTCAACAAACAAATGAAGAGACTGATGAGGCGGATGGTAAGTAGCTTGAGATGATCATAATGGGTTTTTTGTTGTTGTTTGTTGTCATTTTTTTCTGTTGCATCTGAGTCCATTTATGTGTCTAGATGCCCAGCTGCCTGCATCCTTTCCAATGGACTGTGCCATCCATTTCTTCTGGTTTTGGCTCTTCCAGTCAGTACATAATTGTTTATCATTGTGGATTTTGTTTGCCTTTCCTGATGACTAGTGAAGAAAAGCCTCAATTCATGTGCTTGTTAGTCAGCTCTAACTATGCTCCCCAACAGTCTTAGACTTGCATAACATTGCCCTAAAATTATTTACATCAGGGTGAGGCCAAATGGAAGTCCTGCGTATAATGCATAAAATGTACTATGGGCAATGGTCTCATGCTTTGTCAGATCTAACCAACAAGATTTTGATAGTCTGTGGCCTGTCTTTTCATTTGTTAGGATGGGAAGCTTGCTAAAGAGTCTTGAAGCTGGCATGTCAGTCTGTGGCCCTTTGGAAGATGACGGAACTAGAGATAGGGCTAGGAAAATAAACACTGTCATTGAGGTATGCCCTGGAAGAACCCTGGAAACTCCTTTTCTTTTTTATTTCATTTTCCAGGTTCCAGTAGGTGAGTTTGTTCAGATGAAACCCATAGGCAGCCCAGTCTCCATGTCGGTTTTCTAGCAAGGGGCAGGAACTGTCTCTGACACGGACTCAGTGGCCGGCTCTTTGATCACCTCCCCCTGGAGGTGTGTGTGTGGGAGGGGGGTGCAGCTTGCCAGGCCACAGAAGAAAACAATGCAGCCAGTCCTGATGAGACCTGATAGGCTAGGGTCAGAGAGTAGGGGTGGAGGTCCTCCCCTATCAGTGGACTAGGGAAGGGGAATAGAGGAAAACAGGGAAGGAGGTTGGGATTGGGAGGAGATGAGAGAGGGGGCTACAGCCAGGATTCAAAGTGAATAAACTGTAATAAATATTTTAAAAAATGTAAAAAGATTTATTCTGAGTACCTGGTAGTGGAAATGTGTGTGTGTGTGTGTGTGTGTGTGTGTGTGTGTGTGTGTGTGTTCCCTCTTAAAATAAGGAAATCAACATACAAAAAATAGTCTGGTGTGTGTGTGTGTGTGTGTGTGTGTGTGTTAGAATCACATTCAATTGCTAAAAACAAAGATCTGACAATAAGGCTTTCACAGGTGTGAACAGGGAAAGAGAAGAAAGGGAAGGGGAGGGGAGGGAAAGGGGGAGGGGAGGGGAGGGAAAGGGGGAGGGGAGGGGAGGGGAGGGGAGGGGAGGGGAGGGGAGGGGAGGGGAGGGGAGGGGAGGGGAGGGAAGGGAAGGGAAGGGAAGGGAAGGGAAGGGAAGGGAAGGGAAGGGAAGGGAAGGGAAGGGAAGGGAAGGGAAGGGAAGGGAAGGTTACTTCCACTTGAAGTAACCCATTTAAAAACGTTCCAAGAAAAGCCAGTCTGTAGCTTGGAACTGTATTTCATTAGCCGTCTAGCTACAGGAAGGCTTAGAAATATAATATTTTTTAAACAAATTTGTATTCTCTTTCAGATTCATTTTATTTTATTTTATTTTGCATGTATGAGTGCTTTCCTTGCAATGTATGTGCATAATGCTTTCCTGGTACCCACAGAATCATCAGAGAACATCAGATCCCCTGAAACTAGAAATGCAGATAGTTGTGGACCAGCCTCTGGGTGCTGGAAACCAAACCTGTACCCTGTGTAAGAACAGCAGGTGCTCTTAACCCTGACCTCCAACCCTGAAATATAATTTTTAAACCATCCTGTTACAATAACAGCAACTATCAGCTCTGTGAGAGTTGGGATAGGCGTAGTTCATGCTGAGTTAATGGCTAACAGTCTTTCCCCTCAGGATTCAGAGCTGGAAAAGCACAGCCCTTCACTGCTGTTGTCTGCTTGATTGCTTTTATTTACTCTGTGATATACATAGTTACCATGGCCATTCATACTTTACATGCAGTTGTTTATGATTAATGTTCTCAGCCTTTGCATAGGGGAAGCAATTTTTTTTTTCTGCATTAACCTTTACAAAATCCAGGAGCATGCAATTTGTAAATAGGTCTCAGTGCACTTTGCCCTGTGAAGTCATTGCTTTAATGTTGGGCATCAGCTTTTCTGACCACAACAATATAGACAGCTTTCAGAGTCTCTGCTTCAGTGTTAGCTATTATTAAAAGTAAGTTGTGATCAGTTCAGTACCTTGGTTACACTCCTTCAGTGACTTTTAATTACAGATGAAGTAAAGGAATAAATAATTAGACATGCAAAGATTAATCACATCCAGACTGTCTGCTTCTCACTCACAACCTATCTCAGCCATTAGAACTCACTGATGGCTTCTTGTACTTTAGATGCTGGTTTCTTGAAAGGCCCATCCCTGCCTACTGTGATAATTGCCCTTCACCTGTTAACACTGGGATGACATACTAGCCTCTCTTGAATACTGCTCCGCTGCTCTCTAATCAACACCCATAATCAATGTGAGATGGCTTGAAGAATGTGTAAGGAGCCTGTGATAGGGGTGGCGAGGCACAATCGCCAACTTACATATATCTGTAACTAACTCTGAGATAGACTGATGGTAGGTGTGACTAGGAGGGGTTTTCCTGATCAGGGTATTTAAAATGGAAATACTCAGCCTGAGTGAGGGCAGTATTATCCAATTTTAGCCATGATGAAAGAACTCTGAGGGAAAAGCTATGCTTTTTGGTTCCTTGCCTTTATGTCTTGCTGATGAGTTCATCTACCCAGCTGCTGCCACTGTTACTGAACCCTTCACTGATAGCAGAACCTAAATCAGGCTTCCATTCAGACTGAAAATGATGTCTTCCCAGAAGGTATCCTCTAAGTGTTAAGTGTCAGATTGAAACCATTGCATTGTCCAGGCTTGCATATAGAGCAGCTACCAGGTTCTCAGCCTCTCCAGTGGAAAACCAGCTATACCCAGACTATACAACATAAGCCAATCTAATAAACTGCCTTTTAACATATATTCACTCTATCAGTTCTGTTCCTCTAAAGAACCCTAAGATGAGCCATAATAATGCAAATGGTGCCATGTTCTGTAAAATACTGATCTGTCTTTCCCTTTCTCACAATTAATATGTGACAGATAGATATTAAGCCAGAGACTCTATGTTAGTGGTCAAAAGAGGAAACTCTTTAACTGTTCTTGGAAGAAAAGGGGACTTTTGCCATAGCAATCAATCCCATGCACATAAAACCAGGATGATCGAGGGCTATGGTTAAGTTCATAAGCTTAACCATAGTTCACGTATCTCTTATGTTACACAGGATGGAATATTCACTTCTGATTCCCTGAATTAGCTTTACTGAAGCAACAAGCCCCAGGTTCAGTGACTTCTGATAACAAATTATTTTACCATTCATGTTGGATGTAACTGTAGCTCTGGCTGCAGGCACAGGGCAAGAGTGATGGATTTCTCATCGAAGGACTAAGGGGCAGTAACTGTCAAAATCTTCAACTCAGGACAACCAGCCTGAGAAGCTATCTGTGTGGGTTTGGTGAGATGCCTACTATGGTCTCTGGCATTGGAACATTTATTCCCAATCTGGTGGCACTGTTTGGGCAGGTGTAGAAGGTCTGGACTTGCAGGAGGAAGTATACCACTGGAGACGCGCTTTGAGGTTCAAAAGCCATGTACCCTTTCTAGTGAAGCCTTTTACTCTGCTTTTGGTGGTTGGAGAATACTTTCTGCATCCATGCCCACCTGCTAGCACACTTCTTCACCTTGATGACAATGGATTCTTGTCTCTCTGAAATTCTAAGCCCCAAATAAACCCTTCCTTCTGCAGTTTGCATTGCTCGTGGCATTTTATCACAGCCATAAAGAAGTGGCTAACACACAGCCCTCACAGCCACGTCTCCCTGTTGCTTCACATCTACTCACATTTACCCCAACAAGACACAAGGCCAAGCCTGTCCACAGTGAGAACACTGAGAAAGTTCAGAACACAATGAACTTCACTGACAAGGACAAGGGAGGGAACGGTGTTTCACTCATCATTCATTGTGTAATTTTTCTCTGTAGACAGAATATCACAATGGAGATAGAGATTAGTCATGGGGTGAGAATGTCCACCTCATGACTATCTCACTCAAACTCATGGAATACATAAGAGGGAAGAGTAGACTAGATTTTCTGAAAAAAATTACCTTCCAAGAAAGTCCCATGTTTCTGTAAATACTTCCACATTCCCGGAGGCCGCCATGTCTGTGTAAACCTGCCGTCTTCCCCAGAAGCCCTCATGTCTTCATAGTCTTCCTCTCATTTCCAGAAGCCCTCATGTCTCTGTAACCCTTACCTCTTCCCGATTTATTTAACTCTTCCTCACTTCTCATCTCATGTGGAAGAAATGAGTGCTTCAAATACATATGCCACAGATTTAAATCCTCAGCTCTCAATCTAGAATCACAGTTCTAGTGCTGTTCTTTTTCTGCCACATATGAGAATAAGCAATGTATTTCTTGTTCAACTGATAAGTAAACATGTCAGCACAGATAATCATGACTGTGTAGGCATCATCCTATTGCAAAACACACACACACAGACTCACAGACAAACAGACACACCACATATACCACTACACACACATACCACACTACACCATAAACACAGCACACACATGCACACACCCCACAGCACACAAATTCCACACTACACACACATACTACACCACATCATAGAGACACTGTACTATACACATACCTCATATACACAAACCCTACAACCCACACATACTCTCCTATACACACCCCACATACACACACACCACACACAGACAAGCGGACACAGACTCAAGCATGCACACACCACATACCACAGGCATACTCCCCCAAACACAGCTCCCACCATACACATAACACACACACAAAGACAGACACAGACACACGACACCGTATCACACACACACACACACACTCACACACAGATACACTCACACACACAAACACACTACCATATCAGCCATACCCATCCACACAGAAATTGCAGCATGAACTCTTTGATCAAATGAAGAGGCTCATTAGCTAAGGTCCTTATCGCTGAGATGAGAGCAGGCTTCAATTAAGGTCTGCTCTCATGACTACAACTAAACGTCACCGGGTTCATGCCAACTTAATCTCAGGGGCATCTCTTCTCTTTGGCACAGGTAGGCTATCAAATGCAGCTAGGATAAGTCATGATTTGCATGCCATCCCAACAACCAACCTTATGTTCTAGCTGCAGCAACTTGTGTTAAATTCCTGTGTCAGGAAAAGAATATGAACTGGCTAATATGTGGCCTGGTCCCACATATCACCATGCTTCTGCTTAATGAGGGAAAAGAAGTTAGCACCAGAGGGGTGGGGGAACTACGCCCACAATGAGAGTGAAATCTAACATGCAAATTTTACCTTCATTGAAACTTTATCAGTGTTAAGGAGTCACCATCCAGAAGAGACAGAAGAGTATAACAATGAAATATATATATATATATTTCATATATAACTATACATATGTTATATGTATATATGTGCATATGTGTATATATGTATACATTAATATTTTATATGTGCATATGTGCACTTGCATATTTTATATATGCATATATGTGCATATATGTATGTATGAATAGATGTGTATATATATATATATATATATATATGTATATATATATATATCCTTGACTATGGTTGTGTGCTTCTAATAGCAAATTATGACACTTAATTCTAATTCTTTAAAACTTCCAGTTTTCTTATTAAGTATGAGAACTTATGTTCAGGAAACAAATTCTTAGGCCTAGTTCTTAGGTGCTCTCATAAATGTTTTTCTAAAAATAATTTTTTCATTATAAATTGATAAGCAGGTGTTAAATGTTACATGGCCTTTAGAAGGTGCCTGTGATGCTTTCAAGTAAGTGTAGACCCTCTGTATACCACAGCCTCATTGTTAACATAGGAATAATATTCTTTATGTCACATAGACTGACATAAAAGAACACCACGTTCTATTTAATAAGGGAGGCACACATATTGTTTAAATTTAGTTCTGTCATGGACTATTTTGTTTTCTTCATCTATGTTGATTAAAAGTTTTGCTGAATATAGTAATCTGGGTTGGCATCTATGATCTCTAAGCTTCTGCATGATATCCATCTAGGCCCTTCTGGCTTTCAAAGACTCTGTTGAGAAGTCTGGTGTGAGTCTGATAGATTTGCCTTTTTATGTTAGTTGGCCTTTCCCCCTTGCCACTTTTAATATACTGAGACTCATAGCCAAACTTTGGGCAGAGTGCCAGAATCTTTATTGAAGAAAGTGGAGATAGAAAGACATGGAGGGGACAGGAACTCCACAAGGAGAACAACAGACCCAAAATACCTGGACCCAGGGGGGCCTGCAGACACTGATACTCCAACAAAGGAACATGCATTGAGAATTCCTGTTCAAAGGAAGCCCATAGGCAGCTCAGTCTCCAAGTGGGTGCCTTAGTAACAGAGGAACAGAAGTTATCTCTGACATGAACTCAGTAGCAGGCTCTTTAATCACCTCCCCCTGGGGAGTGCAGCCATGTCAGGCCACAGAGGAAGATGATGCAGCCAGGCTTGATAAGACCTGATAAACTAGGGTCAGATAGAAGGGGAAGAGGTCCTCCCCTATCAGGGGACTAGGGACAGGGCATAGAGGGAGAAGATCGAGGGTGGGTGGAACTGGGAGGAGACAAGGGAGGGGGCTGCAGAGGGCATACAAGGTGAATAAATTGTAATAAATAAATTAAATAAATTTTTTTTAAAAATAAGGGACGCAGTTGTAGATTAAAACACCTAGCATGCCACAGGTATAAATTTGCTTTTGCTCTGTATCCATTCCTCAACCCAGAGACATCTGGGTTGTTTCCAGATTCTGACTATTACAAATAAAGCTGCTATGAACATGGTTGAGCAAATGTCCTTGTTGTGTACTTGAGCTTCTTTTGGATATATGCCTAGGAGTGGTATAGCTAGATCTTGAGGAAGCACTATTCTTAATTTTCTGAGAAAGTACCAGATTGATTTCCAAAGTGGTTGTACAAGTTTAAATTTCCACCAGCAATGGAGGAGGGTTCCCTTTTCTCCACATCTTCTCCAGCATGTGTTGTCACTTGATCTTATCCATTCTGATGGGTATAAGGTGAATCTCAGGGTCATTTTGATTTGCATGTCCCTGATGACTAAGGATGTTGAGCATTTCTTTAAGTGTTTCTCTGCCATTTGGTATTCCTCTATTGAGAATTCTCTGTGTACATTTACACAATGGAATACTAATAAGGAAATCATGAAATTTGAAGGCAAATGGTGGGAACTAGAAAAGTTATCCGAGTGAGGTATCCCAGAAGCAGAAAGACACACATGGTATATACTCACTTATAAGTGGATATTAGGCATATAATATAGGATAATCATACTAAAATCTGTACACCTAAAGAAGCAAAGCAAGAAGGAGGATGCTCAATCCTCATTCAGAAAGGCAAATGGAATAGACATCTGAAGAAGATGAAAACAAGGAACAAGACAGGAGCCTACCACAAAGGGCCTCTGAAAGACTCTACCCAGCAGGGTATTACGAAAGGAACAGGCTAGCTTTACAGGTTTCTTTATAAATTCTATATCCCATGTTAAACTAAGATTTCCCAGTACTTTTCCAGAAAGCAGGAGGTGAATTGAGACAAGACCCCACCCCGTTACAAAGGAGCAAGAAAGGTATCCTTCCTGCTGTGGAGGACTGTCCAGATCTGCAGTATGAGGTAACTTTGCTTAGTAACCAGTCCAGACATCACAGTTCCCCAACCCAGATGGCGCAGGACCAGATGGACCTGGCGCCTAAAATAAACCAATCATTTTAAAAGTCAACTACCCAATCCAGTGTTGCCAAGCTCGCAACCCCCGAGATTCCCGTGCTCCTTCCTTTAAAAACCTCAGACTTCTGTCTCTC
The DNA here is from genome assembly GCF_030254825.1 of Meriones unguiculatus. NCBI lineage: Eukaryota > Metazoa > Chordata > Mammalia > Rodentia > Muridae > Meriones > Meriones unguiculatus. The sequence continues at coordinate 5,377,339 of NC_083368.1, read as the reverse complement.
CTTGCTGTTCCTCACTGGTTGTTTTTTTTTTTTTTTTTTTGGGGGGGGGACAGCCCCGTCGTATGATGGCTCCATTAAACCTCTTGCTATTGCATCGATGATTGGTCTCCTGAGTTCTCTTCATAGCCCTCAGGAAGTTAGGGTCCCCTAGGGTCCCTCCCTTTGGGCCTAACATTTAAAGTGTATGCTGAGACTCATAGCCAAACTTTGGGCAGAGTTTAGGGAATCTTATGAAAGAAGGAGGAGATAGAAAGACCTGGAAGGGTCTGGAGCACCACAAGAACAACAGAACCGAAATATCTGGGCCTAAGGGTCTTTTCTGAGACTGATACTCCAACCAAGGACAACTTATTGAGATAACCTAGAACCCCTGCACAGATGTAGCCCGTGACAACTGCTAGTAGAATAGGTAATAGGGACTGTCTCTAATAAGAACTTAGTGGCATGCTCTTTGATCACCTCCCCCTAAGGGGGGGGGGGGAGGGCAGCCTTGCCAGACCACAGAGGAAGACTGTGAAAGACAGTCCTGATGAGACCTGATAGGCTAGGGTCAGATGGAAGGGGAGGAGGACCTCCCACATCAGTGCACTGGGGAAGGATCATGGGAGGAGATGAGGGAGGGAAGGAGGGCAGGATTGGGAGGGGATGAAGGTGGGGGCTACAGCTGGGATACAAAGTGAATAAATTGTAATAAATAAAAAAATTATATTTAAAAATTGTTTTTGTTCTACCTTTCCTTGTTCCTCCTCTTCTCCTGATAAATAGCTTGTTCTCATTCCTAGTGGGGGATTAGGGAAAGTAGGCCATATGGAGATTATGTGCAAAACCTAAACAGAAGAATGGCTTCTGGAGAACCAGGCTTGAAGATGTAGCTTCAATCTTTTATATTAAGTACTTGGAATTCCTAAAACATCAACCACAATGAAAATATATTCTAAACACGAATACAAGTGATTTTGGATTACCTGTTTTTATTCCTCTCTAATAGCTTAGAAGGTTGAGACAATTGCACATGAGGATCTCTGCTGCACTGAGACAGAACACAGTCTCCTCTGAATTATTCATGCTAATTACCAAGAAGATATGCCATGAATAAATTAATTTTACAGATGAATAAACTCATCTGTGAGTCCATGGCACATTGTATTTCTCTTTGAAATAAATTGCTTCACAGTATATTAGAATTATTTCCATGCTTTATAATTCTATGATTTATCTATTAGTCTTGAAAATTTAAAGGTATACAGTGATAAGAAGTTGGCATGAAGAGTCAAAGCAAAAAATTCATCTAGTGAGATTTGGGAATTTGAGGAAGTTTGAGTATCACTGAAGATATAGAAAAGAATATATTAAGATTTTTGCAGCTCTCACATAATTACTATGTCAACTGCTATGGGGTATGCAGGAGTCTAGAAAGCAGGAACTTCAAAAAATCAATTAATTCCAAGAGCTGAATGTTAAAGAATAAAGCCTTTGGCTGGACGATGGGAGAGCATAGGGTGGCCCTGTGAGTTAAAGGGGACTGCTGGGGTGCTTCCTAGCCACTAGGAGCAGAGGTCTGGGCTTGGGGGCTGCCACACCTTCATCTGCCCTGTCAGGAGCTTTGAATAAAGAATCAATCAGAAAGCAAGGCTCTGGGCCCCTCCTTTTTAAGTTGTGGCTATCTGGATATTCAGTAGACCAAGAAACACCAACATTGGATTTGACCCCAGGACCAAATTGTTAACAAAATTATCCATATATTTTTAAAAAAATACACTAGAATTAGAAACTGATCGTTCTGTGATGCTAAAACCATAGAACTCCAAAGAGGATAAAAGCTTCAAGTTTCTGGACCAATCATAAATATTGAAAGCCAGCCATAAATTTATTTTGTTATTCTTGGATGATTATCATATGCAGTTAGTTTGAAAACCACTTTCAGGGACACTAGCCAGAACACACTTTCCTGGTTCAGTTATGTTTTTCCTGTTTTTATTCTTTCTTTTCATGTCCCCAGTGAGTTTTTAGAGCTAAGCATAGTTCATTTCTTTAAATACTAAACCAAATATTCTAGAATTAATAATAACCTACACTAGTTTTTGTACTTGCCACCCATCTGAAATGAGTTTAGAGACTAGCATAAACACCAGTGTATACCTTCAACCAAAAAGATAATCTAATTGTAAGAATATCACAGGTAGTCTTGTGACTGACCAAGAGCTCTTAGTTTCATAGATATAATTTGATAACAGCAATTCTTTCTAACATATGAATATATCAGTTACCCACTATGAAAATTCCAATGTCTGTTCCCTATTTCATTAGTATGTGCTGGTTGAAAGATCATTTTAGAGACATTTGAAAGATCTTATGTCACTTGTTCATGTGTTTGTTTGTCTTTATGATAATCCATTGGTTGCCTTTTAAATTGATCACTGCCCTCAGACCTTTATTTATGGTCACTATTCAGTGGGATAATGTCTGCTCAGCTAAAGGGAACAAAGCAGGATAACTAGCCAGTGACTTAATTTCTGGCTGTACCAGAGTATACAAAGATTCTGTGGGCTAGTCTTTAGGCAAAACTAGTAATAGCTAGAATGAAGAGTGTCAAAAACATGAGTGTAAGAAGACAAGTTGAAAGGAACAAGTTAACTTTATAGGTTTCTTTATGAATTCTATACCACATATTAAACTAAGTTCTCCCAGTACTTTTCTAGAAGCAGAAGGACTTTCCAGAAGCAGAAGGGCTAAAGGAGAAGCGGGTGAATTGAGACAAGACCCACCTTGTTGCAATGGAATGCCAAAGGTCTCCACCCCGCTGTGGAAGAATGTCCAGATCTTCGGTACTAGATAACATTGCCTGGCAACCGGTCCAGACTGGCACAGCTCCCCTACCCACATAGGGGCAGGACTGGATGGACTTGGCGCCTAAAATGAACCAATCATTTTAAAAGTCAACTTCCCTATAGCCCTTCACCCAATCCTAAGCTGCCAAGACTGCATCACCACCCCTAGCTTTCCCGCACTTTTTTCATTAAAAACTCCAGGCTTTTTTCTCTCGGTGCTGTTCCTCGCTGGTTTGGAGGGCAGCCACATTGTGCGATGGCTTAAATAAACCTCTTGTATTTGCTTTCGAGTCTCCGAGTTCCCTTCATCTGCCTTCCTGAAAGTTAGGTTCCTACTGGGCCTAACAAAGTGAATTAATTTGTTATCTGAAATAATGGAAGCTCCATAACATCTGATATATGTTAATGAGTGGTGCTGAGAGCAGAGCAAACAGCAAGACAAAAGCAACAAACTGCTCATGTTTGTCTCCTGAATTTCTCAGCTCTTTCAGGCTAGGGCCAGTATGCTTAGTTAGAAATTAATGTTGCTGAATAGAGTAAAGAACAATTGGTTCAGGCCTGTGCTTTAAACTTTGAAATAATAGCCACTGATTTTTAATCTTTGGTCTCTTATTCTGCCCTTTTCATGATCATTTGAACACCCAATCTTGGGTCTTCCAGATATGACCATTGGTATCCCGCAGATTTATCTTTCCATAATGGGATCTGAGTACTATTACTATATTGCTCCCAAACATTCCTTCATAAAAGCCATCAAGTGATTTAAAATACAGGGCCCAAAGGTAAAAATCAAAATGAGTAGGGGCCCTTCAGGGTGGATGTAGGGGTAGTAAGCCAAAGAGAACTATTATACCAGGATTTAAACCATCCTCTCTCTAGCATCTCTCCAGGATGCAATACTAGTTCCTACTCCAGCTAAGCAGGTTCCCAAGATAATAAGGCTAGCTAGGTGGAGATATGTCCCACCACCCTCCAGGAAGGGCTAGCCTTAATGCCCTGAGGGAAAGAACTAGCCTTACTGCATTCTTTTCTCCACCCACTAAAGATATAGTTGCTAGGAAACCGGCCCACCCCCCCCTAGGAAGAGATGTCAGACCATTAATGGTTTGGAGACCTTCCTATAGCCAATCAATTCAAAATGCAACATTCCTTCTGTGTCTCAACCAATAGATGCTTGCCAGGCAGGAATCCCCCCTGCTTTGGGCTCACTGGGAGGGACCTGATCTTTAAATCACCCAAGTAATGGGAGCACCAGGTTTTCTCAGCTCTCATAGCTTCAGCAGTGTGGGTTGTGAGCCCAAGCTGCAGCTTGTAATGATTTGTAATAAAAAAATGTGTTTTGCAAAGGGGGGGGGGGAGAACAATTGGACTAGATCCTTAAGATGGTATATGATGAAACAGACTTCCCTTGACCGAAATCCTTAAACATAATGATAGCGTGAAAAGGAAAAGGCAACCTCACTGAAAGGACCAGCTTTCCTGAAAGTATCCTCATATTTGTCACTTTCCTGAAAGATGGACTCATTGTGTATGAGCAATTAATATGTTTTATAAACTACATGAGAGGAAATAGAAAATCTGAATACGGTAGAAGTTTTAAGTGTGTATTAATAATAAAATAACTCATAATCAAGGCAATGTGAGCTTTGTAGGACTCAACAAATGACAGAATGAGAATACTGGAAGCAGCAAACAGAGCTGTGACTTTCTGGCCCGAGCCAGACTTCCCATAAAGTGAGGAGATTCCTCTTCTGGAAGTTTATCAGAACAAGCAAATTATGGACTCAGATTTGAAAGTTTATATTTCTGTGGTAAATAAAGATGTGATAGAAATGAATTTTCTGTTAGGACTGAATAAAATGATGATGTGCACAGCAAATTTTATATGAAAGAGGTTTATTAGATGGAAATGGAGAAAGCAAGATATGACAGGGGGAAGACAGAGGGAGCCCCAACAGAGAAAGGGGAGAGGGCAAGAGACCAGAGGGCAAGAGAGCTACAAAGTGGTAGGTTGAATCTTTTAAGAAGAAACTTAACCGCACCTGCTACGTGTGGCTACCTGGTGGGCAACCTATGTTGGCATCATAGCTTGCTAAGCAACCGAGAAGCAGGCTGCCTAAATACTAAGATTCCTCCCTTTTTCTATAATTAAGAAATGAAGAGCCTGGGCTGCTTCTCATGTAAGACAAGTTAAAGTATATAAAATTAGGTTTATTGGAAGCAGCTCTTGGTTGCCATGCAAGGGGGTAAGAGAGAGAGAGAAAAAACATAGCAACAAAATGTCCAGATTACATGGTCAATAGGAAAAGGGGAAGCCCCTGGTCAATAGGAAAAGGGGAAGCCCCTGCCCTGAAAAGTTCAGGAAATAGGGTTGCCAGTTAACAGCTGCCAGCCATGCAAGGCAGCAGGTAGGGAGTAAGGACTGAGGAATGCTGGGAAAACCTACAGTTACTTGTTCTGGGCCTGAAGCACACCATTCCAATCTTTTCTCAGTAATAAGTGAATAATGGGTATAGATTCTCTTCTGGCTACTTCCTGCTGACACTGGGGGGCCTGTAGGGAGATCAAAAGGCTGAAATGCTGGCCAAGTCCATGAAGAACAGACTGTGTTGATGCTGTCCAGGGTCGGTGAGAACATCCATGGCTGGGAAGGAAAGTGCAAGTCTGGCTTGATGGAAGTCTGTGAGGTCAGGCTGGGACACTTGTGGTAGCTGCTCTGGCCCTGTCGTGGATGTAGGAAACATCTGCATCTGGCCGGACACTGAAGCATATATATAGGCAGAAGACAAAGTATGTAGGTTATAGAGAAAATTTATTCAGGTGTACATTTAAAACATTTGGGAGAGTGAACAGAGGTGGAAGATTTGGATCAAAGAGACTTGAACATAGGGACCTCAATTTAGATGAGGGAACCTCCATTTACTAATCACTGGCAGTAATTAAAAAGGCTTTGCTTTGGATCTTTCATCTATAGAAATTGCGGCCAAGAGAGTGAGCTGGTGGGAGACACATGATGACATCATAGGTTGTTGCTAGGCAACCCAGAAGCAGGCTGCCTAAATACTAACACTTTCTTCTCTGAAATCATGAAACCCTTAACCTCTTTAGATTGTTCTTACTCAGAAAATAATAGGGTGAATCACTTTCAGTAATTCAGTAAAATTTCAGAAAGCAGCTCCTTGGGAGACTAATGTTTGCATGCATATTGTAGTGGGAAGTTTAGCCATTTGATCACCATTTGATCAATAAATTTAAGAACCAAGAAAGTGGTTCCTCCTGAACCCTGCTTCCATTTAATCTTACCTTTCACCATTACTACATCAGAAAATGATTTCTGCTGGTTGTCTAGGAAACTATACTATGAAGAGGATTGAAATGTGTGATGATCACATTCTTTATAAACCTGTAAAAAAAGAGATAAACTACTAGAAAATGCAAAGTAATCTATTCACTATCCCACTGGGGAGACTGGATTTTAAATCCTTCTTTCAAAAGCCTCTTCAAATGTAGAGCATGCTCATTATGTAAGGTAAAAGCACAAGCTAAAATCTGAAGGAATCTCAAAAAGCAGTGGGATATATAAAGAAAGAAATGAAAGCTGAATGGAACAATGTGCATTCATTGCAAACTTCTTATGAATTTTTTGGCCTAATTTAAAAATTGGAACCACAGGCCAGCAATTCTGCCAGTATTGGTTTGGCTTTATTATACATTGGGAAAAAAAAATACCTCTTCACAAAATAAAAATAATTTTCAGGAATGCTTAATGAAAAAAATTAAACCTCAGCAATTGCATTTACATTAAATGAATATACTCAGAGCTATGACTTTATTAAAATTCTAGAAATTAAGGGTGAAAGAAATTTCAGTTTCCTACCTTCAAATTTTGAAGCTGTAATACTAAACAAATAGAAAATTAAGACTAGAAAGAACACAGAGAAAGGAAGGAGGAGTAAAAGAAGAGGAGGATGATTAAAAAATGAGGAAGAAGAGAAGAAGAAGGGGAGGAAGGAAGGAAGTGTTAGTGATTCCACTGACAATTCAGAATGATTCATGCTGATCATGCAAGATTCCAGGTGAAATCCCAGAGAAAGGAGGAACAGGAAGGAGCAGCTATACCATACACTGACAGTAAAAAGAAAAGAAAAAAAAGAGCCAAATGGTGTTCAATAATCTCACCTCTTAAAACAAGTCTCACATAAATACTTGTTCCAGCAACAGCTACATGTGTGGCACAAGTATATAGTTGGTTTTATTGACGAGTTACCTTCCTTCAGTTCAACAATTACCATGTTCCCATGAACCTACATCTCATCTAGGACCTGACCTGCAAACCTCCAGGAGTTGCTCTAAGTTACCTAGTTTAGAAAGAATTCTGGGAACTCTGATTTGTAAGGATCTGCCACCATCAATGTGTGATTTAATTCTGTATTCCCTGCTCATGGAATCTGTACCTTAGTGCCTGCCTAGGTCTTTGTATCTCACTGACCTACTCCCTAGCATATAAAACCCCAGTTGTTTATGCTGTCTTCAGAATGGAACCGAATTCTCTACTAAATTCTCCTTCCCTCTTGTGTTATCCTTCCTGAATAAAGCATTCTTTCACTGCTTTATTGCCCAGCTCTGGCTTGCTTTAACAATATCAGTTAAATATCTCTAATACCCTTCTCTTTATATAGCTCTCTGCTTTACATTGCTACACTTCAGCTCTATGAATACGAAATATAAATTAATTCCTAAGACCCAGAGCCTGCTCTATATTTTTTCATATCTCAACCTTCTTAAAGACAAAAACAGTAAGTGTTCTAAAAATGTAAGGAATAGAGTGAATATTATTAAATATTAAGTATGTCGGTATCTTTTTAGTCCCAAATAAACACATGTTTATTTCTGCCAATAAACACACATGTTCAGAGTTTCAACTTTGATTGTTTTTTTTAGGCATTCTTCACATGGAATAATTTTTAAACTAAAATAAATCTTGAAATCTTAACATCAGTTAACAGACCAATAAAGGTTTAAATGGAAAGCTTAAAATCTGCTTAGCTTGCTTAGAACTCATCTGACAGTGTCTTTTCTAAAGTAGGGGGAGTAAACTAGGGAGATGGAATGATCATGGTGTGTAAGCTTTCTGCAGAAAGTGGTGACTCTTCCAAATGAAAATTTGATTTTCTCTTTCCCCGAGAACTGATTGAAATATCTACATGAAAGAAACATAACACTGTGAACTGTAATAGTAACAATTACAAAAATTTTCAGTTTTCACTATTTCTAAATGACTTGCACAGTCTTATCTGAAGATCACTACAAATCAGTAGAATGAATAGGACCATTTCTATTGTCACTGAAAATGAAGATCTAATTTCAAGAAGGTTATCCTCAGTAAATATCTAACTGCAGGAACATTCAATAATTCGTGGAAGAAATTGTCCTTCATGTCTTAGAAGAGATGTGAAAACTTCATGGTGACTGTTTGCTAAAATAGGACTTGTGCAAAAGTGAAGGTGTAACTCACATGAGGCATGACCCTGGACACCTAATTCTTTGCTACAGTACAGAAGTGAGGAAAATGCTTGACCTGCCCCGCTGGAACACTCCCAAATGTGTGCTACAATAAGTTTATTATATTTAATGGGACATTTACCTTTGTTGGTACAGATTTTAAAAGAAGTTAAAATAATTTAGTAAGAAAAGAAAATTTACTATGTATTCTGAAATCAAGCTGTCATTAAACATCCATATTAGCATTTGGGGCAGGAAATGCCTATTCCATAACCCTCATCCAGGACAGGACAATAAGTCATAAACTTTCTTATAGCCAAGCAAAAAAAAAAAAAAAAAAACTGTGCCCCACTGCAATAACAAATGTTCCATTAGGACAGGGAATGTCAGAAGTCAGAGTGGCCTGGCTTACAATAAGTAACAGTGTCCATAAAGAAGAGACTGGCAAAATACACAGGAAATCCTGCTCTTTGCTCCACTTCCACCTGTAACACAGATCAAATGGAATGCTCCTGTCAAATGGAATGCTCCTGTCAAATGGAATGCTCCTGTCAAATGGAATGCTCCTGTCAGTTATTCTCTTCTGCATTGGTCTTTATGCCTCAATAAGCATATCTTAAAGCGTATGCATCACATATATTTATATTTCAAAAATAGCTATGTACTTTGAACAGCAAATGCAATGTTATGTAAACACACCTTTAACTTGAGACAGTGAATGCAATGTAGAGAGTGGAGAAGGTTCTGAGGGAGTAAAGTCCCTGAGTGAATATGTATTGTTGACATGGACACAGACACATTGAGGACTTTAAGACCTTGTTTCTATGATATATCAACAAAATCATCAACCCATGTATATCAGGATTAAGATAGATAGCAAAGCTTTCCTCTGGGGTCTTAACATAAGTGTTCGTTAGCAAGAAACCAATGTGTGCAAAGAGAAACAACCATGCTTCCTCCTCCCATATAGTTATAGCCTGAGACTGCCGTCTCCTGAGAGTATATAAACTTTCTACTGTATTGTCCTAATGAACAGGAGCCGGGTTGGTAGCAGACTATTCCCACCTGATTCCAGTTTTATTGAATGTGTGTTTGTCTCTTCATTTAGTTGCTCTCTCTGGTCAGGGTTCCAAACCTCAAGGGTGGAGGCAAAGCCACACTAATTACATATACCTGTGTCCTGGACAGAGCCTGCAAAGCTGCTTAAGCACACCTGTGACTGGGTTATTTAAGTATATGCACAAACCTTGATTTCTGTCCCAAAGGTTCCTTTGGAAATCTCTTATGCCTAATTCACTAGAGCCCCAAGTAAAATTTTCCTTTGTCATCATCGTCATACCCCTCGCCCTGCACTTGTCATCCAACCACCTGAGCTGGGAGTAAAATCAGTGGGGCACTTGACAGTCAATTTTAGAAAAGCCGCTTTTTCACTAAGGCACCAAATAGGAGATAGCCACGGTCAGATAAAATTATACTGTTTTGTGAAACTTTTGATGCTTCAGGTACAGTTTTCATCAGAACCAGATGAAAGCCAGGAAATGCACATGATCATAAAGAATATTATAATAGAAATACATAGCCAGCTATATAATCTGAAAACACATGGTTTTGAATTCAATGCATAGGTGTTAAATAAATCAAGGGAGCACCAATTTAAAGCTGTTGGTCATTCTTTTAATTTTTAAGTAGGTTGCCTTCAGAATAACTTTATAGCCAAACCATCTAGTACTAATAAGATGAAATATTTCCCCAACTGAAACAGAAAATTTAAATGATCTGAATTCCCACCAGAATAACTGTGACCCTGACAAAAGCCAGTGGAACACCATGCTGGTGGGTTGAGGGGTTTACTCAAAGAGGTTCTGAGTTGCCAAGTGATCATCAGTTTGCTGAGAAAACATAAATGTATTAAGATAAACATCAACATTGAGTCATGCACAGACTTGTGATGTCCCTGAAGTAGAAAGACTAGATTTAATTTAAAAAAAAAACATTCTTTTATGTTCTTTTCTCTATAAATTACAACATGAGATTTCCACTCCTCCTTCTACTTAAATAGAAATGATAAGAGTGCTGACTTAAATTTTTCAATAGATAGTCCAGGCAATTAAATGTATTTTAATGAAGCAAGACAGATAATGGATGCTCCTGTGTTGTCACTGTGAGGTGTCAGAGGCATGGGCTTACTCATCTGGAGAACTCCTGGAGATGACCAGGAACACAGATAAAGCCAGCAGGCAAAGGTTTGCTCAGTTGTCTGTGGAAATGAGAGGCTAATATCAATGTTGATTTCCCAATTTCCCTCACTTTGTTGTATATCAAAGGCCCATAGAAGTCATCAGGAAAAAGTCTTGTGTGTATATATATATATACAGAGTTTTGGGAGACTTAGGTTAATGCCATCTTCCCCACAGAATCTTTTTTGTACCTGTTCACTTATAACATACACCATACACAGTTAAAGGTATTAACAGACATTGTATGAAAGCTAGGATCTAAAAGATTAGCAGGAATTGTTTCAATGACAAGATGAAAAAAAAAAAAAACTTTTATTTTGTGAACTAGAAGCAGTAGTATTAATTAGGTGTTTAATTTGCTTTTAATTGCTTGATAAACCTGATGATCAAAACCAGCTTTAGGGAGTAAATAGGTTATGTTGTTTTGTTTTTTGATCGTTTATTTTCTGGCTCATAGCTTGTAGCCCATCATTGAAGGATGCAATAACAGGTGACGAAGCAGAAGTCATTGAGGAATATCTTAATGGCTTTGTCTCCATGCTTTGTTAAACCTGCTTTCTTTTTAATTTAATTTTATTTAATTTAAGTTTATTTACTTTACATCCCAAGAGTGCCCCTCCCACCTCTCCTCCTAGTCTCTTCCCCTTCCTTTCTCCCTTCCCCCCTAGAAAAGTGGGGCCCCTCTCCCCTGTAACAGCCCTCCCAGTGCATCAAGTGACATCAGGAATGACATATCCCATCCACTGAGGCCGGGCAAGGCAGTCCTGTCAGGGAAGAGTGAACCAAAAGCAGGCAATAGAGTCCATGTGAAATACCAGCCTCCCCAGGTCATACTAACTCCCCTTTCTTTCATATGATTCCCTGTACCAAATATATCTGGGCACAGGGGTCTTTTCTGAGACTGATTCTCCAACCAAGGACCATGTATGGATATAACCTAGAACCCCTGCTCAGATGTAGCCCATGGTAGCTCAGTATCCAAGCGTGTTTCCTAGTAAGGGGAACAGGGACTATTTCTGACATGAACTCAATGGCAGGCTTTTTGACCTCCCCGACACACACCCAAGGGAGGAGCAGCCTTGCTAGGCAACAGAGGAGGACTTTGGTCCTGAAGATACCTGATAAGCTAGGGTCAGATGAAAAGGGAGGAGGACCTCCCCTATCAGTAGACTTGGAAAGGGGTAGGGAGAAGATGAGGGAGGGAGGGTAGGATTGGGAGGGAATGAGGGAGCTGGATACAGCTGGGAGCGATACAAAGTTAATAAACTGTAACTAATATTAAAAAATAAAAATTTAATTAAAAAAAAGAAATACCAGCCTCCCAACTTGCTACAAGAAGACAAAACCGCCCAGTGGCCACATATGTGAAGGGGCCTAGGTCCAGACCATGCATGCTCCTTAGCTGATGTCTCAGTCTCTGTAAGCCCCTGTGGGCCTTGGTTAGTCGCCTCTGTTGATCTTGTGGGGTTCCTCTCCCCTCCAGATCCTTCCATCTTTCCCCCAATACTTCCACAGGACCCCTGGAGCTCTGCCCCCTGCTTGGTTGCAAGTCTCAGTATCTGTCTTGATGCATTGATAGGTGGAGCCTCCTGGAGGACAGTCATGTTAGTCTCCTGTCTGCAAACAGAGAAAAGTAACATCATAGTGTCAGGGCTCGCTACTGTGGGTGGGTCTCAGGTTAGGCCAATCAGCTATTGAACTTTCCCTCAATCTCTGTTCCCTCTTTATCCCCACACTTCTTATAGGCATAGTAGTTTTGGAACAAAGGTTTTGGGAGTGAGCTGTTGTCCCACTGCACTAGTCCTGCCTGGCTAGGAGGTGGTCACACCAGTCTCCATACCCCCCAACCCCATTAGGAGTCTCAGCTAGAGTCACACCCCTATCATTCCAGGAGCTACCCTGTCACAGGCCTTCAGCTTGTCAAAGAGATGGCCCCCATCAGTTTCCCATCTTGTTCCCAGACCTCTCACCTCCCACCCCCATTCTTCCCACATCTGATTTCCACCCTTGCTTCCCTTCCCATTCCATCTCCTGCCCAGTTCCCTTTCTTCATCCATTACTGCTGTCTATTCTATTTCCCCTCTGAGTGACATTCCAGCATCCTTCCTTGGGCCCACCTTGTTACTTAACTTCTTTCGGTCTGTAGATTGTAGAATGGTTATCCTGTACTATAGGTCTATATCTATTTATAACTGAGTATATACCATTTTTGTCTCTCTGGGTTTGGCTTATTTCACTCAGGATGACCTTTTCTAGTTCCATCCATTTACCTGCAAATTTTTCATGATTTCCTTATTTTGTGCTTCAGATAAATTTTATATTTCAGGGCCCATTGCAATAGGATGACTGGCTTTGGGGGAAGCATATTGGCTTAGATGTTCATGTTTATCTGTTTGTACTGGGATCTAGATATCCAAAGTTACGATATTTGAAGTGTTTCTTGGTGTAAATATCTGCTCTTGTCTTCATTGAGTGGATGATTCGGTTTTTGTTTGCTATTTCCCACTCTGGATCCTAGGCAAATGTCGTTGCTTTGGGGTCATTAGAATAAAGTGCTACTGTAGGTAGGTAGGTGACACAAAGAATAGAGATAGGTTAAAAGGAATGGATGAGAGAGGCAGTGGGAAAGAGCTTGGGGTGCTGTTGGGGTCTGCATTAAGAGAAGGAATCTCCAAGTAAAGTATGGAAAGAGGCTCCTGCAGGCAGTTTTTTGGAGGACAAAGAATAAGTCTGGAGAGATTGGGATGGGGTTCAGAAAGGATGTTGAAAATCACCAACCTGAATCCCAAACCGGTGTCACCACTGGGGGTTCTCAGTACATCACACAGGGGTGGAGATGGGCTAGAAAGAAAGAGTGAGAGGTTAAGCAGAAAAGAACTAATTGGGAATAAAAGGCAGAATAGAGGTAGGATGGAGTAAGGCCCCGCAGAAGAATAGAGTAAGCCTAGGAAGGCAGGAATAAAAGATGGGAGATCCTCGGTCTGTAACAGGAGCAAAGTTCACAGTGCATTTACACTAGCTGCCTCCACATCTTGTTATCTAGTGAAGTCAGCATGTAAAATTAACCACCGCAACTCAACAAAGAAGATGTGGTGTGCTGCTTTGAAGGTGAATATGGTTTTTAATCATCTATGAACAGAAACCTAGAAGAGATTTAAACTGTAATCAACTGTAGAGAAACCTATTCCTGTTACAATTAGACACTATATCATAACATACAAAGATGATGCACCCACAAAATATATAAAAAGGAATATATTTTCATATTTAAACAGTTAACAAGCAAGACAAGTTCATTTTTTCAAATATGGAAAATGTGAATTTTACTCTGTCCAGTTGTTTGAAGGAATACTGAGTTGGATAATAAGCAAAGACTACTAGTAATTGCATAATATTATAATGAGAAGAAAATAAAAAAGAAACTTTTTACTCTAATAATATTTCCTAAACAACTTTCTGGGGAAAACACACTAAAACTACACTAATTATTTATAGCTATGTCATACTAAACAGGTAATGGCGAGTAAGGAAATGCATTCCAACTTCTTTAATTTCCTAATAAAATCTAGAAGAAAATGGTTATTATCCCTTTGATTCCAGAAATTGTCATAAAAGAGTTACTCCAAAAATGCTCATATGTTATAGATTACTATCTTAGCTAATTTCCACATGCATTTTTTGCATGTATTTACACTGTGTGTAAGTGTGCACTCAAGCAAGCCTATGCCAATGCCCTTTTGTGGAGGTGAAAGGTCATCTTCCAGGAATCAGTTCTCACCTTCCAGGATATGAGTTCTACAGAGTTAACAAGCTCAGGCTATCAAGTTCATCACAAGTGCCCTTAGCCACAGAGCAGTCTCACTGCCTTTTAAAGAAGGGTTTTAAATGCTTATTTACTGTTTGTTTGTTTATATTTCCATATTTTAAAAGATTTACTTGAGAGTAGACAGAAAAATAATTCAATGTGGTTTTGGTTTTGGAAGGAAAATATTAGAGTTATACAATTTTTGAAGAATCTGAAGCTCAGTAAATGAAAGAAAGCTACATGCTCACAGAACAAAGGGATACAATTTCAAGACCAAAGAAAGGTTGAGAACAAAACATTCACCACCTACCCTTGATCCTCTGCTCTTGATATCCATGGCAGGAGAAGTTGGATTTTATTCAGCTCTGAGTCACCTGAGGGCACATAGCTTCTATCCAGCTGTGAGTCACCTGTGTTCTTAACTGCAATAGGAGTCAGAATCTATCCAGCTGTGGATCACTTGTTCCCTGAGGCATGAGGGTTCAGAGCCCTTGTGCAACTGTGGAAACCTGTGTTTTCAATGCTTTCACTTCACTCATAATTTCACTTATCAAACCAAAGAAGTCAATCTTGAGCATCTTTTAAAAGAATATAACATTTACTACATAATCCATATTAAAATCTGATCTCAAAACAGGATTTTCTCCATTTGTCTTTCTACCATGCTTTCCTGTTTATAGGCTCCACCCAACTCCCACACCTAGTTTTATGTGATTAAAAAAATTTTCCCTATTTTTCTCTCGCTCTTTCACAGAAGGTTTCTGAATCTTGTGTGCTTCAAGCAGAACCTCAAATGACATTGTGACCCTGATATTTGGTTATCTATAAATAGAAGAACACTGTAAGTCTTCTTCTCTTCAATTGTTTTCCTTATTTAAATTCAGTAAGCCAAAATCACATGGCTTGTTTTTTCCCTACAAGTTAGCTTTTCCTTCGGCTAAGGGCTTCATTTGTTCTCTAGGAATGATCGATGACCAAGACAATAAGTCCAGCCCATGGAGTCTAAGATTTAGAACATGGAAAACACAGAGGTTCTAGTTGGTATGAGCAAAACCCTCACAGACATGTCCTGATTTTATCACAGTTCCTTGTATTTTATTTTGTTCTCTGTGGATTCTAATTTGTAAGTAAGTGTAAGAGATGACTTCCTCACTCATGCTTGTGTTCACTTACCTTTTGCCTTGGATAGCAATAGATGTTCTAAAGAAGACCAAGAAAAAAAAATGAAGTAGGTGAGGATGAGTGAAGACATACATTCTGGTTTGTTCCAGTGAGTGAATATCCTAACTGGAGAGTCTGATGTTAGCGGCGGATATGGAAGAAATATAGCTGTATCTACACAACGCATTTCCTGAGCATAGTTCTGAGTGGGACCCTGGTGACATCATGCTTATGAAATTAATGATAGCTCTTCTTGAGTTCTTACATAAAGAAATTATATTATTTTTTCCTCCATACAATGGAGAATTCCAAAACCAACTGTCTATACAAGCCAATTCATAAATCAAATAGCTTCACTTAGTTGTAAAAAAACAAAGAAAAAGCCCACATATTTATGTGAAAATACATATTAGGGCTTAAACACCAACTAGATGCTACATGTTAAGGGACTGGAGATGTACCTTAGTGTTAGAGCACTTGACTCCCACATGCAAAGTCTAGATTTGAATCTCTGTCCCACAAAACAAACAAACAAACAAAAAAACTACCATTAAAAATTTTCTCTTTCATTCAGAGTACCATGTGTTAAATTGTTACCTTGGGGAAGAGTGGACTTTAGACACCGTCCTTAATATTTACAGTTAAATACTGTTAAGTTGCAGAAGAAGAATACACTATGAAATCCACAGAGCTGAGGAGCACTTTGCAATCCTACTGTATTTCCAGTTAAGAAATGTTTCATTTTTAATTGCTCCTAATGAAATCAGTAAAGCCAGTAAATAATTGTACAATTGTGGCAACTGTTTCAAAGTTAATGAGATTTATTAAAGATCCTTTCATCACATGCCTTCCTAACAAAGCTAGTGATTAATAATTGAATAGGGAAGTTTCCTACAGCGTGGCTGTCAGAAAGAATTATACAAATTAATTAATGGAAGACCTTACAGGAACACAAGCTCATTTATAATCTTGATAAAAAGGAGAAAAATGATGTCACAAAACAAAAGACAAACAGATTTTTTTTTAAGCAAAAGGCTATTCTTAAGAATATGTCCACCTAATAAGAGGAAGAAAACCCAGGAAAAGAAATAATAGTTGAAAAATAAGATGATAGTATTCATAAGGAAAATCAGTAGACAAATACAAATAAAAAACTGAGGACCTGTTATAAATTGGTAAATTACTTAGCAATCAAAATTTAAAAAGATGTTTAAAGTATAGAAAGCAAAAATAACTAGCGTGATAATGTGAAAACTGAAAATAACTTAGAAATAGTTTTTACCATGTACTCCAAATCTCATGTAAATATTCTTACATCTAACACAGTAATGGCACTTAAACGCATTTTTCTAAAGAATACTTAAGGAAATGAGTGTATTCATTGTAGGGTTATTTGTTATAGCAAAATACCACAGCTATTTAGCAAGAAGAAATGATTAAACATGATCTACAAATGGATAGTGTATTAGTGGACAGTAATTAAAATTATTTATCAGAATTCTATAGTAACTTGTAAGAAATATTAAATGAAAACTATAGCACTGCAGAGAATATGTAAAAAGAAAATATCCTTGGGAGAAACATTGTTCATGTGCTATCTAATTTTTAATCCTCCTTGCTACAACCTATTTGGGCTAAAAGTTGTTGAGAGGCAGGGTGGAGAGTGTTAGGATGAGCTGGGTAGGATTAGAACACAGCTAAGTCAGAAAGAACTTTGGGTTTTTAATCTTTTAAAAGGTGGAAGGTTAGGCAGGATGGCCCTAAGTTTCCTCACCTGACCCTGACTTTCTTTGTTTCTGTGTTTGGAAGAGTGTGCATCCCACAGGGGGTTTTCAGCACAGGGCCTCACCTTATCCTAAGAACTCCTCAGGTGGTAGAGCAGTGGCGTTCTCAGTGTGTGCTCCCCAGGAATCTCACTTCCAGATCCCACCCTTAACTCCTGCCTTTGCAGGTCTCAGTACCAGATATAAGTACCATGCTTTGGGTGGTGATAAACTTAGCAGTTCCCAGAACAGTGAGTTCCAACCTAGCAAAGGCTTCCTACCCTGGTCAGGTCCAAATACTGCTAGAAATACAATGGGCAACCAGAGAACTGAGGATTGTTGATTGTTCAGAGGATAAGTAGATTGTTCAGATTTCTACTAGAATTTAGTAATTTCAAGACAAAATACATTCTTTGAGACAAACTTACTTTGTAACTTATTTTTAAAACATCACCCGATTATTATTAAAAATGTGTTATAAAAATACTGGTTAAATATTTGGTCAACACTCAACTCAGACAACTGAAGTTTGAGGGGAGATTTTATCCAGGTAATAGTGTTTCACAACTCAGGAAGGAAGTAAGGAAGGAAGAAAAGAAGGAAGGAAGTGAGGAGAGAGGAAGGGAGGAATGAAGGGAAGAAGGAAGGAAGGAAGAAAGACAAGACTTGTAAAGGTCCAGGTCGTTCACTTAGAGCCAAACTTGTTCTTACTTGAAATCATCTACATATTTGTAGATGGAGAGAAACTCAAACAACACTGCTTTACCATTGTGCTCAGCCTCCATGACTGTGTGTGAAGATAGTTTCACGAGCATCGCTGGGATCTAAGCTGAGAGCGACCTGCACAGATGTCTGGATACTTTGATAAAGCACTCAGTCGTTTAGAGCTGGGTCCAAACCTGTGGAAATGGGGACTAAATCTTCCTCATATATTTATGTCTGGGTGCATGGAATGCTAATAAATGTGAGAAATTTTGTACCTATAATATACAAATCAGGACCGTATCATGGATTTTTAATACTTGCATTGATCCCATAGGCTTTTCAGTGGGCGAATTACTGTTAGCTGAAAAGAACTGTGTGTGAATAGTTCCATCATGGAAGTTCATGTGGACCTTCTCATTTGACAACAGGTGAGTTTCCACTGTAAGGCCATTGGGTGTGGTGAGCCAGTTTGATTTCTTAAGAGCATGTGGCTGCCAACGTGGATGAGCTAAGATTACTTAACCCCTGTACTGACTTCTCTTTGCCCAAGGGTTGTATATTCCTCAGTCTTTTTTAGGAGTAAACAATTAGTGTAACCTTGGAATGAACCAGCCTTCATAATCTGGAGCAGGCTAAGAAACCTGGAATTTACATTCCGTGACTCCTGCTGGGAGGCAGCTCCCAAAAGCCCTTACTTGACAATGATGCTGAAATTATTGATAGTATATGAAGAGTCCTTTTCCCCATATAACAGAAAAACATGATTTTTTATTTCATTTTATTAATTACACTTTATTCACTTTGTATCCCCCTATAAGCCCCCCTCCTCCCCTCCCAGTCCCAACTGCCCTCCCCCTTCTTCATGCATGCATGCCTTTCCCCAAGTCCACTGATAGGGAAGGTCTTCTTCTCCTTCCTTCTGATCTTAGTCTATCAGACCACATCAGGAGTGGCTGCATCGTCATCTTCTGGGGCCTGGTAAGGCTGCTCCCCTCTCAGGGGGAGGTGATCAAAGAGCAGGCCAATCAGATTATGTCAGAGGCAGTCCCTCTTCCATTACTATGTAACCCACTTGGACACTGAACTGCCATGGGCTACAACTGTGCAGGGGTTCTAGGTTATATCCATGCCTGGTACTTGGTTGGTGTATGAGTCTCTGGAAAGACCCCTGTGTTCAAATTTTCTGGTTCTGTTGCTCTTCTTGTGGAATTCCTGTCCTCTCAAGATCTTACTATTTCCCACTTCTTACATAAGATTCCATGCACTCTGCCCAACAGTTGGCCATAAGTCTCAGCATCTGCTTTGATAGTCTGCAGGGCATAGTCTTTCAGAAGCCCTCTGGGGCAGGTTCCTAGCTTGTTTCCTGTTTTCTTCTTCTTCTAATGTCCATCCTCTTTGCTTTTCCGGATGGGGATTGAGCATTTTAGTCAGGGTCATCTCTCTTGCTTAATTTCTTTAGATGTACAGATTTTAGTAGGATTATCCTATGTTATATGTCTATATGAGTAAGTATATACTGTGTGTGTCTTTCTGCTTCTGGCACAGCTCACTCAGGATGATCTTTTCCAGGTCCCACCATTTACCTGCAAATTTCATGATTTCCTTATTTTTCATTGATGAGTAATACTCCATTGTATAGATGTACCACAATTTCTGCATCCATTCTTCAGTTGAGGAGCATCTGGGCTGTTTCCAGCTTCTGGCTATTACAAATAAAGCTGCTACAAACATGATTGAGCAAATATCCTTCTTGTATACTTGAGCCTCTTTTACTTGCTAAAATAATCCTTTACAATAAAGATCTTCTGGAGGTATCTCCATCCCTGATCTTAAGCTGTACTATAGAGCAACAGTTCTAAAAACTGCATGGTACTGGCATAGAAACAGAATAGTGGATCAATGGAACTGAACAAAAGACCCAGAAATAAACCCACACACTTATGGATACCTGAACTTTGACAAAGATGCCAAAACCATACAATTTAATCAGGGACAAGACAAGGCTGCCCACTCTCTCCATATCTCTTCAACATTGTTCTAGAAGTCTTTGCTAGAGCAATAAGACAGTTGAAGGAGATCAAGGGGATACAAATTGGAAAGGAAGAAGTCAAATTATCACTATTTGCAGATGATATGATAGTATACTTGAGTGACCCCAAAAACTCTACCAGGGAACTCCTACAGCTGATAAACACCTTCAGCAAAGTGGCCGGATACAAAATTAACTAAAAAAAAATCAGTAGCCCTCCTGTATACAAAAGACAAAAGGGCTGAGAAAGAAATTAGGGAAACAACACCCTTCACAATAGCCACAAATGACATAAGGTACCTTGGAGTAACCCTAACCAAGGAAGTGAAAGACTTGTATGAAAAAAATTTCAAATCTCTGAAGAAAGAATTAGAAGAAGATATGAGAAGATGGAAAGATCTCCCATGCTCATTGCTTGACAGGATTAACATAGTAAAAATGGCCATCTTACCAAAAGCAATCTACAGATTCAATGCAATGCCCATCAAATTACCAACACAATTCTTTACAGACCTGGAAAGAAAAATTCTCAACTTCATATGGAATAACAAGAAACCCAGAATTGCTAAAACAATCCTCTACAATAAAAGATCTTCTGGAGGTATCTCCATCCCTGATCTTAAGTTGTACTATAAAGCAACAATTTTAAAAACTGCATGGTACTGGCATAGAAACAGAATGGTGGATCAATGAAACTGAACAGAGGACCCAGAAATAAACCCACACACTTATGGACACCTGATCTTTGACAAAGACGCCAAAACCATACAATGGAAAAAAGATAGCATCTTCAACAAATGGTGCTGGTCTAACTGGATGTCTACATGTAGAAAAATGAAAATAGA
Source organism: Meriones unguiculatus (assembly GCF_030254825.1). Classification (NCBI taxonomy): domain Eukaryota; kingdom Metazoa; phylum Chordata; class Mammalia; order Rodentia; family Muridae; genus Meriones; species Meriones unguiculatus. The sequence goes on along the minus strand of NC_083368.1, from coordinate 5,356,464 downwards.
TCCATACTTATCACCCTGCACAAAACTGAAGTCCAAGTGGATCAAAGACCTCAACATAAAACCAGACACATTAAATCGGCTTGAAAAAAAAGTGGGTAATACCCTAGAACTCATTGGTACAGGAGAAAACTTCCTGAACAAAACACCAACAGCACAGGCTCTAAGAGCAACAATCAATAAATGGGACCTCATGAAACTGAAAAGTTTCTGTAAAGCAAAGGACACCGTCATCAAAACAAAGCGACTGCCTACAGATTGGGAAAGAATCTTCACCAACCCTTTATCGGACAGAGGACTCATATCCAGTATATATAAAGAACTAAAGAAGCCGAAAAGCAGCAAACCAAGTAATCCACTTAAAAAATGGGGAACAGAGCTAAACAGAGAATTCTCGAGAGAGGAATATTGAATGGCAGAGAAGCACTTAAAGAAATGCTCAACCTCATTAGCCATTAGGGAAATGCAAATCAAAACAACCCTGAGATTTCACCTTACACCCATCAGAATGGCCAAGATGAAAAACTCAAGTGATAACACATGCTGGAGAGGTTGTGGAGAAAGGGCAACCCTTCTCCACTGCTGGTGAGAATGTAAACTTGTACAACCACTCTGGAAATCAATCTGGTGCTTTCTCAGACAACTAGGAATAGCGCTTCCTCAAGATCCAGCCATACCACTCCTGGGCATATATCCAAAAGAGGTTCAAAGTATACAAAAAGGGCATTTGCTCAACCATGTTTGTAGCAGCTTTATTTGTAATAGCCAGAAGCTGGAAACAACCCAGATGCCCCTCAACTGAAGAATGGATGCAGAAATTGTGGTACATCTACACAATGGAATATTACTCAGCAATGAAAAATAAGGAAATCATGAAATTTGCAAGTAAATGGTGGAACCTGGAAAGGATCATCCTGAGTGAGTTGTGCCAGAAGCAAAAAGACACACATGGTATATACTCACTCATATAGACATACAACATAGGACAAACCCACTAAAATCTGTGCATCTAAAGAAACTAAGCAAGAGAGAGGATCCTACCTAAAACAGTTAATCCCCATCCTGAAAGGCAAAGAGGATGGACATCAGAAAAAGAAGAAAACAGGAAACAACCTAGGAACCTACCACAGAGAGCCTCTGAAAGCCTCTGCCCTACAGACTATCAAAGCAGATGCTGAGCCTGATGGGCAACTGTTGGGCAGAGTGAATGGAATTTTATGTAAGAACTGGGAAATAGTAAGAGCTGGAGAGGACAGGGCCTCCACAAAGAGAGCAACAGAACAAGAAAATTTGAAGACAGGGAACTTCCCAGAAATTCATACTCCAACCAAGGACTATTCATGGAGATAACCTGGAACCCCTGCGCAGATGTAGCCCATGGCAGCTCAGTCTCCAAGTGGGTTACATAGTAATGTGAAGAGGGACTGCCTCTGACATAATCTGACTGGCCTGCTCTTTGATCACCTCCCCCTGGGGGGGAGCAGCCTTACCAGGCCATAGTAGAGGACAATGCAGCCACTTTTGATGTGAACTGATGGACTAAGATCAGAAAGGAGAGGAGAACCTCCCCTATCAGTGGACTTGGGGAGTGGCATGCATGCAGAAAGGAGAGGGATGGTGGGATTGGGAGGGGAGGGAGGAGGGGCTTATGGGGGGATGCAGAATGAATAAAGTGTAATTGATGAAAAATTTAAAAAAAAGAAAACAAAGAAAAGATAATTTAAGAACCTTAAATGACTTTCAAAAGTGGAGGAAAACATGGAGTTAGTCAATTTACATGGAGCACGTCTCACTCCTGGGGGCAAAGGTCTCCTGAACCTACTCAGACCTCGGATACCACCACTGCTAGTTCTAGAACTGATGCAGGATGTTCCAACGAGGGGGTTAAGGCTTCTCATAATATTTCCTATAAGTCCACACCTGTTTGTTTATATCCCCCATTTTATTCATTATTAGCCAGATAGAGCCAAGTAATTGTGGTGATGATACTTGTTTTTTTGCCCAATGCCGGAATGCTAGTGAATTTAGGTATGCCCTGGTTACTCACATGCCTTGCTGGGTGCCTGTGCCCGTTGATGCCCCTCACGCTATGACTCTCTTCAGACAGAAAAGGGATCTTGGAATTACAGCTGCCATTGTTACTGCCATCTCATTGGTGGCTGTTGGAAACAGGACAGTCTCCCCAAGCATGGTTGGCTACCATCAAAAGCTAAAATGTTACGCTCAGGATGCGAGGCTAAGCACTGCACTCAGGGTCAGCCGCTTTGGACCCAGAGAAGAGCATGTCTGATTGCATGCAGGTTGATGCCCCAGGTCCCGCCTCTGAGAAAAAGGTATCGGACAGGTCTGATGCTCTTTGGGTGGATGACACCTAAATGAACATCGTTACAAAGTCCCAATTTATTTCTAATATCAGAGATCAGACCTCTACTCTTGCCTGATGCATCTAAAACAAAAAGGGGGAACTGTAGAGAGCTGCGTAATGCCGCGCCTTAAAGATGGAGCTGGTTTCTGCCTTCCACCTTCCCGATGGTGAGTGCTCTCTGTCACAAACAACCCCATATTTGGCTAAGGCTGAGGATCTGGCTTGCTTCCGTGTATGTGGACCTATCTGCATTGCGCACGAGGCACGCTGGGGTTGGCTACCCAGAGGCTATTTTAAGGTATGGATTGGCTTTCCCCAGGGTCAGAAGATTGTTCAAGATTCCTGAATAAACTGCATTGAGACTAACAAAAAAAAAATAGTATCTTCAACAAATGGTGCTGGTCTAACTGGATGTCTACATGTAGAAAAGTGCAAATAGATCCATACTTATCACCCTGCACAACACTAAAGTCCAAGTGGATCAAAGACCTCAACATAAAACCAGACACATTAAATCAGTTAGAAGAAAAACTGGGAAAGACCCTAGAACTCATTGGTACAGGAGACAACTGCCTGAACAGAACACCAACAGCACAGGCTCTAAGAGCAACAATCAATAAATGGGACCTCATGAAACTGAAAAGCTTCTGTAAAGCAAAGGACACCGTCATCAAAACAAAGCGACTGCTTACAGATTGGGAAAGAATCTTCACCAACCCTTTTATCTGACAGAGGACTAATATCCAGTATATACAAAGAACTAAAGAAGCTGAAAAACAGCAAACCAAGTAATCCAATTAAAAAATGGAGAACAGAGCTAAACATAAACTCTTTGTAGAGGAATATCGAATGGCAGAGAAACACTTAAAGAAATGCTCAACGTCATTAGCCATTAGGGAAATGCAAATCAAAACAACCTTGAGATTTCACCTTACACCCATGAGAATGGCCAAGATGAAAAACTCAAGTGACAACACATGCTGGAGAGGTTGTGGAGAAAGGGGAACCCTTCTCCACTGCTGGTGGGAATGTAAACTTGTACAACCACTCTGGAAAGCAATCTGGCGCTTTCTCAGACAACTAGGAATAGTGCTTCCTCAAGATCCAGCCATACCAGTCCTAGACATAAATCCTAAAAACATGATTATTTGGCACAAAGTGCAATTAGGCAACTTTTATTAATAAATTTGCCTGAGAATCTCAGGTGTACAGAAATTAGCTAATAAATCTATAAAGAACGTTGTGGGGTTGTCTTAGTACCTGCCCACCATAATTTTATGTTTGTGGTGGTAACATGTTCCTTTCTTTTGTTTTAGAGGTTTGTTTTTGTTTTTTTTTTTTTTTATTTTAAATAATGGCACTGCAAGGTTTAAAAGAAAATAATAAGATAAAAATTCATATTATTTTTAAGACCTTCAATATATGCATTTAAAAGATGAAAGACTTCTTGAGACATAGCCTACACACACAAAGCACACTTTCCAGTCAGGCTTTTTTACTTGGCTAGATTGAAAGAATATACAGAGTATATCCAGCATCTGCAAATTTTTAGTGACATCTACTGTACAAAAGAAAAAAAAATGCATGACATCTCTTTGGGTGATAGTTAAGCTAATAAATTTTTTATTTCACTACATTTTATTTATTTATTTTTAATTTACAACTTAATACTTTCCATCAATAGAAGAAGTCTTCATCTTACAAAGGGTAGGATAAATAATTATACTTTCTACTCATTCTGAATGTGTGAAATGTTGGCCTGGAGAGAGAAAAGGAAGGAGAGAAGGGAGGGAGGGAAAGAGGTAGAGACAGAGATAGAAAGAGAAGGAGGGAGGGAGAGAGGGAGAGGCAGAGAGAGAGAGAGTGGGAGAGAACATGAATGAATATTAATTAGTCACTAAAGTGCTTTCCACTCAAGAATGAGCACTGAATACACTTACACAGAAACAGAGCAGAATGCTGGTAATTACTGTGTGCAGACACAGAATCAAGTGGAGCCTCTCCTTGCTAGGTTGATTTTTGCCTAATCCGGGAAGCCACCATTCTAAATGGGAGCCTGTGTGAAAAGCAGAGTAGATGCTTCCTAAGAAAGACGTGCTTGTGCACCCACATACAAGAACACACTTTCAAACTACTGACCTGGGAGGGCAAACACTCACAATTTCTGGCAAATAATTCAAATCGTGTTTCAATGTAATGATTTGCTAAAATACAAGAGAATATGTGCAGTTGCTGAATCAGAGCTGCCTAGTCTGTCTGTTCATTAGATCTAAGAGTCCTCTAAGGAGCCATAGGAAACAGGTGGAGGTTTCAGAAGAAATCTCTGCAGGACACACAAGAGTTGGGGTTTACAAAGAACCTGAGTCCTTTCCCCTGATCCTGATCATCCCTGGAGCACTTTTTTATTTGTGCCAGACAACACCCTTCCAGCTGAAGTCTGAAGCTCTGTTTGGGCCTCACTCTTCCTATGCTTTTAGTTCATGCCATCTTTAAACAGGGCTAAGTTACATGCTGGAGATCTCGTATACAATGCCAGCATAAATTTCAGATATATAGAAGCCTTTGCTTTCCTCCCAGCTTTTCAAAAGCTACAAATTAAAAACAACTGTCATTTTTTCACTAAGAAATTACTTTTTATCTGATCAAATTTTAAGTAGTTCAGATTTTCCTCCAGCAATCCATGTTTCTCAGTCCTTGACTTTCCCTTACCAGTTCCAATGAGCTGTAGTGGACACTGGGAACATTTCCACCTTCCCCCAGGACTGAAGGTGCTGGGATGCCAATAACAAAGATAAAAGGAAGGGTGCACCAGGGAGTCACCAGGCTTGGCCACCTCATCGACATGCACACGAATCTCACTTTCTGAGAAAGAGGAAAATAACCCTTCCTGCAATTTGTCAATAAAATACCTAAACAAAGTTATTAAAATGCCTAATATGAAAGTGGAAAATATTAACAGCTAAATAAATTCAACTGATAACTGAACATTACAAATATCGTGATGTTTAACATTTTACCTAGAAGTCATTTCCATCCCAGTTCCTGCAATAAGCAAATATTTTCCTCTAGATCAAATTTTGAGTTTTGTTTGTTATTATAAGTTATTATTATTATTATTTACTTTGCACCCCTCTCGAAGCCCCTCCATCCTCTCCTCCCAGTCAGACCCTCCCACATTCTCACCTCTTTCCTTCTCATCAGACACGGGGAGCATCCCTCCCTGTACCAAACCACCCCAGCACATCAAGTAGCATGACAGCTAAGTACATCCTCTTCCACTGAGGTCTGGCAAGGCAGTCCTGCTAGGGGGAAATGATCCAAAATCAGGCAACAGAGTCCATGTCAGAGAAAGCCCCAAATTTTGAGCTTTCACCACTACTCTACACACCTTGAGATTCCCATCTATGGACACAGGACAAGTTACCCGGAGGAAGAACTTGTGGAGAGCTGAGACTCAGACGCCATCTAATGGTGCTGACTTCTGCCCTCAGAACTGTAAAGAACCTCCAGGGCGCATGTGCGCGTTGCGAAAGCGCGCCAAGCCACTGCCCAAGCCCGGGCCGTCAGATGGGGTGAAGAGTGAGCAGCCAATCAGAGAATGACACGTCACTTAGGTGCGACCAGGGCCACTTCGGGGCTAAGTCTCTCCTCCTTTCATCGCTTGACTGTAATAAAGCCTGTTGCAGAAGGATCCGTTTGTCCGTGTGCGTTCTTGCTGGAGAGACAATCACGCGGCTTTCAACATCTGGTGCCGAAACCCGGGATCGAACCACCCGGGAAGCAGGGAGCCTGCCACCGCCGGTGCCGCCAAGGAGAGCCCCCGTTTGCGGGGAGGATTCAGAACTGCAACATCGAGGTTAGTCCTGAGAGGCATGTTCGATCTTGATTTATCTCATTTTTCATTTCAGCTAGCAGAAGCCCTTATTGCCTTCCCTGTTGTGATCGCTGCCCTAGCCCTCTTTCTTTTGGTTTCGTACAAGCTTGAGGGCAGCCTCGGAAGGGAAGAGATTAACAAAAGGCTAAGAGTAGGCACTAAGGGAGTGTTAGAGGAGATACAAGACGGCATGTCAGAAACAGAACGTGACAAAAGATTAGGGGCCCCAATGGATAGAAATAAAGACGTCTCTAAGAAAAAAGGCCCTTCTGTGGATGTTAAAGCCACAGAAGCGAGAGGTAAGGGAAAAGACACCCTGGGGGAGAAAGGTGAGAAGGGAAGGAAAAACCCAAAAGAAAAGCCTCTTTATCCAGTAAAAGAATTGGAGGCTTTGGGGCTTGAAAGCTCTGAATCTGAGCAGCTAAATCCCTCTGAGGAAGAGGACTTGGAGGGGGAAGCAGCCCGCTATGAGGAAAAACGATACCATCCGGATGAGCGGCCATTACTGTTGTATCAGAAGCAAAGTAGTATGAGGAACAGGAAGGGCGCACTTTCTCAGTCGGCCGCTCCTGTTGTCTCTAGTGCTCCTCCACCCTACACCGGGAGGCACTGTCCTGATTCCTTCTTTTCAACAAAAGATAGACACAAAATTTTTCAGACTTTTCCAGTATTTGAAGATCTAGAGGGAGGCCGTGTCCACGTACCTGTAGATTACCCTCTAGTCGAGGAACTGGCAGAGTCAGTTAATAAGTACGGGGTGGATGCTAATTTCACAATTATGCAGCTTGAGAGGCTAGGCTCTACAGCAATGACCCCAAATGATTGGCAGACTGTAGTGAAAGCTGCCCTCCCTAATATGGGAGTGTATTTGGAATGGAAAGCCTTATGGCATGATGCCTGTCAATCCCAAGCTAGGGCTAATGCCAATGCAGAAGACAATCAATGACACTGGACATTTGAGCTACTAACAGGACAAGGTCCACATGTTCAGCAACAGACAGATTATGATTGGGGAGCGTACGGCCAAATATCTGCTGCTGCAATTAAAGCATGGAAGGCCCTTTCAAAGAAGGATGGGACCGAGGGCCATTTAACAAAAATTATCCAGGGTCCTCAGGAGTCATTCCCAGAATTTGTGGCCAGAATGACAGACACAGCAGGCAGAATATTTGGAGACCCAGAAAGAGTCCGACCAATGATAGAGCAACTGGTGTATAAGAATGCTTCACCAGAATGCAAGGCAGTCATTACCCCCAGAAGGAACAAAGGACTAACAGATTGGATAAAAGTTTGCCGAGGACTCGGAGGCCCGCTTACCAACGCCGGCCTGGCGGCAGCCATATTACAAAGCAATAACCACCCAAGTTCTGGAAACAATAAAGTTTGTTTTAATTGTGGCAAAATGGGTCATTTTAAAAGAGACTGTCGTGTGTCTGTGCAAAAGAAAGTTCCTGGACTTTGCCCTAAGTATAAAAAAGGCAATCACTGGGCTAATGAATGCCGTTCAGTTAGACATATTCAGGGAAAACTTATCCAGCATGAAACCCCCCCTAATGAGAGGAATGAGAATATTCCAAAAAACGGGTCTCAGGGCCCCCCAAAAAATGGGACATAGGCAGACAACAGGAGGGTTTATCCAGCTGTAGAGCGACAAGAGGATCGGCAGGCCTGGACCTCCATTCCACCTCCCAATTCTTATTAATGCCACACATGGGGGTGCGACCTGTCCCAGTGGAGTTTGAAGGCCCTCTGCCTGAAGGAAGTGTCGGTCTTATTTTGGGTCGCTTCTCTCTCACTTTAAAAGGACTTATGGTCCATCCTGGAATTTTAGATCAGGATTTTACGGGACAGCTCCAGGTGCTTTGTTCCTGCCCCCAAGGCGTATTTTCTATTTCTCCTGGAGATAGGATTGCTCAATTAGTCGTCCTCCCAAGCCTTCATGACTGTTTTCCATCTACCGAAACACCAGCGGGCACAAAAGGACTCGGTTCCACAGGAACAGATTTTGCTCATTTGGTAGTTGATCTTAAGACTAGACCTACCTTACAAATACAAATAGAAGGAAAAAGTTTTACTGGTATTTTGGACACAGGGGCTGATAAAAGCATTATTTCTTCCACCTGGTGGCCTAAGGCGTGGCCTGTTACACAATCATCCCAGTCCTTATAAGGGTTGGGATATGAGGCCAGCCCTACAGTTAGTTCACGTTCTTTGAGGTGGCAAGCACCGGAAGGTCAAACAGGAATATTCATACCATATGTTCTTCCTCTCCCTGTCAATCTCTGGGGAAGAGATATTTTGCAGGATTTAGGATTAGCGTTGACCAATGAGTACTCTCAACAAGCGGTTGATATAATGAAAAGGATGGGTTATAAGGAAGGAAAAGGCCTTGGTAAACAGGAACAAGGGAGATTACACCCGATTTCACAGGAAAATAATACAGGGAAACAAGGCCTGTGTTTTCATTAACTGCCATTGAGGGTTCCATGCCCATATCTTGGCTCACAGAGGAAGCCGTATGGGTTCCTCAATGGCCCCTTTCCTCTAAAAAGCTGGAAGCCGCTACAAGGCTGGTTAAAGAACAGGTACAGCTTGGTCATTTGGAACCATCTACTTCCCCCTGGAATACACCCATTTTTGTTATAAAAAATAAAATCAGGAAAATGGAGGCTTCTCCATGATTTGAGGGCTATTAATGCACAGATGCGATTATTTGGAACAATGCAATGAGGCTTGCCTCTGCTTTCAGCCCTGCCTAAGCAATGGAGAATTATAATAATAGACATCAATAGGATTGTTTTTTCTCCATTCCATTGTGCCCATGAGACAGACAGAGATTTGCCTTTACCCTACCTGCTGTTAATCACCATGAGCCAGACAAAAGATATCAATGGATGGTTTTACCTCAAGGCATGGCTAATAGCCCCACCATGTGTCAATTGTATGTGCAGATGGCTCTTGAACCAGTTAGACAGCAATTTCCTTCCTTGTTGCTGATTCATTATATGGATGATATTCTCTTGTGCCATGAGGAGTTAGCCATCTTGCAAGATGCGTATCCTTTGTTGCAAAAAAACCCTGCAACAATGGGAATTGCATATTGCCACTGAAAAGGTCCAAATTTCAAAAGTAGGTTCCTTTCTAGGGACTGTTATTTATCCGGAACAAATATTTCCTCAAAAAATAAAAATTCGCAGGGATCATTTGCATACCTTAAATGATTTTCAAAAATTATTAGGTGATATAAATTGGCTTAGGCCATTTCTAAAGATTCCTTCTGCTGAATTAAAACCCCTATTTGATATTTTGGAAGGGGATGCTCATATTTCTTAACCCAGAGCCTTAACATCGGCTGCAAGCCACGCCCTGCGAATGGTAGAAAACGCTTTACAAGATGCCCAATTAAAACGTATAGATGAAACTAAGACCTTTGACCTGTGTGTCATTAAAACTAAACATTTACCAACTGCTGTATTATGGCAAGATGGACCCTTAGTGTGGGTTCATCCCAATGCTTCTCCTGCAAAAATTATTGAATGGTATCTGGATGCAGTTGCTCAACTTGCACTTTGTGGGTTAAAAACAGCCATTACATACTTTGGGAAGGAGCCAAAGTTCTTAATAGTGCCTTATACAGCTCACCAAGTTCAGGTATTGACTGCTTCCTCTGATACTTGGGCGGTGCTAGTTACCTCCTTTAGTGGTTTAATTGATAATCATTACCCTCGACACCCTATTTTGCAATTTGCTTTAACTCAAGAGGTAGTCTTCCCGCATGTAACATCCCAGGAACCACTTCGGGATGGACTGGTGGTTTATACAGATGGGTCAAAAACAGGAGTGGGAGCTTATGTGGTTAATAATAAAGTTGTTTCTAAGCAATATCATGAGACCTCGCCTCAAATTGTGGAATGTTTAGTAGTGCTAAAAGTTTTGAAAAAATTTCCAGATCCTTTAAATATTGTTTCTGATTCTAGTTATGTGGTAAATGCAACCAAAATCTTAGAGGCTGCTGGATTGATTAAAGCATCTAGCAAGCTTGCAAAAATTTTTCAAAGGATTCAGTTTGCCTTAATTACCAGAAGATCCCCTGTTTTTATTACACATATTAGGGCTCATTCCGGTCTACCGGGGCCCATGTCCCATGGAAATGACCTGGCAGATCGAGCCACAAAAATGATTGCATTTGCCCTCCATTCAAATTTAGAATTGGCTAAGGAGTTTCATAAAAAATTTCATGTTACAGCTGAAACACTGTATCATCGATTTGACATAACTAGAAAGGAAGCTAGAGATATTGTAACCCAATGTCAAAATTGTTGTCAGTTCTTACCTATGCCTCATGTTGGGATTAATCCCAGAGGAATCCGTCCACTACAAGTGTGGCAGATGGATGTCACCCACATTTCATTTTTTGGTAAACTTCAATACTTGCATGTTTCTGTTGATATTTGCTCTGGAGTTATGTTTGCTTCTCCCCTGACTGGAGAAAAGGCAGCCCATGTTATTCAACATTGCCTGGAGGCATGGAGTGCCTGGGGAAAGCCGAAAATTCTAAAAACTGACAATGGGCCAGCCTATATTTTTCAAAAATTTGGACAGTTTTGTCATCAAATGGGAGTGACCCACCTAACGGGTCTCCCATATAACCCTCAAGGACAGGGTATTATTGAACGTGCTCATCGCACTCTAAAATCCTACTTAATAAAACAAAAAGGGGGAGTCGAGGAGGCTCTGCCCTCAGTGCCATGAGTGACTGTTTCCTTGGCACTCTTTACTCTCAATTTTTTAAATTTGGACAGTCAGGGCCACTCGGTGGCTGGTCGCCACTGCTTAGAGCCTGATAGGCCTAAGGAAATGGTCAAATGGAAGGATGTCTTGACTGGTCAATGGAAAGGCCCAGATCCTATCTTAATAAGATCCAGGGGAGCTGTCTGTGTTTTCCCACAGGAAGAAAACAATCCATTCTGGGTACCGGAGCACCTCACACGAAAGCTCGTGGCAGCTGAAGATGATCTTTCAACAAATACACCTGCTACTACTTGAAGAATTAAGGGCAGCGGTGGTGACCACTAATTCTACTCTAGTGGATTCATCGCTCACAGATGGCTTATTATCCTGGGTTTCTTCCGCCTTTTCTTATTTTAAAGATTGGGTGGGGGTTGGAATGTTTGGTGCAGCATTATGTTGTGGCTTAGTGTTTTTACTCTGGTTGTTCTGCAAACTCAAAACCCAACAAAAACGTGACAAGGTGGTGATCGCACAAGCACTAGCAGCCCTAGAGCAAGGCTCGTCTCCCGAGGTTTGGCTTTCCATGTTAAAAGAATGATAAACAGCAAGGTTACCTCTGCCTTTGTAGTTGTAGTGCCACAAAATTGGATGAGACTGGATTAGCAGCCCTTGCACTCCCGGGGACGTGTTTCTATTGCACGGGGATGGGTGCGATTCCATGTTGTCTCCTCATGAGTATAAAATTCAAACGGTCTGGAAAGTCAGTAACGGAAGAGTGCAAATAAGTCTCTGCCCACCTAAGACAGGACAGCCTCCCTGTGAGGAGGTTGCTCCAATGACGGGTAAGGGCTGAGCATAGCCTTCCACCAGGCTCAGACGTTGGTTATGCTCTCAAATAAATTGGCACAGCACCTTGTCGGTGGAAGGGGACTTGCTATATTTAAAACAAAAGGGGGAGATGTGGAGAGCTGAGACTCAGACGTCATCTAGTGGTGCTGACTTCCGCCCTCAGAACTGGAAAGAACCTCCAGGGCGCATGTGCGCGTTGCGAAAGCGCGCCAAGCCACTGCCCAAGCCCGGGCCGTCAGATGGGGTGAAGAGTGAGCAGCCAATCAGGGTATGACACGTCACTTAGGTGCGACCAGGGCTTATATAAACAGTGCCACTTCGGGGCTAAGTCTCTCCTCCTTTCATCGCTTGACTGTAATAAAGCCTGTTGCAGAAGGATCCGTTTGTCCGTGTGCGTTCTTGCTGGCGAGACGATCACGCGGCTTTCAACAAGAACTGTTTAACATTTCTGGCTTTCCCAGCGTTCGCATCACAATCTGAGGTCTGCACAAAATGTAAGTAAGTGGAATGCCCTCCCATGGGTCAGCTGCTCTTTGTTGTCCCTTCCAGGCACTTTTGGACATTTTACCAATGTCTATTTTTATATAGTCAGTTATATATTATATAGTCAATTACAGCTATAGATCAAGTGAGACACTAAGATAAATTAATTTTACAGGTTCTAAAATGAATAATTACATTGAATTTCAAATGTGTGGCCTGATCAACTTAAAGCTATAATTTATTTTATAAGCCATGGACTGTTTCCATTAAGAAATAGAATATGAACATGGAATCAATAGCCTAACGCAGTGATGCTAAGAAAATGTTCCTCTAGTTAGATCTTCTGAGAATTTTAGTTCCATACATAGAACGCTCAATTCTTACTTCAGGTGACAGAACTTCTGTGTTCATTGCTCTGTAAGGCCACCTGTACCCCATGAGAGGTGGAAATACAATGGCATTAGCTGCTTTTTCCAAATCATTTTAATTTCTTTGTTAAATATTGAATAAGCAGAACTATTTGAGTAGAAATGCTTATATTATATTTGAATAGAAATACATAATGGGATATTTATGTGATATGTTCCAACTAAGATTTAATCCTTAAGAGAGATGGACATAATCGTCTTCATATTTTTAGAGTCTTACTTGGCTGTTCTTCACCTATTCTGCGAACACGCACATAGCATGCCGCCTGCACTTCAGGTAACAGAGACATTGCTATATTCCAGGCCTTTCTGTGTTACCTTCCTCTCTCACACTCATACCCAATCTACCCTCTTCTTTCTCTGTCTGCCACCTAGGAACCCCACACTCCCACTGTGCCCTAGAGTTTCTATACTTAATTTACTGTCAGGCTAATAAACTGTATTAGAAAGCGTGTCTATGTGTTCCCCACCACTCTCCATGGAGCCCCTTGGAGGGTGGTCTTTATACACTAGTGCTTACCTTCATTCTTACCATACTACCGATCTTAACATTGGCCTCTCTTGGGTAGCAATTTTAATGTCACAATTTTTTATGTTATTTCTAGTCAAAATAAAAGCCAAGGGACCACATATGTGGATTATATTATATTGGCCTTCTATAGAATTATCTGGTTTCCATTAGTCAAAAAACATACAAATCAGTGTGATGAATCTCCTGTTTATGTAATTTATAACACTGCTCAACATTTCATTTACTATATAACTTAGAATCACTTTTAATTTTGTTAATAAACTGGAAATTTTTTCCTTAGCTTTGGAGACAGAAAAGCATTTGTTTCCTTTGGACATAAAGTAAATTTAGATTTTATGCTTCCATCTGCACTATCCACTGAGAAGCTCAGATCTGAAAATTGTATAGTTATTAATATTTGTTCATCACAAGTGATCATGTCATCCTTGTCTTTTGGGTTTGACTTGAACTATATTTAATGTGATATATAAAAAATAGAAGTAAAAACAAATTTAAGTACTTCAGAATTTAAAATATCCCAAAATATGTGCACAAAAATTTGCCTTGTGTCATCTCTTTAAGCCATTCATTCCTGAAGTCCTAAGGGACAACTACCTCTTTCTTTTTCTTCTAGTAGCACTCTAAAACCTTTGGGGGGGGGGTAAACATTTCCTTTACTTTCTTTTTTTTTATAGAATAGGGGCAAATCACATCACACTCCTCCAATTAGCTGTTTTCACTTGGCAATGTGTAGGGACATAATTCCACATCACTCTGCTAATCTCAACAAATCCTTATCTCTAGCTGTTGAGTACAGCTGTCCCCATGATTCCACTGGGAACTGGTTTCAGGATCCCTTCCCAACTCTCCAAACACTCAAATATGTAGATGCTAGAATACTTTCATTTCAAAAGCATTTACTTGTGATCCAAGCACACCCTGCCATTTATTTTAAATCTAATTCCTTGCATGATGGAGACATGCAGACAGTTGTATTGCTTATGGGATGATAATATGAAGAGTTTATGCATTCTCAGTACAGACTGCATTTTATGACTATGATTATGACTAGTATTATTGTGTGTGTATGGTATGTGTGGGCATGCCTGACACACATATAGAAGCCAGAGGAAAACTATGTAAAGTTGGTTCCTTCACTGGTCATTTACATGAGTTCTAGCATACAAATTAAAGTTACCAGGCTTGCACAGTAAACACCATTACTCACTGAGACATATTCTCAGCCTCAGACAAGTTTTCAGAATAGTTTTGATTCACTGTTGAACCCTCAATGGGAGAGATCCCATGCCCTGGGATTGCATTTTTTTCTGGGTTGTGCTTTACTGTGATGCTGTTAATGTCTTCTGGCACTAACAGGAGAGCAATGTTGTTTAAAAAAAGGAGAATCCCAACCGTTTTATTTTATCAATAAAGACTCAAGAGCCAGATGCTGGAGTGAAAACCTGTTAGCTCAGAAAAAGTAACCAGCTACCTTTCCTTCTCAGCTCAGGTCTGAATTGGAGGAAAAAGAAAAAAGGCTCACTACCTCAACTGACATCCCAGAAGGAAAGGCAAAAATAAATAAATAAATAAATAAATAAACCCAAAGGTTTGCTAGCTCAAAGCCCCAAAAGCTAGGGAGCTGAGGAGCTAAAACCAGAGCTTGAGCTATTAGCCCTTTCTTCCTCTCCATGCTGTATTAAATATCCCCCAACTCAAAAGTTCCTCCTACTCTTTAATCTCTGTCAGCTAGCTTCTTGTTCTGCCTCTTGATCCAGGGTTAACTTTATTAAATCCTATGTACAGAAAGCTCTTGGATTAAAGGTGTGTGATAGGGCTCAATGACAACAAAGAAACAGGGTTTTACAATTTATAGTTTTATGATTCACAATGGAATCAAATATCCTGCAACAGAATAATACAATATTATAATAATTATATCATTAGAATGCACTGCACTTCATGCATTTCAATATTTCTGCTTTTTCTAAAGGTTCTTCAATTAAGTAGTACTAATTGATATGGTGTCCTATCATTTTGTATCTTTGCCAGTTTGGTGAAGAACATCTTAGTGATAGTGTTCTTTATGAATGAAATTGAGCTTATTTATGGAAAGACCTATCTTTGCTTCTAATTATCTATTTTTGGGGTTTTGTACTTTTTAATTGACTTGAAGATATCTTTATTACTGATTTTTAATTTTATATGCTTTTAACTGGAATAGAATTATATTACTTTCCCCCTCTATTTCTTTCCCCCAGCCCTTACCAGCTACCCTCCCTTGGATCTCTCTCATTCCTTCTAATCTCAAGTTGGTTGCTTCTTTTTCTTTGATTATGATTGTTACATATACATGTACAGATATATTTAAATACAATATGCTGAGGCAAATTTTGTTGTTTGTGTATATATGGTTAAAGAATTAACAACTGTGAATTAGACAACTAAGGGTACTCATCCCTGGAAGAGGCTAATTTCCCTTCTCTCTGCAGTTATTAACTGCCCGTAGTTCCTGGTGTAAGGGTGAGACTCTGAAAAACAGTCCCAAACAACCTTGGTGTTATTTGTCCCTTGTCCTTCGTTCTGCCATATTGCTTACCTTCTTTCTTTCCAGTTAGAGCCGCCTTCTTGTTACTGTCTTTTCTACTTCATATCACCTGTGTCCTGATAATTCCCTCCTAAGGAATCATTGGCTATGTTTCTGGTTTCTGTGATTGCTCCATGTTATAGACCCACATCTCAGGATTTGAAGCTAGGAGCCATGGATAAGAGAGAACATGTAGCATTTTTCTTTCTCGTTCTGGGTTATCTCACTCAATATAATCTTTTCTAGGTCCATCCATTTACCTTCAAAGTCCACAATTTCATTTTATCTTTACAATTGCATAGTATTCAGTTAGTGTGTGTTTTCATTATTTACCTATGTGTTAAAGAATATTTAGACCATTTCCATTTCCTGGTTATTATAAATAGAGCCACTATGTACATGGACAAAAGAGTATCTTTGGAATAGGATGGCAAGCCATTTGAACATATGCCAAAGGATGGTACAGTTGGTTTCTATGGTAGATGTACTTTTTAGTTCTATGAGTATTATCCATATTTATTTCTAAAGTGACTGCACTTATTTTCATCCCCACAAACAGTGTATGAGGATTTCACTTTCACCACAAAATAGTCAGCATTTGTTTTCAATTGTTTTGTTGATCTTAGCCATTCTAAATGGAGTGAGATGTAAATCTCAAACTTGTTTTAATATAATTTTTTCCTTTTGTGAAAGATCTGTTTTTGTTTTATGTACATAAGTATGCTGTCTTCATGCACACAAGAAGAGAGCATCATCAGATCATATTACAGATGGTTGCAAGCTTCCATGTGGGTGCTGGGAATAGAAGTCAGGACCTCTGGAAGAGCAGCCAGTGCTCTTAACCACTGAGCCATCATTTTTCTAATTGCAAAGGATAACAAACATTTTTTGGTATTTTTAAAGGTATTTTAATTTCTTCTATTAACTCTTTGCTTAGATCCCTAACCCATTTTCGAATTGGATATTTGCTTTCCTTTTTGAGTTGTATATTCTAGATATCCTCCTTCAGATACATAGCTGAAAAATATTCTCTTCCATTTTATTGGTTTCTTCTTCACTCAGTTGATCATTTCCTTAGCTGAACATAAACTTTTTATATTCTTTTGAAGTCCCAATTGTACCAGTTCAATACCCCAACAAACATGCTGAGGGAGATATCATGGACATGTATCTCTTTATAATAATACCAAAGACAGTGAAATATATTGAATTAAATCTAACTAAGGAGGGGAAAGACCTCTACAGTGGAAACTTCAAATATCTGAAGAAAGGCATTGAGAAAGATATTGGAAAGTGAAAAGACACCCTATGTTTATGGATCATAAATTAATTTATGTAGAATTAATATTGTGCAAATTACCTTCTTACTCCTTCAAATTAAAAATTCAATGCAATCTCAGTCAAAATATCCATACCATTCTTCATGGAAATAAGAAAAAAAAATCCTAAAATGTATATGGAGCCAGAAAAAGAAATCCAGATATACAAAGCAATACTGAGATTGGAAAAATATTGGAGGGTATGTTATTTCAGACTTCAAGTTACCAATAAAAACAACAGTGTACTAGCACAAAACCAGACATGGAATAAAATGGAATAAAAGCGAAGACACATGTCAGAGACAGTCACTGTTCCCATTACTAGGGAACCCTCTTTGCTGCCATGGGCTACATCTGTGCAGGGGTTCTAGGTTATCTCCATGCATAACTCCATGTTTAGAGTATCAGTCTCAGAAAAGACCCCTGTGCACAGATATTTTTGGTTCTGTTGCTCTCCTTGAGGAGCTCCTGTCCTCTCCAGGTTTTACTATCTCCCCTCTCTTTTATAAGATTCCCTGCACTCTGCCCAAAGTTTGACTATGTGTCTCAGCATCTGCTTTGATACCCTGCTGGGTATAGTCTTTTCAGAGACCCCCTGTGGTAAGCTCCTGTCCTGTTTCCTGTTCTCTCCCTCCGATGTCCATCCCCTTTGCCTTTCTGAATGAAGATTTATCATTTTACCCAGGGTCCTCCTTCTTGCTTAGCTTCTTTAGGTATACAGATTTTAGTATGTTTATCCTATATTATATGTCTAATATCCACTAATAAGTGAGTATATACCATGTGTCTTTCTGTTTCAGGGATACCTCACTCAGGATGATCTTTTCTAGTTCCTACCATTTGCCTGAATATTTCATGATTTCCTTGTTTTTAATTGCTGAGTAGTATTCTATTGTGTAAATGTATTACAATCTCTGTATACATTCCTCAACTGAGGGACATCTGAGTTGTTTCCAGCTACTAGCTATTACAAATAAAGCTGCTATTAACATGGTTGAGCAAATGTCCTTGTTGTATACTTGAGCATCTACTCAGGGGCTGACTCTTTGTTCACCTCCCCCTGATTGGGGAGCAGCCTTACCAGCCCACAGAGGAAGACAATGCAGCCAGTCCTGCTGAGACCTGATAGACTAGGGTCAGATGGAAGGGGAGTAGGACCTCCCCTATCACTGAACTGGGGGAGGGCCATAGGAGAAAAAGAGGGAGAGAGGGTAGGGTTGGGAGGGGATGAGGGAGGGGGTTACAGCTGGGATACAAAGTGAATAAACTGTAATTAATTAATTAATTAAAAATAAATATCAATAGTTTATTAAATTAAACTAAAATTCAAAAGCTCTCTTTCTAAACATGGTTTGGGCACATGAAAATATCTTATTTTCTTAAATTAAACTATTTTACACTTACTTTATGTATTTTCAAATTAATGGACTTGATAGCTTATTGCACTTTAAAGCAAAGTGTCTTTTAGTAGATTTCCTTTTCCTCTCATCTCCCTACATTATATACATTTTTGTGTGTCACCAAACTATCAACTGGGAAAAAAAGAAGACACAATTATTAGTACTCCTAACTACAGCCACCTGACACTTGACAGACACACACACACACACACAAATCATACACCGGAGAACAGATAACATCTTTACCAAGTGACACTGAAGAAAACTGGATATACACATGAGGAAGAATAAATTAAATCTGTATCTACCACCTTGAAAAATAAAAAAAGAACTAAATGCAAGTGTATTTGGATTTGAAACTTGAAACACTAAAACTGCTAGAAGAAAATGTTAATGGTATCCTACAAGGTATTGGTGGAGGAAGGAATTCTGTATAGGAATCCAGTTGCCGTGGAATTAAGTTTGCTCTTTTTATTAAAGCAATGACACTTTTGCTTGATTTTTAAACATTTTTAAAATAATATTAGGAAAACAACATTTTTATTTTAGGTGTTTTTAAGTTACTTTTTAAAGTTCTTTGATAATTTCATACAATTTATTTTACTCATACTTGTAGCCCCTCCCCAGCTCCTTCCAGATCCATCCCCACTTCCCATCCACCCAGCTTAGTGCTCTTTTGAATGCATTGCAGTGTCTCCCGGATGATCACTTTTCTTCCAGGTAGTTACCTAATTGTTGTTATTAATTATTACTGTCACTGTTTATGAGGTAAAATGTTAATTTTTTGTGTTATAGACTCTATTTCTCCTACCTGAAACTAAGAAGCACCTGTGTCCCACAGCGTTCACTGGCCCCAGCACCACTCTGCTCTCCACTGCCTTTAACATCTGCGAGCTTCCTCAAAGAAGGAACATACTTCTGATTTTGTTATTTTTGTTGTCCTCATGTGATTTTATAAATAAGAGAGAGAAATGTTAGTTATATATTTCTACTTCGAAACTGGAAGTCTTGTTTAATTTTTTTCTCAAAGTCGATTTTATGTTCTTAAAATATTATCAAAATAATATGAATTATGAAAAACATCAAATATTGACATACCTAAAAACTGAATTGAAGATTGATATTCAATATAATTGTTATGTGTTAATCAAAATAATGTAGTATTTCCTGAATATAGATTGCAAAATAAAACATATTCTATGCTTTAATATAATTTTGTGGGCTTCTTAGCTGATTTTTTTGTTTGTTTTTAATAATTAATTACAGGTTATCAAATGCATCCTGCCCCTAGTCTAGACATCTTAAGAACAAACTGTAGGTCTTAAACCAGTGCCTTGGTCACTTGCCACACCTTCTTAGGCCTTCTGCCTCAGGTCTGGGGTCCCACTCAGGCTTCTTCCATTCCCAGGCACAAAAACTCTAAAGTGAGTTCTATCCTCTGCTTCTCCTGGGCCTCCAGTTCACAGACGGCCTACTGTCAGCGTTATCAGCACATGAGCAATCCCCATATTGCAGAGCTCCTCTTGTGTATTTATGTCTGCAGACTGGTTCTTTTTTTTTTTTTTTTCCTGGAGAATCTCAGCACACATTATTCTAAAATGTCAAAAGTCAGCATGGAAATGATACATTGAAATTCCATACCCTAACTAGACAGAGACCTTGCCCTGCTTCCACTTACTTGCTTTTTGTGTCTTTTACCAATTTATTGGCCTCCAATATTGGCCAGTATGGATCCTTGCCCTGTCTGCCAACCCAGAGACTCATTTCTTCCAAAGGAACCCTAGCAGGTACTCCATAAAAAAGTTTGCCTTATGAGTCTTAGTATCTGCTTTGATACACTGCTAGGTAGAGTTTTTCAGAGGCCCTCTGCAGTAGGCTCTTGTCCTGTTACTTGGTTTCTCCTATGTCCAATGCACATCCCATTTGTCTTTCTAAGTGAGGATTGATCATTTTACCCTGGGTCTTCTTTCTTGTTTATCTTCTTTAGGTGTATAGATTTTATTATGTTTAACATATCTTATAGGTCTATATAAGTGAGTATATACCATGTTTGTCTTTCTCCTTCTGGGATACCTCACTCAGAATGATCTTTTCTAGATCCCACCATTTGCCTGCAAATTTCATGATTTCCTCCTTTTTGATTGCTGAGTAGTATTCCATTGTGTAAAAATACCACAATTTCTGTATCCATTCCTCCATTGATGGACATCTGGGTTGTTTCCAGGTTCTGGCTATTACAAATAAAGCTGCTACAAACATGGCTGAGCAAATGTCCTTATTGTGTACTTGAACAAATTTTGGGTATATGCCTAGGAGTGGTATAGCTGGATCTTGAGGAAGTGCTATTCCTAATTGTCTGAGAAAGCACCAGATTGATTTACAAAGTGGTTGTGTAAGTTTACATTCCCACCAACAATGAAGGAGGTTTCCCCTTTCTCCACAACATCTCCAGCATGTGTTGTCACTTGAGTTATTCATCTTAGCCATTCTAATGGGTGTAAGGTGAAATCTTGGGGTCGTTTTGATTTGCATCTCCCTGATGACTAAGTATGTTGAGCATCTCTTTAAGTGTTTCTCTGCCATTCTATATTCCTCTACAGAGAATTCTCTGTTTAGCTCCGTACCCCATTTTTAATTGGATTGCTTGATTTATTGCTTTTTAACTTCTTTAGTTCTTTATATACTCTGGATATCAGCCCTCTGTCAGACATAGGGTTGGTGAAGATCCTTTTCCAGTCTGTAGGCTGTCGTTTTGTTCTGATGACAGTGTCCTTTGCTTTACAGAAGCTTTTCGGTTTCATGAGGTCCCATTTATTGATTGTTGCTCTTAGAGCTCTTAGTGCTGTTGGTGTTCTGTTCAGGACCAAACCTTCGGCAGAGTGCAGGGAATTATTTGAAGAAGGGGGAGTTTAGAAAGACAAATGGGAGGTGCATTGGACATAGGAGAAAACAAGTAACAGGACAGGAGCCTACCACTGAGGGCCCCTGAAAGACTCTACCTAGCAGTGTATCAAAGCAGATACTAAGACTCATAACCAAACATTCGGCAGAGTACAGGGAACCATATGAAAGAAGGAAGAGTTTTTATGACGTGGAAAGGACAGGAGCTCTACAAGGACCAAATATATCTGGGCACAGGGGTCTTTTCTGAGACTGACACTCCACCAAAGACCATGTATAGATGTAACCTAGAACCTCTATTTGGATGAAGCCTGTGGTAGCTCAGTAACCAATTGGTCTCCCATAGTAAGGGGAACAGGGACTATTTCTGACAGGAACTCAATGGCAGGCTCTTTGACCTCCCCACCCCCCAAGGGAGGAGCAGTCCTGCTAGGTCACAGAGGAGGACTTTGCAGGCAGTCCTGAACTGATAAAACAGGGTCAGATGAAAGGGGAGGAGGTCCTCCCCAATCAGTGGACTTGGAAAGGGGCAGGGCAGAGATGAGGGAGGGAGGGTGGGATTGGGAGGGAATGAAGGAGAGGGATACAGCTGGAATACAGAGTTAATAAAATGTAACTAATAAAAAATAAAAAAAAAACAGTTTTCCAATGATCTTAAAGAACATTATTTTACCCAGATAATTTGACACATAAAATTTACAATCATGAAAGACTATAACAAAATGACCTGCATTATTTCTTTCTGGTCAACTCATTTTAGAATAAGAATCATTCAGGAAAAATGCCATAACAACTCCCAGTTCCTTGTGGCAGCTGGAATCACTACTTATTTCCTTCCTTCCATCCACCACAACCAGAATTAAATTGAAATGCTTACCATTTATTGGTGTGATCTCATTTCTATCTAACTCAGGATTACTTACTAGTCATTATTTTAAGCTTCAAATAATGGTAATTGTATCTGTAATTGTCCACTTGAGAAAAAAATCAGGCATGATGCTTCCTTGCTTTTGATAAAGTAGGACTTTCAGTAACCCAAAGTCAAATCAGGAAACCAAATCAGAAACCAAATGGCTTCTTATATTAAGTCACTAACGAGGTCATTTTCTTTGTTTGGCAAACTTGCTCCATTAAGGATGCAGTTAAATATTTTAGCACCGAACATATCCAACTGTTAAATCCACTTTTATAAATGTGAGAAGTCAGACATAAAAGGCCCATGACAGCTCTCTAAGTGATAAAACTACAGACAGAGAAAGCAGTGTAATAGTTACTATTACAGAGGAACAAAGGGAGGAGCTGGACATAAACTGCATTTGAGTATCCTGGGAATGAGAGCTATTTCAAGGACCCATGGTAGTATTTCCAGATTCATTGTGTTTACCAAAACTTGTGAGAGTTCATGACAGAAAGTGGTTTTTCCTGCAGGTTGATTTTTCAAAAATCCAGCAGGATGTATGGAGAGAAGGAGTGTGATATTGTGACACATTCAAGTTCTTTCAGTGAAAGACTAATGAACACACAAAGCTTTGTGCGCCATGTCATCTCTACTCTGTCATTCACTGAATCACCACATACTGTATTTGCAAGAATGTTTTGTTTTCCAAAAACAAAAACAAAAAAAAGATCACAGGCAGCTCCTACTCCCCTTACTCAGAAATCCACATGCAGACTGAGTCGCCAATCCACTACATCCGAGCAGGAGGTCTAGGTCCTCTCCTTGCATGGTCCTTGGTTGGTGCATCAGTCTCTGCAGGACCCCCTCAGCTCAGGTTTTTAGCTTTGTTGGTCACGTTGTGGGGCTCCTGTCCCCATTATGTTCTTCTATCTCTCCCCCCCCCCCACCCCTTTTCTTCCAAAAGACTTCCTGCGCTCTGCCCAAAGTTTGGCTAAGCGACTCAGCACCTGCTGCAATCCTCTGTCGGGTGGAGCCTTTCAGAGGACCCTATATCGTATGCTCCCATCTTGTCTCCTCTCTCTACCTCTTCTGGTGTCTATCCTGCTTGTCATTCTGAATGCGATCTAAGCATCCTCCATAGAGTCCTCCTTAGTGTTTCGCGTCTTTATATGTGTAGATTTTAGTATGGCTGTCCTGATTGCCTGCTCTTTGATCACTCGCCCCTGGTGATGCGGTCCTGTGAGGCCACAGAGGAAGAGGTTCCACGCAGTCGGTCCCAAAGAGATGGCAGAGGAGGAGAACTCCCGTCATCCCCGTCAGTGGACTAGGGAAAGGGATGGGGACAAAGAAGTGTGTAGGGGACTGGGAGGAGTTGGAAGAAGGGGCTTCAATTGGGATATATAAAGAATAAATTGTGAAAAAAGAATTTAAAAAGACCAACCCTCAGAAAAAAAAAAAAAAAAGACCAGGTCGGCTTGGATGAGTTACAGGTTGGTAAACCATGACACAGTTAGCATTTTATTACAGGAGTGTGTTAATGCTATAGCTACTTCATTTTTATATGAAATTTAAGTCATGAGTAAATATGTTGCAGAGATTTCTTTCTCAGTATCAAAAACTAATGTAGCATGAAGAAAAAGAGAGCCATTACAATGGATCATGTAGGATTGGATTAGAAGAGGTGTTACAATGGAGTTGTGATATAGTTTTATTTCTAGAATATATAGACAGAAATAAGTATCATTTTCTCTGTATCTTCAGGGACTGAAAAACAGAGGCCTGAGAAAACTGCTGGACCCACAAGACTAAGGTCCATGGCTGGAACAGTACAGAATTTCAACACTAGTTACAGATGGCTATGTCATTTCACATCAGAGTGGATTTCAGAATAATGTCTCAAAGCATTGGTCAGATCCCAATGAATACCACTTAGGGGTTGGTAAGAGTAGGTATATCACAAAACAAGCAGTGCAGATTCATATGACCCCTGACCCCTGTTACCACAATGACACTTGACCATCCTAAAAACCCATAAATCCTTTGGAATTAAAACAGGGAAGAAGAAGCAATTTTAAAAGACCCATGATTTACACTGCAGAAAAGGGAGCCTAAATAAACTTGAGGTCATGCACACCAGGAAAAGGAGGATTTGTTCTGAAGTGTGGTCTTCTGCAGAAAATTAAAGAGTCATGCTTACTTGTGCATTTGAGTAGTGATCACTAAGTTGATGGCTTAACATTACCTGGTTGTATCTTCATGGCACCAGGTGAATAATGCTGCTGCTGGAACTGCCTCATTCCTGGTGGATAGTATGCGCCTATACTGGCATTTGGTTAGTAATTGTCCCATGAGGAAGGAAAAGATGAACAATCACTACCCCACTGAATAAGATCAAGAATGGCAGGCAGACTGGTAAGCAGAACCACAGCCAGACTTTAATAACAGGTTAATCCCCTCTCTCAACTCTGAAAAGCTGAAAGGAATTTAGAGAGGTGGGACTCAAAACATCCTCAGGGTTTGATATGGACCCTCTGACAGGAAAATCTGAGACACTTTCTGGAGGGAAACCATTTTTTTATACTTCCTAATATTCTCTCTGAGTGCCACACAGTAACAAGATGTTTATTGGGCTTCATTATTAGCAATGTATTTATTGGAATTCAGTTTGGAATTTATAAGC
Source organism: Meriones unguiculatus (assembly GCF_030254825.1). Classification (NCBI taxonomy): domain Eukaryota; kingdom Metazoa; phylum Chordata; class Mammalia; order Rodentia; family Muridae; genus Meriones; species Meriones unguiculatus. The sequence continues at coordinate 5,331,441 of NC_083368.1, read as the reverse complement.
ATTAGTCAAAAGAAATTGTCATCACATATGCATTTTCAACTCATGATGCTATAAGAATATTTATTTTCCTTATGTTGGTCACCACAGTGGGGTCATATAATCAACAGAGTTTATTTATGAAACTTCTTGCCATGGAATCAGATAAAATAATGCTCATGAGTAGGTTGGGAGTATTATTTCTGTTTGTGTTAAGTATACAAAAATATGATCATGATATTTATCAATGTTTTTGTTTCAATTCTACGGGAAAGTTATCTGTGTTCTGCATCTGGCCCTCCAGCTCATGCTATAAATGTAACAGCATGTGGTGATAAGCACATTTATGTGAAATATTGCCTTGTTGTCTTTGACCCTTGGGATGAGTTTTCCTGTTCTCATAGGATTTGGTGTGTAAATTAGGGGACAGTGAGAAAGAAATGAGTGAGAAGTTCATTTGGACACAGATACACACGAGCACACCACATAGTGTTGGATCAGATTCCCTGCAAATTTTGAGGTATGATTATAGGATCATAAATACAAATTATTCTTCAACATACAACCATTGAAATCACCAACACAGCCCCTTTGCTCAATTTAGTAAAATGTTCTAATTTAGTACATTTTACTAAATTAGAGATTGGACTCTATTTAATAATCAAAGAAATATTTAAATGTCTTGGTTTGAACTGTTATTTCCTAGTTTAGGGAAGTTTTTTGGAACAGCATTATGATGACACAGTCAACATAGCACAAATCTAACATCAAAATACACAATCTGGAACATACAGGTATGTCTGAACAGTTCAAAGTTATTGTTGCTCTTCCAGAAGACCCAAGTTCTGCTTCCAGTGCCAACTTCAGGTGGCTCATAATGCCCTTAACTCAAGCTCCAGAATGACCCAATACCTCTGGCCTCTGCATACACCTGTACACACATGCACATACATGTGATTAAAAAATGAAATAATTGTTAAATAAATATATGTACATAATTTAATGCATTTAACATAGACACACAACCATCACAAGTCATCTCGAAAAGAAATCTTGTCATCATCAGGTTTACATCCCACCTATTCCTACCTTTCCGTGCCTGTTGATTTTTATATTCTAAATATTATACGACTGTAATAATACAATAGGTGGCCTTTAATAACTATTTAATTAATTTAGCATATTCTAAATTCCAACACGTTGCTTAGTATGATATTACTTCATTAATCTCTGTATATATTTATGAACATGCTATGTTTTGTTTATGTAGTCATCAGTTGCTAAGCATTTGACATGCATCTGCTATTTTGTCGCTAGGTAGAATGTACATAAGCCTTGGGAATTTATGGTTATTATTTTTGTTTTGGATAATGAGACAAGGTCTCAAACTGCTGGGACTGTAGTCATATGCAACCATACCTGGTTGGCAATATACTTTTGATCTTGGCTGTATATTGAAGAGTGGAATTGCTAAGTCACAGTAGATACCTGTGGTAAAAATCTTAAGGAACTGACAAATTGTTTTACGAAGTGACATAGTCATTTTGGATTCAATCAACTCTGAAACATGGCTCCAATTTCTCAATTTTCTTGTCAACATTTGTTGTCACCTGTCTCTTTTACTAGAGGCATCTACTTTATTCCATATGTGCTACAGCAACAAAAATGGCTGAAGCATCTTATCTTGTTACACACACACACACATGTATTTGGACAGTAGTTAAGAATGAGAAATACAAGGTTGATTCAAGCAGGTGCAGTGTCTAATAATTCTGTTCCTTTGACTGCCAGGTCTCGTAATGGCATATTCCCATGAAGAAAGAAAGAAGGAGAAAAAGGACTATGAAGCTTATCTCTAACTTTATCAGTAACTAAACCACAAATGAGGACAGAGTTCTTTCCAAATGGTTGCACCCCTTGCTGCCTCCAAATGAATATTAAATTTCAGCTCTAAGACTGCCATATCATTTACCTGCAAATTTCATTATTTCCTTGTTTTTTGTTTTTTTTAAATTTTTCATCAATTACACTTTATTTATTCTGCATCCCCCCATAAGCCCCTCCCTCTTCCCCTCCCAATCCCACCCTCCCATTTCCTTGTTTTTTTATTGCTGAGTAATATTCCATTGTGTAGATGGACAACTATTTCTGTATCCATTTCTCAGTTGAGGGGCATCTAGGTTGTTTCCAGCTTCTGGCTATTACAAATAAAGCTGCTACAAACATGGTTGAGCAAATGTCCCTGTTGTGTACTTGAGCATCTTTTGGATATATGCCTAGGAGTAGTATAGCTGGATCTTGAGAAAGTGTTATTCCTAATTGTCTTGAGAAACGCCAGACCTGATTTCCAAAGTGGTTGTACAAGTTTACATTCTCACTAGCAGTGGAGGAGGGTTTCCCTTTCTCCTGAGTGAGCTATCCCAGAAGCAGAAAGACACGCAGGGTATATACTCACTCATAAGCGGATATTAGACATATAATATTGAATAAACTTACTAAAATCTGTACACCTAAAGAAACTAATCAAGAAGGAGGACTCTGGCTAAAATGCTCAATCCCAATTCAGGAAAACAAAGAGGATGGACATCAGAAGAAGGAGAAAACAGAGAACAGGACAGGAGCCTGCCACAGAGGGCCTCTGAAAGGCTCCCTGCAAGGTATAAAAGCAGATGCTAAAACTTATGGCCAACCTTTGGGCAGAGTACAGGGAATCTTAATGAAAGAAGTGGGAATAGTTAAGACCTGGAGAGGACAGGAGCTCTACAAGAAGAGCAACAGAACCAAAAAATCTGGGCACAGGGGTCTTTTCTGAGACTAATACTCCAACCAAGGACCATTCAGGGAGATAACCTAGAACCCCTGGACAGATGTAGCCCATGGCAGTTCAGTGTCCAAGTGGGTTCCATAGTAATGGGAACAGGGACTACCTCTGACATGAACTGATTGGCCTGTTCTTTGGTCACCTCCCCCTGATGAGGGAGCAGTCTTACCAGGCCACAGAGGAAGACAATGCAGTCACTCCTGATGAGACCTGATAGACTAGGATCAGAAGGAAGGAGAGGAAGACCTCCCCTATCAGTGGACTTGAGGAGAGGCATGCATGGAGAAGGGGGAGGGAGGGGAGGATTATGAAGGGAGGATGGAGGATGGGGCGATACAAAGTTAATAAAGTGTAATTAATAAAATTTAAAATTAAAAAACAAGACTGTCATACCATGTTCATTAGTCTCCTTGATTTGATTTGCTGTACTCTGGCCTCATTTTCTTATTTTTTAAAATTGGCTATTTGTATATCTTCTTGTCACATATACTTTTCAAAATTTTTTCTCTGTTTTCAACTTGGATTGTTTTAATGTTTTATTCTGAGTTGGGAAAGTTCTTTACACATTCTGAGTACCATTATCAAATATTTAATTTGTCTGATATTTCTCTCCTGTTATGTGTGGTCTTATTTCCATTCTTATTAGCCTTGAAGCACAGCATTTTCAGTTGATAAAATCAATGTGCCTTTCCCCCACCACTATTTGTATTTTTTAGTGTTTCGTCTAGAAGCATTTCATACTTGGGAAACCAGGGCTTGTTCACATTTTCTTTAGTAGTTTCATAGTGAGTGTGATTTACTTTACAGTTAATTTTTGATAATGTAAGGTATAAGTCTTTGTACCATTATTTTTCAATATCTAGTTACCTCATTTGTTTAAAAGATCATTATTTTTTTTGTCATGGTTTGCCTTGACACTCTAGTGGAAAAGTCAACGATCCAAAGGTAAAGATCCATTTCTTTATTTCCAGTTCCACTCCAATGACATGACTGATTCTGAAAATTTTCCACTACTACCTATCCATTTGATCTATTTCCTTTAAAATAGTTTAACATTAAAGTCAACCTTCCAAACCAGCAGGCAGCGAGCGCTTCCATTTCTGGCTTATCAAGCAAGCCTAGCAATGTGTTTAAAAAGCTAAGAGAAAGAGCCCTGTGGTGTGTCTCAGAAGTGCCTCCTGGCAGAGCTGCCAGGATGGCGGTCCAGCTGCTTGATGCACTGCACTGGTGGCTGCTGCTGCTTGCCCTCCTCACTCTCTCCTCCCTCCTAAGCAGAGAGTGGCCCAAAAGTCTCTTTTTAATTGGCCATTGACTATTCTTAGAAACATAAAATTTGTTCAGACGATAAAACTTGTACTGCTTTCAATTTCAACCTAAAACTTGTGAAGGTGAGAGAGGCCTTTCTAAAGTGGCTCTGATCAGAATATTGCCACATTCAAGGTGAATGCACAGATACCCTGGATTATGTTTGGGGTTAGTTTAATTGTTATTGTTGGCAATAATCCCCAATTCATCACCCCCCATTATGAATAGATTCTAAACAGTTCACAGACTTAACCTATATCTCTGGTTGACACTGATTTATAATGTGTCAGCATTTTCAAATCTATCTGAATTTATTTCCTTTAAAATCAATCATATATCAAACTATAAAGAGGAGAGCATGCAAATTTTCCATAAAATATTTAAAATCTCAATTTAATAGATCTAAAAATGTTTGAAAACATGTGGCTATTGTGGATATTGATAACTGTGATTATAATGAAAGTTAATAACCTATGTCATCCTGTTGCCATCCTGTAATTCAAATTCACGGGGATCCCCAAGCTTTTAGAGAACCTGGCAGATGGATGCACCAGCATGCAAACATTTAAAGAGCACCTGTGCTGTGGGAGAACTGTGAAGACAAGACAGCAAAGTCCCTCTGATGAAGTTGGAAACGGCTGGTGGTAGAGAAAAATATACATTTAAAAGGCTGACTCTTTGGCTCCCCCCCACAACCTCCAAGGGAGGAGCAGCCTTGCTAGGCCACAGAGGAGGACATTGCAGCCAGTCCTGAAGATACCTGATAAGCTAGTGTCAGATGGAAGGGAAGGAGGACCTCCTCTATCAGTGGACTTGGAAAGGGACAGAGAGGAGATAAGGGAAGGAAGGTAGGATTGGGAGGGAATAAGGGAGGGGACTATGGCTGGGATACAAAGTAAATAACCTGTGATTAATATAAAAAATAAAAATTATTTATAAAAGTTATAAAGTGTATGTGAGGTGGATTATTTGGAAGACGCAAGTTGCAGGGAAATTGAATATCTGAGTGGGCCTCTCCATCTTCTGGTGTCCTCTTCTATTTCTTTTTTTTTTTTAATTACACTTTTTTCACTTTGTATCTTCCCATAAACCCCTTATTCCTCCCCTCCCAATTCTACCCTCCCCCTTCTTCACGCATGCCCCTCCCCAGGTCCACTGATAGGGGAGGTCCTCTTCTCCTTCCTTCTGATCTTAGTCTATCAGATCACATGAGGAGTGGCTGCATTGTCATCTTCAACTCACTGTCTTCAAGTTCTCATTTTCCAAGTCCTTTCACTCCTTGGTTATTTTTATTACAAGTAGTTTTTGAGGACAGTGTGAATGGAACTGTTCTCTGTTCCCTTCTGTTTGTTTGTTGTCAGTACACAGGAAGGCTACAGGTTTCTGTGATTTTGTATTTTGTTAGTTTGATGAATGTGTTTATCAGGTGTACACATTTTCTGGTGGAGTTTTTGGGGTGTTTTATGTATGAAACTACATTATCTGAAAAATAAAGATGCTTTGACCTTGTCCTTTAATGTTTGTAGTCTCTTAATTAATGTCTTATTGCTCTAGCTAAGACTTTAAGTTTTATATTGATCAGGAGTGAGGAAAAGGGATATTCTTATCTTATTTCTGATTTTAGTGAAAATACTTCAAGTTTTTTTTTCCATTTAGAATGATGATGACTATTGGCGTCCTGTGTATCTCATTTATTAAACAGATATATTCTTTATGTCGCTAGGTTCTCTAGGAGTTTTACTTTGAAGGCACATTGCATTTTGTCAAATGTGCTTTTGCATCTAATGAGATGAACACATAGTTTAAATCTTAGAGTCTTTATATGGTGGTATGATGGTTTGAATGAGAATGTGCAAATTTACATTCCCACCAGCAATTAAGGAGGGTTCCCCTTTCTCCACATCCTCTCCAGCATGTGTTGTCACTTGAGTTTTTTATCTCAGTCATTCTGATGGCCGTAAGGTGAAATCTCAGGGTTGTTTGATTTGCATTTCCCTGATGACAAAGGATGCTGATATTTTCTTTAAGTAAATGTGACCGCCACTACACTCCCAACTCATAGACTTGACTACTTCAGCACCAGAGAGTGGCACTATTTGAAAAGACTAAGAGGTGTGGCCTTATTGAAGGGAGTATGTCACTGGGGTGGGCTTTGCTGTCTACAAAGCCCATTACAAGCCCAGAGTCTCTTCCTGCTGCCTGTGGATCTGGATGTAGAACTCTCCGCTACTTCTTCAGTACCATGTCTGCCTGAATGCCACCATGCTTGCTGCTATGATGATAATGAACCAAATCTCTGAAATTATAAACCAGCCTCTAATAAATGTTTTCCTTTTCCTTTATAGAGTTGCCGTGGTCATGGTGTCTCCTTACTGACTAGGACACTTGGAGTACTTTCATTGACATAAACACATGTTTGAACCATGCCTTCATCTCTGAGTTGGAGTCAACTTGTTCATAGTGAATAATCTTACTGATTTTTTTAATCCCGTATGCAAATGTTATTAGTGAGAATTTTTGAGTCTGTGCTCACCAAGGAGCTTAGCTCCCTTTTGGGGATTGAATCTTTGTCTTTTTTTTTTTAAATCAAGGTAATAGTAGTGTTGTAAAAACACCTGAGAAGTGTTTCTTCTTATTCTATTAAAGAATAATTTTATGAGTGTTGGTATTAACTATTTTTCTAAGAGAAGACCTAATAGATTTTTGTGCTTTATCCATCTGGCCTGAGCTTTTTAGTTGGACAATTTTTAATTACTACATCGATTTCATGGGATATATGGGCCTTTCAGTGATTTATTTCATCTCTATTTAGCTTTGGTAGGCAATGTATATCTAGAAATTCATTTATTTTCTTTAGATGTTCCAGTTTGGTACAATATAGAATTTTATAAAAGTCTTTATGATTGTCTGAATTTCCTTGGTGCCTACTATAATGTCTTCTTTTTGTTTTTAATTTTAAGTCAGATCCTTCTTCTTTATCTTTTGGTTAACTATGCTAAGGGTTTTCAAACATGTTAATATTTTCAAAGAAACAAATCTTTCATTTTATTGATTCTTTATAGTTTTTTGATTTCTAGTTTAGTAACTTCAGTTCTATTTTGATTATCTCTTCCTATTTTCAAGTTCTGTGCTGTTTATTCTTGTTTTCCAAGGATTTCAGGTTCATCAATAAGTTATTAACTTGAAATTACTCATGTTATTTTTTTAATGTAGCCCTTAGTTCTATAAACTTTCCTTTTAATACAACCTTCAACATGTCTCATAGACTTATATGCTTTGTTTTCATTTTCATCCAGTTACAGGATTTTTAAATGTTCCTTCTTGATTTCTCCCTTGACCTAATTATCATTGACTAATATGTTGTTTAATTTCAATGAGCTTGTGTACATTCTGCTGTTTGTACTGTTTTTTATTTCCAACTCTATTCAATTGTGGTGTGATAGAATGGCAGATAGGATATCCATTTCCTACATTTGTTGTTGTCTTATTTGTATCATAATATCTGGTTGATTTTGGGGAAATTCCCACGGGCTTCTTGAGAAGAAAGTGCACTTTTTAGTGTTTGAGTGGAATGTTTTGTTAGCTATATCTTGATTTATGATGTCACTTAACCCCAGAGTTTCTGTTTAGTTGCTTGTCCTTTTTTTATTTTTTCTACTTCTTTCCCAGATGACATATCTATTTGTGACAGTATGGCTGGAGCAAGGAAAAGACTATAAAAGTTTATTGAAAGCAGTAAAATGAATTGACATCTCACTCAGGATGTTCTTTGCCCCTTCTAAATCTTGGCACTTGGTCAAAGTTGTTTTTTATATTTCTTAACATGTTCTCTTCTTTTCCCTTTAATTCCTTAGCTTTCTTCCCTTTTCTTCATATTTCTCCTCTTCTTATTATAAAAAAAAAAAAAACAGAGTACAGGGATGATAAGAAACCAAGTGTGTGCAGTAAGAGTAGAGTCTCCTTCTTGCTCTAAGGTTTATCATTCCAGAGTAATAATAGAGGCCACAGTGCTGCACTGAAGATATGATGATGTTAAGTACAATCTGTAAAACAAAAGGGGCCCAGAAACTAGGTCTTCAGGACTCTGTTAGACATCTTTCTTCAACTAAGTTTTTGAAAGCAATTGCACAGTCTTTCATGAAAAGTTGATAAAAGTAGTTGATTTCATCTTTAATCACCCAAAGCAATTCTTCTTATTTGACAAAAATGCAGTGATAGCTTTTTTAACCTATAGATTTATACATCAAAAAACCTTAAAATGGGGATTGGACATTTTAGTTAGGGTCCTCTCTCTTGCTTAGTTTCTTTAGATGCACAGGTTATAGTGGGTTTGTCCTATGTTGTATGTCTATATGAGTGAGTATATACCATGTGTGTCTTATTGCTTCTGGGACAACTCACTCAGGATGATCCTTTCCAGATCCCACCATTTACCTGCAAATTTCATGATTTCCTTATTTTTCATTGCTGAGTAATATTCCATTGTGTAGATGTACCACAATTTCTGCATCCATTCTTCAGTTGAGGGGCATCTGGGTTGTTTCCAGCTTCTGGCTATTACAAATAAAGCTGCTACAAACATGGTTGAGCAAATGTCCTTTTTGTGTACTTGAGCCTCTTTTGGATATATGCCCAGTAGTGGTATGGCTGGATCTTGAGGAAGCGCTATTCCTAGTTGTCTGAGAAAGCGCCAGATTGATTTCCAGAGTGGTTGTACAAGTTTACATTCCCACCAGCAGTGGAAAAGGGTTCCCCTTTCTACACAACCTCTCCAGCATGTGTTGTCATTTGAGTTTTTGATCTTGGCCATTCTCATGGGTGTAAGGTGAAATCTCAGGGTTGTTTTGATTTGCATTTCCCTAATGGCTAGTGAGGTTGAGCATTTCTTTAAGTGCTTCTCTGCCATTCGGTATTCCTCTACAGAGAATTCTCTGTTTAGCTCTGTTCCCCATTTTTTAAGTGGATTACTTGGTTTGCTGCTTTTCAGCTTCTTTAGTTCTTTATATATACTAGATATGAGTCCTCTGTCAGATAAAGGGTTGGTGAAGATTCTTTCCCACTCTGTAGGTGGTTGCTTTGTTTTGATGACGGTGTCCTTTGCTTTGCAGAAGCTTTTCAGTTTCATGAGGTCCCATTTATTGGTTGTTGCTCTTAGAGCCTGTGCTGTTGGTGTTCTGTTCAGGAAGTTGTCTCCTGTACCAATGAGTTCTAGGGTATTTCCCACTTTTTTTTCAAGCCGATTTAATGTGTCTGGTTTTATGTTGAGGTCTTTGATCCACTTGGACTTCAGTTTTGTGCAGGGTGATAAGAATGGATCTAGAGGATGGACATCAGAAGAAGAAGAAAACAGGAAACAACCTAGGAACCTACCACAGAGGGCCTCTGAAAGCCTCTGCCCTACAGACTATCAATGCAGATGCTGAGCTTGATGGGCAACTGTTGGGCATAGTGAAGGGAATTTTATGTAAGAACTGGGAAATAGTAAGAGCTGGAGAGGACAGGGTCTCCACAAAGAGAGCAACAGAACCAGAAAATTTGAACACAGGGAACTTCCCAGGACTCATATTCCAACCAAGGACTATTCATAGAGATAACCCAGAACCCCTGCACAGATGTAGCCCAGGGCAGTTCAGAGTCCAATTGGGTTACATAGTAATGTGAAGAGGGACTGCCTCTGACATAATCTGATTGGCCTGCTCTTTGATCACCTCCCCCTGGGGGGGAGCAGCCTTACCAGGCCATAGTAGAGGACAATGCAGCCACTTTTGATGTGAACTGATAGACTAAGATCAGAAAGGAGAGGAGAACCTCCCCTATCAGTGGACTTGGGGAGTGGCATGCATGCAGAGGGAGGAGGGAGGGTGGGATTGGGAGGGGAGGAGGGAGGGGCTTATGGGGGGATGCAGAATGAATAAAGTGTAATTGATGAAAAATTAAAAAAAAAAGAAAAAAAAACCTTAAAATGAAATCAAGATTATGTTAAATATAGAGAAAGTAATATGTAGCTATTAACCTTAGAAACATTTATATAGTATTTTGAAACACATAAAAATTCTTTTAAAAATCTTACACACAATATAGGTATCTAAAGAATGAATCAATGTCTTTAAAAATGCCAACCTATCCAAGAATGGTGTACGTTCTGCAATTGGTAAGATAAGGCAGGATGGTTGTGAGTTGAAAGCCTAATTGGGCTGCAAAGTGATATTTAGCCCCCTTAACCCCAAACAACCATCCTAGAAACTCTCAAGTTTTGCCTTTCTTCTGTTAGTTAAAAACTTAAAAAGTGCATGCTTCAGGTGTTTTTTACATTTTAAAGTCAGGGAATGGGGAAGCTGAAAAACAATAAATCTTGGAGTTGTCTTTCGTATTGGAATGCTGTGTGGAGAATCAACAACATGAACAAAACCAGGAAGCCAGTATGTTATGCTGGGCAGGGGTGTCCACAAAGAGCCCCCTGGGGTACACAGGGTCTTTTCATGTACGTTGATTTTTATCAGCTTGGACCTATTCAAAACGCATGTGTGTGTGTGTGTGTGTGTGTGTAGGTCAGACAACTGTACTTCCTGAAAAATAAAAGACTGGGGCTCATTTTTGAAAGCAGTATGTTACATAAGACGTATAATTATTCAAGTGAATATTTATTCAAAGGAGAATTTTGTGGCAGTTTTTGGTTTTTTGTTTGTTTGTTTGTTTACAAGTACATGCAGAGATAGCCAAATCTCTGAGGCTAATTTAATCAAAGAAGTATATGTAGTTTGTTAGGATTTTTTTTGCTCAAATATATGAATAACAACCCTCTTTTGCAATAAGGAGGAGTCATTATAATTTTTTGCTATTCTATTATAATATTCTTTGCAATGAGAAGCAAGCACTTTGAAACATTGGTTGGCAAAATGTTCTGTATTGGTGTATCAAGGTGACTGTAGCCCCATAAAGACATTCTAATGTGTCAATGAGTGTGAAACTCAGTTTAGTAACCTAAGTAACTATATTTGCAAATATAGTTACTTAAACTAAAATGTTATTGTACACTAAAACTTTAAAAGGTTGTTGATCTATTTTCCTGTTAACTGATTTTGTTTCTATGATATGTCAGCCACATATTTCTTGGCCATTAATATTTTGAGTTGTAATTTTTTATTTTGTTAATAATTCATTACCCTTGATTTTATAATCCTGAACCCATCATCTTATACCTGTGTTTATATGAAACAGAATATGCATGGACAGAACAGAATATGAACCATGATCAAGGATCTATAAAATTCCAAAAGAAACAGAAGACAAAATATTTATAGAAGAGCAAATAAACACCAGTCATCTATTTTACTAGCAATGCAATCAAGAGATTAAGAATTTTATTTATTTATTTATTTATATTTATTTTTTTCTTCACAATTTATTCATTATATATCCCAATTGAAGCCCCCTCCTTCAACTCCCACAGTACCACCCTCCCTCTTTCCCTCTTCCCCTCCCCCTAGTCCACTGAAATAGGGAGTTCTCCATTATTTCCATCTGCCCATAATCAGGACTGCTTGGATCCTCTTCCTCTTTGCCCTGGCAAGTCCACATCATCAGGGGTGAGTGATCAGAGAACAGTCAACTGAGTTCATGATAAAGGCAGCCCCTGGTCGCCTTACTCAGAGATCCACAGGGAGACTGAGTGCCTAATAGGCCACATCATATACCCCAGTTCCACTCATCCCCCTGTCCCCTCATATCCACCATTCACCCTTGCAACACCCCCCAAAATAAAACACACACACATACAAACATACACACACACACACACACACACACACACACAACCAACAAAACAAAACTCACACAAAAAAAAACAACAAAGCATAGAAAACATCTCATGGTGGAGTGTGTCCCACAGTGTATCCCTCTGCCTATACATACTCACTTGCAAATATTCATTGCAGTAAATCGCTGCATTGGTCTGCGGTGTCTGTGACACCATCAATATTGGATCCTCACCAGGGTTCCTCCAGGTTATCCTGTTGCTTTCCTGTGTCATGGAGATCCTGCAGCTAGCTTTGAGACATCAGGGCTGGCCCTTTCACCCATTCTAACCATTCAAAGATGATATAGATTTTGTGGTGGGACTACTCAGAGCCCTGGATGTGGGCCTGGTTGCCAGCCAAGCTAGTCAGCATGCAGGCTTTCCCTTATCCTCACCACTAAGATGAGCTCTCCAGCACTGCTCTGGCTAGGTCACCCAATGACACCCTGACAGGAAGCACCTTGACAAGAAGCAGGGTCAATTCTCCTGCTTTCATGACCTCAGGTAGGCTCACTCTCACCTTCATGATCAGGGCTTGTTCACCTGTTTTGCCCAGGTGAGGTACAGAGCCCACACTCCTGAGTACTACATCCAGTTAGAGAGCAGAGCCAGCTCTCATGCCTTCCCTCAAGACAAGGTCTCCCAACTGCCAAAGTGGGATGGGGCAAGAGGCTAATAGTGCTAGGCTAGCTCTCATCCTCAGGGCCAACACACCTGTGCCCCTACCCCCAGGGTCAGCTCTGCTGTGCTGTTCAGATGAATACAGGGCCCACTAGCTCTCAGGAGTGCTGCAGCTGATGAGGGGCAGGGATAGCTCTCCAGTGTTCATGACCCTATGGGCAGCTGTCTCAAACATCAGAGGTGGGGAGGTGTGGGTAGGGGAGTAACATCTCCTCTTTTGCACCCGTGCCACCCCGTGGCAGATGAGTGGCAAGGTTAGTGCTCCCACACTCATGCCCTTGTGCCAGATCACCCATACACCCACCATCGGGGTCAGCTCTTTTGTGGTGCCTTGGGAGGCCCGCTCTCCTAACCGCAGCCACCAGTCTAACTCCTCCTTTCATAAATTGCCTTGGTTGTGCTGTTTTGTTACAGCAGCCTAAAACTAACTAATACAGAAGCTGGTACCTGATAGCAGACTGCTGCTGTGAAGAACCTCCTAGGGGTTTTTGTTTTGTCTTGCTTTGTTTTGTGTTTTGAAGGATTGTGGAAAACTTTAAAACTTGGGATTAGAAAAATTCAATACTTAATGAGTTGTCCTAGTTGCTGAGAGAAGTGCAGACTGCAGCAGCTGGGATCAAGAAATTTTAGAAGGGAACCTAATACAGTAGTATAAGCAAAAACACACAAGGACATCAGTGCCCTTCAGGAGAGCCACGCCCTCACTGGAATAAAGGGAAGGGTTCTTCAGGGCAAGACCCCTACACAGATATGTTTTTAAGATGTAGAAGGAAAAGGCTGCGGAGTCTTCCAGAGCTAGAAAGCAGCTGCGAGTCAAAGCTGCTGCTACTCTGAATCAAGACAGCCAGGGTCCATCCTAAGCTGGCAGCCAGAGTTGGCAGTGTCGTTCTCATGGTTTTGGCTTTAGAGGCATGGAGAATGCAAGAATAAAAGAGTCATAGATTTTTTTTTCTTTGCTATTTCAGAGAGCAACTGAAGCTAGGCATCCTGTGGCAGGGCAGTGCTGGCATGAAAAATTTGAGAGGCTAATTGTGGGAAGCTATGGAAATGAAGCCTAGTTTCAACGGGGATCCTAAGATGTTGGAGATGCCAGAGCCATGGAATAATTGGCTAACGGGAAGTGGAAACAGCCTGGGGGCTGTGCCTTAGGAAGCAAAGCTGGAGGAGTAGAGCTATCTATGCACTTTGACATCAGACCTAAAGCTGCAAAGATTTGGTGTTTGTTCTTTTGGGCTCCAGTCTTGTTTTGGCCTAGTATTTCCTCACTATGCCTCTAGTCCTTCCTTTTTCAATAATAATGCATATTCTGTACCATTGCATATTAGAGGTATATAAAATGGTTTTTCTGTTTCTATTTGACAGGGAGTTTACAAGTATGAGATTGCTTTGAGTCTAAGAATATGTTTTGAACTTTGGACATTTTTAATTTTAATTTTTTTTTCATAATTTATTCATTATATATCCCAAATGAAGCCCTCTCCCTCAACTTTTTCCAGTCACATCCTCCCTCCATCTTCCCCCTTCCCTTCTCCTAGTCCACTGAAAGGAGGAGTTCTCCACCATTGCCATCACTATGAAAGACTATGAGAACAGTTAATGCTGGATTAACGCATTTTGCATTAATTTTGCACGAAGCCTATGGTGTCAGAGAGTAGAATGTAATGGGTTGATTGAGAAATGTCCCCCACAGTCTCAGATATTTGAGCACTTGCTCCACAGCACTGCTTAGAGAAGTTTAAGAGGTAAGGCATTGCTGGAGGAAATGCGGGCGTCATTTGCAGGTCTGGGTCTATAGCTTTCTCTTTGCTTTCACTTGGTTTCACATTAGCCATCCACAATAGCTTCTGCAGGACTAAATACGTAGTTCATTTTTCTTGTCTATGTGAATTTCATACTTAGGATTCAGTACAATCAACCTGTATCTGGTACAGTTATTTCTGATGTCAACTGAGAATTTGAATGAGGGAAGCAGATGAGAAACTTGTACTAAGTTCCTCTCGAGCATATTCTGCTGGTGTTAAGAAAAATCACTGAAAACGGAGAGGAAATGGGGCTCGTGTTTCAAATGGCATGAGTTTTGTTGTGAATGTATTCATTCTTGAAATATACAGAAAGAAGAGATTTCTCTTACAGAATAATGATTCCATGAAGTAGGCTCTAAAGGGACATTTCTGTGGCAAAATAAATACTTGTAAATGTTTCCATTCATTTTCCCTACAAATGAAAGTGACAAAATGATGCCTTATGTCCCTGATAATTCCATCTTAGTGCGCCTCACTGCCAGCCCTTTTTGAAATATATCCAGACAGTTCGTACAAATGAAAGTGACAAAATAATGCCTTGGAGCACAATAGTTCTGCCTCTAGTGCTCCTCACTGCCAGTTCCGTCCGAAATGTGTACATGTCCAGTCTGTTGCTTTCAGTCTCATATGAGCTACCTTAAGTTACCTGAACCTGACCTTAGTCTGTCATTTTTTAAAGTCAGGAAAAAGCTTTCATAACATCTGTGACAGATTGGTAATAGTAAACAAACCAGTAAGTTAGTAGCATGTGAGCCAAAATCCAGACTGTTTTAAGTTAGTAAAGAGAATTTTTGCCTTATCTCTATAGTGCTGCATGTTGTTGTTATAACTTCACATGAAATCTCTATTATGTGCGTGCAGAGCTGAAAAATAGTGACGATACTGCATTTGATTTGTTGACTTCGTAAATGAAGAGACAGAGAGAGGGGAAAGGGGGAAGGAGTGAGAGGGAAGGAGGGGAAAGGAAAAGGACAGAAGATGAAAAAGAGAGGAGGCAGAGAGAGAGAGAGAGAGAGAGAGAGAGAGAGAGAGAGAGAGAGAGTTCTGCTGGGTATACAACAACTCCACACTTAAAATGAAGCTTCGAGGCTGCAGAGATGGTTCAACGGCTTAGAGTGCTTGTTTCTCTTACAGAAGACCTGGGTTCAGTTCCCACCGCCCTTCTTGGGCATCTCATGAATGCCTGTAATGCTAGCTCTGGAGAGCCATGTACCTTTGGCCTCTGTGAAACAACAGGCTCTCTCCTGCACATACAATTCTGACAAAGTTCACCGTGGGCATGATGAGGTACGTGTTACGCTTCTGTGGGGTTGGAATACAACTAAACTAACTTAACTGCTCTAACAACCAAATAGCCTCATTTTTCAAAAGCAAATGAATACTGTTCTTTTAAATGTATCTGCAAAGACAGTAAAGTGGGGCCCTGCTCACACAACTGTCCCTTGGAGCTATCCATTCAGTAGCTATCTACTTTGTTGCAATGGCTTTCAGCAAACTTTCATTTGAAGATTGTGTTCTGTAGGTTCAAATGGCCCAGAATTACTTTTAAGAGTAATAAACAGAAGTAATTAATGGAAAAAAAAAACTTATACCTTACTCTGAAATTTTTCTTCCTTCCTTTTCACCCCCTCTTCCTCCTAATCCTTCTTTCTCTCCTCCTTCATTTCACTAATGGATATCACCACATTCCAATGTCAGTGCAAAAGCCTCAGCTCTCAAAGACAATAAAAGAGAGTTTATTCTGGAGCTGTTTGAGTCCCCATGGACCATAGACTTAGATTACCCTAAATCCCATGTCCTAGAAGCAGCTCCATGGAGTTTTACAGTTTTACAGAAAGACATAAATCAAGGCAAGTTTAAAAATGCATGGGATGGGTGTGTAACCTCCCAGCTCTGCTTGCCCAGAGGCCACAGCTCCACAAAGGTGCCTGCAGTGCAGTGTCCCTCAGATGGATCACGGAGAGCAGGGTTCATGGACACCTTCATCAAGAAGATTCTGGCCGTGAACACCCAGAAGGTCCCCAGCAAAATGACCATGGTGGCCATGTTCATGGATGACACCAGCAGAGAGATCCTGGCCACCAAGCACTCCACCATCCATCAAGGAGTCCCCTCCGTAGCAGGAAGGAGGTGTGAATGGTGGTGGAGAATCTGGTGAAAGTGGCGGTAAAGCTGGTGGTGCTGCTGCTTAATGGTCAGCCATACAGCTCTGAGCTGGCCTGGCACACACCCTAGAACTCAGCTCCCAGAAGGTAGACTCCACCTCTTACTGATGCTGCTGGAATGCCCAGACCAGCTGCACCAGGTTACTGGCACAGTTTATCGCCAAGTCCCACCAGGTACTTCTTGGTGAAGGCCTAGGGAGGATGTTGGATGATGGTGACATTTGACCCTGACCTGCTGGCATAGGGTCCACCCTAGATCAGTAACTGGTTATCCCGAGGACACAGAAACATCTGTGCCCCAAGGTTAAAAGAGCAGGGACTCCTTTGCTTCACTGTTCTACAACTTGTCTGCTTCTATCTCAATTTCTTCTCCTGATCCCTCCCCTTTCTACTTCTGAGACAAGGTCTCGGGTAATCCAAGCTGACCCCAAGCTCTCTACATAACCAAGGCCAACCTTGAACTCTCTGATTCTCTCGAGCTCTGGGATGATAGTTGTGTGGCTCCACAGCTGGCTATTCTGGGCATTTTCATTCTTTCAAACAAAGTCATGAAGAATTGAGAGAAAATAATTATAACTCTTGCCCCTACCAAAGCCTATGTTTGTTTCCTAAACTTGGGGCCTCCCAGTGTGGCTTGCTCTAGGAAATGGAGTTTTAACGCTGATATCAGACTAGAGTTGAACAGATCCTAGCTATCCATAACAGGTCCTTAGAGAAGGAGAGTCTGGGACAGAAGCAAATTCATTCTGTCGATGTTGGAGGATGCTGAACATCACAATAGTAGTGTTTCTACAAGCCAACGGCACCAAAAGCCACCAACCACCAACAGACAAATGGTGAAGATGGGGGACTATGGCTTCCCCATTGGCTTTGGAAGGAGTGACTCCAAGCAAAATTTGAAGTTGGAATCTGACTCTGGAGGAGACAATGTAGTCTGAAATGCCCTGTTTGAAGACTGTACCTACCACTTAAAATGAAGAAATAGAGCTAGTGAGATGGCTCAGCATGTAAGCATGCTTGACTCCCAAGTCTGATGGCATGATTTTGATCCCAAACCAACTTCAACAAGTTGCCCTCTGACCTCCACATGGACACAGCCCTACAGAGCCATACTGGGGGATTCTGGTGGGGGGGAACACCTGATGGGTCCTGAATACTCAGCAAGGATGCATTGATCTGGTTGGAAATCTGAAGTCCTCTCTTGGAGGAAGGTAATGCTTGCTGTCAAAGCTAGGGGACCTTAAAGACTGTCCCTGGCTTCAGGCAGGGTAAAATCAGTGGAGACATATATATGTGTTAAATTAGAGTTTAATGTTTGGGTAACAAACAAACAAGAAAGAAATACATTGATGGGTTCAGCAGAGAGGTAGTTTCAGCAAGACAAGGGAAGCTTTTCTAGAGATAAAATATGCTACCGAATGACATTCTTAGCTATTGGGTTGATGGAAGCTAATATTTGCTAAATTGATAGATTCCAAACAGATTTATTTTTAATCTATTAATCACAAAATGTTAGTTCCAACACAGAGGTGGGTGAGGGATTATTATTCAAATGGCTAAAGCTAGCCACATAAGGCAATTAGCCTCTGAACCTTCAACAATCCAGCTCTCCACAGTACTGCACTTCTAATCCGTCTCTTAGTCTCTGCAGACACAGCTTCTTTTCATGAATTCTCATCCACTCCAATATAAATATAAACAAAATAAAAAATAAGACTACTTGATATTTAAAAAAACAGTCATGGAATTCAAAACAATCATTGATATGAAATATTTTTGAGATTTTAATCAACATACAAAATAAAAAATATACTTTTAATCTTCTGAAAGCTCTCATATTGGTAATGATTCATATAAATCAGTGATAATACATTCAATCTTTTATTTTTATGTGTATATGTGCATATTAGTGTGATTGTATATGTGAGTGACTGTGTGTGTGTTAGTTACTTTCCTGATGCTGTGATAACACACTGAGCAAAACTAACTTGGAAAGGGAAGGGTTTATTTTAACTTATACTTTTTGAGGAAAGCCACAGCAGAGCTCTACACAGGAACCTGGCAGCAGAGACTGAAGTGGGGAGCATGGAGAGATGCTGCTACCTATTTTACTTCCAGACTCACTTCCATCCTCCTTTCTTTTAAAGCCCAGGAATGGTACTGCCCACAGTAGGCAGCCCTCCACCCCAAAGAAATTGTAAATCAAGAAAATGTTCCACAGATTAGTGTGATGGAGGTAATTCCTCTGGTGAGGTTTCCTCTTCCCAAATAACTCTTGTTTCAGTTTAGTTAGGGAAAAGCACCTAGCCAGCAAAAGGTGTGTATATGTGTGTGTACATGTATACTACTGTGAGACTGTGTATGTGAGTGGATGTATGTGTGTAGGATATACAATATGTGGTACAAATCACTGCCCTTGAAGCTAAGCAACCAGAATCCTGAGAAGCTCAGCTACACCATCTTCCAAAGTATCGTAAAAACTGAGCTTTTTGACAGCTTACTCACCTTCCTGGAGGGGTGAGTGTACAGCTTTTCCCCGCCCAGATTCTGGATGCAACTCTGCCTTAACTGCACTTGGCCTGGGGAGGGGCTAGAGTATACAGGCTGAGAATAGGGGAAGAGAACCCCATCTATGCAGCTATGGGGAAGCCCTCATACTTGCTGAGTAAGGCTTTTCAGGTGCTGCCGGTCTGTGGAGAAGCACCCATGTACCTACAAGTAACCTCTCACCTCCACTCTACAAGAAAGCCCAATAAATTCCTTGCTTCGTAATTATAAGTTTCAGCAGAACAGACTTTGTTTGCCATTTGGGACATTGGAAAAAAGGAATAGACACTGAGTAAGTCTCCCCTTGGGAAGAAATCTTAACAACAATGTGTTAACATACCATGAGCACATACCATGAGGAGACCAGATGAGATCTTTGGGGTGTCTTTGTTTAAGCTTTTCATCTCATTCCTTTGAGGTAGGGTCTCTTGCTGAACCTCAAGCTTACCATTTTGGCTAAGCTGGCCTGCAAGCTCCCAGGATCCACTTGTTTCTCCCTCTAGTACTGGGGCTGTAGGCATATGTGGCCATGCCCTACTTTATGTGAGTTCTGTGGATTCCAACCCAGGTCTTCATGCTTGCATGATATGCTATCTCTCTGTATGTGAGGGGGTGCAGAAAAGAAAACCACTAAAATGGCTGCTCCTTTGGGAGGAAAGTTTTTACTGTGAACAGGAAAAATAAAGACATTTAGAGCTGTCTGGAAGAGCCCAGAGCAAAGAGAAAAGTGGAATGGACAGAGCCAGGTCTGTCTGCAAGAGAAGTTAGAGAGTGGGAAAGAATAGTGGAGATAGCAAGAGATAGAGACTAGAAGAAAGAAAAAAAATGAAAATAGCAAGAGTAGCCAGGAGAAATGGTATATAGAGAGGTGGGGTATGAGGTGAGAGGGGCCAGGAGACTACCACGATGGTTCTGAAATAAAACAGGAACTTATGAATAGAAACCAAGGGAGCTTGGAGGCCAGCGTGGACTTTGGTATGCAGCCATAGGTGCATATCAATAGAAAGCCTCCATGTCCGCTTTCCTGGAAGCAAGGAAAATGGCGCCTTGTGGGATGAAAACTGTTCACCAGTTCCTGAGGGATGCTGGCTTTTATTCTAACCACCATAAATGCTTATATTGTCTAGCTTGAGCTCATTTCAGAATATATGGACTACTTAAAATTAACATACCCCACCACAATTTTATTCATAAATATCTTCCCTCTAAAGCACCAAATACCTTATATATTATTGATATTTTGCAATTATTATATGGAATTGAAGTAGCTATAAAGAAAAAAAGTCTATACACTGTCTCACTGGCTCACAAAACGGAGACCCCGTGTGATTTAATTAGTATGGACTAGGTGCCAGGCATTACACTTGGTAGTGATAACTTTGGGATAAAGTTAGCTTGATTTCCATGAAAGAATCATAGTTTGCAGCAACAAATCAAGTTCCCAGGAGCTGACAAGTGGTTTATTAACCTTAAGGATTACAGTAATCTGTTAGCCTTCTTTTAATATCTTTGTAGCCTTATTTAACATTTTAAATCCCTGCTGTCATTTTCAAATATACCACTTACATCATATTTGAGGCTTCTAGAAGCTTCCCCTGGTTATAATTATCTCCTCCTCCCTTTTTGAATTTGAAACTGAATAGGTATTTTTATCTTAAGTAGCTTGTACCACAAAATTCTAAAATAAGTCAGCATTCTCCTTCTGCATGGATTTCCTCAAGTTCTAAACATCATTAAAATAGCACTGGTTTCACTTCCACAGGCTAAAGTAACAGATTATAAAAGCGAATTCAGAGTACACATGCCACTGAATCTTTCTGATAAGAAACTGAGAGCCAGCAGTGACAGCTTCTGACAGGCCCTTCTTACACCTATATTTGTGTGAGGTTTTTCTATGGCACATATAAATTTGCAGTCACCATGTGAATTCGGATTTGTCCTCAGACGTTAGAGTGCTGGCTTTTCATTTCTGCCACTAGAGGTCTGTCACCGCCAACTTGAGCACAGGATTTGAGCTGTTCTTTAAGAGGCTCTTCCAACCTTTCAAACAAACACTGATTACTTCACTTTCTCATCACCTATTTATCCTTGCCGCGTGCCAATTACAGCCCTTCTTCCAAGGAAGGCAAGTTACTGTCTCTACCTCCTTGCCCTTAAGGCTTCTGCCTTCCAGTACCCATCACCCTTCTCAGGTGTGGCTTCTCCATCTTTTCTTTTTATCATTGATTTTGCCTCCTTATTTGTCTTTCCCATTTCACCTTCGCTGATTGGACCCTGCTCCGAGATTTCCTTCAATCTGATCTCCCATGGATGCTATTCTAAAGTCTCTATGGAGGACTCAAAACAGTTTCCAATCTTTCTACCATCTCCAGTCTCTTCTTACTGTGTTTAGGCTTCACCAAAGCTTTTCTCTTGGAGCACTCTTCATGTTCTCTCTTTTCCCGCATACGTCCATCTACTAAATCTGTGAGAACCTCCCCCTAATGACTCTAGAATCTGATACTTTGGTGCATCTCCATCCAGGCCATAATCATTTTTTATCTAAATGACATCCACAACCTCCACTTGGCCTCATTAGCATGATTTTCTCCACTCTGGCAGAGTTCTACTGAAGCACAAATCCGCCATATTTTCAGGAAAACCCATGCTCTTCATGGAGAACAGAGTACTAGTCCACCCATCAGTCTGTGGCCATCTATCCCTTCTCCCTAGACCCCTGTTACTTCCATTTTCATTGAATTTTCTGTGAATTCTCTTTCATTAAAGCATTTCAAGGATCCATGAGCAACAGGCGCTTAACTATCGAGGATGCACAATAGTGTCTTGACAATGGCTTCCTTTCACATTCACATGACTGTGCCTCTTCTACTCCTCTGAAGATAAATCTTTAACACTTCCTGGGTACTTAATAGTTGTGAGGCACTGTTCTTATTCCAGTTCTTTTTAATAAATTATTTTCCTCTCTATTTGGTTTTTCTTTTTATCTTTTTTATTTTAATTTTTATTAATTATACTTTATTCACTTTGTATGCCCCCCCCCGTAGCTCCCTCCTCCCCTCCCAATTCTTCCTCCTTCCCTCTTCTCCACACATACACCTCCCCAAGTCCGCTGGTATGGGAGGTCTTCCTCTCCTTCCTTCTGATCCTAGTCTATCAGGTCTCATCAGGAGTGCCTGCACTGTCTTTCTTTGTGGCCTGGTAAGGCTGCTCCCCCCATCAGGGGGAGGTGATCAAAGAGCAGGCCAATCAGTTCATGTCAGAGACAGTCCCTCTTCCCGTTACTATGTAACCCACTTGGACACTGAACTGCCATGGGCTACATCTGTGCAGGGGATTCTAGGTTATCTCCCTAAATGGTCCTTGGTTGGAGTATCAGTCTCAGAAAAGACCCCTGTGCCCAGATTTTTTGGTTCTATTGTTCTCCTTGTGGAGCTCCTGTCCTCTCCAAGTCTTAACTATTTCCCACTTCTTTCATAAGATTCCCTGCACTCTGCCCAAAGGTTGCCCATAAGTCTCAGCATCTGCTTTGCTACCCTGCAGGGTAGAGCCTTTCAGAGACCCTCTGTAGCAGGCTCCTGTCCTGTTCTCTGTTTTCTCCTTCTTCTGATATCCATCCTCTTTGCCTTTCTGAATGGGGGTTGAGCATTTTAGCCCAGAGTCCTCCTTCTTGATTAGTTTCTTTAGGTGTATAGATTTTAGTAGGTTTGTCCTATATTATATGTCCAATATCCACTTATGAGTGAGTGTATACCCTGTATGTCTTTCTGCTTCTGGGTTACCTCACTCAGGATGATCTTTTCCAGTTCCCACCATTTGCCTGCAAATTTCATGATCTCCTTCTTTTTTATTGCTGAGTAATATTCCATTGTATAGATGTACCACAATTTCTGTATCCATTCCTCCACTGAGGGGCATCTGGGCTGTTTCCAGCTTCTGGCTATTACCAATAAAGCTGCTATTTGATTTTTCAATTTTACCTTTTCCTCATTTTCTCTCAGCATCACTCATGTCTCTGTTATTTGCCTTTAATTTTACTGATTAAAAAATGTTATGATTCTAGATATGAGATACTTCTAACACTTTGTTCAAGAAAAGTCCTAGCTTTTACCTTGCCCTGATTCTCTATATTCTCTCCTCCCTTAACTTCAGTTAAGCGTACGTATAAGCTGTCTACTTTAGCTACTTATGTCCTAGTCCTTCTTTACTTGTTTTCAACCCTTTCTGGATCACTCTGATTCTGAGTGCAGATCTCATGTGTCTTCCAATCCATTTTCTGTTTTCTGCAGTTCTCTACTCTGTTGTTTAAACTAACTTCTTCTTGAAAGTATAATTAGATTTTCTTTCTTTACATAGGCCAAGACATAATACACAATATGGTACATTTTAATTGTCTGCTGTTTTAGCTCTGCAATTCCAAACTCTGTTTTACAAGGACAAGACTGTGTGTTAACACTGCTTTCAATACTTTGCTGTGATATAAGAGCTATTATGTCAACCCTCAACACACAACAGAGCAAGCAATCTGTCCACAGTTTCCCATTTTCAGCCTCAAAGCTCATATTTTCTGGTGTTGCTGATGCTTCATTTTCCCTCTACCTTTCCTTGGGGTTATTTCCCAATAGGTTCTTTATGGACTAGAAGTCTGCTTGGTGCACCATTCTGTAGCAGTACTTGCTCCTTAATGAACCTCCAAATGTATGTCTAAATTACTTTTTATGTTGTTGTGATTGTATTAACACAATGACCATGGCAAATTATAGATGGTACATTTTTATTTTCCCTTAACATTCCAGAGAAACAAAACTATGTCATGGCACAGAGGCATAGCAACAAGCAGCAGGCATGGTGGCAGGAATCGGGATCTGAAAGCATGCATCTTTAAACATAAGCATGAAGCAGAGAAAGTGAATTGCAAACAGTACAAGGCTTTTTATCTCAAAGCCCACTGCCAGAGACATACTTCCTTCAGCAAGGGTACGTCACCTTAACTTTCCCAATAAATGCTCCCAAATGAAGACCATGTGTTCAAATATCTTCACCTATTTTTACTTTTAACGAAAATGAAAATCAGTCAATTTTACTAATTGTCTTTGGGACCAGTTGCTGGTGGGAAAGCCTGCTAGTTCAGAGAGGCTGAGAAAGCACCCAGTTGACCCTCCTTAACCAACTTCCTAGAAGGAAAAGGAAACCACTTTCTGCACACACACACACACACACACACACACACACACAATCCCGAAACTGAATGTTCCTCCCTTCTACCCTTCTACTTCCTGTTTGTCTCTCTATCCTCCTGACTTCCTTACTCTCTGTTTTTTGTTTTGTTTTGTTTGTTTGTTTGTTTTTTCTGTATTCACTCCCTGTCAACTGGTTGCTTGCTCTGCCTCTTGACCTATGGCTGACTTTACCACTCAAAAAGGGAGGAATTGGAGCATAATGAAGAAATACTGGACCAAAGGAAAACTATAACCCAGCAGAGCAAACACCAAACCTATATCTTTATGTCCAACGTCAAAAGGTTCAGATGTCTCTGCTTCTCCAGCATTTCTATTTAAAATCTCTCTCTGTGTGTCTGTCTCTCTGTTTCTCTGTCTCTGTCTATCTGACTCTCTCTCACACACACTCTGTATCTGTTAAGGTTCTCTAAAGGAGAACTGATGAAACAAATATGAATGTTAAAAGATAATATTAGAGTGGCTTACAAGGTGTAGTCAAATCCTAGGAATGCTGAGTGGTTCAGTACAGAAGGCTGGATTTCTCAAAGGTCTCAATTTTGCATTAGAGTCCTGGAGAATTCCTGAAGAGGTATTGGTATTCAGTCTCTGTTGAAATCCTGATGGAATTACTTGTAATACTGACAACAACAACAACAAAATGTGGCAGCATGGGGGTAAATGAACATGTCAAGGAGAGTAGGAGAAAACAAGCAAAAAGACAACTTTCTTTCATGTCCTTTCAACAGAACTGTATACAGAAAGAGAAAAGACAAGTCCTAAATTTGGGGTGGATCTTTCTGCATCAAGTAATCGGATCAAAAGAACTCTCTCACAGGAATGCCCATGCCCTTGGGTTTTAGTTGATTACAGGTGCAGTCATGCTGACACCCCAGACTAGGCATCAGAGTGCATCTGTTAAATATCTGGGCTTTCTTTCTGGTGTGCCTTCTGTAGCTTAAAGAAAACTCTGGGAAGGCCTGAGACTTGAAGACCCATGCGATTTACAAGAAGCTGATGAGTTATTAAGGTCTCCTCATTTTAAAGCCTCCAAAACTTCTCCCACTGAATTATTTAATATGAATGTTTTATACTGAGCAATTACTTCATTCTAACCAGTTGTGCTCTTTTCTTTCTTTTTCTTTGCTTTTCATTGCAGAGGATTGAATCCAATGCTTTGTCCATACTAGGTAAGAACTCTACCATTGAGTGCTATCTCAACCCGATCTATCTATCTATCTATCTATCTATCTATCTATCTATCTATCTATCTATCTCTTTCTCTCTCTGTCTCTTAAAAAAGCTTTACTAAGTTCACTATGTGGCCTAGGAAAGCTATGAACTTGTGATCCTGTTTCCTGAATCTCCCAAGCAGTTCAAATTACAAGCATGTACCCTCACACCCAACATGGAATGACTTTTGAGCTCTATGGTTTGCTGACAGCAAAATAATTCAAAATATATATAGTATCTAGTACTTTTAACAACAACAAAATAATAATAATAATAATAATAATGATGATGATGATGATATTTTAAAAGAGAAAGTCTATAAATGCCATTAAAAGATGAGACTTATTTTCTATTCCTGGTTTTTGTTTGTTTGTTTGTTTGGGGTGTGTGTGCAAAGAATAATTTATTGAGGAATTAGTAGCAACCATCTCCCAATCTTCTCCCACAGACTTTTCTATCTTTGCTCCCAAGCTATCTACCTTTACCCCAAGCTACCTACCTCTTACTTATTTCCCAGAATGAAGGAAAGAAAGAAAGAAAGAAAGAAAGAAAGAAAGAAAGAAAGAAAGAAAGAAAGAAACGTTTTGCTGTATGCCTGCCAAGAGACTCATGAATAGCACATCTTTGGTTCTTCTTTTATCTGACTGTCCTTGACCTACTCTATCAGCCATAGTCCAGAGCTCTGCACATACATGTGTGCCATCTGGGCATCAGGGTTAGGTAACTGACTGCCCAAGGACAGAAGAATATTCTTTCTTTGAACTATCTCTCATATGAAGGTTACTGTATATTCTGTCTACAGAAATTAAATTTTAGTTAGCTCTTGCTTTAGACACACATCCAGCAGGAGGCGATGATTTGTGCCTTTTCTAAGATGTAGCCCATTTCACCGGAAGGATGTAGTCCGTGCTATTGTGGCCACAAGCAGTTTCCGCAGTGTCATACAGTATCTGCAGACTCACTACAGAAGTATGTATTCGACTTCTGTATTGCACTAATGTTAGGCCCAGCCTGAGCCTGTCAGGCCTGGCAGGTGCCTAGCTACCTGGTGTTGTGCCCAAATCACGATCAAGACTACCACCAGGAGCCGAGTCTGTTGGTAACCACATGAGGATCTTTTTATTACAAATTACAAGCTGCAGCTTGGGCCCACACGCCCCACTACTGAAGCGGTGAGAGCCGAGAGCCCCGTGCCCAGGTTAGTTGGGTGATTTAAAGATTCTGGTCCCTCCCAGCATGCCCAAGGCAGGGGCGATTCCTGCCTGGCAAGCATCTATTGGTCAAAATGCTACATTTTGAATTGATTGGCTATAGGAAGGTCTCCAGACCATAATGACCTGGTGTCCCTCCCTAGGGGGATGGGCCAGTTTCCTAGCAACTTTATTTCTAGTGGGTGGGGAAAGAATGCAGTAAGGCGGGTTCTTCCTCTCAGAGGTTGCTGGACTTCTCCACCCACCTAGTTCAGGCCTTCAATATTAATAATAGCTGCTGATTTTTAATCTTTTGTCCTCTCACTGGGAAGTGACTGAAGAAAACTTCCGGAGACCACCATCTATCGATGCAAATTCAAGAGGTTTATTTTAACCATCGCAAGATGGGGTCACCCCTGCTGGTCAGTAAGGAGTGGCACTGAGAGACAAAGGCCTTGGGTTTTTAAAGGACAAGGCTTGGGAATTTTCAGGGGTTGCAGTCTAGGCAATTCAGGATTGGATGAGGTATTTAACTTTTAAAATAAGTGGTTGGTTCTGGGCACCCTTAGGTCCGGTCAGCCCTGTGGTAAATATCTGGGGAATATCTGATCTTCAAGTCAGTCTGGAATTTCCTGCCATATCATATATAGCTGCAGTTAAAGGTGGGAGAATGATTAATTCATCCCGTGTCTGTTCTGAGGAGTGGGGGCTACAGGCTTTGGTCAAAGGTCAGGAGCTATTCAGGAGAAGGATTGGGGCCATTTGGCCCAGTTTCCAAACAAAGTTTATCTCACAGGTGCTGGCTGGTGATTTTCTCTCCACCTAGTAGAGATCTCTGCTTATTATCTTCCTTATCTCTGCCCTCGAAGATAGCCAACGTAAGGAACTTTTACATTCCTCTGTTCTCTGGAGAAGCACTAAGAGGCTTTAATTAACATGGGCCTAAAACTTGAAAATACAAGTTATAAGGCAATTAAAAGAAACATAGGTTACAAATTTAGTCTGATTCTTTCACTAAACCTTCAAAGTATTTAACAGAACAGCAATAAAATTCTAATTCTTTTCCTTGTGAATCTTGCATGATAGTGACAGAGGAAAGAGAGATAGAAAATGAGTATGAGTGCCCAGGAAAGGAAGAGCAATGACATGGAGGAGCACGGCTGCACAAAGCTAAAGCTGTGCAACAGAATTTCCCTGAGGAGTTGCAACACACATGTCCACACACGTGAGGAAGGAAGCCCATGGCAGAACAGATTGCAGGATGTCCAATTTGATGAAACAATGTGTTTTAATTGTGCTTACTAACAGAAGGATGGGTGAGGGGTTCCTTACAAGGAGCGGGGATAATTCTAAAGCACCTGCATTGCCGGAAAACCTACCCCACACCCTGAAACCTCCACACAGCTTGCATGCAATGCTACAGAATGCACCTCTCTCTGCAATTGGCTACTGAGAGCTGTCACTCTCAGCAACTATTTCCTCCCTTTTACAATGTTAAAAGCAACACTTAAGAGTCCTTCAATTGTTTTGTTCTCCTCCACAGGTGACTTTTTCCCAGTTTGAATTTTTTTTCTTTAAGTTTGTGAGTATCCCTTTTCCAACTGAAGCAAAAGTGTCAATTTGGAGGGAATGTTGAAACTGGGAGGAATATGGGGAGGTGGCAAGCAGCCTCCTGAAGAGTAAAGAGCTTGGGACATTCCAGAAAGCAGTTTGGATAAACAGAAATCTAGACCACCAAGATACCTAGGAGATAACCTTGTGGACAAAGGATACAAAGAGTCAGGAAACCAGTGACACACACATGTATCCAAGCAAGACACAAATACCAATGAAATGAAAACAGATAAATCCTTTAAAAAAATAAGTAAATTTGAGACAGAGATTCATTAAAGTGTCTAGATTGACCTTGAATTTATGGTGCTCCTGTCTCAGTCCTAAAGTAGCTGGATTTCAGGCCTATGCTGCTGTCCAGCATTTTAAATTTTTGATATGTTGTTCAAGGATGCTGAGAAAATTCATCATTACTTTTCTACAGATACTCTTATACTAAAAGAAATAAAAGAGTATACACAAACTCATGAAATCAAAATAACACATTAATGGATTAAAAACTGGGTGAGGGAGAAATCAAAAGAAAAATTTTAATTTCTAAAATTGGTTGAAAATGAAAATGCAAAATATGAGACACAATGAAAGCAATGCTGAAAATTAATAGAAATATAAGGTAATATGTAAAGAAATTGTGTAGCTCTAAGTGATGCATTAAAAATTCAAAAAATTAGAGAGATCTCACATTAATAAGTTAATAATGCACCTGAAGTCCTTGGTATAAACAAGAATAAACAAAGCCCGAAAACTATAAAGAGGATGAAAGAATCAAAATTGCAGATGAAATAAGTGAACTAAAAATGTACAGCTGCCTTGCCTGGTCCAGAGAAGGCTGTCTCCTGTTTCACGCTCTGCTCTGGCTCTTAGAATTTTTCCATTCCCCTTTTCACCGTGTTCCATGAGCCTGGGGATGAGATGGTGTAAGAGATATTCATTCCCCTTAGGGCCTAGAACTCCACAGTCTCTTATTCTCTCTGTCTTGGCCAGTTATGTGTCTCCACGTTAACCCTTGTCTATTACAAGAAGAAGCTCCTCTGATGGGGTTTAAAGAAAGCATAAATCTATGGGTGTAATGATGTCACTAATAATCTATTTAACATTAGGTCAATTTAGCACAGTGGTAATAGTTCTATCCTAGGGCTTATGACCTGTTTACCTATTAACTCATAAGAGATCAAAAGATTAAAAATCAGCAGCTATTATTAAAAGTTTAAGGCCTGAACTAGATGGGTAGATAGGTCCAGGAATGCCCTGAGGGGAAGAACCGCCTTATAGTATTTCTCCACCCACTAGAGATACAGTTGCTAAGAAGCTGGCCCATCCCCCTAGGGAGGGACACCAGATCATTAATGGTCTGGGGACCTTCCTATAGCCAATCAATTCAAAATGTAGCATTTTGACCAATATCTATTGGTCAAATAGATATTCCTGCTTGTAAGGCAGGAATCGCCCCTGCCTTGGGCATGCTGGGAGGGACCAGAATCTTTAAATCACCCAACTAACCTGGGCACGGGGCTCTCAGCTCTCACCGCTTCAGTGAGGGGTGTGGGCCCAAGCTGCAGCTTGTAATTTGTAATAAAAAGAACCTCATGTACTTACAGCAGAGTCTGTTTATTCCTGGTCTTTTGGGGTTCGTGAACTGGGAAGAACACTCACAGGTTCTTGGCCCTGATAACTGTGATAAGCATGGGTATCATCTTGTGACTATGGAATTAGAGGATACATTTATATACTATAAATGTAAACTATTAACATGAAACTATTATCTAAATATTTATAAACTATTTATAAACTATTTAGATAATAGTTTCATGTTAATGAATATACCCGGCAATTATACTAATGGTATATTAATACTGATCTGAACAATGTGGGAGAGTGTCAGTACTGTATATGGAAGTCAATATCTGAATTCTTGAATGCTCTAATAACTGAGTTATTAACACCAGTATATAAACCAACTGAACAGAATTACATATTTCATGATTTGGATTCAATGTTAACGTGTCTCCATTTTAGAAAAACAATTACAGAAATAAATACAATAAAAATGCAAAACAAAAAAACAAAATGATTATCCACCATAATCAAGTCTGCTTCACCCAAGTAAACATAATCTATTACATAAATAGAATCAAGGATATAAACGTAGGATCATCTCATTAGATGCAAGAAAGAGCTTTTACAGATTTCAATGTCTTTACATGATAAAAGTCCTGGAGAAATGAATTTTACAAAATACATATCAATTTAAGAAGGTAGTATACAAACATCAACATATGTCCACTAAAATCCAAAACAAAAAGGACATTCACTTGTTCCATTCTTGTTAAAAATAGTGCCTGAATATTAGCCAGAATAATCAGAAAAGTAAATGGTCTAAAAACAAAGAAACCTTATTTGCAGATAATACGATATATATAAAAGACCCTAATGACTCCATCTGAAAGCTCCTGCAAACAATAAACAAATCCACAAAAACATCAGTAGCCATTCTATATACAAATGACACAGAGAGAAAGAAATCAGGGAAACAGTCCTATTCACAATAGCATCAAAATTAATCTTGGATAAATCTAAGGAAGTGGAAATATTTCACTAAGGAATAGAAAGACTTGCATAATAAAAACTTTAAGATATTGAATACAGAGCTAAAAGAAGATTCAGAAGATGGGAAGGCCTCCCATAATATTATAAAAATGGACAGACAACCAAAAGAAATAAATAGATTCAACACAATACTTATCAAAATTCCAGCACAAGTCTATCACCCTTCTAAGTGGGTTCAGCATTAAACTGATCCTAGTGACTTACCACTATGCCATTGATTCATGCATCACCCAGCCCTCTTTAGAGAAGCTTCTATTTGCAATAGACGGCAATTAATGCAGAGCTTCACAAGGGATCAGAGCACAGAGAATCAGAAACTGCAAGAATCCTCAGTCCTGACTAGAACATGTGTATCATATCCCCACTACCAAGGTTTAGGAATCATTGCTGAGGAAGATGGAGGGCAAAAAGATTATACAAGCTAAAGACAGTAGATGACTTCAAAAAACAGTGCTTTCTGTACCCAACAGGGCAATTGAACATGTGAACTAATGTAATCCAGTCAGCATGCATAAAACCTGTACAAGCTCAAGCCAGACAAAATCCCAGCATAGAGAGGAGCTAGTCAGATGGTCCAACTCCTAGCTGAAGAGCTTTGGCAGTTGGTGTCTGCCAATAGAGGGAGGGCCAGTTTAGTTTATACAGCCTCTGGTGTGTGACAACTGCCGCACATGGATGACCACACATCCACGAGGACATGAGTGGCACAAACTGGATTCTGTAGAGAATGTTTAAAATGAGGACACGAAGTTGGATGTAGAGGGAAGATGGGAGGATCTGGAAGGATTTGAGGGGGTGACGTGAATATGGTCAAAGCGCATTGCATGAAATTACCAAAGAATTAATAACAATAATTGCTTTTTGAAAAGCAACAGTTCACCCAGGTAAACAGTAGTTCATGTGACCAATCATCTTTTTTTTCTCTTTGTCATGAATCAAATGCCGCAAAGTGTTAAGTCAAAAGCACTCGTTCTAACAGGAGTGCCGCCAGTGCTTCTTTAGAGCGAATGCTATGTTGATTTCGTCCTATTTCTCTGGAGAGTTTATCAAAGTTACAGCCTAGATTAGTCTATTGTCACCAATGGGTATAAACAATGCAATCTCAGCTTTTTTAAAAAAAAATGCTCTTTTCTACGGTTTGAGATGCCACATGCCAACTCTATGCAGCATGTCCCTTTGTATGCTCCCATTTTGTTTGGAAAAAGCAATCCCATACCAACGCAGGAATGGCCCCTGCTGCCACCCTACCAAAGCAAAAGAAGTGGTTTGTTTCCCTCAGTGAGGGGAGGAGAGCGGAAAAGGCACATTTGCAACACAGTAGTCTGGGCTTCTTCACTCAGATTCTGTTGTTAATTCCATTGCCAACAGCAGCAAAAGCAGGAAATGAGGTTCTGAAAAATCAATGTTAAATGTAAACAGATCATCTGGACTGTGGTTGCCTCTGTAGTGTGTTATGTTTATTTTACAGATGTAACCTTTCCAAGCATTGGCCAGTCCTGGCTTGATAAGTAAAATTATCTTTGAAATTAGAGTATGATGTCACCACAAACATGCATGAAGGAGAAAAGATAGAGCCAGTAGCCATCTTTCCAAAAGGGCAGGAGAATATTCACATAACGCCACCAAGAACTGTACACAGATTACAATTCTCCAAGAAACTGAGTGAAAACACAACATGCTGAAGGTATAGTGCGTACAAATTAACTTGTTCAGTTCAGAACATCACTATGTCCACTAGCATACTGGAAGCTAACTGGAATCTATTCTACCTTCTAGTTTGATAGGTATTGATTTAAACAAATTCTTGGTATGTTATATCCCTATTATGTAATCATAACTATTGGTCTCTCATAAAAGGGATGTAGTAATGCACATTTCTATAGCTCATAACTCAAGCTTTTTAAATATTTTGCTTCAGAGAAAACAAAAAAATCACTGTAGTGGTAATTTTCATGTTTTAAAAAACAGAAAGAGGTCCATGTCTTCTCCTCCAGGTCACTTCTAAATACTAATCATATACTATAAGTAAGAATCATGATTTATCCAAAACTCAACTTTAAAATTGCAAAAAAAAAAAAAAGTTTTAAGCTAAATACTCATGTCATATGTGCACACTGTAACTCCTGACCAAGATTAGTATGTGAGCATGGTCAATTGAGATAAAAAATCCTGGAAGTACTTCATCTGGCCTGTGAATGCTAAAGAGAAAAAAAAAACAAACTATATTTTTTAAAATCAGAAACTCAGCAATGTCCTTGGAACTAGAGATATAGAGTTACCCTGTGGGTGCCGGGAACTGAGCTTAGCTAGGTCCACTGCAAGAGCAGCAAAGGTGAATAACGCATCTCTCCAGCCATATTGATGGCTGAATTTTCAGTGTCTGGAGCGATGGTTTCACGGTGGAGAGCACCTGCTGTACCTCCAGATGACAAAGGTTTAGTATGCAGCACGCATAGCATGGCTCATATTCATGTGTAACTTCAGTTCCAAAAAATCCTATGATGTCCTTTTCTGATTTCCACAGGCACCAAGTGTACACACAGCAATCAACATTTATCCAGGCAAAATACTCATACATAAAATTAAAAATCTGAAAAATTTAAAAAGAAAAAGAAATGAACTTTAAATTCAACTTGCTACCTAATTCTATTATACAAATTATTAAAGAAATAAAATTCAATTTCTGATTTAAATAGATATTTCAATTTATCTGGGCATTTCAGGCAGGACTATAACATTGGAAATGTAATTTATAATTATTCTAGGAAATCTACATATAACTGTGCCCTTTTTCTGTGGCTTGCCCTTAGATTTCCATGTCATCCTTGTACAGAATCCACATAAATCTATCCTGTATTGCTTCTATGTGGGGCAAGTACTAAGTATTTTGATACATGTGACTATAAACATTTTCTTAGATTATTGGAAAATCCATTGAATTAACTTGTTTGGTTTAACATGCATGAAAAAAATTATAGTCTACTAAGATTTCTATTCTTTTTTTTTTTTTCTTCTTCTCAATGCAGTTTATTCAGGAACCTTGAACAATCTTCTGACCCTGGGGAAAGCCAGCCCACAGCTTAAAATAGCATCTGGATAGCCAACCCCAGCGTGCCACGTGGGCAATGCAGATAGGTCCACATACACGGAAGCAAGCCAGATCCTCAGCCTTAGCCAAATATGGGGTTGTTTGTGACAGAGAGCACTCACCATCGGGAAGGTGGAAGGCAGACACCAGCTCCATCTTTAAGGCGCGGCATTCCGCAGCTCTCTACAGTTCCCCCTTTTTTTTTTTAGATGCATCAGGCAAGAGTAGAAGTCTGATCTCTGATATTAGAAATAAATTGGGACTTTGTACCAATGTTCATTTAGGTGTCATCCACCCAAAGAGCATCAGACCCGTCTGATACCTTTTTCTCAGAGGCGGGACCTGGGGCATCAACCTGCATGCAATCAGACTTGCTCTTCTCTGGGTCCAAAGCGGCTGACCCTGAGTGCAGTGCTTAGCCTCGCATCCTGAGCGTAACATTTTAGCTTTTGATGGTAGCCAACCATGCTTGGGGAGACTGTTCTTTAAACTCATTACAGTTAGGAAGAGTGGCGTTTCAGTCCTTTACGAGCTAATTTTGTGTCATTGGGAGTGGTTAGCTCAAATGTTAGACACGCCATTGAAGATGCTTCCTTTAATCTATGTCTCCAGTGCACACTCCTTTTCTGAAGGGGACTAGTAAAGACAATGTACATATAACATACAACAGATAACCTGATTCTAAGCTGTTCCACAATGAGTAACTTCTATGTCTGGATGCGCTTCAATACAACAACCTTCCTTGCACTGGGCTTAACATTTATCTATCTTTCTCCTAACCAGATCAGAATCCTGATAGCTCAGCCTGACCAGGTTTCAACTTACTCCGTATTTGGAAAGTGTCCATGCATTGCAATAATTCAATTCATGATGATGGTACAATAATGTTCAAAACCCCAAGTTTATTCTCAGAGTTCCTCTTTTCCACAACAGCAACCAGACCAGTCAGGTCTATTGTTGAGTCTTCCCAGGGATTTCCCAGGGATTCCTGCTACATGGTTGGCATGTATGTGGAGGTCAGAGAACAGTTTTGTGAAGTTGTTTCCCTCTTCATCTTACAGTGTTTTGGGGGATTAAAGCTAGTTGTCTAGGCTTGCGTAGCAATCCCCTTCACTCATTAACCAATCTCTCTAGCCCTAAAATTTTCTACTCAATTAGGAATTTGGGGTTTGGAGGTATATCTCCTGAATATGTTATATGTTATAGTCCCTGAATAGCCTATGTTTTCTATCCTGGTAGTATATTGACACTAGCTTTAGGGGCTGAAGCTATTTCACCCCACTGCCACCACACCCTACCAACCCAGAGTTCCTCTCCTGGTAGAATCACTCAGTGTTTCAGTTCTCAGTTTTGTCAGTCTCACAACCCTGAATCCCTGATCTCTCCATTAAATTTCTACTGATCCTTCAAAATTTTCCCTAAATGCCATTAACTTTATCACATTCTCACCCTTAAGGTGTCTAATTTTATCTGAGCACACACATGGACACTCTGCATTGCAATCATCTCGAGCATCAAGAATGTGTGTTATTTAATTTTAACTTGACTTTCCTATGCTCAAAGTAATATATGCCCAGAGAAATATGGCCAATTAAAATTCAAGAATTTTATAAATTCTTCAGTTCAAGAATGTTATAAACCTTCTCTAAAAAATTAGAAAGTATGTCTTATAGTCTTCTGTAAAGACTTCTCTAAGCTTCCAGAATGTTCTAAAATTTAATAACATTGTCATTCAAATTATTAGAATATTTTATTTACCTCCTGTTATCCACTCAAATCATTCACAGGTATTCTTAGAATACCTACTATATAAAAGACACTGAGAAAAAATAAAGTAAGCAAAATAGTTTATTACCCCTGAGTTTGTGAAGGCTATAGTATAATGAAAATCTTTTACACTGGAAGTACAAATAATCCTGAATATAAAAAAGAAAGTGGGAGGGAAGGAAGGAAGGAACGAAAGAAGAAGGAAGGAAGGAAGGAAGGAAGGAAGGAAGGAAAGAAAGAAAGAAAGAAAGAAAGAAAGAAAGAAAGAAAGAAAGAAAGAAAGAAAATATCCTTGCACTAAGGATGCTGAGGAAATAGAATCATGAATCTAAGACTAGTCTGGGCTTCATACAAAGATCCTGAGAGAGAGAGAGAGAGAGAGAGAGAGAGAGAGAGAGAGAGAGAGAGAGAAGGGGTGGGGGAGAGTAAGGATAGAAACTTTATCTTATTTACCTTTGAGTCCCCAGTATTTGAAAAATTAACTGAGGAGAGCCAATCCTGCTACAAGTATGTTGAGCTACAAGAAATTGCCCCTGCTTGGATAGTACACAACATTGAATGAGTGTCAGGATAACAATCAATTCATCAAACTTTGTCTTTTTAGCTCACCAGAGATAGGTTAAAATGTTTTCAACAGTGCACACATAGATTCAGAAGAATGGATCATCTGCAAAAAGTTCAAAATTACTACTATCTGAAAAATAGAAAAAGGTAAATGTAAGTCAGGATTATATGACAGAAAACCAAGAAATAACAATGAAAACTATGTGAAAAAAATAAGTAAATAAAAAGAGATTATAAAGAAAAGAAATTTGGGCTTCTTGATCACTGCAAATATCATGGCCCTTACTTAGTGAGTGGCACATGTATGTTCACCTTCCTGTATGTTCACCTTCCAACAATGATAAGTAAAATTAAGCTTTGTACTTAGAAACCATGATTATGATTTTCAGCATAATTGTGACTTTAAGCTTTTTATATAAATGACCATATAAATACTTGAGTGTTTTCTGGATTTCTAAGACATAGTTGAAACCACCAAGTCCATTGTGTTTTGAGGAATGGACCATCAACAATGCTAAAAGAAAGGAGTTTCTTTTCATTAAAGTTTATTTGGAAAACAGTCTTCCATCCTGTAGTTTGCCAAGCTCTCCTTTATAGTAAAATGTTCTCTAGACCATACATATCACTTAGGCAAATCGCTGCCTGCCTGGTGGGCTACAGTGTGTCTTTCACAGGTTTAAGTGCATCTGCTATGTTGGGTGTCAGTGTGTAGATATTTACAAATGTCACACACATCTAGACTACACTGTGATTTTCACGCTTCATTTTCTCTAAGACAGCACCTGATTCACATGCACATCAGCTTTTCTATTGCTAGGACTTAACTTTGAGCTACCTATGACTCACTTTACCATAGTTTCTACAATAACATACTCTCAATCAAAATAACGAGTTTTATGTCTATTTTTATCTCTGTGCTATTTAAGCAATTAATGCGATTTTTGTAGTAGCAGTTCTAGTATTTAACTCTTCACATTTATTGTTTAGACCATTGGGAATTGTGCCCAAAGTAGGCTAGTATTACTAATCTGGTTTCCTGTGAAACACACAGTGTAGACATTTCCAAAAGGGTTTCCTTAATTGGAAATGTGTTGTCTTTTCTCTAGCTAGATTTTTAGAGAAAGATTCTTTGCGGTTAATCAATGCAAGAAGAGTAACACCTGGCCTACTGTTCTCAGGTTCTTCCTGAGAGTTCTAGTACGGCCTATTTGCACTCTGCAGCCATCTCAGTTCACACTTTCCATGACCTCCATCACTCTTTAAGGTTAGAAGGCAAGCAAGGATACCCCTGTGGGCATAGATATCTGAATATTTACAGAATAGAAGCCTAAGTGTGTGCGGTTGAGAGGATAGGAGCTGTTTCCCCTTTATAGAAACAGGCATTGAGCCAAATTAATTTTTTCCAAAATTGAGATTTGTGTTACATGGTCATTAAGTCTGAGCTGAGAAATTAAATTGACAGCTAAATTATAGAGAAAAGTCCCAGCTAAGTACCAATCCATACCCTTTACTGGGGGAGCAAATATGGAGTTATTTCAGTGTTTGATGTGTTAATCTGATCCTGCCAGCTCTCTCCTGGTGTAACTGCAAGTGAAGCCTGAGAAATCAATGGACGAATTGAACACAGGATTTAGGAGGTGGGGAAGTAAGGCTGAGTTTAGGGCCCCAGGACAGGCTTGAATTGGGCTTTTGACATGCTATCACTTGAGCCTGACGAGGGTGACAGCCAACAATATTCCTTTTCCACATTCATAGATTGACCTCTAACTGCAGTGTAAATGAGCACAGGCAGCTTTTTCTTCACTGAGAGCAAATACCTGGTAGATCAAGTTTAAGAAAATAAAGTGTACAAAAAGAAGACAAGCCATAGAGAGGCAGTCCCTAAGCTGGGCTGTCACACTCAATGCATCACCATTCTTTTTTTCATAATTTATTTTTAATTTTTTTAATTCATTTTTATAATTTATTCAATTTACATCCTCTCTCATCTCCTCCAGGTCCCAACTTCCCTCCATCTTCCCTGCATCCACCTCCCCTAGTCCTCAGAAAGGGGGAACCCTCCTCCTCTACCATCTGACACAGCCTATCATCAAGTCTCATTAGGAATGCCTGCATCTTCTTTCTCTGTGGCCCGGCAAGGTCCCCTCATCCAGGGGAAGTGATCAAAGAGCTGGCAACAAAGTCCATATCAGAGATAACTCCTGTTCCCCATACCAGGTGACCCATTTGGAGACTGAGCTGCCTATAGGCTACATCTGAGCAGGGTGTCTAGATCCTCTCTGATGCAATCCTTGGTTGGTGCATCAGCCTCTGCAGGCGCCCCTGGGCTCAGATTTGTTGGCTCTGTTGTTCCTTCTATTTCCCCTGATCTTTCCTACGATTCCCTGATTAATTCTTATTCGAAAGGGCAAATAGAATAGACACCAGAGTGGTAGAAGAGAGGGAACAGGATGGGAACTTACCATAGCTGTCCTCTGAAAGACTCAGCCCAGCAAGGGATCGAAGCAGATGCTAAGACTCATAGCCAAACGTGGGGCAGAGCATCACCACTCTTTAGATGTAAATTCTCTTTCAGCTTGCCTTCTTGGCGGAGAGGCTAGACTTTGCAAATAAAAACACATAGGCTAGCTAGTTAGAATTGATTTTCAGACTAACAGTAAGTAATTAATAGTGTGATCTGCAAAATATAGGGCACAGTTATGCTAAGAAATGAGTCATATTTATATGAAATTCAAGTTTAACTAGGCATCCTGTGTGTGTCATGTACCTCTTGTTCTTAGTGAAGCATGAGAACTGGTGAGGTTTCAAAAGAACAGTATTTGTTTTAAACGAAGACATTGTGAGTGCCATCTCCTATGTTGTGGCTAAACACAGCTGAGATCTGCTCTTTGTTCTTTTACAGACTACAGAATAACTCACCATCGGAGAACACCAGCCTGAAAGGGTAAAACACTTTTAAATAAAGCATTCAACTCAAAGAGAAGGGATCTTCAGCCAGGTGTGGTGGCACACGCCTGTAATCCTAGCACTCGGAGAGGCAGAGGCAGGTGGATTTCTGTGAGTTTGAGGCCAGCTTGGTCTACAAAGCGAGGTGAGGCTACACAGAGAAAGCCTGTCTTGAAAAGCTGAAAAAAAAAAAAAAAAAAAGGGGTGGGGGAGTAGTGGATCTTCAGAAATCCTGTTCAGTTATGAAGGGGTCTCACAGGTATTTATGCAAAGAACCAAGAAACACATTGTAGAGTTGCATGGTTTTTAACTTTAGTTGAAGTGACCAAGATAGTGAACGTTTCTCCTAAGGCAAGTTCAGAGTTGGACAGCAATGTCAAAAACATATGACAAAAGGTTATTAAAAAAATAAAAACACTCTTTCCTTAAATGACATAAAAACAACAAATAAATACAGTAATTCCATACCACTTTATTGAATGATTATTCTTTTTTGTAATTTGGGCTGTACATTTGACAGTAGTTTTATGTAAATCGTCATCTTGTTTACCCCAGAGTATCCTACTTTCCTCGTATAGCAATAAAAAGGTACACAGAGGCAGGCACAAATTTAGTCTACATTTTACTATTTATATAAAATTCAATGCTCTTATCTATAATATAATAACAACTTTAATGAGCAAAATAGCAATCTGATGTATATTTATATCTTTAACTTTTTACATTTATTTATTTGTTTGTTTATTGTGTTTGCACAAATATGTGTTTATATGTGGGCAATCGTGTACCATTGTGCATTTGTGGATGTTAGAGGACAACTTTGGAGAGTTGCTTCTCCCTTTCTACCGTGTGGATCTCAGGAATCAGCCTCAATTCCTCAGACATGGCACAAATATGCTGAGCCATCCCACTGACCCTAATTTGTATTGAAAATATGAAATATGCTACAATAAAATTAAAGAAAGTCCAAGGTTGATAGTCTTAGAAAGGTACCCAGAAGGGCACATGACTATGAAACATAAGAAAGCAAGTGGGAATGCCGCTATCTTCTTCTTTGCTTCAGTAGAGACTGGTCTGGCTATGAGGTCGATAGGATTTGGGGATGGGGAAGGAAAACCTTATTTCTGTGTTTTCTATAAGTGCTCCAAAGTGACAAAGACACATTGTCCCACTGGAAAACCTCTGGTTTGAACAGATGTATCATTGTAATAGATACAAGTGATTCATTAAGCTGCCATATGTTGGAAATATTCACTGTGGCATAGGGAGGAATGTGAGGGAATGACAATGTTGTCATTAATTACCACTATGGAAATTGGCTTGCAATTTGCATGATTACTCATCAGACACAGATGGAGCACTTAGGAGAACATCCTTTATAAAAATAGAAAGTTTTATTAAAGTTGCTTATGGATCCTTATGTTGTACAGTATAAGGATATAAAACTTGAATATCAGAAAGGACTAAGGTAAAAAAAAACAATAAATATCCATACAAAATAAAGTACTATTTTATAATATACTTACCTTATAATTAAGACTCTAATGCCTTTTAATGCCAAAACTTAGGAAGTCACAGAAGAATACTGCTGGACTGAATGAACATAACCAAAAAGAAGAATGTTAAAACATCATCTAGTGTTAGTATTTATTTAAAAATGATGCTGTACACACCACCCATCAGATAGAAAAGAGTTTGTTGGATGGAGGTGGAGAGAGACAGAGACAGATACACAGAGAGACATGGTGGGGCCCCCCAGGAAAGAAGGCAAGGCAGAGGGGCTACAAGAAAGGAGAGAGAGAGAGAAGTAAGAGGAGAGGGTCCTTTTTCCCCGGACCCCTGGGGGAGGCGACCAATGATGACATCACAGCTGCCTAAGCAACCTGGGAGTGGGCTAGTGCATCAAGATTCATGAACTAACATCTAATATAAAATAAATTTCTGATTTTGAGGTCATAAGTATGGAGCCACGACAGGTTCCTTCCACTTCATACTTGAATTAACAATCTATACAGAGGATGAAGAGATGGATTAGAAGTTCAGAGCACTGAATGTTCTTTCAAAGGATCTGAGTTTAATTCCCAGCACCTACATGGTGGCTCACAACCACTTTCAACTCCAGTACCAGGGGATCTGACTCCTTCTCCTAATATCTATGGAGAGGAGGTATGTACACGCTAGATATACCTGTACACAAGCAACATATATAC
This sequence comes from Meriones unguiculatus, assembly GCF_030254825.1. NCBI lineage: Eukaryota > Metazoa > Chordata > Mammalia > Rodentia > Muridae > Meriones > Meriones unguiculatus. The sequence goes on along the minus strand of NC_083368.1, from coordinate 5,289,920 downwards.
ACATAAAAATAAATTTAAAAAATTTTTAAATCTATATGGTTGCTGGCTAATAATGGGTAGTTCCAAACAGAGGACAAAGAGGTCAGACATCCTGTAGACAAGCCAGATGCACACATGCAGGGGAATGAAGAATGATACATCTCAGCATTTCAGCTACTTGATCAACTAATTGGACTTGTCACTCACCTTTTCTGAAAAGCAGTGAATGAAGCCTAGAAAGAGGCAGGACATTGGCACAGAAAACAAACCATGGGCTTCCTCCATCCCACTGAAGTTAAAGCTTCAGCTGCATCAGCTGCATAACGACTTGAAAGACTTCATTTTGCTTTAAAGTTTGCAAATGAGAGAACCCTAGAGGGAAAACTTGTTGCTCACCATGCCTTGGGCATTCTTTAAAACTGTTTTCTTACAGGATCTAGCACCTACTAATCATTTCAGTGACCCTCTAAGAGAGAATCTGCTTTGAAATTCATCTTACATTTAAAGAAACTGAGGCTCACAGAAGCTTCCATCCAATGAGGCTCATTGGCCCTCCACATTTTTTCAGTAGTGGTGTTTATGTATGGTCATCTTTGTGAACATCTGTGCATGAGCACCCATGCAAATATATGCACATGCTTTGACAGCCAGAGGAGAACCTCTGCTGTTATCTGTAGAAACATCGTCCATCTTCTTTTAGAAAGGATGTCACTGAACCTGAAGTTCATCATGACAACAAGCCTTAGCGATCCTCCTGTCTCTACCTCCTAGTGCTGGTTAGATAAGCATATGCCTCCACATCCAGTATTCTTTGAGGATTCTGTGAATAGAACTCATGTTCTCATGCTTACAAGACACTCTATGTTCAGCCCTAACCCTCCATACTTTTATTGGTATCTTTCTACTAGAACTGAGATATAGGATATTTCAACACACTTGTCTGTATTTTTTCTCATTTGTACGTTGAAATTCATTTGTTGCAGCCAGTGTTGGACAGCACCAGCTCTCTGCAGTCCACAGCCCGTAAAGGCAGTGCTAGCTTTCCCACACCCACACCGGCAGAACCAGCTCTCCCACGCAGCCCAATCAAGAGGTGGGAATAGCTCTCCTGAGTGTGGTGGCCATCAAGGGGCAAGGGCAGCACAGCACAATGCTTGCACATCAACATGGCTTTAGGCAGCAGCCCAGACCAGGGCTGGTTACCCGTAGCTTTGGTGGTAACACAAGCTTCTGACATCAACACAGACCTAGACATGGCCCTCCATGGAAGCATGGGTGCAGATGTCACCATAGCCTTAGGTGACTCTGCAGGCCACCCAAATCAGTACGTCCCTCAGACAGCTACATGGTCTTACGTGTTAGCACAGTAGAGCTGGCCCTGGTAGTGGGAGCACAAGGTGAGCCAGTGAGGACATGAGGACATGAGTCCTGAGGACATGAGCACAGGCGAGCCGTCCCTGCCCCTCATCTGCTGTGTGGTGTCATGGGTGTAGGAGAGATGCCTCCCTTGCCTAATCCCTATCCCCTGAGCCACCTGCAGCAGGATGGTAAGCTGGCCCCAAGGGCTTGAGAGAGGGACAGCTGACTCTACTCCTCACTGACAGCAGCACTCCAGAGAGCTGGCTTTACCTCTATCCTGGATAAGGCAGGTGAGATGGATGGTCCTGGTGGTGGGCACCAGAGAGCTGGTGGAGTGGCCAACTCAGTTTCCACTCAGGCCCAAATCTAGGACTCTGAGTTGGCCCACCTCAACATCTACCCCATCTATGAACTGCTAGATTGTGTTAAGGGACTGGTCATGTAGATCCAAAATTATGGATTCTTTATGAGACAAGGCTACAACGTGAAGTCTGAAAGGAGTCCAGGAGAATCTAGCATTGATAGTGGTGCAGAAGCCAGAGGCCTTGAGCCAGACCAATGACTCATTCCAATGTACAGGCAGCACCATGCCTGCCTTCCTGCTGTCGTGTTCCCTACCTTGATGGCCTTGGACTTTAACCTTCTTGAAACATGATTCAAAAACTAGGCATCTTCTTTTATGAATTGTCTTGGTCATGGTGTTTTATCACAGCATCAGAAAAGTAATACAGACAACCAACCTCCCCATAGATGATCCAACTACTAAGATCCCCCTCACTAACACGGTGATTTGTCTGCTTCCTTTTAAGACCTAATACATAAGGCAACATTTTTTTCAACCTACTTTTTCACTATAGACATTTGCTCAAATGATCTGAGAATCTCACTCCTCTGAAAATCCAACAGAGAATGTAAATGAGTCAAGCCAGCCAGCTCTTCCTTGGCTGGTGGTTATGGCAACAATTCTAGAAATTCCAGTGTCTAGAATTTGGGACCCCTTGCTTGAGAAGAAACTCAAGTACTCTTTGTAGGATTTAGTTTTCTAAATGTACATAGTGACTTACTTGATCTTTCTCTCTGTTCTACCTTGTTATATTCAGTTTCCTAGTACTTGGCTATTGTCTACTATTCCAGTTCTATTAAGGAGGCCTGACACCATATTTACCATTTGGTTCTAGGTTTGATCACTCCTATCTGAAAAAATGCTTATCCAGCTTCCCCCCCCCCCCCGCAGGCTACTGCTCTGCAAACTCCAGTCCTCAGAATTCTAAGATGTAGAATATATATACACATGGAATGCCACATAGCAGAATATAATTCTTGTAGTAAACTTTGTATGTATGAAAATAATTTTCTAGTTATGTGTACAAAGAGTCATATTGTAAGATGTATTACCTATTGTGAGTCTTATTTTTAAAATTGTACAAATATTGTTTTATCTAATTGGATTTATTTGACTTTTCTTTCTTATTCTTACCCCAGTTTTTAAACTTATTATTTTTATTATTTATTTTATGTTTATGGATATTGTACCTGTATTATGTCTGTATATCACTTGCATGATTGACACTCCTGGATTCCAGAAAAGGGTATAAGGTTCTTAGGAATTATAGTTATAGACAGATAGTTGTGAGCCATCACATGGGTCTTGGAAACTGAATCTGGGTCTTCTGGAAGACTAGAAAGTGCTCTAACTTTCTGAACCATCTCTCCAGCTCCTTTTTACTTATTTTAAATCATGTTCTTTTGCTTTGTTGGCTCTAACTTCATTAACACCTTCAAATTCTTTTTATAACCAGGCAAGAAAAAATGATCCAGGCAAGGACATGAAAGAAAGCAAGAGAGAAAGAAAGACAGAAAGAAAGAAAGAAAGAAAGAAAGAAAGAAAGAAAGAAAGAGAGAGAGAAGGAAGGAAGGAAGGAAAGAAAGAAAGAAGGAAAGGAAGGAAGGAAGGAAGGAAGGAAGGAAGGAAGGAAGGAAGGAAGGAAAAGAAAGAAAGAAAGAAAGAAAGAAAGAAAGAAAGAAAGAAAGAAAGAAAGAAAGATTATCTGATTATCTGTGAGGGCTTGTTCCAGGACTCCAGTTGGTACCAAAGACCCTGATGTTGAATCTCATATAAACTTACATATAATTTGAATATAACCTACTCATATCCTTCTACATAATAATGTCTAAATGTCTTATTATACTTAATTAGCATAAAGAGTTGTTATACTGCATTTTAGGCAAAACAATTATGAGAAAAAAATCCGTATATTTTCAGTACAGTTGTACAATTTTTTTTTTCTTAGTAGTTCACTCTGCTGTTGAATTTAAGAGTATAATATCTGGAGCAGAATACAAAGATCTGCTTCTTTTTTGGAAAGGCACAGGAGTACCCCTGTTAATATTTCTGTTGATAAAGTAAAAACTTATAGTGCATATGTGCCATGGATGTCAAATACTCAGCCCATTAGAATGCAAATGGTCCTAGACTATTCTTAAAGACCTTATTACTAGCTGCTTTTCTGTGCCAACTTGACAGAGCTAGAGTCATGAATGACAAGCGAGCCTCAATTGAGGAAATGTTTCCCAGCGATTTGGCTGTAAGGCATTTTCTCAATTACTTATTAATGGGGAAGGGCGCTGCCCATTGTGGGTGGTGCCATCTTGGGGCTGATATTTCTGGGTTCTGTAAGAAATCAGACCTTGCAAACAGCACCCCTCCAGGGCTTCTGTATCAGCTCCTGCCTCCAGGTTCCAGCTCTGCTTGAGTTCCTGTCCTGACTTCCCCCAATGATGGTCTATGACCCGAAAGTGAAAGCCAAATAAACCCTTTTCTCCCCAACTTGCTTTTGGGGGAGACACCTTGCAAACCACATATGAATGAGTAAATAAATAATTTAAATCTGTGACGATTCAAAGAATAAAACAGGGGTTAGCGATAAAGTATGACAAAGGGTAGCCCGTGCCTTTACAGTGCAAGCTCCTTTAGGGTCAGGGATCATCTCTCAAGAACTGCTGGCACACATTGTCTGGTCTCAGCGCTCTGAAACTGTGGAGGGAACACCCACGACCCTGTCAGTCTTGCACAGCTCGTGCTTCTAAAGCCAGCTCCACACTTCCATACTGCTAAATGCAGCTGTCAGCCGGCATGGACCTTTACGCCTTGAGCCACGTTAGCATCAGCTTTGGCTTGCAGTTGCTTTCTAAAAGCAGAAAAATCCTTGGGCTTTTTCCTTTTATGCTTGGAAGATAAGCTGGACAGGGTCTTGCCTTGCCTTGAGAATACTCTTTCCTTTGTTCCAGTACCTAGTAGGCCTCTCCTTAAGACTGCTAACCACCTTAACAAGTATAGCCTTTCCTCTAAGACAAGCTTGCATGCTTTGGCTATAACACTTTTCTTAGCCCTTTTTTCCTCTTCAAACTATACATTGCATATTTCTTTCTGACCTATATATTCATTTTCATTATAGACTTGCCTAATCATTATCAATAATAAGCATGTCCCAGTCAACATTAGGCAGTCTTAAAATTTATTCCACTAAACATATTAGCCCAGGGGCTGGAGAAGTGGCTCAGCATGTAAGAGCATGTGTTGCTCTCACAGAGGACCCAGTTTATAAACTCACCCTACCTCCAGATTGCTGTCTCTGCTTCACATTTGAAGTTAAAGATATAACTACTCAGCTTCCTACTCATGATGTCACCACATATCTGCCTGCTGCCATGACTCCCTGCCCTGGAGGACTCCTATCTTTCTCACTGTAAACCCAACTGAATGCTTTCATCTATTAGTTGTTTTGGTCATGGTTCTCTGTCACAAGAAGACAAAAGTAATTACAAAAAAAAAAAAAAGTAGTAGAGTGGCCTCTTGCTGTAAAGAATCCCGACCTTGTTGATTTTGGGAAGAATGTAGAAGACTTGGAAACTCTAGACTAGAAAGTAAGTGAATACTGAAACAAAGTTTCCCGTGCCATTCTAGTAGCAACCTTGAGGACAGTAGTGCTGAAAGCAAGGACACTGTGGAGGCCCAGCTCAAGAGGACCAAGGCAAAGGGAAGAACTTTAGGAGCAACCTAGATAGAGACTGTTCCTACGATATGTTTGCAAAAGAAAGAAGCCAAGAAAGAAAGAAAGAAAATTAAAGAAAGAGAAAGGAAAGAAAAAAATTGTCTGTTTTATGCTTTTGTCCTATGCACCTACCTAAGGCTAAATTTTAAAATAAAGGATTATTTTTGTTTTAATAGATTTAGATTTATTTTTATTATATGCATAAAAATGTTTTCCTGCATGTATGTAAGTGCACTCTGTGCATGCCTGGTGCCTGCAGAGGTTGGAGGATTGTGTTCGATTCTCTGGAACCGGAGCTACATGTACAGATGATTCTGAGCCACCGTGTGAGTACTGGGAACTGAACATAGTAAAACATAAAACTGAAGGTCCATATTTTAAGTTATGGAGTAAAAAACATCTAGAAAATTGTATAAATGGAAGCATAGGGGCAGATTTGCCATCCCACTTTGACAAATAGAACCGCAGTGTCACTGTGGATTTTATTCTAGCAGGCAAAGGTTGTTGCAGGATACTCGATCCCACTATGAACCCCCAGATTGTGTTGTTTATTGGCAAAAAAACTATTTTTGGTTGTTGTGTGGCTCAGCTCTCTCGCATGCCTTTAATCCAAGAGCTTTCTGCTTGAGTATTGTAAACAGGATTGAGTAAAGTCAGGCACAGGTCTTGAGGCAGAGCAAGCAACCTGTTGACAGGGAGTGAACATAGGAGAAAACAAAACAGACAATGATGAAGTCAGGAGGACTGATAGGGAGATGCACAGGAAGTAGAAGGGAGAGACATTCAGTCTGAGGGTATTAGAGGATATTGGAGAAGGAGAACTTGCCGTTTCCTTTTGGGTCACCAGGTTACTTTCTCTGCCTTTCTGAGCTGACAGGCTTTCACCCCAGCATCTGGATCCCGAGACTTTATTGATAACACTGAATGTTTGAGGTTTTGTTACAAACAAAGAAAGGTAAAGTTTACCCTAGAACTTTTATTGGAGGCATCTCAAAACAGACTAGGAGATACAGAAGCTCTGTTTTGTTTGACGCTTATTTTAGAAATAAGCGTCAGTTGAATCATCAAATAGCTTATGGTTATGTTTTATTGACTCATGACTCACCGTGTGCTTCTATTTTTTAGGCAAAAAATAAAGTGTTTCCCTTGACAGTGATTATCTCTGCTAGACTCATGAGGAAAAGAGTCTTTTGCTTTATGTTTGACTGTGACAAGATAATGGTTCTTTCCTTCTCTTGAGAAGTGACTAAGGTGTTCACTTGGGAAGATTACTAACTTTTCAAACTACTAAGTTCCATTTATGAAATTTGTTCTCCTCTGGCCTTATGATCTGCAATAATTGTGTTTGTTCACATGCAGACTTACCACAAATGCACACCGTGCCTCCAAAGGGAGGAGGTCATTTCCATTCTGAAAAGCAAAGCTCGGGGTCTTACCTGAGTGTTGCATGGATTTAGCTCTCAAACTGTCGCATTGAGCAGGAATATGACCCTCACTCTGTACTAGAGCTCTGAACCAGGGAGAACATTTTTTTAATAATGCTCTTTCAATTCTCCAAATCAATGTGAGTGAGAAACCCCTGATACATTGAGGTGGTTCTCAATCACCATTTGCACCTATACAACTATTACTTTGAAAAATCTAGTAAATACCCAGCAAGCCTTTTCTGGACTCAGGTTTTTCTCTCCCATAGGGCCAGAGTTGCTGCTGTGACCACAATCAATATATCTAGCATGGCCACTATGGTTTCACCGAGGCAAGCTGACTTAAGAGTCTAACCCTGAAGTCTACAAAAGTGTTAGTAAGGATTTAGTAGAGGGGTCTAGCGACTGCTTTCAGTATGGTTATGAGCACCTGAAGAGAGAAATACAAAGCTCTACGAGCTAAGCACTCTTAGCTCTAAATAGTGCTTCCAGCGAGAACAGCCACAAGATGCCATGGGCCCCTATGAATGCAGTGCCTACAACGGGAAAGAACTTGCTACCGCCATCCAGAGCCTGTCCAGCAGAATCGAGAAAACACACAAGGGAGCTCAGGGCTCATAGGAAAATGAGACTGGACCATTTAAAAACCAAATCAACAGAGAGAACAGCTGGAAGCAGGGCCAAGGAGGAAAACACACCGGCTCTTCCAAGGAGTGCAGAAATAGCAAATGGCATTAGGTTTGCGATTCCTTCGCGTGTTCCGTCCACCCAGCTCCCCGCGCCACCAGCTCCAGCCTGCTGCTCCCAGCTACTTCACATCTATACCACACACCAAGTCAACGTAGCCAAGCAACACTGTCTCACACAACGACAAGCTCACAAGTTATTCTCCCTCTCTCATCTACATCTGTGTGTCTGTCTATATGTCTATGTATTCATGTATCTAGGTGTCTATCTATGTATTCATGTATCTACGTGTCTGTCTGTATATCTATGTATTTATGTATCTGTGTGTCTGTCTATATATCTATGTATCTATCTATCATCTATCTTCTTTCTTTTTCTTTTTCTTTATCTCTTTTTCTGTACCATCTATTTACTGTTATATCTCCCACAGCCCGGGGGCTGACCTGGCTTACCATATCTTGGTACATATCTTTACTCCCTCTTTTAAGCCCAACATTGGCCAGAACCCTCAAACATCCACCCTGTTTTAAAAGTTTTGAAATTTGTAAGAATATCCAATTTCTTCTCCGTTTTATGTTTGTGATTAAAACTTTTCTATTGCCTCTTACCTAAAATATTCTAGCAATTCCATAACAACTCATTGCTTCCAGCCTACCACTGGATTGCCCACTTCCCGAGTAGAACTGGTCAGAGTGTCTTGTGGTTGTGCTTCTCTGCTGATGACAAGGTTTGTCTCTGGCCAGTACGTCAGGCCAGCCTGGCCTGTGGGACTGCACCACTCCTCTGATTTCCTCCCAGCGCCCACACATTACATCAGCCTTAACATTCACAGGAAGGCCTTTCTCCCCCTCCTTTCTTCCTGGTCTACTTACATAGCAAGCAGAATCTCAGCTCATTCCTTAAATTCACTCTAAGTGTCATTCTCTGTGTGGGGTTTTCCTTGATCTTCCTTCCAGAAAAGAACCTGTTTTTCTTGCTTGATCATGAACTCCCTCAGAGTTTTAGCCAGACTATATCTAATTCAGTTTGCTATAATAAGCCCTGAAGTTACTCATTATTCATTGCAGCAATCCATATCACAAGTCTTTAATTTCCCTATTGCCAGTCCTCACATGAGCATTGAAAAAATAATTATAGGGACTAAAGAGATGGCTCAGTGATCAAGAGCTTCCAGAGGACCCATATTCAATTCCAGAACCTATGTCCTATGGCTCACAACTTTCTTTTACTTCAGAACCAAAGGATCCAGTGCCTCTGCCCTATGCAATCACCAGCATACTTGTAGAATATTCACACACAAACACACTCATAGACACATAAATAAAAAATACAAGAATAGATCTGAAAGAACAGTAATTCTAACCATAAAGCCAACCTAACCTTGAGCAATGATATTGAATAGCATCTAGTATTGATACCAAAATATCAAGAACCCTCCAAAACTAAAGACACAGTATCTTTCAAAACTATAGTTGCTGCTGTTTGTCAAAAAGACTTGGTTAGCCACTGCCATGAGATATGTGTATAATCATTATATTCTCCTTAGAAAAACAAGTTACCAGATTGAGGCTTTTAAGCATGTATGTGGCATTTCAGAAAACAACAACAACTACCATACAATTTATATTTCCCCACAAAACCAACCTCCTTTTTAGCAAGGTTCAGAAATGTGAAAAGCGGCAGGAATATGCACATGTGCCCTGAAAAACATGTGAAATGGGAGTAGTCGAAGGCCCCTCACATCTATAAAGCAAACATAACATTCACTTGTCCACTGTGAGAGTTCCCTCTGTGTCATTGACTACACGGGAGAAATTTGATGCTGAACGAGTTACCCAACTTCTGGTTGTCCTGGTTGTCCTTTTCTCTTATCTAAAGTAACAGTGCGTTCTGTGGGCAGTGTTGAAAGCACTGGATGGGTGATTGTGTCTGAAAACATTGAAGAGGGCCTGGCTCTATAACCAGGACAATTGCTTAATAACCTCATAATATTAATTGGAAATAGTGCCAGACACATCTATGAGCTATTTTTAGTTAAAATCTTCAATGAGATTTTTTTCAAATGGCCACTCTGTCTTTTAAATGTTTTAAGCAAGAAAGATAAAAACAATTATAAATAAATTACACAGCTCACAATTTAGGCAATATATTTATATTTTTTCTTGGAGGAGGTACTAGCTGGTTAAAAGCATGACAAAATTTCATTTTAGAATAAATTCCTATTTTATACCTATTTCTCTGACTTTTTATTTATTTAAATTATTTGTAAAAAGAGAAAAAATGATAATGACTTTCATCATGACCTACTCACATTTGTGCATGCCCTTTGGTTGTATTCATCTCTCTTTCATCCATTTTAACCCATTCCCAGTCTGATGATCTTTCCTACTGCTAAACAGCCCTGACCCTATCTAACTTTGTATCTTTTAAAAGTCTACAACCTACACGTGTGAGGAAGTGTGCAATGCTAGCCTTTCTGAAGCTGTCCTCCTTAGTTTGTGCACGTGGAACCATTTCACATTTGTTATGGATGAAGCACCCTCTTTTGTTTCTATACAATACTTGCCTCAGCCGTTTGCCGACTGATGAACAACTGGGCCGATTCCGTAGTCTGTCTACTGTGAACAATTCTATAATGAACATGGGTGTGCAGGTAGCTCTGTAGCGCGAGGCCTCTGATTCCTCATAGGCAGGACTGGCAGAACAGGATCTTACGATAGTTCTATTTTCAGTTCTTTGAGGATCCTCCATACTGATTTCCATAGTAGATGAACTAATTTGCATTCTCACTAAATGTGCAGAATCCTGAAAGCTCATCTTCACCAGAAATTGATGAGCTTTGTTTTCTTGCTGGCAGCTATTCTGGCTGGCCTGAGACTGAGTGTTCTGAAACTCAAAATCCTAAGCACTTTGCATGTACTTGTTGGGTACTTGTACTTCTTTTTTGAGAAAAGACAGACTTTTTTGTCCCTTTATCAAATGGGTAATTTGGGTTTTAAGTGTTTACATTTTAAGCATTTCCTATATTCTGATGGTAATGTCTTGTCTGTCATTATCAATTATGAGAGACATTAATTAATATTATGCCAGATGACTAGCATGCAGAGATTCCTTCCTGTTCCATTGGCTTTCTCTACCCTTTCACTCTGCTTTCTTTACTGTGCAGCCTTTTGTTTCCAAATAATTCAACACCTTGGTCTTTGTCATTTTCTCCTGAGCTTCCAGAGTCCTGTTCAGAAACTCATTACCTGTGTGATAGTGTCCATTGTTTCTGGATAGTTTCAAAGTTTCAGATCAAACAATAAGGTTTTTATTAATCTATTTTGAATGAATATTTTGCACAATGATGAGGGTTCCTGCGAGAGTCACAGCTGGAAGGGAAAGGAACCTTGAGAAGCAAGAAGAAAAACTCAATTAAACCTGAGTTAGTTGGTGCTGGTTCCAACTTCTAGTGTCTGGTGCCAGACCATTTGTTGTACTCAGATTTAAACACAGTACAATATGAGAAGAGTTTCCTGATATAATACAACCCCCCAGGACACAAGAGGCATAATGCATCAAAACTCAACTCAAAGTACATGTGATCATGCAGATGGATTCTATTGCTTAAGGTTCTAGGAACTAGTGTGTTCTCTGACAAAGACAGCATAGCGGTCAGCAGCCTATAAAGTACATGTGACATTTTCCCTAAGGATGTGTTCTATTGACTGAGAAACAAAGCTAATGATAAAGGTCTAGGGTGAGAGTCTAGGACAAACCTTTTGTAGTAGTTAAGTCAGGTCGGCTCTACAGACAGCAAAGGTTACTAGGTCATTAATAGCATAAACTTCTTTAGGTCTGTAGATTTTAATATGTTTATCCTATATGATATGGCTAATATTTACTTATAAGTGAGTATATACCCTATGTGTCTTTCTGCTTCTGGGATACCTCATTCAGGATGATCTTCTCTAGATCCACCCATTTGTCTGAAAATTTCATGATTTCGTTGTTTTTAATTGCTGAGTAGTATTCCATTGTGTAAATGTACCACAATTTCTGTCATTCCTCGTTTGAGGGACATCTAGGTTGTTTCCAGATTCTGGCTATTACAAATAAAGCTGCTATGAACATAGTTGAGCAAATGTCCTTGTTGTATGGTGGAGGAGCATCTTTCAGGTATGTGCCCAGGAGTGGTATAGCTGGATCTTGAGGTAGCACTATTCCCAGTTTCCTGAGAAAGTGACAGATTGATTTCCAAAGTAGTTGTTTGAGTTGGTACAACCTCCAGCAATAGAGGAGGGTTCCCCTTTCTCCACATTCTCTCCAACATGTGTTGTTACTTGAGTTTTTGATCTCAGCCATTCTGATGGGTGTAAGGTGAAATCTCAGGATCATTTTGATTTGTATTTCCCTGATGGCTAAGGACCCTAGGGAGGATGCTTAATTCTTCTTCAGAAGTGTAAACAGATTAGACACCACAAGAGGTGGAAGAAAGGGAACAGGACAGGAGCCTACCACAGATGTCCTCTGAAAGACTCCACCCAGCATGGGATCAAAGTAGATGCAGAGACTCACAGCCAAACTTTGGGCAGAGCACAGAGAGTCTTATAAAAGGGAGGAATTGAAGGGCCCGGAGGGAACAAGAGCTCCACAAGGAGACCAACAAAGCCAAAAAATCTGAGTCCAGAGGGGCCTGCAGAGTTTGATGCATCAACAAAGGACCATGAATGGAGAGAAAATAAACCTTCTGCTCAGATGTAGCCCATATGCAACTTAGTCTCCATATAGGTACACTAGTAAGAAGAGCAAGGGCACTCTCTGACATGAACCCAGTTGCCTGCTCTTTGATCACTTCCTCTGGGGGGATAGCCTTAGCAGGCTGCAGAGGAATAGGGTCCAGGCAGTCCTGATGAGACTTGATAGGCTAGGGTCAGGCAGTAGGGGAGGAGGACTCCCCCTTTTCAGTGGACTAGGGAAAAGGGGGGGAGAGGGGAAGTCAGGAGGAGATGAGGGATGGGGCTACAATAGGGATACAAAGTGAATAAATTGTAAAAATAATTTTAAAAACTACTATAAACTTCCAGACTTCTTGATGGAAAACAGGTATTCATTTCCTTCTTTGAAGAGTCAGCCCTGTGAAATTAATATTTCTGCTTTCTTTAGTGATCTATGGATTCAAGGACCTTTGTGCTCCCAAGACTTTTACATGTGGACACCCAGTTTCTCAGCCGTTCCACATACTAAGGATTGTTTTCAGTACCTTTGTCAGGAGTCAGGCATCTGTGGCTGGAATTTTTACTTCTGGTTTACTTTATTCTGTTCATTGACCACATACCTGGTTTTGTGACATTGCCAGCATGACTCTTTCTATGCCTTACAGCATAATTTAATCAGGTCCTGGGATTTCTCTGGCACAGTTCTTTTGTTCAGGATTGCTTTGTATATTTAGAGTATTTTGTGTTTCCACACAAATTATAGAACATTTTTCTATCCTGTTTAAAAAAAAATTAAAAAAATAATAATAAAAAAAACCTGTCATTTGATGTCATTGGATTTGATGGTTGTCCAAAATTGCAAACTTGTTTTTTTGGTTTTTTGGGGTTTTTTGTTTGTTTGTTTTTGTTTTTTTAATGTATTTGGAAAGCAGTCCTACCTGGGTGTTAGAATTCTAAGAATGCCATTTTGAAGGTCTCAATTTGCTTTGTTGGTTCTAATAGAATTCTTTGCTATGAAATTACTCAAATGTCCCTTTGACATATTCCCTTTTTTTTTTGGTGGAAGCTACCTTTGTGGAGTTCTGTCTTAATTTTCTTAGTGCTCAGAATATATGCAACACCAGCACTCTCTGTGTTCCTGACATCACTGTAGCTATGGTGTAATGGTGACCACTGCCCTGTGATAGAAACTGGAAAATATGTGCAGAGATGATGTCTTGGCAAGCAAGGTAAGGTATGAATCTTTTATAGAAGTTGAAAATGCATTTGCAAGACAGTAGTATATTGATCTTTCCAATATTTAGAAATGTCATCAAAAAAAAAGAAAGTATTGAATATTAATTTTTTTATTTTTTGAATTATTTAAAAATACAACTTAATTTTGAAAACCTGCCAGCCAGGTATCTTGTTATGCGTGGATGGTGCCAGAGACTGTAAACTAGGAGATAACTCTAGTTTCGGTGCTTCATTTCTAATTTATGAATATAATTCTTACACGACACTTAACCAGGAAGATTGTCTGGCATGTAGGTCCCCCAGATGCACTCTGGATTTCCCTCACTGATGGCCACATGAAAGAATAAGGACACAGACTAAACAAGCTCTGAAAACACTGAGGCTTCGGTTGATCCAGGTAAACTGTGTCCAGAAGGGAAAAAAAAAAAGTGTTGATGAATATTTCCATAGTGCTTGTTTAGAATTCAGGGACAGAAAGGATATGTGTTAACATTCTATAACATGGTATAAGCACAAAATCCATCTGAAAATAGGGAGGATTTTTATCTGAGAAGGGAATTTTACATAGATTCAAGTTTTATGGTTGCTCAGTCTCTTTCATCCACTCCATCTTCCAGCTGTGGCCAACTCTCTCAGGAGTCCTCCATGTGTGTTCAGTCTTTTCCTAACCCCCTGGTACTCATCCAGCTGTTCAGAGCATAAGCTGACTGCATCAACATGCTCTATATTTACCTCAAGTGAATGACTACCAATACTTGAGAAAGCAGCAGGAATTTCTGACATCTGGTAGCACCAGATGATTAAAGAAGGCATTTGGCCAATCAAAATAGGTGAAGCTTGGTCAGAACAGCTGCTTGAAATCTGCATTAAACCCATCTGAAAAAAAAAACCAATCTGGTTGAAGGAGGAGACAACTGCCTCACATTTCAGCAGCACTGCCTGATGATTTGCAAAAATGACTTCTTAATTCTCCAGGCTGTTTGTCTTCCCATATGCCTACACAAAGAACCTTGAAGTGCTAAGTACAATTTTAGGTGAACAAATGCCATCCAAAGTTTAGTGTTCATCCAAAGCTCCTTCTCTACCTGAATGCCAAGGAGGAACATTTTTTAGCAATTTCAAGCAGCTTGCTAAAGAGAAGTATTTCTTAGCAATTTCAAGCAGCTCTGTAGTATTTTACCAGTAAGGTTGTTTGAGGGAATTTTATTTTACCCTTTGTGGCTATTGCCATGAGTCGAAAGATAGCTCATTCATTTGTGTCTTCATGTTGGTCCTTCTAGAAAAGAGAAATTTCCACATAATTCTCTCTTTTAAATTAGTTTTTGTCCCTGTTTAAAAAGCTCATGCAAAAACTTCATCTCATCATTCACCCTGCCTTCAAGATGCACAAGGATAAAGATAGAGCAGATATAGCAGAGACAGAGGAAAGGTCTGACAAATGCCTGGCCCAACCCAAGACCCACCTCATGGTAGAGCAACAACCCCTGATACTATTAATGATACTCTGTTGTGCCTACAGACAGGAGTCAAACAGAGTTGTCCTCTGAGAGGCTTCACTCAGCAGCACCCAGAAACAGATGCTGAGACTCACAGCCAAACATTGAGCTAGGTGTAGGGAACATTGTGGAAAAGTTGGGGGAAGGGAAAAGTGACCTGGAGGTTCCAGGAGTTTCACAAGAACACCAACAGAGACAACTAACAAGGGCCAAGAGGGGCCAGCTGATAATGAAGCACTAACCAAGGACCTTGCACCAACTTTACCTAGGCCCGCTACAAAGATATAGCAGATGGGCAGGGCAGGCCTCATGTGGGTAGCCTAGTAAGGGGAGCAGAGAACTCTCTCTGACATGGACTCTCTTACCAACTTTTCAATCACTTCCTCCTAGAGGGACTGCCTTTCCAGGCTACTAGAGAAGAGGACACACACAGCCCTGATACGACATGATGAGCTGAGGTGGATGGGATAGAGGGGCTCCCCTTTTCTGAGGAATAGGAGAGCAGGTTGGAAGAGAGGGAGGAAGGGTGAGACTAGGAAGTGAGGAGGAATTGGGCTATGACCAGGATGTAAAATGAATTAATTAATTTTTAGAAAGCTTATCTATAGGCTGGAGAGATGGCTCAGCCATTAAAGCACTGAGTACTCCTTCAGAAGACCTGCGTTCAATCTCTACCCTCCACCTGGTGGCTCACAACTATCTATAAGTCAAGTTCCAGGAGATCTGATGCCCTCTTCTGGCCTCCACAGGCACATACACATAAACTAAAAATAAGTAAATCTTTTTCAAATTAAAGCCTGTATGTGAGACAACAAGCAATACAGAAGAGACAAAAACCTGCAATAATCAGGCTGCACAGATCTTGCTGTTTACAGAACTAAAATTAAGGGTCTGAAAATCAACTATCTGTTGAGACAAGGAAGAGAGATTAAGAAGGGAGCTTTTAACTGACACAGTCTTTGGTTCCTTGTTTAGAATTTGCCTACTTTTTGATCTTTCAGGATTCATTTTGTGACTAAACATTTCTCAATTGCCTGTGCTACACTTCCCCCAGGGCCTGGTTCCAGGACTGCCAGATTAAGCAGAGAAACAAATCCCTCCACTGTGCCCACTTCCCCCTCTGCTTAACATTCACTCCTGTGACACTGATGCCAGCCTGAAATTGTTGCCTTGTTCTGTTTTCATTTCAGTAACTTCCATTACAACATTTGCTTTATTAAAAAATATTTTTGAGATATTAAATTACCATGAAACTATTCAGTATAATGTCACATCCTTTGACTAGGTATATTTACTGCCCTCAAAGGCAGTTTTCAACATGAATGACCTTTTCTGAAATCATTTTCTGACAGGTTGTTAGTAGGTTGTTTGAGATAAATATTGACTCTTCTAATTTACAGTAGCAGCCATGTGGAAAGAAACACTGTCGCTGGAGTAGCATCTAGAACTAGACATGGATAATTGGTTTGTGATTGTTACATTCAAATGTTCATGTTCACTTATTCTTTGACTCTTTTGGTTGTCAAATTTCCTCCAAATATGAAGGTACGTGAGAATCCATGTGGTCTCACAGCACAGCACTGCTCAGTTTGCTTTTCATCCTGTGACATGTTGCTTCTCTCCCTCCATCTGTTCCTTTGCTCCATCTGTTCATATACGGTATGTCACTACTTGTGCATGTTAGCCTTCAATCTGAGATCCTGTCAGTCTCCAGAGCAACTACAATCACTCACCTGCACCACCGTCCTCCTTCTAAACTTACTAATAGCTGCATGTTAAAGTACTGACTAATGCTTATCTTAAAACACTAATCACATTTCTTAGTATTTTTTTGGTCCACACTGGGAAGATGTACATCAATTCGATTTTCTAGATTGTCAGTTCAGTTCAGCAAGGTCCATTTGCCATTTTTTTCTTCTGCTGCACCCATATCACTTATTAATCCAACAAACTTTAGCCCCTATGATCTTCCTAGCCATGGGATATAGCAACGAATGATACTAATGCCTATCCATACCCAGGGAAACCCTATTATTTAGCAGTGTGGGGCAGATGCTTAATTGAGATAATTATATAACTTACTTATATCATGCTAAGTTCTTTGAAAGAAAAGAAAAATGAGTTGAGTGAAAAAGTATTTAAACACAGTAAAAGAGGATTACACTGTTGTGTGGGTGAGGTAAAGTTTGGCAGATGATAGCGGTAAAGCAGTGAGATCAGGAGTGGAGGCACTGAGCAGTCATGTCTGAGGAATGCTCTCTCTGCTGGGAGAGCAAGCAATCTGACCTTGACCGCAGTAGGAAGTTGTCTGGTCCTGTGCTGCTGTGGGTGAATCAGAGCAAGTAATTAAAGGTATCATAGGACACAAAGTCTCAAAATCGACAAGGAGGGCTGTGGGGTGACGAAGGACCGAGAGTGACATTAGTAGCTTCCAGTTACCGTGAAATGCAGGTTTCAGGAGAGGAGTCACAGCACGCAGCAAACATTTCAATAAGCTTTCCTGTCCACTTGTTGACAGGTCTCTGGGCTGAAATACTGAAGGAAGGAGAACAGAGGTGGGTTTTTGGTAAGTCAGATGAACCAGATGTATGTGTGTGTGTATGTGTATATGTATATGTATATGTGTGTGTCTTCGTATATGGGTGTATATGTCTGTGTATATATGTATGTGTGTATATGTGTGTGTGTGTGTCTGTGTATGTATGTGTCTGTGTATATATATATATATGTATATGTGTGTGTCTGTGTGTGTCTATCTGTGTATATCTGTGTGTGTATACTGACTTGTTTCACACGTTAGTGTGAGGCGCAGAGCATGAGTGGCTCCAGGGTGGTCTGGTTTATTGTAGCACAACAGAGCTGTCTTATTTTAAGCAACAGTTGCTTCTAAACTTTATTTAGCAATGTTAGGGAATTTAAAATCAAGTTCAGATCTGTCACTAAACCATCCTTAAGTCATTCAAGCTTGGAGATGGAAAGCAAAACATACAACACATACGTAGGCTGCTAGCCTACTTTGCAATTTTAAAATAACACCTTTTCTGGTTGCTTATTACATTACTCAGAAAGTCTCACAGGGCAGCATAACAACTGTATGACTCCTCAAGAGTCTCGGAGGGTTTTGTCTGGACTGTGGTCTTCTGGTCATTCTTGGGAGCAAATAAAGGACACAGTTCTGTGGGGAGAGGGATACTGGAGATGTCTGAAAAGAGCTCTAACTCACCCATCTCTGAAAAAAATGCCCAACTGAGCATGTCACTCTATGTTATTCTTCAACATGGAGAGCCAGCAGCCCCGAGTCCTTAAATGACGAATAGCAGACTAGAGATGACAAAGAGTGTGTGAGGCTCATATACACACACTCTGTTCTAAGCAACAATATAGAAAATCCCTCATGGCCTTCAGTGGTGACAAGAGCAGGCTTGGGAGGTGAGTCTGTATTTTCCCTAACAAAACCCTGGAGGAGAGCAACCCACCACTTTCATACTGAAATCTTCTAGTCCATTGTGAGAAACAGAGAGGAAAATACGATTGTGGGATTTTCCCCATATAAGTCACTAAATTCAACAGTGAAGAGTAAGCTAAGTACTGCGGTGAACTCAGTCTGTCCACAGCAAATGGAGTCTGTCCAAATGCCAGTTTGTGGCATTGACTTTAATGACTATAATTTTCTTAATTCTAAGGGAAGTTAAAATTTCATTTGGTTTATTATTTTGAAAGAGAAAAATCCTTTAATCCTTTATTTAAGAATTCAGAGATCTGTGAAGACAAGGCTAAAACTATTTCAGAATTCAAAGGTAAGGAATAAAATTTGAAGAACGCTAAAGATAAGAGAGAAAGTGGCATGTCGAGGGAAAATTTATTTCCAGCAAACTGAGATTTCTGAATGGCAGAAGCTACAGCTGCATAAATAGCTAACGCCAAGAGTACAATAGGAAGCGAGATGGTGCCTCTGTTCAGTCAGGTGCGACAAGGTACTAGCTCAGGAAAGAGTTCCTTTTCCGCTCTTCTGGAAACTTGGAAGTTCTAAGTCATGGACCCCTACATGGACGTAGTACCTGCTGAGACCTTCCCAGGCAGAAGCAGAGTGGATCTAGATGACCAGAGACAATAAGAGAAGATGCATATCTCCCATACATTCATACCTGCAGATGTACTGCAAAGCACACTCAACATCACCGAGAAAACCAACTGAAAAAGTCAGCACTTGTTTAGCATAGTAATAAGCAAAGCACTGAAGAAGGAAAGAAGTGAGGAAAGAAGGGAGTTACTAGGATCACCCTCTCTGTCTCCAAGCTTCTTGGAGAGGGCTGTCTCTCACTTGGGGAAAAAGGAGGGAATAAAGTTTAAGCTGTGCGTGTGTGAATATATATATATATATATATATATATATATATATATATATATATATGGATTTTAATGCCAGACTGCCAGGGTTCATCCCTGAGCAAGGCTGTACCATAGAGGCCAATTCTATGAGTCCAAGAGGCTCACTGTTAAAAGCAAATTCTTCCATGGACTGGTGAGGTTACCAATGGACTGGTGAGATTTTATAAGAACTCAAGATGATACTTTAGGAAACCAAAGGTGTACTGGTGCCTGGGAAATTCCGGAGTCCAGGAGGACAGGTCTTCTCTTATTTTATTATTCTATTATTTTTAGAGTGGGGAGGGCGCTGAGATTGAGTGCAAAGTATTGAACATGCTAAGCCAGTACTCAATTATTGATCTATGCCCTCAGTCCAGGGGGTCCCGCAGAGACTGATACACCAATCAAGGACTATGCATGGAAAGGATCTATACTTCCTGCTCAGATACAGCCCATAGGCAGCTCAGTCTCCATGTGGGTTCCTGAATAAAGGGACCAGGGGCTGTCTCTGTCATGAACTTGATTGCCTGCTCTTTGATCACTTGCCCTTGGCAATGTGGTCTTACCAGGCCACAAAAGAAGAGGATCCAGGTAGTCCTTGTGAGACTTAATAAGCTATGAACTGATGGCAGAGGAGGAGAACCCACCTTTCGGTAGACTAGGGAAAGCGGATGCGGGAACAGGGAGGGAAGGTGGGACTAGAAGGAATTGAGGGAAAGGGCTTCAATCAGAATTTATAATGAACAGAGTTAAAAAAAATAAAAAGAAAATTTAAAAAACATGTGTCATATGCTCAAATATGAAATAATTCTTACTGGTTAGATTTTCTTTTGTTTTTGTTTTTATACAGGAGAAATAAAGCTGAGTGTCTTGTCATAGTGATCCTTGCTATGCATCATTGGGCCTTTCCTTTGGTGTCTGCGTTGGCAGGCCTCTGGATTTTTAGAGGGGTTGCTATAAGACAGTAGATAATTTCCCATCCTGGATTCATTGCTACACACACACACACACAAAGTAATATCTCTTAATTTTGGAGCAATAGTAACTTGTTTTGATTTTTAAAAATTACCATGATTTTTGCCTCCATTATTTCAGACAAACTTGGTTACTTTAGACTGCAGCCTTTCACGAAGCTGAGACATAACTCAGGTATCCCTCTAACTGGTGAAATTCCTTGTTTTGTGTATTTATGTTTCAATGTCTGCATCTTTTTGCCAATGTCCATCTCCTGGGTGCAGGTTTCTCTTTGTTCCCAGATCTCTTTCACTTTATTAGGATACAGAAGAGAAGCCACAGGGCCCCATCTAAGGCAACATGAATGTATCTTAATTTGAAAGTATCTGCAGCAGCTACTTCCAAATAAAATTATATTCGCAGGAATAGGGGACAAGGAAGTCTTTGTGTTCACATACATGTGTTGAAGGAACTGGAATGCTGAGCACACAGGATTGTTCCTTCATGGGAAAGAATACAAAACCTCTTTTCTGAAGTGGATGTGTTTTCTACCCTGGTGACCTTTGCACAGTCAGTGTAGATGGAGACTTTCTGGGACCAGACACTCCTCAAGACTCTCCTCCTAACTCTCCTTGTTTTTCTCAGTCAGTCGACAGAACACTTCTCCATGGAAGATGTCACAAGTACTTCACAGGAGTTTCGATATAGTTACATTGGACTTGTATTTAGTTTACTTTGTTTCTCAAAGAGATTCAGGTATTTTTTTGTTGTTGTTGTTGTGCATGTGGGACTGAGTTAATCATTACAAGTCTATTTTTCATCAGATTGGGCTGTATTAAAATATGCTTAAAATAAAAAACTTGGGGTTATACTACCAAAGCTTGAACCAACATATCTTCTCAGGTATCTGATGTGATTGAGGACTAGATGGTTATATTCCTACATCTCACAAAAGAGATGTAAAGTTTATAAAGGTTGAAAGACATAAACAACTAAGTTGTTTAGGATTTAATAAAAGGATTTAAGGTCTAAAAAGATGTTTTTATGTTGATAAATGTAAGTTATGATAGAAAGTGATATAGGTACATAACTCTGGACTCAACATGATAGGATGGATAGTAGAGTACTATCTCCTAAGAAGGCTCTATTTTTAAAACTGACAAAGACGAAATTAAATTGAGGTACATCGGACAGCAAGAACACTGTCACTAGGAGATTGTTAGGACTCAGCAGTAGACCAGGCTCCTTTGTCTTCTGTAAAAGTGTAATATCTATGGACATCTGTACTGGTCTTCCTAAAGTACAAGATTTCTCTTTACATGGGACAATAATTTTGTTTTAGACAGTGATCAAACTTTGATTGGTCTTATTGCCAAGTAAAACTGTCAGTTTCTGCTTCACTGTCATTATGATCCATTTTACAAATAGAAACAGGCTCAGAGAGTTCCAGAAATGTGGCCAGCTTTTTACACATAGTGACCATGGAGTAGACTTCTACACAGGTCCACCTGACTAGCATGCCACCATGGTAATAATGGATAGTGTGTCCTAAATTAATGAATCAAGTTTCTATGGATGAATAACAGACTTTAGAAAGCACTAATATTAAACCATGAAATTTAGAAAGCACTAATATTAAACCACTTATTCGTGGTTTAATATTAGTGCTTTCTAAAGTCTATTCATAAGAACTATACAACAATATTAAACAGGTTGTAAAGACCTAATACCTGAAAAATTGTATGTAAGCAGCAGAATATGACTCTAAATGGGCATATAGATAGAAGTTGTATTTTAAATCCAATGACATTCTACACCGAGAACTATAACGTACATATTCTTCTTTTTAGGATTTTAGACAATGTATTACCTACTTTCCAATAAATGAGGATTTCATAAAGACCAAAGTAAGAGATTTTTAGATTAAACACCCAGAACTCTATATTACTATCAGATTGGTTTCTGCTGTCTTCTGATTCAGTCTACTTAAATACCCAGAACTCTATCTTACAATCAGATTGGTGTAATTGCTGTCTTCTGATTGAGTTTTCTTTGAAATCTTTCCTCTGCTTGAGCTAATTTCCCTTCCACATAACCCTGCATATTTCTGTTGAAGGATATTTGATTTAATATATGATAACAATTCCTTATTATGTATTTACCATATATATTTAACTATATAGTAAATAGTAATCCTTAAATTTTCACAGTATAAATTTAGTGTATAATTGGTAAAATGAATTGTTGAATCATTAGCATGGAATACAATGACCAAGGACATTATAACTTAACACTTGCAAGTATTTTTTTATAACACCTGTAAGATACATCACAGCCTCCCTGTTCTTAATGTTAAAGGGCATTTTTAGTTACTTTATTAGGACCAGTTTAAACAGCAGAATCATCGGCAATAAGCAAAACTTTGGTTAATTTTGGCCATAAAAAAAAGCAGACTTGCTTGTAGCAAGAAGACAGAGATCATCTACTGCCTTGGTCAAAATGGCTAAGAATGAATATACACTCATGGGGGTGAAGGATGGGTGGGCTTTGTGACCCAAATGTTCAGCCGGTCTACATATCTGTAAATAATCACAAAAACACCACAAATATTTGTTTGGGTGTTAACAAATAAAAGATGAATTTTCAAGTAGAGAACTCAAGAATGACAAAAAAGATGACACTCACTGGTTATGTTTTATTATCTAGCTTTCCTTCTTGCTGTGAAGCTCCAATAAAACCGTAATTGTTACTGCTTTTTTTCTCAGCCTCTAGACCAACATTCTCCACTAGAAACTCAATGTAAGCCACATATGTAAAGATTTCAGTGACCACTGTCAAAAATAAATAAAATGAAGCCTTCCTGTCATTTCTAGGAGACAATCTTACAGCAGACTTCCTGGGAGTCTGGCTCTTATGATCTTCCACCCACCTCTTCTGAGATAACCCTGAGCTTTAGGAGCATGAATTGTATCTAGATGCATCATTACCAAGAGCTGATCTCTGCATTTTGACAAATTGTGGCTTTATGAAATAGTCTTTGTCTGCTGAATAGAGAAACGTATTTGAAAAGAGGAGAGAGAGGGCTACACTTACAAGGAGGTATAATGACAGGTATTATGAATGCAGTTGGAGATCATCCTGGTTTATTCACAAATTTATTCTTCCCACACACTGGCCAAAGAAAATTAACTACTTTGTGTCAACTGAAATCATGCTTTCAGCTGCTAAATTTCTCATTTAGTTTGAATATTCAATATCCAAGATATGGTGAATTGCTCAATTACATAGCCTGCAAGAAAAGAACTTGAAATCTCAAGAAAGAAAGGAAGAAGAGAAAAAAAAACACGTTTTAAAATTACTTTAATATTTTCAAATGTCTTCATTAAAAAAACACTAGCATAAATTTATTTAAACTATCCCATAGATACAGCTTCATAAACTGTTGCGTCACAATGCTGCACAAAGTCATATAACAATGAAGGATTCACAAAGACATTGGCAACACTGAAAAGTTTCTGAAGACGCAGCAACCAAAAATTAATGGAATGTCCAGTACATCGGGCATCTGAGAGGTTTCTGGACAGCGGATGTGTGCTGCGCCACGTGACTCCACTGCAGCCTTGGTTCTGGCCACACCTGACCCATGCAGGGGCAGCACGCAGCCCAAAACACGAGTCTCAAGTTCAAGACTCTCATGTTTATGAATTGCATTATTGCTATCCATACTTGATTTCTGTTATTAGAAAAAAGCAATTGTTTAATATGGGAAACAAAATTTTAATATTTTTATGTGTATCAAATTAGTGTATCTTTCAATTGTGCTGTGCTCAAATGCTTGTTTTTTAAAAATATTCTTTGAGATTGAGTTTCAGTTTTGAAAAAAATTATTCATTTAAAGCAGGAATAGGGTTGGATTTGAGAGGAGTTGGGATAAATATAATCAATGTAATTCCAAGAACTTCTCAAAGGACTAATATAAAATTATTCAATAAGTGTTGGTTTAGGATTAGGACAGGATCTTGAACAATTTCTGAAATGGTCCTCAAATGTTCTGCCATTTTATTTTCTCCAAGTATGTTAGATGGTTTACTCAGTACTGACAAACCCTGAAGGCGCTCTCTGTTTTACAGTACAATACATAATGATATCTTCTTTTAAAGATTTAGTTATTTATTTTACTTGATAGAGTGTTTCACCTGTATATATGACTGTGCATCACATGTGTGCCGGAGGCTCACAGAATCCAGAGAAGGACAATGGATCCACTGAAACTGAACTGAAATTATGGATGGTTTTGAGCTCCCTTATGGATGCTAGGAATGCAATCTGGGTCCTCTAGAGGAGCAGCAAGCCACTGAGCCACATCTCTGCCATGATAATTTAATTCTTTACAAAAATTAACAATTACTAAAACAATCTTTTGTATATTTGTTATTAATAATGGTAAAATTATATACATATATACATATAGCAAATACTTTTTTAAAAAAATTATTTTGATCCTTCTTAAAAACTCATGGTTTTATTATTATTTTATTATTTTTTATTATTATAACTGTCTTCACAGTTCTTATAACTTCAGGTTCTGCTGATATCATGGTATATAATAAGAATCCGAAGTGAAGAAAGGATGCTGAAGAAAAGTTAGTTCATAGGATCTTTTATTTAAATGCTGATTGTTTTGAAATCCCCTGCAAAAAAATAAAAAATAAACCTCATGCTGATGTGGAAATCATGAATAATAATAATATTAATAACAAAATTTGGGAATCACCGTTTCCCAAAATTTGACTCCATTTAATGTGTTCTGTTCACTTCAGAAGTCTTAGGTTGAGCAGAACAAAAGTGCTGGAGATGAGGACGGGTCCAGAGGGTGGGATGTTTACATGGGTCAGGACCACATGACCCATCCTAACAGGCTCTATCCTGAGTTGCCCAGTATCTTACCAGATATCTCTTCTTTCTTCCATCCCGTGCACTGCAGGGAATGAAGAAAGCACAGAAACAGGGGTTGGTATTAGCTTTTTAAAACACTTTTATTTACATTTCTTATATCTTTTTCTCCCTACTCCACCCCAATCCCTTCCATCACCCCAACACCAGGTAGTGGAGAGAAAGGGTTAGTGGAAGAGAGGGTGCATTTCTTTCTTAGCTGTTTCCTGCTGGTTAGGATCATAGGGTTGCTTGAAGCCTTTCCAGTGCTTGTTTCAGAAGATCTCCATCTTTTTGTTTCACAACAACAAACAAAGAGCAAGAGGGAAGCAGGAGCAGCGTTCTTTCTCCTGTATTTACTCTCTGGACTCTGGCATTTATTCTCTCTCCATAGTCCTCAGACTCAAACCATCTGCAGCTGGCAAACATCTCCTCTCAGAGCCCACATGAGGCAAATAGTCTGCTGCTGTGGACCATCTGAATCAGTCATACATCCCACACCTGGGACCAAAACAAAACCATGGTTATCTCCACAACAAACAGGAGCTTAGGAAGCTAGCAAGGAACTCCATATTACAAGAATACCCAACACTTGGTGCTCACAGGTAATAAGATTGTGCATCACACAACAAACAAATGCCTATGAAAATGTTCAGAATAATCATTGACTGAGAAATAAAATTATTTTAAATCAATGTAAATATTAAGGAATTCTAACAATGTTTGTATTTATTTTCTCTCTCTTGAGACTATCACACACAGACATGTGTGATCAATAAGGAAACAGTTTGAGTTCAGACAGGGCAGCAGAGCCTACTAACATTTTAATGCGCTAGAATTCTCATGTTAGTCTATGAGACTCATGTATTTAATAGATTAATTCTATTTATAATTATATAAATATGTAATCAAAAGTGACAAAGCCATAATTGACATTGTGTTAGTCTTTATAGCATAAGGAGAAGTAACTCTCTTTTAAAGCAAAGCATAGATTTCTTTTAACTTAGAGGTGATAGGAAAGAATTTTGTGACACTCTCCACTTAAAAATGAATAATTTGTGGAAGTCAATAATGTAACTTGTATGGGAAATACTATAAATTTAGATGAACTTTCTACAAGTCTTCCAAGATGCAACATGCACGTAATTTCCTTTTTAGTAGATGATCAATATTTACACAGAAAACTGTTGTTCAAAAGTCCAACACAGTGCTATGGAAGCCAAAAGAAGACAAACACTGGTCTAACCCTATAGCATGTCATGTTTACCAAATTTTCCACCATATCCTTATCCATGTTTTTCGTTTACCGTCTCAGAAAGTTCATGTCGGTATCATCAGCTCATGCACCTCTTACTGTTTTGTTTGTGTGTACAGTGCCTTATTCCTTAAGTGCTTCACCTTCAGTGAACAGCCATGCTTAAAACTATGTTTAAAATCTCCTTTTACTAAACCCTATCTCTCATCCTGGTTCATTCTGAAGTTTCTGGCCAAGACATCTCAATGAACTGGCTTTGACAGATTTTGTGTCCAGAACAGATAGGGGACGGTGCACATTCCTGCTGAACCTGACTGTCAGTTTTGAGGATAAAATGGGATCCTTTTGAAGAATTTTAAGTGAGGTTTTTCTTCTGCATTGTCACTTGTCTCCTAAGTATTGTGTTTTATGATTACTATTTGCTTCTAGATTCCTTCTTGACCCTAAAATATTTTGGAAGTTATTCTTTTATTTTAATTAATTGATCAGTTAAGTAATTTATTTTATGTTTATGGATGTCTGCTCTGTATATAAATGTGTACACAACATGTGTGTGTTCCTTGAGACTGCAGAGGACAGAAGACCATGTTGAACATTCTGGAAACAGACTCCTAGGTTGTTATGTATTACCATTTTTGTGCTGGGAATCAAACCCAGGTCCCAATGTCATACTGACAGCTTGCTTTTTGGACCACAAACTTTGCTATTAGTGAGGATCTGATTCCTGATTTAGTACAGGATATTCACTGTGGGGTGATTCATTGAAAAAGAATATTCTATAAAGGTCTGTGGTGCCTTGAATAGGAAAACGGACGCCATAGGCCTCTCTCTTTAAGCGCTGAGGCACTAGGGAGTGGCACTAATTGAGAAGGGTTAGGAAATGCGGCTTTGTTAAAATAGGTGCTGCCTTCTTGGAGAAAGTATGTCTCTTGGGGTGGGCTCTGAGGTTTCAGAAGCCCAAAGAGGCCCAGCAGCTCTCCCTGACTCCTGTGGATGTGAATGTAAAACTTTTCCAGCTACCTCTCTAGTGTCATGTCTGCCTGAGTGCCACCATGCTCCCCACTTCTAAAATCATAAATTCTTAACTAAGTGTTTTCTTCCATAAGAGTTTCAGTGGTCATGGTGTCTCTTCACAGCAACAGGGCATGTGACTAAGACATGCTCTCAGGCTATGTTGATGAATTTATGCTCCTCGTATTAGGTTTTCAGAGCTTCCTAAATACTTAAGTAAAAATATCTTTTGCACACAGGTCTATCTACTTTGTGTATTCGTATTCTTATATTCTTAAGAACAATGGTTCTCAACCCTCCTAATGCTGAGACCATTTAAAATAGATTCTCGTGTTGTGGTGACTCCCAACCATAAAATTATTTTCGTTGCTACTTCATAACTGTAATTTTGATACTGCCGTGGATCATAGTGTAAACATTTTTGGAGACACAGGTTTGCCAAAGGGGTTACAACCGCAAGTTACGAACAACTGCTTAAGAGGATCAAGGTCATTGGGGCATTCAGAAACTTGATGCTAAATGAGGAATCTAGTGTATTTCATTTCAGGAATCACACATAAACACAAGGTGTCACAGTGAAGGATTTAAGAAGGATGTGCAGAGAGCATTGTGCTCTTTACTCCATTTCACTAATTGGGGCAGAAGAATAAAGAAATATTCCTGAGCTATACCATGGAGTTTTGATATTTGCATGGCCTATAAAATGTCAATTTTCAGTTAAGTTTCTCTTCAAACTAATCTCATCTGTAAATATCACAGCTTCAACTTCGGCACTTCATTGCCAACGAGGATATGCTATGCAGAGAAGGTGCAAGCTGGGTCACACAGTGTTCAATGGCTTCATTGTATTCATGACAAGTGATAAGACAAGAAAAAATAGAAAAGGAAGACAGTGTTATAAATTTGGATTGGTTCCTTGGCATAGTCTTTTCTCATGCCCAGCATGTAGAAAGCACCAAGATGGATGTGCTGCCAGTGGTACAAAGTGTAACTGAACTGGAAAACCTGGACATTCCCGGTGGGTATCTTCTTCATGGGGTATATTTCGCAATGCCCCGTGCAATGTGGACTTCTAGTAAATCACATTAAGATCCTTGCCCTCTAGAAAACCTGACAAAACACAACATTCTCCCCCCCCCCATTAAGATGTCCACATGGGTATAATAGAGGAACAAGTGTAATGGGTTCATCCAAATGCTCTCTGCCTGGTGCTTATTTAGACTGGTTCCACAATAATAACTCAACCCTGTTCTCTAAACATGAGAAGAAAAAATATCCAGCATAGGAAGATCTTAGGTCTTAGTGTTGTTTATGTAGATTGACTTAGCACCAAACTGTGTTCTAGCTGTTTATGTTCAAAGCTGTTGACAAATATTCCTGAGCTATATCTCACACACCTTTAATAATAAATGAATGTCCTCCATGAGCTAGCATCAGTGTCTGCATAGCTGCTCAGCTTAAGGAGAATGAGTGACAGGTGGGTGTTGAATCCCACACAAGTCCTTTGAAGTCACCTTTAGTTTACAGAGAATTTGGTGGCAGAAATGTGAGTGTTTCTACAGGCTCAGATTTTTAATCCCTTGGTCCCCGAGTATCTGGCGATGTTTGGGGAATGTGTGAAGCCGAATGCTGGACTTCCTTTGAAGTTCCAATACATCACATATAAACCTTACCACAGGTAGAAAACATAATTTTCTGGAGGAAATAAAGCTTTGGGTTTTGAGTTTTCAAACCTTGCCCGTCACACACACACACAAATGTCCCAGTTAAATTCCATGCTGTACAATATTCTCATCTTCAAAGTAGGTGAGAATGATTTCTGAGCATCTGGCCAGAAATATATTTCTGACTACCTACCCAATCTTAGTGGGACTAAAGTTCATCACAAAAATAAAAGACACCAATGCTGACAGAAATCTCACAATATACCTACCCCGCACAACATTTTATAGCATAAAATACAGTAATTGCAAAGGCTGATCTGGGATAATTAAACCGAAGTTCACAGGAAAATGCAGCAGTAATTGACTGTCAGGAGGCTGTAATGTTTGTTGCAGCTCTAAAATAGCCAAATTATCTTGGGCTACCTTTGGCTCATTTAGTCACCATGTTTTCATGACTATCAAGTGAGTTCCTTCGGAATTCATGAAGAAAACTCTACCTTCATTTTCATAGGATAATTCATGTATATGCATGTCTCATGGACATATCACACACACACACACACACACACACAAAACTGAAAACTGAATTAAAGTTTAACTAAAATAAAATTTCAAACTTCTCTGAAATTTTCTATTTTTTTCTTTCAATGAGATTTTTGAGTAAAGAAATGGTACTTGGTGAAAAAACTGAGAGAATAAATGAAAGACTTGTGAAAAGAACAAAAATAAAGTGGAAATAATTAAAGTTTCTAAATACATGGATTTAATAATGAGAATATATCAGTTATACCATAACTGGTAATTTTCATTATCAGGTGAATCAGTTTTTAATTTTATCAGGATATTGTAATATATGGAATTCATATTGGTTATTGTTTTATTGAAATCTAATTTTACAACAACAGTATTTCTTTCAAGTTATAAATGTTTTAATTATCTGTGTCTGAGGAGCGATATTTTTGAGTATTGGTTACTATATTACATGTTCATGTACACTGAATTATTCTATCATAATATAGGGTAGATTAAAATATTAGGTGTTCACACACCTTTAATAATAAATGAATGTCCTCCATGAGCTAGCTTTTTGAGAGTCAGGGAAGGTCTGTTTCCCACATTATGACTAGGATACATGCCATGCACTTTGACCTCATTGGTATTCATATTTGACTCACAGGATTTAGTCATTATAGGAGGCCTATTAGTGGACATGACAGCATTATTGGGGAAAAGTTTGATAATATCATATAAAATATTTTCATATGGGAAAATACTAATTCCTAATGTGAACAATTTCTTTTTAACAGTACAGAGATCTGCAGTACAGTACAGAGTATTTCCATGCTCATATTCTTTGCAAAGTAATTTATAAGCACTCCAGAGGTTTATTAATTTTGCCTACTTGTAAGTAATGTCACTTTTTCTGCTCACAGTTTTACTTCCATAGAATGCCATTTAAACATCAATAGGGATATAAGATTGTCTTATTAGAGCTGAAAAATGTAGAGAAATACCATCATACATTTTTAAACTTAGTGACCTCTCCCATCAACCACCAATCAACGAAATGCCCCACAGGCTTTCCCACAGACCAGTCTGATGGAGGCTTCTTCTAAGTTGAGACTGCCTCTTTCCAGATGACTCAGGTGTCATATTGATTAAAAATAAATTAAACAAAACGTTCCTCAATGGACAAGTTTTGCCAATGTTGTGGTATTTGTAGCTCACAAGGGTTACAGCTTGAAAATCTCACAGGCAAACCTAGGATCCTTCCTAAAATATATCCGTATTTTAAAAGAGTTTAAGTGGATTTATTGTGTGTAGAAAAACAATGCCCCCACTGTATAACACGGGCTAACAAATTTAAAGCTGAGTGACAAGAATGGATGCTTTGCCATAGCAGACTAGGTCTTCCCATAACAACCAAGACAACCAAAGGTAAAACTAGTGCATACAGTCCTTCACTGAGTCTTCGTCTCCAGACAATTCTGGGTTATATACAGTTAAAGCAAGCTATTATCTATCTATCTATCTATCTATCTATCTATCTATCTATAAGTCATCCATCTTTCTGTCTGTCTATCTATATATCTATCATCTATCAATGTGTACATGTCACCTATCATCTGTAAAACATCTGTCAGATATATATCATCTATCAGTTGATCATCTACCTAACATCTGTCTATCTATCATCTATCTACCATCTGTTTATCACCTATGAGTCTATCTGTCTCCCTGCCTATCTTCTGTTATCTGTCTATCATCTGTCTATAATTTATCTTTCACGTACACACATATGATTAAATGCATACATACAACCTTCCTAGTCCATTTACTGTTGCTCACACATCTGGTTTTAAGGCTGACCATCTCTTGTTTGACAAACAGTTATGGGGCTTTGTAGGCTTAGATTGTCCAGACACCTACTTTATTTAAGGTTCTAAAATGCCTCTACTTTCTTTCCAACCTCCTAATCTTAGGTAGGAGATTGGTAGAGTTCTTTTTATTTCTACTAAATAAGGTTTAGTAGAAAAGACCAAAGCCCATGTCAAGATCAGACTCCTCAGATTCTCCCTTCTTTGTTTCCACTTTCTTCTCCTCAGCTGGGGCAGTAGTGGTAGCTGGGGAAGGGCCTCCTTTTGGCACAGCTTCATCTTTTGACGTTCAGTGGCTGTTATAGTCACTGTTTTATTTTTGTGTGAAGAAAGACCAAGGCAACTATTGTAAGAGACAGTGTTAATTGTTGGTCTGATTACAGTGTCAGAGGTTTAATTCATTAACATCATGCCAGGGATCATGAAGGCAGACATGGAACTGTATAATGATTCATATGCAGAAAGAGAGAGAAAGAGAGAGACAGAGAGACAGAGAGAGCAACAGACTAGGCCTGTCATAGCCTCAAAGGTGGTGATTAGAGAAAAAATATTGGGTACACAGTGAAGATTTAACTGAGTGGGAATCATGCATTTTAAGGTCACTTGTATGCGCAGTAAGAGAAATCACAACAAAACGAATACATAGTTGGTGGAACATATTTTTGCCTTGAAGCTATGCTATTGATATTCAATTTAAACTTTTTATAATCAAGAAAGTAGTTTATTAGACTTGGAAAATAATTTGAATGAGACCCATTTATAAATTTGTTCACAGTAAGCTGGGAATGGACATCGAGCACTTAGACCTTGGTCATAAGACCAGTTGATATTGCCATTCTTGAGACATCTCACGTGGACTGTGCTCTTTCGGTGGTATAACGTCACCAAACCAGCTTGTTGTGACCATGGATTAAAATTTAGTGGATTATGATGTTTGTTGACGTTGTTTCTGAATGTCAAGAGTTCAGGAACATTACACTCCACTGAGTTTAATCCCATTGTTTAAAATAAAGCAATGCCAGACACATGCAAATACTGTCACCCATATTTCTCTGGAAATTAAAAAAAAAAATAATTGGTTCATTGGCACCAGGCCCACGTATTTCTTTTGATGAAAACTTAAAAGCTTCATGAGCATTTTCAGTTCTTCATTCAACAGCAGCTGCACGACTCTGCTCTTCTGCTCCAGAAGAAGGTGGATTCTAGAAGATGAAGGTCCTTCTGCTCGCTGCTCTAGCCTGTTTGGTGTCCACCAGGGAACCATTACGGGTACAAGGATGGGATTTCAGGAGGTTATACAAAGGCAAAAGTGGAAGTGATGACCACCTTTTGACATGTCAACCAATTTGATTCTATGAATACATGGTTTTCTTTTGCTTTTGTAATTGTATATGGTCCAGTCTCTTTAAAGAGTTATTTCTTTTAGTTTTAAGATTTAATTACCCTGAGCTTTTTTGGAAGGGAGACTTGATAACTGCTTCTATTTCCTTAGGGGATACAGGACTATTAAATTTATTTACCGCTCTTGATTCAACTTTGGTAAATGGAATCTATCAAGAAAATTGTCAGTTTCATTTAGATTTCAAGTTTTGTGGCATATAGACTTTTGAAGTAAGACCTAATGATTCTA
Source organism: Meriones unguiculatus (assembly GCF_030254825.1). Lineage (NCBI taxonomy): Eukaryota > Metazoa > Chordata > Mammalia > Rodentia > Muridae > Meriones > Meriones unguiculatus. The sequence continues at coordinate 5,256,798 of NC_083368.1, read as the reverse complement.
TGAAATTCGTGAGTGTCTGTTGTTATTTCCACCCTTTGATTTCTGATTTTGCTGATCTGAATAGTGTCTCTCTAGGTATTTTATTTAGTTTGGCTAAAGATGCTGATTTTTCTCAAAGAAACAGCTCTTGGTTTCATTGATTCTTTGTATTGTTTTCTTTGTTTTTAATTTATTGATTTCAGCCGTGAGTTTGAGTATTCCTAGTTGTCTACTCCTCCTGTGTGTGTCTCTTTCTTTCTTTCTTTCTTTCTTTCTTTCTTTCTTTCTTTCTTTCTTTCTTCTTTCTTTCTAGAAGTCTCAAACTTCTTTCTGAAGGCACTTAGTGCTAAGAACTTTCCTCTTAGAACTGCCTTCATTGCCACAAGAGACATTGTTCAGAACAGACCACCAACAGCACAGTTTCTTAGATCAATAATCAACAAATGGGACTTCATGAAACTGAAAAGCTCTGTAAAGCAAAGACCATTGTCAGTAGAATAAAATGACAGCCTACAGACTGGGAAAGGATTTTCACCAATCCAATAACTGACAGAGGGCTAATATCCAGAATATATAAAGACCTCAAGATGTTAAATACCAACAAACCAAGTAATCCAATTAATAAATGAGGTACGTTCTGGATGTTAGCACTCTGACCAATACAGGGTTGGTGAAGATACTTTCCCAATCTGTTGTCTATTGTTTTGTTCTGCTGACTGTGTCCTTTGCTTTACAGAAGCTTTTCAGTTTCGTGAAGTCCCATTTATTGATTGTTGATCTCATAGTCTGTGCTGTTGGTGTCTGTTCAGGAAGTTGTCTCTTGGGCCAGTGAGGTCAAGGTTTTTTCCCACTTTTTCTTCTAACAGGTTTAGTGTATCTGGTTTTAGGTTTAGGTCTTTGATTCACCTGGACTTTAGTTTTGTGCAGAGTGATAAGTATGGATCTATTTGCATTTTCCTACATGTAGACATCCAGTTAAACCAGCACCATTTGTTGAAGATGCTCTCTTTTTAACATTGTATAGTTTTGGCATCTTTGTCAAAAATCAGGTGTTCATAAGTATGTGGGTTTATTTCTGGATCTTCTATTAGATTCCATTGATCCACCATTCTGTTTCTATGCCAGTACCATGCAGTTTTTATTACTGTTGCTCTAAAGTACAGCAACAGTAATAAGATCAGGGATGGAGATACCTCCAGAAGATCTTTTATTGTACAAAATTGTTTTAGCAATTCTGGGTTTCTTGTTATTCCATATGAAGTTGAGATTTTTTCTTTCAAGGTCTGTAAAGAATTGTGTTGGTAATTTGATGGGAATTGCATTGAATCTGTAGATTGCTTTTGGTAAGATGGCCATTTTCACTATGTGAATTCTGCAAAGCCATGAGCATGGGAGATCTTTCCATCTTCTGATATCTTATTCTAATTCTTTCTTCAGAGACTTGAATTTTTTTTCATACAAGTCATTGACTTGCTCGGTTAGGGTCACACCAAGGTACTTTATGTCTTTTGTGGCAATTGTGAAAGGTGTTGTTTCCCTAATTTCTTTCTCAGCCCTTTTGTCTTTTGTATACAGGAGGGCTTCTGATTTTTTTTTTTTAGTTGATTTTGTATCCATCCACTTTGCTCAAGATGTTTATCAGCTGAAGGAGTTCTCTGGTAGAATTTTTGGGGTCACTCATGTATACTATCTTATCATCTGCCGATAGTGATACTTTGATTTCTTCCTTTCTGATTTGAATACTCTTGAGCTCCTTTAGTTATGTTATTGCTCTAGGTAGGACTTCAAGAACTATATTGAAGAGATAAGGAGAAGGTGGGCAGCCTTGCCTTGTCCCTGATTTCAGTAGAATTGATTTAAGTTTCTCTCCATTGAGTTTGATGTAGGCTATAGGCTTGTTGTATATTGCATTTACTCTGTTTAGGTATGTGCCTTGTATCCCTGATCTCTCCAAAACTTTAAACATGAATGGGTGTTGGATTTTGACAAATGTTTTTTTGGCATCTAAGGAGATGATCATGTTTTTTTGTTTTTCCTCTTTTTTTTTATGTGGTGGATTATATTGATGAATTTCCGTATATTGAACCACCCCTGAATGCCTGGGATGAAACCTACTTGGTCATGGTGGATGATATTTTTTTGTGTGTGTTTTTGGATTCTGTTTGCTAGTATTTTATTGAGTATTTTTGTGTCAATGTTCATACGAGATATAAGCCTGAAGTTCTCTCTTTTTTTTAACTAGTTCTTTTATTTATTTTTATATTAATTTCAGCTTATTCACTTTGTACCCCTTTGCCCCCTTCTTCATTCCCTCCCAATTTCAACCTCCCACCCTCATCTCCTCCCTTGCTGCTCTCCAAGTCCACTGATAGGGAAGGTCCTCCTCCCTTCCATCTCACCCTAGCTTATCTGGTTTCATCAGAACTGGCTGCATTGCCCTCTTCTGTGGCCTGGCAAGGCTGCTTCCCACTTGGGCACTGAGCTACCATGGGCTACATTTGAGCAGGGGTTCTAGGTTATATTCGTGAATGGTCCTTGGTTGGAGTATCAATCCCAGAAAATACCCCTGTGCCCAATTATTTTGGTTCTGTTACTCTCCTTATGGAGCACCTATCCTCTTTTTTGTTGGTTCTTTGTCTTTTAGGTAAAAAAGGTTACTGTGGCCTCATAGAGTGAGTTTAACACCAAGAAACCAAGATATCCAATTAAAAAAATAGGATACAAAGCTAAACAGAGAATTCTCAGTAGAGGAATATCAACTGGCAGAAAAATTTAAAGCAATGCTCAACACTCTTAGTCATAATAATGACTAAGATTTCAGCTTATACCCATTAGAATAGCTAAAATAAAAAAAAAAAAAACTCAAGGGACAACACATGCTGGAGAGGATGTGAAGAAAGGGGAACCCTCTCCTATTGCTGGTGCAAGTGTAACCTTGTACAACCACTTTGGAAATCAATCTGCGCTTTCTCAGAAAATTAGGAATAATGCTATCTCAAGATATAGCTATACCACTCCTACGCATATATTTGAAAGATGCTCAAGCATACAACAAGAACATTTGCTCAACTATGTTTATAGCAATTTTATTCGTAATAGCCAGAATCTGGAAATAACCTAGATGTACCTCAAACAAGGAATGGATACAGAAATTGTGCTACATTTATACAATGGAATAGTACTCAGCAATTAAAAACAAGAAAATTATGAAAATTTCAGGCAAATGGATGGATCTAGAAGGCATCATCCTGAGTGAGGTACAGAGAACCAGAATGATACACATGCTACATATTCACTTATAAGTTTATATTAGCCATATGATATAGAATAAACATTCTTAAATCTATAGTCCTAAAGAAGCTAAACAACAAGAAGGACCCTAGGAAAGATGCTTAATCCTCATTCAGAAAGTCACACAGTATAGGCATGTATAGCAGGAAAAGATGAGAAACAGGGCAGGAACCTACTGGAGAAGGCCTCTGAAAGAATTTACCTAGAAGGGTATCGAAGCTGATTTTGAGAATTATAGCCAAACTTTTAGCAGAGTACAGGGAATCTCAGGGAAGAAGGAGGAGATAGAAAGACTTGGACAGGACAGGAGCTCCACAAGGAGACCAACAGAGCCAAAAAATCTGGGACCAGAGTAGCTTGCAGCGACGGAGAGGACCTAGAACTTCTGTTCAGATGAAGCCCATAGGCAAATCAGTCTCCATGTGGGTTCCCTAATAACGAGATCAGGGGCTGTCTCTGATATGGACTCAGTGGCTGGGTCTTTGATCACCCCCCTTCTGTGTGGGGCGGGGGGGGTGGCGCAGCCTTCCTAGGACACAGAGGAAGAGGATGCAGCCAGTTCTTATGAGACCTGATAGGCTAGGGTCAGATTGTCCGGGAGGAAGACTTCCCCTATCAGTGGACTAGGAGATGGTCATAGGGGGAGAAGAAAGAGGGAGTGTGGGACTAGGAGGAGATGAAGGAGGGGGCTACAGCCAGAATAAAAAGAGAATAAACTGTTATAAGAAAGAAATAAGTAAATAAATGAAAAAAGGATTGTAATTACTCCATTGCACTTCCTATAGTTCCTACTTTCATTTTCCTTGAGTAAAAGAGTGAAAAATAATCTGTTTTTAATGTATTTTTCCTTATTTTTTTTATACTTTAGCATAACTAATGTTTTTTACAGTTGAAACATAATATACCTTTGCATAAAAGATTTTACTATCCTATAAGAATTCTAGAATGAATTTTAATAAATATAATAGAAAAATTATAATAATTTTAATACCTGCAGGACCAACACATTGTGTGTCATTTGCTGAAGAATACATTTCTCTATGTTTAAAGACATCCTACTATGGTCAATATGAACAGTTATATTGGTATTAATTGTAATCCAGTTATGTCTCTAAAAACAGACGTGATGTTTTTTTGATGTTTGCATGTCTGTGTGTTTGTGACTGTGGGTTCACAATTGCTGCAGCAGAAATGTAGAAACTAAAGCAAAGCCTCCAAACAGGTACAATTTTCATTCTTTCCTCTTGTGATCAGAGGGATTTCTCAGGAGAAAATGGGATCTGATGCTTTGGCATACAAAGACATCAAAATCATCAAAACATGATTTATTCTTTTTATTTACTTTGAGTATATTTAGTATGCAGATTTTATTATATTTTCTTTTGGATTACTTATGTGTGTTGATACTCCTTCATTATAGAGACCTTTATTTTTTATTTTCCACTTTTTTCTCAATCATATTTCTGCATGATATAAAATTATTATCATTACTTAAATGTATATATGTTTTCAAATAAGGCGTTGGGCAATTTTATGGTCTAAACAGAAATGAACAGTAATGCTGTTATCACGGTATATGTGTAATACATTATATGTCACAATATAAAATATTTTCTATTTCTTTACCTTAATATTTATAACTTACTATTTTTTTCTAACCATTGCTTTTATCTTTAAATTTTTACTAATTTTATTTTACTGTTTTTATGGGTGTGGGTGTTTGGTCTGCATGTTGCACTGTGTGTAAGCAGTAACCTCAGCCTTGGAAATAAAGCTACAGAAGTTTATGCACAAACATGTGGGTGCTGGGACTTCAACTTCTATCGTCTAATGAATTTAATTCACATTAATTTTTAGTTTTCAGGGAACTTTAAAACCATCTACCTAGCAGCCAAATATCTGAGGTCAACAGAAGAAAAGAGTCAAGTGGAGATACTGATGCGTGAAGTGAAGTATTTTAACTATTACAGAGCCATGAGCATGATGTTCTATCTCAGGTAAAAACTTCTCCAGTAGAAAAGCTGCTCCAGACATTCCCAATATGCTTCTGAAGACAAGATGACGATTTGGATCTAATCATTCAAAAGCTGAATTTAAGAGTAACCTTATCCAAAATATATTAAACTCAAGTGTTCATATGTTGTAGTTTTAATTTTTTCTATTAAAATACTGAAAATATAAACTCAAAGAGTAAAAACTACATTATGTAAAGAAACTGATTTTTCTAAAAGTAAAATATGAGTAGGTGTGAATGTGAATAAAGGAAAATCTGAGATGGTAAATATCAAAAGAGCAGTGTTTCTTACCTCACTGTGAAGAATGCTCCTTCTTCTGAAAACCAGCCTCATGACTGGATAGCTATCCTAGCATCAGTGAGGTCATTGGCAGAACTTCTGTGACTCAGGTCATCCTGTCAGTTATGGGTCTGGTGCTCATTCTCATCCACATGTCATGGTGAACACAGAAAGTCAGTTTATATCTGTAAAGAGTCACAGACCAAACAAATATTTATTGAAAATATTTACAATCCATGGAATAACATCATGGAAGACAGGGACAGGGCAGCAAATGTGTCTCAGTTTCAGCAAGATTGTTCTTCTTGAGACACAAACGCATGTGGGATGATAAATGTTAAATTATGAGTGATTATTGTTTATATTTTTTTGTTTAGGAAAAATGGGACGTGCCAACTACATTCAGCTTGGGCAGATAAAATTGAATTGAGGTATTGCCCTGGGAAATCTCAGAAATGTGAGTATCAGCTGTTCAGGATAGCTGCGTTATTTACATGTTCTGTATGGGATCTCTCTAATGGGTAACTGTTCCATTGTGTCTCAAGTTTCAGCAAGTTTCAACCTAGCAAAATGCTTGAAGAAGAGCGAGACTGACTTAATTCTTGGGATTTGGCGGTTGCGTGATCCCCATCTTCACTTCCCACAAGCATACTATTATCCAATAGCTCCTGTGTGGGGCACAGTCAATTGTGAGTAAAATCTTCATTACCTGCTTTCATCAACTGTGAAAACAAAATGCAAATATGAATCTTGCTAAATGGCACAAAAATAAAGAAAGAAAGAAAGAAACAAATAAATAAAGACAGAATTTGCTAAAGTTGGTTAAGTACAGGTATGCTCCTGACTTTTGTATTTCATGTTAGAAGATAAAGGAATGTTTCCATGACCCAATAATTTAATACAGAAATATATTTTTTGTGTCCTAGCAATACTAGGATTACTGTGAAGGAGTTGTTTGATGATGTTGCTTTGGGAATGTTACAATTAAAAATAAACATGTGCTGGGCCCAGTGGCATTTGCCTCCCAGCACTCAGGGAGGCAGAGGCAGGTGGATCTTTTTGAATTTGAGGCTGGCCTTGGCTACAAAGGGAGTCCAGGACAGCCAAAGTTTTACAGAGAAACCCTGCCTAAAAAAAGAAAACAACCCACAAACAAATAAATAAATACATTGACTCAAAAGCTTATGTTTATGGATAAGTATATTTACTTAATAAATTATCATTTTTATGTAACAATGTGATACAAAATTTTAATAATATAAGATATAATTATAACATATATAAAACATAGTAACATAATACATACAACCATGGGGATGATAATGATTGAAAAAAAGGAATCCTGATTTTGAAGTAGAATGTAGATGCGTATACACTCTGATTTGTGGAAAAGAGGGAAGTTGGCAAAATGATGGAACCATTTAAAAATCTTCAAAATGAACAACAAATAAACAAATAAATATATAAATAGGAATCTCTAGACATTGTTTTAATGAAGGATTTTTTTCCCCCAGATCCAAATGAGTTTTCTTTTCGTATACATTTTGCCTCAAACTCTACCATCCTATTTGAGAGCAACTTTCTTACTGCTGACAAGTTCCACCAGAGGCTGATAGTAGCACTGGGTATGTAAATCTCATGCGGTACAAGCCTTTCCTTTTTCTGTTGGTTAATTCAACATAACTGTGTCCCTGCATTTAGTTTCATGACCCACTGATGTAGGAAGGTGTTCTCTCACATATAATCACAATTGTGTGAAATTAGAGTTGAATTGTACAGGATACTTGTACATAAAAATAATAATAATAATAATAATAATAAAATTTTAATATTCCTGTTTTTTAAATCATTATCTTAGACATAATGAGATGAAAATTTGTTAATTTATCCCCAGAATGAATGTGTGATCTGACTTCAGAATGTTTCTCTGTCATCACCATTCTGATAGAGAGGGAGGGATAGATGAGGTAGTGGGATTTACCAAGTGACGACAAAGTTTTATGACTTCAAACTTTTAGATGTGATTATAATGGGCATCTCTTCTGACTTTCCCTCCATGAAATGCAGGAACAGGAACAAGTATCCCTGAAGGAGTGTGGGAAAAATTCACAGAGCTGACACAGCGCTACAAAATCCCTGCTGCAAATATTGAAAATGTCTATGAAACAGGTAAGTCAGTTCCTGTAAAACTGACTTGAAATTAGTGCAAATCATAAAAGTTCGTATAAAATACTTACAAAAAGGGGGAGTTAGTAGGATCTGGAGAGGACAGGAGCTCCACAAGTTCCAAATATATCTGGATCCAGGGGTCTTTTCTGAGACTTTCTCCAACAAAGGACTGTGAATGGATATAATTTAGAACCCCTGCCCAGATATAGCCCATTGCAGCTCAGTTTCCAAGTGGGTTCCCTAGTAAGGGGAACAAGGATTATCTCTGACATGAACTCAATGGCTGGCTCTTTGACCTCCCCCACCCCATGGGAGGAGCAGCCTTGCTAGGCCACTGAGGAGAACATCGTAGCCAGCACTGAAGAGACCTGATAAGCTAGGATCAGATAGAAGGGGAGGACCTCCCCCATTAGTGGACTTAGAGAGGGGCAGGAAGGAGATGAGGAGGGAGGGTGGGATTGGGAGAGAATGAGGGAGGGGGTACTACTGGGATACAAAGTAAATAAACTGAAATTAATATAAAAAATAAAATACAAAAATAATAAAGTAGCCATATTAAAAAATACTTACAAAAATACGAGGGAAATACAATAATGTTTCTTTAATTCTTTTTTTTGTCTCACCTTACAGATGAATGCCCTAAATAGAAGTCTTGATCTCATAAATAGAAACATTGTACTATTTGCTATTCTTGACTCATTGGAATTAAATTTGAGGTCAATTAAGTTGTCTAATAGAAAGTAATCACTATTCTTGTTTGGGAACTTTTGCAACCCTCAATTTGTGGAGAATCATTACTGACTTCATGGATGATGAAATTGGAACCACATATTGTAAAAGTGATTTTAATAAAGCTCCCAATGTGTGTCATACAGTGTAATTTATCAGGATCTAAAATCTTGGCCACCTTCATTACCCTATCATGAATGGGAAGAATTTGTGGATTTCAAAATTTAGGAGTAAGATTATAGAAAGCTCCTAATGATATCAGGTATTTCAATTACTTTTTCCTCTGTTATTCATTTCACAATATTTCCAAAAATATCTTAGAGTGACACACAAGATACAGTGTCCCCTTGATGGCAGATTCTCATGGTACACCTCTGAGCTGACTTCATTACAAATCATGGTCGAATTGTTTCACCCAAAACAGTCTCTTTTTTTATATCTATCTATCTATCTATCTATCTATCTATCTATCTATCTATACATACATAGTGTATGTGTGTACATATATATGCATGCAACAGCAAATATTATAAATATTGTTTTTATTGAAATTTCATGGTGGAATTGTTTCACAGTGTGCTTGGCAACATATGAATACATACATGCCTGCTACACCAATTAATTGAAAAACAACAAGAGGAAATACTTAGGATTAGAGGGATTAAAAAGCAGTGACATAGTTATTATAATAGAGATATTAAAGAAAAAAAATCAGTTGTCAGCGCTCACAAATAATGACTTGAAGTCTTATTTGTGCATCATCAGTCCCAGCACTGGATGAAGAAAGTTGGAGATTGCACTTGTGACAATGGCAACAGCTCAGAGCCCACCTGTCAGGAGCAGAGAGACCCTGTTTCAAAACTAGAGCATAGCGTGATGAAATAAATACTTTTTTACACACTTAAGAGTATACACACATCCGTGAGCACACACACATGCACCCATACACACATATATATCCATGCAAATAACCTATGTTTTAATGCACACATACATGAGTCACAGTGTTGGCATTGGACAGTGGTGCTATGCCCAATGTTGTAAGGAAATTCTAAGAAATTCTAAGAATTTCATCAAATGAATCAATTTTTAAAATTTTTTATTGGAAATTTTTTTCATACAATATATTCTGATTATAGCTTCACCTTTCCCAACTGCTCCCAGAGCTTCCCCACCTCCTTACTCACCCAAATTCACACTCTTTCTATTCTTCTCCCATTAGAATATAAATTAATGTGCTTAAAAAAATCCTCATAAACCAGAGTGCTCTGAGGGTGCGAATTGTTATAAGACACACAGGATTTTGGTTTGAGGCTGAAATATGAGGGAAAATGACAACATTTGCCATGGTACCTTGAAGATGAGGGGTGGCGTGGGTGAGTACAGAGTGCTCTGAGGGTGCAAACTGTTATAAGACACACAGCATTTTGGTTTGAGGCTGAAATACGAGAGAAAATGACAACATTTGCCATGGTACCTTGAAGATGAGGGGTGGCGTGGGTGAGTGGGTTACCTGTGTTTGTCTCACAGAGCCTCCCCACCTGTTGTCATAAGTAGAAACATTGTTTCCACACCAGGCCAGTCACTAATAGGGTGAATCATAGACACTGATGCTCCAAGATTTTTTTTAAGTGGTGGTGGTTTAAAATCAGATTTCAATCCACAAAGAAGGACTGGCAAATAAAGAGCACTGAGAGTGGGAGAACTGTCTGCCTTGGGGACAAGGTCTTTCACTGGTTATCCTGTACCATGTGGTCTGCTCTGAAATATACACACAAGCAATACGTTACTTTCATACATTTACACACACACACACACACACACATATATATATATTTCTTTACGTATGTAAAAATAATAATTAAAGGCTGTTTGTGTGAAAAGGAGTTCAGGGGTATATGAGGGATTGGAAAAAGAGAGGGTGAGATCACTGATGTAGCTATATAACAATATATGTTATATATATTTATGTAAAGTACATTTATATTGTATATACATTTTATGCTATTATATATTTATATAGTCTATTTTAGAACTACTTAATATATTTATTTATATAAATTTCATAAAATATTTAGATATAATTTCATATTTACATATTATATTAATACATTAATTATGTTATATATTTAAATATATCAAATAATTGTACTGTGGTGTTTTGAATAGGAATGGCCCCTTAGGCTCATATATTTGGAGGTTTGGTCATTAGGGTGTGGTGCTACTTGATAGAGATTAGAAAGTTGGCCTTGCTGTAGGAAATATGTCACTGAGGGTGAGATTTGGGGTTTCAAATGCTCAAGCCAGGTCTCTTCCTGATACATGTGGGTCAGGATGTAAAACTTTCAGCTCTCTCTGCAGCTTGCTCTGCCTGCAAACTTTCATGCTCCCCACCATGCTGGTTATGGACTAAACCTCTGAAACTGTAAGCAACTCCAAGTTGTTTTTTTAATTTGCATTTAATTTTATTTTAAACAATGATTTTTTACTTTTTACAATTTATTCATTTATATCCTGATTGCGCTCCCTCTCTTATCTGCCCAGGTCCCACCTTCCCTCTATTAGCTCCCCTTTCCCCTTCTCCTAGTCCATTGAAAGGAAGAATCCTCCTCTCCTGCCCTCTGTCCCCAGCTTTTCAAGTCTCATCAGGACTGCCTGGGTCCTCTTCCTCTGGGACCTTGTCAGCCCACACTGCCTGGGAGAAGTGATCAATGAACAGGCAACTGAGATCATGACAGAGGCAGCCCCTGCTCCCCTTACTCAGGCACCCACATGGAGACTGAGCCACCTATGGGCTACATCAGAACAGGAGGTCCAGGTCCTCTCTATGCATGGTCCTTGGTTGCCCAGCATGTAGAAAGCACCAAGATGGATGTGCTGCCAGTGGTACAAAGTATAACTGAACTGGAAAACCTGGACATTCCTGGTGGGTATCTTCTTCATGGGGTATATTTCGTAATGCCCCGTGCAATGTGGACTTCTAGCAAATCACATTAAGATCCTTGCCCTCTAGAAAACCTCACAAAACACAACTCCCCCTCCCTTAAGCTGGCCACGTGGGTACAATATAGGAACAAGAATAATGGGGTCATTCAAATGCTCTCTAGTTGGTGCTGAGACTTGTTCCATAATAATAACTCTACCCTGGTTCTCTAAACATGAGGAAAAATTCCATACCTAAGAAAATCTTTGGTCTCAGGGAGAAAGATAGTGTTGTTTATGTAGATTGGCTTAGCACCAAACTGTGTTTTATCTGTTTATGTTTAAAGCCATTGGCAAATAGCATCATCTTTTTTAAAAAAATTCTTTGTTAATTACAATTTATTCACTTTGTATTCCCCCCTGCTGCTGCTCACCATAAGAAGAATGAGTGACAGGTGAGTGCTGAATACCATACATGGCATTTGAAGTCCCCTTTAGTTTATAGGGAATTTGGTGGCAGAAATATGAGTGTTCCTACAGGCTCCCATGTTTAATCACTTGCTCCCAAGTATCTCGTGCTCTTTTGGCAATGGGTAAAGCTCATTGCTAGGACTTCCTGAGAAATGCCAATACATAGCATGTAAACCTTTCCAGAGATAAAAAGTGTATTTTTCTGGAGGAAAGAAAGCAATCGGTGTGTGCTTTGAGATACCTTGCCCATCATCAAATATGTTCCAATTGGATTCCATGCTATGCAATATTCTAATCTTCAGAGTAGGTGAGAATTATTTCTGAACATGTGGCCAAAGGTACTTTTCTGTCCTTCTACCTTGTGTCAGTTGGAGTAAAGTTCACCACATGGGTAAAGGACACCGACACTGGCAGAAATCTCATGATTCACCTGTTCCACACAAAAGTTTTTTTCTTTTTTTTTCTTTTTTTTATTATTATTATTAATTACACTTTATTTATTTTGTATCCACCCATAAGCCCCTCCCTCCTCCCCCTCCCCCTCCCACCCTACCTCCCCTTTCTGAATGCATGCCCCTCCCCACGTCCACTGATAGGGGAGGTCCTCCTCCCTTCTGATCTTAGTCTATCAGATCACATCAGAAGTGCCTGCATTGTCTTCTTCTGTGGCCTGGTAAGGCTGGTCCCCCCTAGGGGGTGGGGTGATCAATGAGCAGGCCAATCAGTTTATATCAGAGGCAGTCCCTCTTCCCATCACTATGTAAGCCACTTGGACACTGAACTGCCATGGGCTACATCTGTGCAGGGGTTCAAGGTTATCTCCATGAATAGTCCTTGGTTGGAGTATGAGTCTCTGGGAAGTTCCCTGTGTTCAAATTTTCTTGTTCTGTTGCTTTCCTTGTGGAGTTCCTGTCCTCTCCAGCTCTTGCTATTTCCCACTTCTTACATAAAATTTCATTCACTCTGCCTGACAGTTGGCCATCAAGCTCAGCATCTGCTTTGATAGTCTGCAGGGCAGAGGCTTTCAGAGGCCCTCTGTGGCAGGTTCCTAGGTTGTTTCCTGTTTTCTTCTTCTGGCTTTCAGAGGCCCTCTGTAGCAAGTTCCTAGGTTGTTTCCTGTTTTCTTCTTCTTCTGATGTCCACCCTCGTTGCCTTTCAGGATGGGGATTGAGCCTTTTAGTTAGGGTCCTCTCTTTTGCTTAGTTTGTTTAGATGTACTGATTTTAGTGGGTTTATTCTATGTTGTATCTTTATATGTGTGAGTATATACCGTGTGTGTCTTTTTGCTTCTGGGACAACTCACTCAGGATGATCCTTTCCAGGTCTCACCATTTACCTGCGAATTTCATGATTTCCTTATTTTTCATTGCTGAGTAATACTCCATTGTACCACATTTTCTGCATCCATTCTTCAGTTGAGGGGCATCTGGGCTGTTTCCAGCTTCTGGCTATTACAAATAAAGCTGCTACAAACATGGTTGAGCAAATGTCCTTTTTGTGTACTTGAGCCTCTTTTGGGTATTTGCCTAGGAGTGGTATGGCTGGATCTGGAGGAAGCTCTATTCCTAGTTGTCTGAGAAAGCGCCAGATTGATTTCCCGAGTGGTTGTATAAGTTTACATTCCCACCAGCAGTGGAGGAGGGTTCCCCTTTCTCCACAACCTCTCCAGCATGTGTTGTCACTTGAGTTTTTGATCTTGGCCATTCTGATGGGTGTAAGGTAAAATCTCAGGGTTGTTTTGATTTGCATTTACCTAATGGCTAATGCGGTTGAGCATTTCTTTAAATGCTTCTCTGCCATTCGATATTCCTCTACAGAGAGTTCAATGTTTAGCTCTGTTCCCCATTTTTTAAGTGGATTACTTGGTTTGTTGCTTTTCAGCTTCTTTAGTTCTTTATATATACTGGATATGGGTCCTCTGTCAGATAAAGGGTTGGTGAAGATTTTTTCCCAATCTGTAGGCAGTCACTTTGTTTTGATGACAGTATCCTTTGCTTTACAGAAGCTTTTCAGCTTCAGGAGGTCCCATTTATTGATTGTTGCTCTTAGAGCCTGTGCTGTTGGTGTTCTGTTCAGGAAGTTCTCTCCTGTACCAATGAGTTCTAGGGTATTCCCCACTTTTTTTTCTAGCCGATTTAATGTGTCTGGTTTTATGTTAAGGTCTTTGATCCACTTGCACTTCAGTTTTGTGCAGGGTGATAAGTATGGATCTTTTTTCATTTTTCTACATGTAGACATCCAGTTAGACCAGCACCATTTGTCGAAGATGCTCTCTTTTTTCCATTGTATGGTTTTGGCACCTTTGTAAAAAATCAGGTGTTCCTGAGTGTGTGGGTTTATTTCTGGGTCTTTTGTTCGGTTCCATTGATCCACCATTCTGTTTCTATGCCAGTACCATGCAGTTTTCATAACTGTTGCTCTATAGTACAGCTTGAGATCAGGGATGGAGATACCTCCAGGAGATCTTTTATTGTAGAGGATTGTTTTTAGCAATTCTGGGTTTCTTGTTATTCCATATGAAGTTGAGAATTTTTCTTTCCAGGTCTGTAAAGAATTGTGTTGGCAATTTGATGGGAATTGCATTAAATCTGTAGATTGCTTTTGGTAAGATGGCCATTTTTACTATGTTAATCCTGCCAAGCCATGAGCATGGGAGATCTTTCCATCTTCTCATATCTTCTTCTAATTCTTTCTTCAGAGACTTGAAATTTTTTTCATATAAGTCTTTGACTTTCTTGGTTAGGGTTACACCAAGGTACTTTATGTCATTTGTGGCTATTGTGAAGGGTGTTGTTTCCCTAATTTCTTTCTGAGCCCTTTTGTCTTTTGTATACAGGAGGGCTACTGATTTTTTGAGTTAATTTTGTATCCGACCACTTTGCTGAAGGTGTTTATCAGCTGTAGGAGTTCCCTGGTAGAGTTTTCATGTATACTATCATATCATCTGCAAATAGTGATAATTTGACTTCTTCTTTTCCAATCTGTATCCCCTTGATCTCCTTCAACTGTCTTATTGCTCTAGCAAGGACTTCCAGAACTATGTTGAAGAGATATGCAGAGAGTGGGCAGCCTTGTCTTGTCCCTGATTTCAGTGGGATTGCTTTAAGTTTCTCTCCATTGAGTTTGATGTTGGCTATAGGCTTGCTATATATCGCCTTTACTATGTTTAGATATGTGCCTTGTATCCCTGATCTCTCCAATACTTTAACCATGAATGGATGTTGGATTTTGTCAAATGCATTTTCAGCATCTAGGGAGATTATCATGTGGTTTTTTTTTCTTTCAGTTTGTTAATATGGTGGATCACATTGATGGATTTCTGTATATTGAACCACCTCTGCATACCTGGGATGAAGCCTACTTGGTCATAGTGGATAATATCTTTGATGTGTTCTTGGATTCAGTTTGCAAGTATTTTATTAAGTATTTTTGCATCAATGTTCATAAGGGAGATTGGCCTGAAATTCTCTTTCTTTGTTGAGTCTTTGTGAGGTTTAGGTACCAAGGTGACTGTGGCTTCATAGAATGAGTTTGGTAATGTTCCTTCTGTTTCTATTTTGTGGAATAGTTTGAAGAGTATTGGTGTTAGCTCTTCTTTGAAGGTCTGGTAGAATTCTGCACTGAAGCCATCTGGTCCTGGGCTTTTTTTGGAGGGGAGACTTTTGATGACCTCTTCTATTTCTTTGGGGGATATAGGACTATTTAGTTGATTTACCTGGTCCTGATTCAGCTTTGGTAAGTCAAATCGATCAAGAAAATTGTCCATTTCATTTAGATTTTCAAATTTTGTTGCATATAGACTTTTGAAGTAAGTCCTAATGATTGTTTGGAGTTCCTCAGTGTCTGTAGTTATGTACCCCTTTTCATTTCTGATTTTGTTGATTTGGGTGGTGTCTCTCTGCCTTTTAGTTAGCTTGGTAAGGGTTTGTCTATCTTGTTGATTTTCTCAAAGAACCAGCTCTTGGTCTCACTGATTCTTTGAATTGTTTTATTTGTTTCTAATTGATTGATTTCAGCCCTGAGTTTGATTATTTCCAGCGTCTACTCCTTTTTGGTGTGTCTGCTTCTTCTTTTTCTAGGGTTTTTAAGTGAGCCATTAAGTTGCTTGAATGTGCTGTCTCAAATTTCTTCTTGCAGGTACTTAGTGCTATGAACTTTCCTCTTAGCACTGCTTTCATTGTGTCCCACAAGTTTGGGTATGTTGTGTCTTCATTTTCATTGAGTTCTAGGAAGACTTTAATTTCTTTCTTTATTTCTTCCCTGACCCAGCTGTCATTTAGTAACAAGTTGTTCAGTTTCCATGTGTGTGTAGGCTTTTTGCTATTTCTGTTATTGTTGAGGTCCAGCTTTATTCCATTGTGATCAGACAAGATACAAGGGATTATTTCAATCATCTTGTATCTGTTGAGGCTTACTTTGTGACCAACTATATGGTCTATTTTGGAGAAGGTTCCATGAGGTGCTGAGAAGAAGGTAAATTCTTTTGTGTTTGGGTGTAAAGTTCTGTAAATGTCTGTTAGGTCCATTTGATTCATGACCTCTGTCAGAGACATTGTTTCTTTGTTTAATTTTTGTTTTGTTGACCTGTCCTTTGTTGAGAGTGGTGTGTTGAAGTCTCCCACTATTAATGTGTGGGGATCTATATGTGGTTTGAATTTTATCAATGTTTCTTTAACAAATGTCGGTGTTCTTGTATTTGCGGCATAGATGTTCAGGATTGTGATGTCTTCCTGGTGGAATTTTCCCTTGATGAGTATGAAGTGTCCTTCCCCATCTCTTTTTATTAATTTTGGTTGAAAGTCTATTTTATCAGCTATTAGAATGGCTACTCCTGATTGCTTCTTGGGTCCGTTTGCTTGGAAAGTTGTCTTCCATCCCTTTACCGTCAGGTAATGTCTATCTTTGTGTCTTAGGTGTGTTTCTTGTATGCAACAGATTGCTGGGTTTTGTTTATGTATCTATTCTGTTAATCTGTGTCTTTTTATTGGAGAGTTGAGTCCATTGATGTTGAGAGAGATTAATGACCAGTGGCTGTTAGATCCCTTGATTTTGATGTTGGCTGTGGTCATCAGGTTGTGTGCTTGGTTGCTTTTTGTTTTACTGTAGTAAGGTTAATTATTTCCTGTGTTTTCTTGAAAGAAGCTAATTTTTTGGGGTTGTATTTTCCCTTCCAGTGTCTTCTGTAATGCTCGATTTGTTTGTAGGTATTGTTGAAATTTGTTTTTGTCATTGAATATCTTGTTTTCTCCATCTATGAGGACTGAGAGTTTTGCTGGGTATAGTAGCCTGGGCTGACATCTGTGTTCTCTTAGTGTCTGCATGATATCCGTCCAGGCCCTTCTGGCTTTCATAGTCTCTGTTGAAAAGTCAGGTGTGATTCTAATGGGTTTGCCATTATATGTTACTTGGCCTTTTTCCCTTGCAGCTTTTAGTATTTTTTTCTTTGTTCTGTATACTTACTGTTTTGATTATTATGTGGCAGGAGGATTTTCTTTTCTGGTCAAATTTGTTGGGTGTTCTGTAGGCCTCATTTATTATAATTGACCTCTCCTTTAACTTGGGGAAATTTTCTTCAATGATTTTGTTGAAAATATTTTCTGTGCCTTGGAGAAGGGAGTCTTCTTTTTCCTCTATACCTATTATTCTTAGGTTTTGTCTTTTCATATTTTCTTGGACGGTCTGTGTCAGAAATTTTTTGGATTTAACATTTTCTTTGACAGATACATTGATTTCTTCCATTGTATCTTCTACACCTGAAATTCTTTCTTCCATCTCTTGTAGTCTGTTGGTTATGCTTACCTCTGTAGTTCCTGCTTTCTTCCCTAGATTCTTCCTCTCCATTATTTCCTCCATTTGTGTTTTCTTTAATTTTTCCAATTCTATCTTCAGGTCTTGAGTTGTTTTCTTTACTTCCTTCACCTGTCTGATTGTACTTTCCTGTTTTTCTTTTAGTTCCTTCAACTCTGTTTCTTTTATTTCATTCAGTGCTTTAAGCATTTCTTTTCTAAATGCCATAAACTGTTTGGCTGCAGCTTCCTCTATTTCTTTAAGGATGGCAATATTCTGTTTGAGTTTATCTTCCTCTATGTCTCTACGTATCTTATTTGTTTCCTCTGTTATCTTCATGAGCATAGTTGTTAGGTCATCTTCTTGGTTTTCAGTTGTGCTGGGATGTCCAGGGCTACTTGTCCCTGGGTAACTGGGTTCTGGAGATGCCATATTGCTCTATCTGTTGTTGCTTGAGCTTTTACGCTGGCCTCTACCCATTGTGCTATCTGAGGTGTTTGGGGTTATTTTCTGGTGGTTCCTGGGGATCCTGTGGTGGAGAGAATCCCCTTTGCAGAAAGCTGCTTTTCCTGAAGGATGTCTTCTCAGCTTTTTGGGTATAGTCCCTGGATGGCTGGCGTTTTTTCAGGAGTTGCTGCTGCTCACCTCAGGGATAGAGACCTGAGTGGTAGCTGTTGTGGTCTTTGTTAGTTGAGAGGGTTCTCCTCCTACCCAGGGAAGTCCTGAGGACAGCTGCCCTGTTTCTGGGTTTCTTGTTGTAAATTTAATGATCAGCTGCTGTGACCCAGTTGGAAATCAGGCACGCAGCAAATGTTTGTGCCTGTGTCTGGAGCACAGCTGAGTGATGGTGCCTCGGCCCCACTAGTCTGCTAGACTTTTTCTAGGGAAGGATTGGGTGATTTAGGTCAGTACAGTTTCCTTCCTTCCTTGTGGATTCTCTGGAGACATGGACTCCCAGTGTCTTTTTTGCCATGGTGCACACTGCTCAGTGTCTGCCAGCTGGCTGGCGTGCAGAAACTGCCTGTGTCTGCCTTTGCGGCCTTTGGGAGCCTGGGTGCCTCCCTAAGCTGGGTAATTTTCCAGAGATCTTTTCGGGGTGGGGGTGTCGGCTGAGTGCTCTGAGATCCGACCAGCCGTTTCCCTCCCTGTGTGTTTGCACCAGACAGTGAAACTCATTTGCTGGTGTCCTGGTGCCCACAGTTTTATCTTAGGTGGCAAATCAGGCGTACAGGCAGGCAGGGCTTTGTGAAGGCGCCTCGGTCGCCGGCTCTGGCTCCGGGCTGGCTCCTGGGGTGCCTGTGGAACCGGAGTCTTTTCCAGGGGATGTCTGGGTGACCTAGGGTCGGTCCCAATCGTTTCCTGTACCATAGGGTTATCTCTCGACTGAAAATTCTGATAGTGTGGTGCACAAGGTTCAGTCTGGGACCGTGACCAGAGACACTGGTTTGTGGCTCTGGGCTGGGGCTGGGGCTGGCGGCAGGCAGCCAAGTGTCTGGAGGAACCGGGATCTCTTCCGTGGTTTAGCCGGGTGAGTTAAAAGCTGATTGAATCCCCCACCATGGGGTATCCTCTCACCTGGGAAACACAATGACTGTGTTTTATGGCCGCGAGTTCTGATCGCTGGTCACTGTGCTGATCCTCCTGCTGCTGCTCCGCACACAAAATTTTATAACTTAAAACACAATTATTGCAAAGGTTGAGCTGATATTTTTCAACCAAATTTCACAGGAAAAATTCAGTACCTATACTAAATATTCTACATAAGGGGATATTGATTGTGAGGAGGTTGGAATGTTTGTTGCAGGTCTAAAATAGCCAAATTATTGGGCTACCTTTGGTCCATGTACTAGCCATTTTTTATGATTATCAGGTGACTTTCTTTAGAATGTATGATTAGAACTCTCATCTTTCAGAGGATAATTCATATATATATATATATATATATACATATAATACATGTCTCATGGATATCTGACATAGGAAAAAAAACACAACAAATGTGTAGAGGAATTTTTAATTCAAAATGTGGCTGCTCTGGCAAGAGATTACACCCAAAAACCTTCTAGGTCAATGTCATCCCAATGGATAACAAACTTTAATATAAACACGCCTTTAATCTAGGAGACAGAGTTCAAGGCCAGGGTGATATATATGTTTCAGGTAAAGAAAAGTTTAGATCTAGGTATGGTGGTACATGTCTTCAATCCCAAAGAATGAAGGTAAAGCAAATTTGTAGAAGAAAGCATCCATGTTTGAAAGTGATGTCTAATTGAGTGGCAGAAAATGTGAGACAGCAGAGAAGATATGACAGAATAGGATATGCCCAACTCTCCAAAGAAGAATGAGGAAAAGGAAGCTACTTAAGGGGCAATGTACAGAGTGAGAGAGAAACAGAGACAGACAGACAGACAGAAAGAGAGAGAGAGAGATAGAGGGAGAGAGAGAGAGAAAGGAGGTAGTTTTACCTAGACAGTAATAGAAGGGTTGCCGAGAGAAACTCAGGTGAAGACCAAAGAAATCAGAGAATGGGGAGACAGGAGACTAGAGCAGTTTGAGTTAGTTTGAATCCAAGCGGAGCAAATCAAGGGCTTAGAGAGAAGACAGATTGAATAAGTCAGCTAGGAGAGGAATTTGAGCCAGAACAGCTGAGTTGAACCAGTCAACCCAGAGCTCAGTAAGAACAAGAAAGAATGAGCTTGTTCAGCTGTAAGTCTCAGAAGCTGAAAACATTCTAGGCCTAGCTTAGATTGTACCAAATCTTGAAGCTTCCAGGACTAGGCCTAGGTTAGCAGACAGTAAGCCTCCAAAACAATAATTGAACCAAGCTAATAAAAGTTCCTTTTACATACCTGAAAACAAAATTAAAATTTAACTAAAATAAAATTTAAGACTGAAATTTTCTATTTCCTTTCTTTCAATGAGATCTTAGAGTGCAGAAATGATACTCAGCGAAACAACTGGAAGAATAAGTTCAAAAATGTGAAAAGAACAAAAATGAAGTGGAAATAATTAAACCATCTAAATATAGAGATTAATAATAAAAATATCTCAGTTATAGTATAACATGATTTTCATCATCAGATAATTCTATATTTAATTATCAGGAAATTATAGAATATGGAATTCAAATTGGCTAGTGTTTTTCTTATTGAACTATAACAGCATTTTTTAAGTTACATATATATTTTTAATAAGTTTGAGTCTTGGAACGATAATTTTCAGTATTGGTATGTTACATGTTCATGTACACTGAATTATTCTATCATAATATAGGGTAGATTAAAATATTAGGTGTTCACACACCTTTAATAATAAATGAATGTCCTCCATGAGCTAGCTTTTTGAGAGTCAGGGAAGGTCTGTTTCCCACACTATGACTAGGATACATGCCATGCACTTTGACCTCATTGGTATTCATATTTGACTCACAGGATTTAGTCATGATAGGAGGCCTATTAGTGGACATGACAGCATTATTAGGGAAAAGTTTGATAATATCATATAAAATATTTTCATATGGGAAAATACTAATTCCTAATGTGAACAATTTCTTTTTAACAGTACAGAGATCTGCAGTACAGTACAGAGTATTTCCATGCTCATATTCTTTGCAAAGTAATTTATAAGCACTCCAGAGGTTTATTAATTTTGCCTACTTGTAAGTAATGTCACTTTTTCTGCTCACAGTTTTACTTCCATAGAATGCCATTTAAACATCAATAGGGATATAAGATTGTCTTATTAAAGCTGAAAAAATGTAGAGAAATACAATCATACATTTTTAAATGGAGGAATTAGTATGACTGGGAGAGGACAGGAGCTCCAAAAGGACATAATATATCAGGGCATGGGGGCCCTCTATGAGACTATTTCTTCAACCAAGGACCATATAAGGATATAACCTAAAACCCCTGCTCGGATGTAGCACATGGTAGCTCAGTAACTAAGTGGATTTCCCTAGTAAGGGGGAGAGGAACTATTTCTGACCTGAACTCAACGACTGGCTACTTTACCCCCGCCCCCTGAGGGAGGAACAGTCTTGCTAGGCCACAGAGGAGGACATGGCAGCCAGTCCTGAAGATACCTGATAAGCTAGTGTCAGATGGAAGGGGAGGAGGACCTCCTCTATCAGTGGACTTGGAAAGAGGCAGGTAGGAGATTTGGGAGGGAGGGTGGGATTGGGAGGGAATGAGGAAGAGCGCTACGGCTGGGATACGAAGTAAATAACCTGTAATTAATATAAAAATTAATTTAAAAAATCAAGAGTTTTCTTTATGATATGAAGGACTCTTTGAGCTGCACTCACAGATTTAGGCACATCCACATTCTATACCTGTCTGGATATTTGAAAGTCTCCATGAACGCTATATTGCTACCTAAACATGTTTTCACTGGTCATCCATGTTTTTGATGTCTGGAACTTTCTAGACTTTCCATTTCAGCTTATTCACCTGACAAAGTCCTTAAACAAACAAGCACGACAAAAGCAACTTCTGTTTTTGTTTTATTTTTGTTTTTAGAAGTTTTCTTTTCTTATTTAATAATTTAATTAATTTTATTTTATGTGCATTAGTGTGAACGTGTCAGTTCCCTTGGAATTGGGGTTACAGACATTTGTGAGCTGCCATGTGGGTGCTGGGAATTGAATCCAGGTCCTTTGGAAGAACATACAATGCTCTTAACCAAAAAAATAAAAATAAATAAAAAAATAAAAAAATAAAGAAATGAAAAGAAAAGAAAGAGAAAGAAAGAGAGAGAGGGAGGGAGGGAGGGAGGGAGGGAGGGAGGAAAGTGGAAAAGGGGTGGGGGCAGCCCCAGCGGGCTGCAGAAGCGGCCAAGGAGTGCCCATCAAGTATGACCGACCGGTGGGAGCTTCAGCTGCGGCTGGACATGAAGAAGTGGATTGAAGGTCCCTTGGAGGAGCTCTACTGAGGCAGGGAGTCAGATATGCCAGACGAGGTCAACATTGATGGGCTGTTGGAATTGGACAGTGAAGCTGAAAGATGCCTGAAATCCAGGGACTCCTGGAGTCTTGCACAAATCCTATGGAGGACTTCATCCAGGGGCTGCTGACCAAGCTTCGGAGCCTGCACAAGCAGCCGGGATTCCTGCAGCCAGTCCCTCAGAGACCCTCAGCCTGAGCCCCCGCCAGGACCTGGCCCACACTGCCAGACCCTGACGGCCATTCTCCATCCCCAAAGCCCAGATTGTTTCTAAATTGTTTTTAATGGTTCCGTAACGGCAAAAACAAACAAACAACATTTTTTTCAGTCCCAAGGAGAAAAAACTTCTGGCACACATCTTAGTCAATTGTTCTATTGTGAAGAGACATCATGATCTTGACAATTCTTGTAAAGGAAAGCCTTTAACTGGGATTGTCTTACAGTTTCAGATGTTTAGTCCATAATCAGCATCACGGTGGGAAGCAGGAAATCTTGAGGACAGAGTGCTGCAGAAGGAGCTAAGTGTTTTACAGTCTGATCCACATGCAACAGGAAGAGCCCTGGCTTGAGCACTGGAACCCCCAAATCCCACCCCTCAGTGACACACTTTGTCTAAGGAGGCCAATCTTCTAATTCTTCTCAAATAGCACCACTCCGTAATGACCAAGCCTTCATGTATAGGCACCTATGGAGCCATTCCTATTCAAACCACAACAGTACAATATTTATGTATTGATATAAATTCATTACATGTGTGTTATATATGTATATGCATGTTATACATATATAACATATATAACATGCATAAACATATGTATGTATATACATATGTTATACACATATATAACATACATATACATATATAGCATACATGTAATGAATTTATATCAATATATAAATATCAAAGTATATTTAAATATATTCTATATTATAAAATAATTAAACAGCTAACAATTAAATATATTAAATAGTTATGCATATATAAATATATGAAATATAGTATACAATAAAACACATATGATTTAAATATACTTTATATGAATATACATAACATATTCAAATATAACTACATCACTGACCCCAACTTCTCTTTCCAACCCCCCTCATAACCCCTGTACTCTCATATTCACAGTCTTCTCATTAATTATTATTGTTACATACATAAATATATATGTACACATTAAATGTATGAAAGTAACATGCTCAGTCTGTTTCCATACCTCTTGTGCGTATATGATCTCAGGGTGGACCACTTGTTACAGGATAACCAGTGAGAGATCGTGTACCCAAGGCAGACAGTTCTCCACTCCCAGGGCTTGTTATATGCCACTAGTTCTTTGTGGACTGAAATATGATTTTAAATCACCACCACTCTGAAAAGGAAAATCTTGGAGTATCAGTGTGTGTTATTAACCCTAGCGGTGAATAGCAGACGAGGAGAGACAGTGTATGAATTGATAGGTCCTTTAAACACACCTTACACACCTGGCATGCCCCTATTTTCAAGGTGCCATGGCTGATGCTGCTGTCATTTTCCCTCTCTTCTCTCAGCCTCCAACAAAATCCTGTGTGTCTTTTAACAGTCCAAACACACAGAACACTCTGATTTATGGGATTGAAAAAACCCACATTAATTTGTATTCTGAGGAGAGAGAAATAGAAAGGGTGTGGATTTGGGTGGGTAGGGAGGTAGGGGGCATCTGGGATGAGCTGGGAGAGGCGAAACTGTGATCCTATTATAACATATGAAAAAACTGCTGGAAATAAAAATTTTAAAAAACAACATTGATGAAATTTTCAGAATTTCTTTCCATCCTTGGGCATGCCTCCATAAACAGCATCATGTCTGATGACAGCACCCTGACGCCTGTGGATGCGTGTTGTTTGTGTGGATAGATATGTATTGGTGAGTATATAAAGGAGTGTTTCCTCCATCCCCCTGTGCCTGGTTCTTAAGACAGAGTCTTTCTCCACCTGAATGACAGGTGGGCTCAGTTGCCAGGGTTGTAAGTGCAGTCTCCACTCTTGTTGAATGACGAAATACAACTGACTCTTCAAGCCTTTTTGAGAGTGATGACAACCCTGTTTTATATTTCTTTTACTTTCTTATTATAATTATGTCACTGTTTTCCCCCTCCAAATCCTTTCAATTAATTGGTGTCACACATATGTGTGTATGTATGTTCACAAGCACATTCTGCGAAACAATCCTACCATAGTTTAATAAAAACATTTTTACTATTTGCTATTTATTACATGCATCTATGTATATACATACATGTACACACTATATATAATTGCTTTTGTGAGAGAATTGTACCATGGTTTGCAATAAAGCCAGTTCAGATATGTATATAGGAGATTTGGAGACATTGTGTGTCCTTTAAGAATTTTTTGGTAATATTCCGAAATAAACCACAGAAAAAATTGAAATACCTTTATATAATTTATATATGATTTTATATAATACTAGCGTTTTATAATTCTAGCTCCTAAATTTTATAATCCACAAATTATTCCCATTCATGATGGGGTTATGAATGAAGGTAATCACAGTTTGGGCTTCGGATAGAATCCACTGCATGATGCACATTGGCACTTTATTGAAAATGCTTTTGCTATTGAAATCAATGCATTTAATCACAAATGAAGCCAGGAATGATTTTCAATAGCAGTTAGGAGGTGCAGAAATTTGTTTGTGTGGATAGGTGATTGACAGCTGTAAATACTTTGTTTTTACAAGCTTGAATTGACATCAAAATTTAATTCTAATGAATCAAGAAGAGTGAATAATACAATGTTTCTCTACACTCGGGATCAAGACTTCCATTTAGGGCATGCATCTGTGAGGTAAGACAAAAAAAAAAAAAAGAAGAAGAAAATTTAATATATTATTGCATTTCCTTCATAGTTTTGTAGAGATCCTACACTGCTGAGATGGAAAACAAAAATCTTTATGACTTGCTCTAATTTCAGGTCAGTTTTACAGCAACTGACTTACCTATTTGTAGACATTTTCAATATTTTCAGTAGGGATATGGACAGCCTTTGTCAGATTCACATATTTTTCCCACATTTCTTCAGTAATACTTGTTCCCGTTGCTGAATTTCATGGCAGAAAAGTCAGAAGAGACAGGTGTTATAATCACACTTAATAATCTGAGTTCACGAAACTTTGTCATCAGTTTGTAAATCCTGCTACCTCACCCCACCCTTCCTACCAACATGGTAATGCCAGTCAGGTCACACATTCTTTCTGGGGATAAATTAAAACATATCCATCCCTGCTCAACCATGTTTGTAGTGAAAGCGTTAGACTAACTTTGTAACCTATATGTCTTCTAAAGCCTATAGTTTTGAGTTTTAGGTCCAGGTTAAGCTAAAGCCTCTTAGTACCTTTCCAGAGAGTGAAGGAATGTGACCCTATCTGTGAGGACAGATATAAAAAAAGGGGCAAGCAAGCAATGACCTTCACTCAGCAAAAGAAGGACCAGACCCTTGTCCTTGAGATAGCGTTTCTTAGCAACGAACCTAGACTTCTTCTGAGTAGCTTTTGACCTCCAGCCAAAAGTCTGTAGACCCTAATCTTCAAGGATGAGCTAACGACCCCCACCTTAAATTGCAGCTGCATCCACACTTGGCAAGACTGGCCAAGCTTGAGCACCTAAGACTAACCAATTATCTTACTTTATAACTTCCTCATCCAATCCTAAATTGCCAAAACTGCAACTTCAAATTTCCCACAATTTTTCTTTTAAAAACCTAAAGGCCTTTGTTTCCTGGTGCCACTCTTTGCTGACCGGCAGGGGTGACCCCGTTGTACAATGGTTAATAAACCTCTTGCTTTTGCAACGAGTCTTGGTCTGGGGGAGTTTCTGGGAAGGGCGTGATTAAACTCCTGAGCTGTGAGACCCCAGGTCTTACAGTAGCAGCTTTATTTGTAATAGCCAGAAGCTGGAAACAGCCCAGATGCCCCTCAACTGAAGAATGGATGCAGAAAATGTGGTACATCTATACAATGGAGTATTACTCAGCAATGAAAAATAAGGAAATCATGAAATTTGCAGGTAAATGGTGGGACCTGGAAAGGATCATCCTGAGTGAGTTGTCCCAGAAGCAAAAAGACACACACGGTATATACTCACTCATATAAACATACAACATAGAATAAACCCACTAAAATCGGTACATCTAAACAAACTAAGCAAAAGAGAGGACCCTAACAAAAAGGCTCAATCCCCATCCTGAAAGGCAAAGAGGGTGGACATCAGAAGAAGAAAACAGGAAACAACCTAGGAACTTGCTACAGAGGGCCTCTGAAAGCCAGAAGAAGAAAACAGGAAACAACCTAGGAACCTGCCACAGAGAGCCTCTGAAAGACTCTGCCCTGCAGACTATCAAAGCAGATGCTGAGCTTGATGGCCAACTGTCAGGCAGAGTGAATGAAATTTTATGTAAGAAGTGGGAAATAGCAAGAGCTGGAGAGGACAGGAACTCCACAAGGAAAGCAACAGAACAAGAAAATTTGAACACAGGGAACTTCCCAGAGACTCATACTCCAACCAAGGACTATTCATGGAGATAACCTAGAACCCCTGCACAGATGTAGCCCATGGCAGTTCAGTGTCCAAGTGGCTTACATAGTGATGGGAAGAGGGACTGCCTCTGACATAAACTGATTGGCCTGCTCATTGATCACCTCCCCCCCCGGGGGACCAGCCTTACCAGGCCACATAAGATGACAATGCAGCCACTCCTGATGTGATCTGATAGACTAAGATCAGAATGAAGGAGAGGAGGACCTCCCCTATCAGTGGACGTGGGGAGGGGCATGCATGCAGAAAGGGAAGGAAGTGTGGGATCGGGAGGGGAGGAGGGAGGGGCTTATGGGGGATTCAAAATGAATAAAGTGTAATTAATAATAATAACAAAAAAGAAAAATACTTACATGCTCAACATTATCAGGCATCAGGGAAATGAAAATTAAAATGACTCTGAGATTCCATCTTACAACCATCAGAATTGCTAGGATTAAAAACTCATATGCTGGCGAGGTTGTGGAGAAAGGGAAACACTCCTTCATTTGCTGGTGGGAGTAGAAACTTGTAGTACCACTTTGAAAAAAAAAAACATATCCATCCCATTGTATCTAAGACGCTGATCTAAAAATCAGGAATATTAAAATTATTATTATTAGATTATTAGCCTGTACCATTCAACTCAAATGTCATACCATTGCGATTGTAGTTGTAACTGTGAGCGAACAGCTTCCTGTGCCAGTGTTTCATGAAATGAAGTGCAGGGACAGTGATGTTGCAATGAACAATCAGGAAAAGAGAAGTTTTATCTCTTACGAGGTTTACTTACCCAGAGCTGCGTCAGGATCTGGAATGTCTTCCTGTCATCAAGAAAGAAGGCTTCGAATAGGATGGTGGTGTTTGATACAAAACCTATCCAGATATAAAATCTAGTTGGTTCTGGGAATGAATAAAATTTCTTCATTAGAACATGATATAGATATTACTGAAATTTTAATGTAGTTACATCATTTTGCCACTTCCGTTTCCTAGCTACATATTAGAGTGTATAACTATCCATACTCTCCTTCATTCATGGCCTTTCTTGCGCTAATATCATCACATGCTTATATTTATCTATTATAATATTTATATAAGTTATAAATTTATTTATATTATATAAATTTGGTATTATATTCTTGCATAATATATTTTATGAAGTGAATACATATTTATTCAGAAATATAACCCTTTGATTCCATATGATGTTACTTGTATATATTTTTAAATTTTATTTATTTATTATATGTGCATTAGTGTTTTGCGTGCATGTGTGTCTGTGTGAGGGTTATCTGATATTGGAGTTACAACTGTTGTGAGCTGCCATGTGCTAGGAATCAAACCTGGGTCCTCTGAAGCAGCAGTCTGTACTCTTAACCACTGAGCCATTTCTCCAGCCCCTCATATTTATTTTTAATTTTATTATTTCGAAGACAACATCATCAAGCAATTTTGTCATAATAATCCCAGTATTGCTTGAACTCTCTAAACTATATATAACCACTTCTACATTTAATTACTGAATCAGAAAAACATTCCCTTATCTTCTAACATGAAATACAAAAGTCAAGTACACTCCAGTACTTTAGCAAAACTTGTACTTGTTTGTTTATGTTTGTGTGACGAAAGTGCTTGTGTGTCCCCCTGCCTCCTTCTTTTGTCGGCGAAAGCAGATAATGCTGGTTTTACTCACGTCTAGCTCTGCCCCCTTCAGACTCTGGATGATAGACTTCTGGAAAATGATGTTCTGGGTTACGCAACAACCAGATCCTGGTGATGAAAGCTGGCGCGCTCTTGTTGTTGTATTTTACTAGGTCGAAATTCGCTGCAGCATAAGGCAAAATGTAGGTTTATTTACCCACGAAAGACGCCCCAGACAAAGATCAAGAGCTACTACAGAACATGTAAAGAACGCAGCCAAGCCTGAACAGGTGACACTCACGGTCTACTGAGTAATACGAGTATTCAGTATTATCCACGCAAGCTGTGTGTAACTGGCACATCCCATTTTCCCTAAACACAAAATAATAAGCAATAATCACTTGCTACTTAACGTCTATCATCTCACGTGTGATTGTGCCTGAGGAAGAATAATCTTACTGAAAGTGAGACGCCTTCTCGGTCCTGTCCTTGTCTTCCATGATGCTATTCCATGTTCTATAATTATTTTCAATAATCTTTTTAGTGTGGATCAACTTTCTGTGTGCACCAGGACATGTGGATGAGTATGGGCTTCAGACCCCCAACTGACAGGTTTTTCGAAGGTACAAAAACTATAAAGTGGCTTCATTGATACAATGATAAGTATCCAGTTATTAGGATATATTTTTTCTCAGATTTTCCTTTAAACGTGAATGTGAGATTCACGTTTATTATTATTTTCCTTTAACAAATATTGGCTTCATTACATGGAATACTGTTTTACTCCCTGAGTTGCTATTTTCAGCATTTTAAAAGAAACAAAAATTAAACATCAGATAATAATACTCAAGTTTAATATATTTTGGATGCAGTCTAGATTTTCTTATTAGATCCAAATCATCTTTTCATTTCCTGAAACATACTGGGAATGCTTTGACTCCCATTGAAACAAATCATTTCTTCTACTCAAGCAAAGTTTTCTTACATGACATAGAACGTCATGCTCATGACGCTGTAATTGTTAAAATACTTCACTTCCCCCATCAGCATCCTCGCTTGACTGTTTTCCTTCGCTGTACTCGCGTAAATGCCTGCTAGGTAGATGGTATTAAATTTCCCTGAAAACTAAAAATATGAATTAGATCCACTCGTGAAAGGACACATGTTCAAGTCCCAGAACCCACATGTTGGTGGATAGACTCTTGTAACCTCATTTCCAAGAAATATTGTATGGCCTTTGTGGGTACTGCATACACACAGTACAGACCAAACACCCACAACCATAAGATGATAAAATAAAATTGGCAACAATTTTAAGATGAAAGCAATGGTTAGAAAAAGCAAATAAATTACAGATTTTCAAGAAAAAAAAAGAAAATATTTTATATTGTAATAAAAACTTGTTGCACATTTGTTGGGCTAACAGCATTATTGTTCATTTCTGTTTATACATTAAAATTGCCTGGCATCAATAAGATGCAGGCAATAAGATGGAAAACATATATACATTTACTTACTAATAAATAGTTTCATATCGTGCAAAATATGATTGAGAAATAAGTATAAATTATAGCT
Organism: Meriones unguiculatus; assembly: GCF_030254825.1. Classification (NCBI taxonomy): domain Eukaryota; kingdom Metazoa; phylum Chordata; class Mammalia; order Rodentia; family Muridae; genus Meriones; species Meriones unguiculatus. The sequence continues at coordinate 5,226,420 of NC_083368.1, read as the reverse complement.
TAGAAGTTCCTTTTATCAAGAAGAATCAGAAAACACAACTAAGCTAAAGGAAAACATAATGAAATCCACATACCAAATGCTTTCTAAGTAAATAAAAAAAGAATAAGTCATATTTTGATGATAAAAGGCCTTGTATGGCAAAACATTAGACACAATTTTTCTCTAAGCAGTCACTCTGATGACAGAAGGAAAAAGTGAAAATCATACCTGTTGGGTGCCTTTGCCTCTGATTTCCACACTTTTGTGGCAGCATTTGTGAACCAACAGTCATGGACACACACACACACACACAAACACACACACATCCACACAAACTTCAAGACACATTCAAGTCTCTTTTCTGAAATATAACTGGATTATACTTCAAATCGACCACAGTAGGATGTCTCTAAAACACTGAGAAATAAAGGCACACAATCTATTGATCTTGCAGATATTAAATTGATTTTAAATTTTGATTATATTTATTGAAATTAATCCCTGAATTATTATAGGAAAGTGAAATGTTTTATGCAAAGATGTATTGAGTTTCAACTAAGAAAACAAGGTTAATAATGCTAAAGTATAAATTAAGAAAATAGTTATGGCATGTTAAAAAAGTTATTTTTCACTCCCTTTGCCCTAGGAAAATACAATTAGGCAATACAGAAAGCGGAAATAAGGTAATTATAATATTATAACTAAAACAAATAAGTCTAAAGACACGAGTATATACAAACACAAAAACAAGAGAAACCAATATATTCCTAGAATCACACTGGCTGAGATGCCAAAAAGTGGTAAAGACACCACTGCCGCTTTTCCTTCTGTATAACCTCCTGGAATCCATTCTTGTACCGGTTCCTTGTGGCAGACACTAACCAGGCCAGAGCACTGAGCAGAAGGACCTTCATCTTCTAGAATCCATTCTTTCTTCTGGAGCAGAAGACAGTGAAACGGTGACCTGAACATGCTCACAAAGCATTTGAGTTTTCACCACATGAGATGAGCCTACCAATGAACATGTTACTTGAGGTGTTTTCTGTTTTTTTTCATTTTGTAATTTTCAGAATAGTCTGAAGGCAGTGTTTGCATGTATCTGGTGTTGCTCTATAGGATTAGAAGTTAGTGGAGCATAATGTTCCTGAATTGTTGATATTCAGAAACAATGTCAAGGAACCTAACACACCACTGAATTATAAGTCATGACAAGCTGACTGGGTGACATTATACCAACAAAAGAGCAGAGTCCACATGAGATGTCTCAAGAATGGCAATGTTAACTGGTCATATATCATGAGTGATATACAACCAAGATCTAAGGGTTACATGTTCGTTCCCAGTTTACTGTGAAAAATTCAATAAATGGGTCTCATTAAAATTATTTTTCTAGTCCAATAAACTACTTAATCGGTTATAAAAAGTTTAAACTAAATATCAATAGCATAGCTTCAAGTTAAAAATGTGTTCCGCAGATGAATCTGTATTTAGTTTCTTATTAGCCTTACAACACTCAGATTTGGATATAATTTATTGAATTCTTGCCAGAGGATTATTTCTTCTACTATATATATATAATATATATATGATCTTAAAACCCATGTTTTCCAATCAATTAAAAGTTCCTACTGTTCTTAATATTCTTTTTTCTCCAATCCTGTACAACCACCTCTTTTGTGGCCCATGCGAAGCCCAGTCTTTCTCTTTCACTTTCTCTCTTTCTCTCTCTCTCTGTATGTATGTCAGTCTCTCTCTGTCTTTCTCCCTCTTTCTGCCTATGAATCAGGATGTAACTCTCAGCTGCTGCTCCAGCTTGATGCCTGCTGCCATGATCCCTGCTATGATAACGAACTAGCCATTTGAAACTGTAAGGAAACCTACATTTAAACACTTCCTATTACAGTCATTGCTTTGGCCATGATGTCTCTTTACAGCAATAAAATAGTGAACATCAAAAGGTAATTCAGACACAGTTTAAAATATCATCATAATAATTGAGGAATTTGTAAAATTCTGCTCACTTAGAATGTATTTATATGGAAGGAAATTATATATTCTTAATTTTCAAAAAGATACATAGTGTTTCTTGTTCATATCCATCATCACCCTCTCCCAGCAGGTTCCCATGAATCTCTTCCAAATATCTTCCATTTTCCATTCAATGTCATGCTTTTTTTTTTTTTTTTACATCTACTAAATCCAATTAGTGTTTCCCATATGTACACATGTGTGGGCTCATCCACCTAGCTATGGGCAACCTGTACCAGTGTCTGTTGCCCCCAGGAAGAGTTAACCTCCATTCCTCCTTCAGTAACCTTGAACTGCAGTCTGCCATGGCCCCTGAACCCACAGAGTCAACCAGTAGATATAAATGTAAACAATGCAGCACCCTGACAGCTGTTCTGGTCTGGGCTTCTGAGCAGAAGGCACGGAAGCTCTAGCAACAAAGATTCTGCTTTCAGCAGCTGCTCACAGCTGGTTTCTGCTGATGTGGATTCGTCACTCACCTTAGACATGCAGAGGTACCCTCCTTTGCCTATGTGATGGGAGATAAGCCTTGGACCCCTGATGTGGTAGGAAATCCTGCACCAAGGTTTACAAGGTTGTTCTGGGTTAAGGGCAGACCCACATGTTATAAGCAGAAATATCCACATATTTCTCTGTTTAATTAATAATAGACCCATTTCAACCTCTGTTTTTTTTTTCTTCATATCTGAAGCAAACTATAAAAACAATTAACAGACAGAGTGCGAGTCCAGGATTTTCAAAGTACTGAAGGGCATTGATTTGTCTTTTTCCAAAATGTCACTCTGGGTCCTTACTTCCTTCTGTAGGATTTAAGGAACTGAGCCATGTATCACTCATCAAAGGCAGATCTATGTTCTCTGCTGGCCAAAAACATGCAATGAGCAGGGCAGAGCTGCTGAGAGACAGGAAAGGAAACTGCATACACATTTTCTGAGGGATTTGTTCCCTTCACACAAGAATTTTCAATGTAAGGCAAAGAGAAGGAAAAGAGTAATATGAGGGGATTCAAAACAGGCATAAATTTTCAGTATGAATATTAAATTTAGAGTTTTATGTATGATATGAAAGATTCTTGCAGCTGGATTCACAAATTTAGGCACATCCACACTCTACACCTGTCTGTATATTTGAGAGGCTCCATGGTCACTCTATTGCTACCAGAAAAATATTTCCACTGGTAATGCATGTTTTTGATATCTGGAAATGTCTAGACTCTCCATTTCAGCTCAATTCACTTGACAACTTCCTCAAATAAACACAACAATCAAAGCTTCTTCTATTCTTATTTTTTAGAATTTTTTTAATCCCCAAGAGAAAACACTTATGGTATATACCTCAGTCAATGTTCTTTTGTTATGAAGAGACATAATAACCATGAAACTTCTGATAAAAGAAAGCAATTGATTGGCACTTGCTATTTGAAGTTCTAGCTAGAGTAATAAGACAACTAAAGCAGATCAAAGGAATTCAAATTGTAAAAGAAGTCGAAGTATCACTATTGGTAGATGATATGAGAGTATACATAAGTGACACCAAAAATTCTACCAGGGAATTCCTACCTTGATAAACATCTTCAGCAAAGTAGCTGGAAACAAAATTAATTCAATAAAATCAGTAGCCCTCCTGAATATAGAAGACAAATGCACTTGGAAAGAAATTAGGAAACAACATTCCTTAAAATAGGCACAAATAATCCATAGAATCGAATAGAAGACCCAGAAATAAACCCACATACCTACAGTTACTCGATTTTTGACAAAGAAGCCAAAACAATATAATGGAAAAAAAAGACAGAATCTTCAACAAATGATGCTGGTCTAACTGAATGTCTACATGTAGAAAAATGCAAATACATCCATGTTTATCACCCTGCACAAAACTAAAGTCCAAGTGGATCAAAGACTTCAATATAAAACCAAACACACTAAGTAAGTTAGAAGAAAAAGTGGGGAAGAGCCTAGAACTCATTGGCACAGGAGACAACTTCCTGAACAGAACAGCAACAGCACCGGCTCTTAGAGCAACAATCAATAATTGGGACCTCATGGAACTGAAAAGCTTCTGTAAAGTAAAGAACACTTGTCAGAACAAAACTACAGCCTACAGATTGGGAAAGGATCTTCACCAACCCTATATCTGACAGAGAGCTACTATCCACACTATATAAAGAACTCAAGAAGTTAAAAGGCAACAAATCAAGTAATCCAATTAAAAAATGGTGTACAGAACTAAACAGAGAACTGAATTGCAGAGAAACATCCTCAGCCATCAGAAAGATGCAAATCCAAACAACCCTGAGATTTCACCTTACACCCATCAGAATGGCTAAGATCAAAAACTCAAGTGACAATATGCTGGAGAGGATGTGGAGAAAGGGGAACCTTCCTCCGTTGCTGGTGGTAATATAAACTTGTACAACAACTTTGGAAATCAATCTGGCGCTTTCTCAAACAATTAGAAATAGTGCTTCATCAAGATCCAGCTTTACCACTCCTAGGCATATATACAAAATATGCTCAAGTACACAACAAGGACGTTTGCTCTACCAGATTTGTAGCAGCTTTATTCATAATAGCCAGAACCTAGAAACAACCCAGATGTCCCTCAGTTGAGGAATGGATACAGAAATTGTGGTCAGCAATTAAAAACAATGAAAAAATGAAATTCGTAGGCAAATCGTGGGATATAGAAAAAATCATCCAGAATTTAGTATCCCAGAAGCAGAAAGACACACACAGTATATACTCACTTATAAGTAGGTATTATACATATAATGTAGATTAACATACTAAAATATATACACCTAAAGAAGCTAAGCAAGAAGGAGGACCCTTGGTAAGATGATCAATCCTCACTTAAAAAAGACAAATGGGATGGACATTGGAAGAAGGGAGAAAACAGGAAACAGGACAGGAGCCTACCACAGAGGGCCTCTGAAATACTCTACCCCGCAGTGTATCAAAGCAGATGCTGAGACTCATAACTAAAATTTGGGCAGAGTGCATGGAATCTTATGAAAGAAGGGGGAGATAGTAAGACCGACAGGAGCTCCACAAGGAGAGCAATAGAACCAAAAAATCTGGCCACAGGGGTCTTTTCTGAGACTGATACTCAACCAAGGACCATTCATGGATATAACCAAGAACCCCTGCACAGATGTAGCCCATGGCAGCTCCATCTCCCAGAGGATTCCCTAGTAAGGTGTACAAGGACATGAACTCAGTGGCTAGTTCTTTGATCACCTTCCCTTGATGGGAGAACAGTATTTCCAGGTCACATAGGAAGAGAATGCAGCCAGTCTTGATGAGACCTGATAGGCTAGGGTCAGATGGAGGACCAGAGGTCCTCTCCTACCAGTGGCTTGGAGAGGGGTATGTGAGGAGATGAGGGAGGGTGGGAATAGGAAGGTATGAGGGAGGAGACTACAGCTGGGCTACAAAGTAAATAAACTGTAATTAATATAAAAATGAAAATTAAGAAAATAGCCACAAATAACATGAACTACCTTGGTGTAACTCTAACCAAGCAAGTGAAAGACTTGTATGAAAAAAAAAAAAAAAAAAAACTTCAAGTCTATGAAGAAAGAGATTGAAGAAGCTATCAGAAGATAGAAAGATCTCTCATGCTTTTGTCTCAGTAGAAACTACATAGTGAAAATGACCATCCTATCAAAAGCAATCTACAGATTCAATGCAATTCCCTTTAAAATACCAACACAATTCTTTAGAAACCTTGAAAGAAAAACCAAGAATAACTAAAACAATCCTCTACAACAAAAGATCTTTTGGAGGTATCTCTATCCCCGATCACAACAGTGAAATAGAGCAATAGAGCAACAGTGAAAAAAAATGAATGGTAGTGGCATAGAACAGACAGGTGGATCAATGGACTCAAGTTGAAGACCCAAAAATAAACCCACACACATATAGACACTTAATTTTTGACAAATATGCAAAAATCCTACAATGGAAAAAAGATGGCATCTTTAACAAATTGTTCTGGTATAACTGGATGTCTACATGTAGAAAATTCAAATAGACCCATATCTATCGCCTGAACAAAATTAAAGCTCATGTGGATCAAAGAACTCAATATAAAACTAGACACACTAAATCTGTTGGAAGAAAAATTGTGGAAGTTCTTTGAATTCATTGGCACATTAGACAACTTCCTGAGCAGAACACCAACAACTCAGGCTCTAAGATCAACAGCACAGAGACTTACTGGAGAAGGGTGGAGGATAGAAGGAACCTGAGGGGACAGGAACTCCATAAGGAGACCAAAAAAGCTAAAAATTTTGAGCCCAGGGGTCCCTGCAGAGACTGTTGCAACAACCAAGGACCATGCATAGAGAGGACCTGGACCTCCTGTTCTGATGTAGCCCATAGGCGGCTCAGTCTCCATGTGGGTACCTGAGTAAGGGGAGCAGGGGCTGCCTCTGTCATGATCTCAGTTGCCTGTTCATTGATCACTTCTCCCAGGCAGTGTGGGCTGACAAGGTCCCAGAGGAAGAGGACCCAGGCAGTCCTGATGAGACTTGAAAAGCTGGGGACAGAGGGCAGGAGAGGAGGATTCTTCCTTTCAATGGACTAGGAGAAGGGGAAAGGGGAGCTAATAGAGGGAAGGTGGGACCTGGGCAGATAAGAGAGGGAGCACAATCAGGATATAAATGAATGAATTGTAAAAAATAAAAAATCATTGTTTAAAATAAAATTAAATGCAAATTAAAAAACAACTTGGAGTTGCTTACAGTTTCAGAGGTTTAGTCCATAACCAGCATGGTGGGGAGCATGAAAGTTTGCAGGCAGAGCAAGCTGCAGAGAGAGCTGAAAGTTTTACATCCTGACCCACATGTATCAGGAAGAGACCTGGCTTGAGCATTTGAAACCCCAAATCTCACCCTCAGTGACATATTTCCTACAGCAAGGCCAACTTTCTAATCTCTATCAAGTAGCACCACACCCTAATGACCAAACCTCCAAATATATGAGCCTAAGGGGCCATTCCTATTCAAAACACCACAGTACAATTATTTGATATATTTAAATATATAACATAATTAATGTATTAATATAATATGTAAATATGAAATTATATCTAAATATTTTATAAAATTTATATAAATAAATATATTAAGTAGTTCTAAAATAGACTATATAAATATATAATAGCATAAAATGTATATACAATATAAATGTACTTTACATAAATATATATAACATATATTGTTATATAGCTACATCAGTGATCTCACCCTCTCTTTTTCCAATCCCTCATATACCCCTGAACTCCTTTTCATACAAACAGCCTTTAATTATTATTTTTACATACGTAAAGAAATATATATATATATGTGTGTGTGTGTGTGTGTGTGTGTGTAAATGTATGAAAGTAACGTATTGCTTCTGTGTATATTTCAGAGCAGACCACATGGTACAGGATAACCAGTGAAAGACCTTGTCCCCAAGGCAGACGGTTCTCCCACTCTCAGTGCTCTTTATTTGCCAGTCCTTCTTTGTGGATTGAAATCTGATTTTAAACCACCACCACTTAAAAAAATTCTTGGAGCATCAGTGTCTATGATTCACCCTATTAGTGACTGGCCTGGTGTGGAAACAATGTTTCTACTTATGACAACAGGTGGGGAGGCTCTGTGAGACAAACACAGGTAACCCACTCACCCACGCTACCCCTCATCTTCAAGGTACCATGGCAAATGTTGTCATTTTCCCTCCTATTTCAGCCTCAAACCAAAATCCTGTGTGTCTTATAACAGTTTGCTCCCTCAGAGCACTCTGTACTCACCCACGCCACCCCTCATCTTCAAGGTACCATGGCAAATGTTGTCATTTTCCCTGGTATTTCAGCCTCAAACCAAAATCCTGTGTGTCTTATAACAATTCGCACCCTCAGAGCACTCTGGTTTATGAGGATTTTTTTAAGCACATTAATTTATATTCTAATGGGAGAAGAATAGAAAGAGTGTGAATTTGGGTGAGTAAGGAGGTGGGGAAGCTCTGGGAGCAGTTGGGAAAGGTGAAGCTATAATCAGAATATATTGTATGAAAAAATTTCCAATAAAAAATTTTAAAAATTGATTCATTTGATGAAATTCTTAGAATTTCTTAGAATTTCCTTACAACATTGGGCATAGCACCACTGTCCAATGCCAACACTGTGACTCATGTATGTGTGCATTAAAACATAGGTTATTTGCATGGATATATATGTGTGTATGGGTGCATTGTGTGTGCTCACGGATGTGTGTATACTCTTAAGTGTGTAAAAAAGTATTTATTTCATCACGCTATGCTCTAGTTTTGAGACAGGGTCTCTCTGCTCCTGACAGGTGGGCTCTGAGCTGTTGCCATTGTCACAAGTGCAATCTCCAACTTTCTTCATCCAGTGCTGGGACTGATGATGCACAAATAAGACTTCAAGTCATTATTTGTGAGCGCTGACAACTGTTTTTTTTTCTTTAATATCTCTATTATAATAACTATGTCACTGCTTTTTAATCCCTCTAATCCTAAGTATTTCCTCTCATGTTGTTTTTCAATTAATTGGTGTAGCAGGCATGTATGTATTCATATGTTGCCAAGCGCACTGTGAAACAATTCCACCATGAAATTTCAATAAAAACAATATTTATAATATTTGCTGTTGCATGCATATATATGTATACACATACACTATGTATGTATAGATAGATAGATACATAGATAGATAGATAGATATAAAAAAAGAGACTGTTTTGGGTGAAACAATTCGACCATGATTTGTAATGAAGTCAGCTCAGAGGTGTACCATGAGAATCTGCCATCAAGGGGACACTGTATCTTGTGTGTCACTCTAAGAAATTTTTGGAAATATTGTGAAATGAATAACAGAGGAAAAAATAATTGAAATACCTGATATCATTAGGAGCTTTCTATAATCTTACTCCTAAATTTTGAAATCCACAAATTCTTCCCATTCATGATAGGGTAATGAAGGTGGCCAAGATTTTAGATCCTGATAAATTACACTGTATGACACACATTGGGAGCTTTATTAAAATCACTTTTACAATATGTGGTTCCAATTTCATCATCCATGAAGTCAGTAATGATTCTCCACAAATTGAGGGTTGCAAAAGTTCCCAAACAAGAATAGTGATTACTTTCTATTACACAACTTAATTGACCTCAAATTTAATTCCAATGAGTCAAGAATAGCAAATAGTACAATGTTTCTATTTATGAGATCAAGACTTCTATTTAGGGCATTCATCTGTAAGGTGAGACAAAAAAAAGAATTAAAGAAACATTATTGTATTTCCCTCGTATTTTTGTAAGTATTTTTTAATATGGCTACTTTATTATTTTTGTATTTTATTTTTTATATTAATTTCAGTTTATTTACTTTGTATCCCAGTAGTACCCCCTCCCTCATTCTCTCCCAATTCCACCCTCCCTCTTCATCTCCTTCCTACCCCTCTCTAAGTCCACTAATGGGGGAGGTCCTCCCCTTCTATCTGATCCTAGTTTATCAGGTCTCTTCAATGCTGGCTACGATGTTCTCCTCAGTGGCCTAGCAAGGCTGCTCCTCCCATGGGGTGGGGGAGGTCAAAGAGCCAGCCATTGAGTTCATGTCAGAGATAATCCTTGTCCCCTTACTAGGGAACCCACTTGGAAACTGAGCTGCAATGGGCTATATCTGGGCAGGGGTTCTAAATTATATCCATTCACAGTCCTTTGTTGGAGAAAGTCTCAGAAAAGACCCCTGGATCCAGATATATTTGGAACTTGTGGAGCTCCTGTCCTCTCCAGATCCTACTAACTCCCCCTTTTTGTAAGTATTTTATACGAACTTTTATGATTTGCACTAATTTCAAGTCAGTTTTACAGGAACTGACTTACCTGTTTCATAGACATTTTCAATATTTGCAGCAGGGATTTTGTAGCGCTGTGTCAGCTCTGTGAATTTTTCCCACACTCCTTCAGGGATACTTGTTCCTGTTCCTGCATTTCATGGAGAGAAAGTCAGAAGAGATGCCCATTATAATCACATCTAAAAGTTTGAAGTCATAAAACTTTGTCGTCACTTGGTAAATCCCACTACCTCATCTATCCCTCCCTCTCTATCAGAATGGTGATGACAGAGAAACATTCTGAAGTCAGATCACACATTCATTCTGGGGATAAATTAACAAATTTTCATCTCATTATGTCTAAGATAATGATTTAAAAAACAGGAATATTAAAATTTTATTATTATTATTATTATTATTTACAAGTATCCTGTACAATTCAACTCTAATTTCACACAATTGTGATTATATGTGAGAGAACACCTTCCTGCATCAGTGGGTCATGAAACTAAATGCAGGGACACAGTTATGTTGCAATTAACCAACAGAAAAAGGAAAGGCTTGTACCGCATGAGATTTACATACCCAGTGCTACTATCAGCCTCTGGTGGAACTTGTCAGCAGTAAGAAAGTTGCCCTCAAATAGGATGGTAGAGTTTGAGGCAAAATGTATACGAAAAGAAAACTCATTTGGATCTGGGGGAAAAAAATCCTTCATTAAAACAATGTATAGAGATTCCTATTTACTTATTTATTTGTTTATTTGTTGTTCATTTTGAAGATTTTTAAATGGTTCCATCATTTTGCCAACTTCCCTCTTTTCCACAAATCAGAGTGTATACGCATCTACATTCTACTTCAAAGTCAGGATTCCTTTTTTTTCAATCATTATCATCCCCATGGTTACTATGTTTTTTATATATGTTATAATTATATCTTATATTATTAAAATTTTGTATCACATTGTTACATAAAAATGATAATTTATTAAGTAAATATACTTATCCATAAACATAAGCTTTTGAGTCAATGTATTTATTTATTTGTTTGTGGGTTGTTTTCTTTTTTTAGGCAGGGTTTCTCTGTAAAACTTTGGCTGTCCTGGACTCCCTTTGTAGCCAAGGCCAGCCTCAAATTCAAAAAGATCCACCTGCCTCTGCCTCCCTGAGTGCTGGGAGGCAAATGCCACTGGGCCCAGCACATGTTTATTTTTAATTGTAACATTCCCAAAGCAACATCATCAAACAACTCCTTCACAGTAATCCTAGTATTGCTAGGACACAAAAAATATATTTCTGTATTAAATTATTGGGTCATGGAAACATTCCTTTATCTTCTAACATGAAATACAAAAGTCAGGAGCATACCTGTACTTAACCAACTTTAGCAAATTCTGTCTTTATTTATTTGTTTGTTTCTTTCTTTCTTTATGTTTGTGCCATTTAGCAAGATTCATATTTGCATTTTGTTTTCACAGTTGATGAAAGCAGGTAATGAAGATTTTACTCACAATTGACTGTGCCCCACACAGGAGCTATTGGATAATAGTATGCTTGTGGGAAGTGAAGATGGGGATCACGCAACCGCCAAATCCCAAGAATTAAGTCAGTCTCGCTCTTCTTCAAGCATTTTGCTAGGTTGAAACTTGCTGAAACTTGAGACACAATGGAACAGTTACCCATTAGAGAGATCCCATACAGAACATGTAAATAACGCAGCTATCCTGAACAGCTGATACTCACATTTCTGAGATTTCCCAGGGCAATACCTCAATTCAATTTTATCTGCCCAAGCTGAATGTAGTTGGCACGTCCCATTTTTCCTAAACAAAAAAATATAAACAATAATCACTCATAATTTAACATTTATCATCCCACATGCGTTTGTGTCTCAAGAAGAACAATCTTGCTGAAACTGAGACACATTTGCTGCCCTGTCCCTGTCTTCCATGATGTTATTCCATGGATTGTAAATATTTTCAATAAATATTTGTTTGGTCTGTGACTCTTTACAGATATAAACTGACTTTCTGTGTTCACCATGACATGTGGATGAGAATGAGCACCAGACCCATAACTGACAGGATGACCTGAGTCACAGAAGTTCTGCCAATGACCTCACTGATGCTAGGATAGGTATCCAGTCATGAGGCTGGTTTTCAGAAGAAGGAGCATTCTTCACAGTGAGGTAAGAAACACTGCTCTTTTGATATTTACCATCTCAGATTTTCCTTTATTCACATTCACACCTACTCATATTTTACTTTTAGAAAAATCAGTTTCTTTACATAATGTAGTTTTTACTCTTTGAGTTTATATTTTCAGTATTTTAATAGAAAAAATTAAAACTACAACATATGAACACTTGAGTTTAATATATTTTGGATACGGTTACTCTTAAATTCAGCTTTTGAATGATTAGATCCAAATCGTCATCTTGTCTTCAGAAGCATATTGGGAATGTCTGGAGCAGCTTTTCTACTGGAGAAGTTTTTACCTGAGATAGAACATCATGTTCATGGCTCTGTAATAGTTAAAATACTTCACTTCACGCATCAGTATCTCCACTTGACTCTTTTCTTCTGTTGACCTCAGATATTTGGCTGCTAGGTAGATGGTTTTAAAGTTCCCTGAAAACTAAAAATTAATGTGAATTAAATTCATTAGACGATAGAAGTTGAAGTCCCAGCACCCACATGTTTGTGCATAAACTTCTGTAGCTTTATTTCCAAGGCTGAGGTTACTGCTTACACACAGTGCAACATGCAGACCAAACACCCACACCCATAAAAACAGTAAAATAAAATTAGTAAAAATTTAGAGATAAAAGCAATGGTTAGAAAAAATAGTAAGTTATAAATATTAAGGTAAAGAAATAGAAAATATTTTATATTGTGACATATAATGTATTACACATATACCGTGATAACAGCATTACTGTTCATTTCTGTTTAGACTATAAAATTGCCCAACGCCTTATTTGAAAACATATATACATTTAAGTAATGATAATAATTTTATATCATGCAGAAATATGATTGAGAAAAAAGTGGAAAATAAAAAATAAAGGTCTCTATAATGAAGGAGTATCAACACACATAAGTAATCCAAAAGAAAATATAATAAAATCTGCATACTAAATATACTCAAAGTAAATAAAAAGAATAAATCATGTTTTGATGATTTTGATGTCTTTGTATGCCAAAGCATCAGATCCCATTTTCTCCTGAGAAATCCCTCTGATCACAAGAGGAAAGAATGAAAATTGTACCTGTTTGGAGGCTTTGCTTTAGTTTCTACATTTCTGCTGCAGCAATTGTGAACCCACAGTCACAAACACACAGACATGCAAACATCAAAAAAATCATCACGTCTGTTTTTAGAGACATAACTGGATTACAATTAATACCAATATAACTGTTCATATTGACCATAGTAGGATGTCTTTAAACATAGAGAAATGTATTCTTCAGCAAATGACACACAATGTATTTGTCCTGCAGGTATTAAAATTATTTTAATTTTTCTATTATATTTATTAAAATTCATTCTTGAATTCTTATAGGATAGTAAAATCTTTTATGCAAAGGTATATTATGTTTCAACTGTAAAAAACATTAGTTATGCTAACGTATAAAAAATAAGGAAAAATACATTAAAAACATTATTTTTCACTCTTTTACTCAAGGAAAATGAAAGTAGGAACTATAGGAAGTGCAATGGAGTAATTACAATCCTTTTTTCATTTATTTACTTATTTCTTTTTTATAACAGTTTATTCTCTTTTTATTCTGGCTGTAGCCCCCTCCTTCATCTCCTCCTAGTCCCACACTCCTTCTTTCTTCGCCCCCTATGACCGTCTCCTAGTCCACTGATAGGGGAAGTCTTCCTCCCGGACAATCTGACCCTAGCCTATCAGGTCTCATAAGAACTGGCTGCATCCTCTTCCTCTGTGTCCTAGGAAGGCTGCGCCACCTCCCCTCGCCCCATACAGAAGGGGGGTGATCAAATACCCAGCCACTGAGTCCATATCAGAGAGAGCCCCTGATTTCGTTATTAGGGAACCCACATGGAGACTGATGTGCCTATGGGCTACATCTGAACAGAAGTTCTAGGTCCTCTCCGTCGCTGCAAGCTACTCTGGTCCCAGATTTTTTGGCTCTGTTGGTCTCCTTGTGGAGCTCCTGTCCTGTCCAAGTCTTTCTATCTCCTCCTTCTTCCCTGAGATTCCCTGTACTCTGCTAAAAGTTTGGCTATAATTCTCAAAATCAGCTTCGATACCCTTCTAGGTAAATTCTTTCAGAGGCCTTCTCCAGTAGGTTCCTGCCCTGTTTCTCATCTTTTCCTGCTATACATGCCTATACTGTGTGACTTTCTGAATGAGGATTAAGCATCTTTCCTAGGGTCCTTCTTGTTGTTTAGCTTCTTTAGGACTATAGATTTAAGAATGTTTATTCTATATCATATGGCTAATATAAACTTATACGTGAATATGTAGCATGTGTATCATTCTGGTTCTCTGTACCTCACTCAGGATGATGCCTTCTAGATCCATCCATTTGCCTGAAATTTTCATAATTTTCTTGTTTTTAATTGCTGAGTACTATTCCATTGTATAAATGTAGCACAATTTCTGTATCCATTCCTTGTTTGAGGTACATCTAGGTTATTTCCAGATTCTGGCTATTACGAATAAAATTGCTATAAACATAGTTGAGCAAATGTTCTTGTTGTATGCTTGAGCATCTTTCGAATATATGCGTAGGAGTGGTATAGCTATATCTTGAGATAGCATTATTCCTAATTTTCTGAGAAAGCGCAGATTGATTTCCAAAGTGGTTGTACAAGTTTACACTTGCACCAGCAATAGGAGAGGGTTCCCCTTTCTTCACATCCTCTCCAGCATGTGTTGTCCCTTGAGTTTTTTTTTTTTTTATTTTAGCTATTCTAATGGGTATAAGCTGAAATCTTAGTCATTATTATGACTAACAGTGTTGAGCATTGCTTTAAATTTTTCTCTGCCAGTTGATATTCCTCTACTGAGAATTCTCTGTTTAGCTTTGTATCCTATTTTTTTAATTGGATATCTTGGTTTCTTGGTGTTAAACTCACTCTATGAGGCCACAGTAACCTTTTTTACCTAAAAGACAAAGAACCAACAAAAAAGAGGATAGGTACTCCATAAGGAGAGTAACAGAACCAAAATAATTGGGCACAGGGGTATTTTCTGGGATTGATACTCCAACCAAGGACCATTCACGAATATAACCTAGAACCCCTGCTCAAATGTAGCCCATTGTAGGTCAATGCCCAAGTGGGAAGCAGCCTTGCCAGGCCACAGAAGAGGGCAATGCAGCCAGTTCTGATGAAACCAGATAAGCTAGGGTGAGATGGAAGGGAGGAGGACCTTCCCTATCAGTGGACTTGGAGAGCGGCATGGGAGGAGATGAGGGTGGGAGGTTGAAATTGGGAAGGAATGAAGAAGGAGGCAAAGGGGTACAAAGTGAATAAGCTGAAATTAATATAAAAAATAAATAAAAGAACTAGTTAAAAAAAGAGAGAACTTCAGGCTTATATCTCGTATGAATATTGACACAAAAATACTCAATAAAATACTAGCAAACAGAATCCAAAAACACACAAAAAAAATATCATCCACCATGACCAAGTAGGTTTCATCCCAGGCATTCAGGGGTGGTTCAATATACGGAAATTCATCAATATAATCCACCACATAAAAAAAAAAAGAGGAAAAACAAAAAAAACATGATCATCTCCTTAGATGCCAAAAAAACATTTGTCAAAATCCAACACCCATTCATGTTTAAAGTTTTGGAGAGATCAGGGATACAAGGCACATACCTAAACAGAGTAAATGCAATATACAACAAGCCTATAGCCTACATCAAACTCAATGGAGAGAAACTTAAATCAATTCCACTGAAATCAGGGACAAGGCAAGGCTGCCCACCTTCTCCTTATCTCTTCAATATAGTTCTTGAAGTCCTAGCTAGAGCAATAACATAACTAAAGGAGCTCAAGAGTATTCAAATTGAAAAGGAAGAAATCAAAGTATCACTATCGGCAGATGATAAGATAGTATACATGAGTGACCCCAAAAATTCTACCAGAGTACTCCTTCAGCTGATAAACATCTTGAGCAAAGTGGATGGATACAAAATCTACTAAAAAAAAAAAAAAAATCAGAAGCCCTCCTGTATACAAAAGACAAAAGGGCTGAGAAAGAAATTAGGGAAACAACACCTTTCACAATTGCCACAAAAGACATAAAGTACCTTGGTGTGACCCTAACCAAGCAAGTCAATGACTTGTATGAAAAAAAATTCAAGTCTCTGAAGAAAGAATTAGAATAAGATATCAGAAGATGGAAAGATCTCCCATGCTCATGGCTTGGCAGGATTCACATAGTGAAAATGGCCATCTTACCAAAAGCAATCTACAGATTCAATGCAATTCCCATCAAATTACCAACACAATTCCTTACAGACCTTGAAAGAAAAAATCTCAACTTCATATGGAATAACAAGAAACCCAGAATTGCTAAAACAATTTTCTACAATAAAAGATCTTCTGGAGGTATCTCCATCCCTGATCTTATTACTGTTGCTGTACTTTAGAGCAACAGTAATAAAAACTGCATGGTAGTGGCATAGAACAGAATGGTGGATCAATGGAATCTAATAGAAGATCCAGAAATAAACCCACATACTTATGAACACCTGATTTTTGACAAAGATGCCAAAACTATACAATGGAAAAAAGAGAGCATCTTCAACAAATGGTGCTGGTTTAACTGGATGTCTACATGTACGAAAATGCAAATAGATCCATACTTATCACTCTGCACAAAACTAAAGTCCAGGTGAATCAAAGACCTAAACCTAAAACCAGATACACTAAACCTGTTAGAAGAAAAAGTGGGAAAAAACCTTGACCTCACTGGCCCAAGAGACAACTTCCTGAACAGACACCAACAGCACAGACTATGAGATCAACAATCAATAAATGGGACTTCACGAAACTGAAAAGCTTCTGTAAAGCAAAGGACACAGTCAGCAGAACAAAACAATAGACAACAGATTGGGAAAGTATCTTCACCAACCCTGTATTGGTCAGAGTGCTAACATCCAGAACGTACCTCATTTATTAATTGGATTACTTGGTTTGTTGGTATTTAACATCTTGAGGTCTTTATATATTCTGGATATTAGCCCTCTGTCAGTTATTGGATTGGTGAAAATCCTTTCCCAGTCTGTAGGCTGTCATTTTATTCTACTGACAATGGTCTTTGCTTTACAGAGCTTTTCAGTTTCATGAAGTCCCATTTGTTGATTATTGATCTAAGAAACTGTGCTGTTGGTGGTCTGTTCTGAACAATGTCTCTTGTGGCAATGAAGGCAGTTCTAAGAGGAAAGTTCTTAGCACTAAGTGCCTTCAGAAAGAAGTTTGAGACTTCTAGAAAGAAAGAAAAAAGAAAGAAAGAAAGAAAGAAAGAAAGAAAGAAAGAAAGAAAGAAAGAAAGAAAGAAAGAAAGAAAGAGACACACACAGGAGGAGTAGACAACTAGGAATACTCAAACTCAGGGCTGAAATCAATAAATTAAAAACAAAGAAAACAATACAAAGAATCAATGAAACCAAGAGCTGTTTCTTTGAGAAAAATCAGCATCTTTAGCCAAACTAAATAAAATACCTAGAGAGACACTACTCAGGTCAGCAAAATCAGAAATCAAAGGGTGGAAATAACAACAGACACTCACGAATTTCATAGAATCATTAGGTCTTACTTCAAAAGTCTATATGCCACAAAACTTGAAATCTAAATGAAACTGACAATTTTCTTGATAGATTCCATTTACCAAAGTTGAATCAAGATCAGGTAAATAAATTTAATAGTCCTGTATCCCCTAAGGAAATAGAAGCAGTTATCAAGTCTCCCTTCCAAAAAAAGCTCAGGGTAATTAAATCTTAAAACTAAAAGAAATAACTCTTTAAAGAGACTGGACCATATACAATTACAAAAGCAAAAGAAAACCATGTATTCATAGAATCAAATTGGTTGACATGTCGAAAGGTGGTCATCACTTCCACTTTTGCCTTTGTATAACCTCCTGAAATCCCATCCTTGTACCCGTAATGGTTCCCTGGTGGACACCAAACAGGCTAGAGCAGCGAGCAGAAGGACCTTCATCTTCTAGAATCCACCTTCTTCTGGAGCAGAAGAGCAGAGTCGTGCAGCTGCTGTTGAATGAAGAACTGAAAATGCTCATGAAGCTTTTAAGTTTTCATCAAAAGAAATACGTGGGCCTGGTGCCAATGAACCAATTATTTTTTTTTAATTTCCAGAGAAATATGGGTGACAGTATTTGCATGTGTCTGGCATTGCTTTATTTTAAACAATGGGATTAAACTCAGTGGAGTGTAATGTTCCTGAACTCTTGACATTCAGAAACAACGTCAACAAACATCATAATCCACTAAATTTTAATCCATGGTCACAACAAGCTGGTTTGGTGACGTTATACCACCGAAAGAGCACAGTCCACGTGAGATGTCTCAAGAATGGCAATATCAACTGGTCTTATGACCAAGGTCTAAGTGCTCGATGTCCATTCCCAGCTTACTGTGAACAAATTTATAAATGGGTCTCATTCAAATTATTTTCCAAGTCTAATAAACTACTTTCTTGATTATAAAAAGTTTAAATTGAATATCAATAGCATAGCTTCAAGGCAAAAATATGTTCCACCAACTATGTATTCGTTTTGTTGTGATTTCTCTTACTGCGCATACAAGTGACCTTAAAATGCATGATTCCCACTCAGTTAAATCTTCACTGTGTACCCAATATTTTTTCTCTAATCACCACCTTTGAGGCTATGACAGGCCTAGTCTGTTGCTCTCTCTGTCTCTCTGTCTCTCTCTTTCTCTCTCTTTCTGCATATGAATCATTATACAGTTCCATGTCTGCCTTCATGATCCCTGGCATGATGTTAATGAATTAAACCTCTGACACTGTAATCAGACCAACAATTAACACTGTCTCTTACAATAGTTGCCTTGGTCTTTCTTCACACAAAAATAAAACAGTGACTATAACAGCCACTGAACATCAAAAGATGAAGCTGTGCCAAAAGGAGGCCCTTCCCCAGCCACCACTACTGCCCCAGCTGAGGAGAAGAAAGTGGAAACAAAGAAGGAAGAATCTGAGGAGTCTGATCTTGACATGGGCTTTGGTCTTTTCTACTAAACCTTATTTAGTAGAAATAAAAAGAACTCTACCAATCTCCTACCTAAGATTAGGAGGTTGGAAGGAAAGTAGAGGCATTTTAGAACCTTAAATAAAGTAGGTGTCTGAACAATCTAAGCCTACAAAGCCCCATAACTGTTTGTCAAACAAGAGATGGTCAGCCTTAAAACCAGATGTGTGAGCAACAGTAAATGGACTAGGAAGGTTGTATGTATGCATTTAATCATATGTGTGTACGTGTAAGATAAATTATAGACAGATGATAGACAGATAACAGAAGATAGGCAGGGAGACAGATAGACTCATAGGTGATAAACAGATGGTAGATAGATGATAGATAGACAGATGTTAGGTAGATGATCAACTGATAGATGACATATATCTGATAGATGTTTTACAGATGATAGGTGACATGTACACATTGATAGATGATAGATATATAGATAGACAGACAGAAAGATGGATGACTTATAGATAGATAGATAGATAGATAGATAGATAGATAGATAGATAGATAGATAATAGCTTGCTTTAACTGTATATAACCCAGAATTGTCTGGAGACGAAGACTCAGTGAAGGACTGTATGCACTAGTTTTACCTTTGGTTGTCTTGGTTGTTATGGGAAGACCTAGTCTGCTGTGGCAAAGCATCCATTCTTGTCACTCAGCTTTAAATTTGTTAGCCCGTGTTATACAGTGGGGGCATTGTTTTTCTACACACCATAAATCCACTTAAACTCTTTTAAAATACCGATATATTTTAGGAAGGATCCTAGGTTTGCCTGTGAGATTTTCAAGCTGTAACCCTTGTGAGCTACAAATACCACAACATTGGCAAAACTTGTCCATTAAGGAACGTTTTGTTTAATTTATTTTTAATCAATATGACACCTGAGTCATCTGGAAAGAGGCAGTCTCAACTTAGAAGAAGCCTCCATCAGACTGGTCTGTGGGAAAGCCTGTGGGGCATTTCGTTGATTGGTGGTTGATGGGAGAGGTCACTAAGTTTAAAAATGTATGATGGTATTTCTCTACATTTTTCAGCTCTAATAAGACAATCTTATATCCCTATTGATGTTTAAGTGGCATTCTATGGAAGTAAAACTGTGAGCAGAAAAAGTGACATTACTTACAAGTAGGCAAAATTAATAAACCTCTGGAGTGCTTATAAATTACTTTGCAAAGAATATGAGCATGGAAATACTCTGTACTGTACTGCAGATCTCTGTACTGTTAAAAAGAAATTGTTCACATTAGGAATTAGTATTTTCCCATATGAAAATATTTTATATGATATTATCAAACTTTTCCCCAATAATGCTGTCATGTCCACTAATAGGCCTCCTATCATGACTAAATCCTGTGAGTCAAATATGAATACCAATGAGGTCAAAGTGCATGGCATGTATCCTAGTCATAATATGGGAAACAGACCTTCCCTGACTCTCAAAAAGCTAGCTCATGGAGGACATTCATTTATTATTAAAGGTGTGTGAACACCTAATATTTTAATCTACCCTATATTATGATAGAATAATTCAGTGTACATGAACATGTAATATAGTAACCAATACTCAAAAATATCACTCCTCAGACACAGATAATTAAAACATTTATAACTTGAAAGAAATACTGTTGTTGTAAAATTAGATTTCAATAAAACAATAGCCAATATGAATTCCATATATTATAATATCCTGATAAAAATAAAAACTGATTCACCTGATAATGAAAATTACCAGTTATGGTATAACTGATATATTCTCATTATTAAATCCCTGTATTTAGAAACTTTAATTATTTCCACTTTATTTTTGTTCTTTTCACAAGTCTTTCATTTATTCTCTCAGTTTTTTCACCAAGTACCATTTCTTTACTCAAAAATCTCATTGAAAGAAAAAAATAGAAAATTTCAGAGAAGTTTGAAATTTTATTTTAGTTAAACTTTAATTCAGTTTTCAGTTTTGTATGTGTGTGTGTGTGTGTGATATGTCCATGAGACATGCATATACATTAATTATCCTATGAAAATGAAGGTAGAGTTTTCTTCATGAATTCCAAAGGAACTCATTTGATAGTCATTAAAACATGGTGACTAAATGAGCCAAAGGTAGCCCAAGATAATTTGGCTATTTTAGAGCTGCAACAAACATTACAGCCTCCTGACAGTCAATTACTGCTGCATTTTCCTGTGAACTTCGGTTCAATTATCCCAGATCAGCCTTTGCAATTACTGTATTTTATGCTATAAAATGTTGTGCGGGGTAGGTATATTGTGAGATTTCTGTCAGCATTGGTGTCTTTTGTTTTTGTGATGAACTTTAGTCCCACTAAGATTGGGTAGGTAGTCAGAAATATATTTCTTGCCAGATGCTCAGAAATCAATCTCACCTACTTTGAAGATGAGAATATTGTACAGCATGGAATTTAACTGGGACATTTGTGTGTGTGTGTGACGGGCAAGGTTTGAAAACTCAAAACCCAAAGCTTTATTTCCTCCAGAAAATTATGTTTTCTACCTGTGGTAAGGTTTATATGTGATGTATTGGAACTTCAAAGGAAGTCCAGCATTCGGCTTCACACATTCCCCAAACATCGCCAGATACTCGGGGACCAAGGGATTAAAAATCTGAGCCTGTAGAAACACTCACATTTCTGCCACCAAATTCTCTGTCAAATAAAGGTGACTTCAAAGGACTTGTGTGGGATTCAACACCCACCTGTCACTCATTCTCCTTAAGCTGAGCAGCTATGCAGACACTGATGCTAGCTCATGGAGGACATTCATTTATTATTAAAGGTGTGTGAGATATAGCTCAGGAATATTTGTCAACAGCTTTGAACATAAACAGCTAGACCACAGTTTGGTGCTAAGTCAATCTACATAAACAACACTAAGTTTCTCCTCAAGACCTAACATCTTCCTATGCTGGATATTTTTTCTTCTCATGTTTAGAGAACAGGGTTGAGTTATTATTGTGGAACCAGTCTAAATAAGCACCAGGCAGAGAGCATTTGGATGAACCCATTACACTTGTTCCTCTATTATACCCATGTGGACATCTTAATGGGGGGGGGAGAATGTTGTGTTTTGTCAGGTTTTCTAGAGGGCAAGGATCTTAATGTGATTTACTAGAAGTCCACATTGCACGGGGCATTGCGAAATATACCCCATGAAGAAGATACCCACCGGGAATGTCCAGGTTTTCCAGTTCAGTTACACTTTGTACCACTGGCAGCACATCCATCTTGGTGCTTTCTACATGCTGGGCATGAGAAAAGACTATGCCAAGGAACCAATCCAAATTTATAACACTGTCTTCCTTTTCTATTTTTTCTTGTCTTATCACTTGTCATGAATACAATGAAGCCATTGAACACTGTGTGACCCAGCTTGCACCTTCTCTGCATAGCATATCCTCGTTGGCAATGAAGTGCCGAGGTTGAAGCTGTGATATTTACAGATGAGATTAGTTTGAAGAGAAACTTAACTGAAAATTGACATTTTATAGGCCATGCAAATATCAAAACTCCATGGTATAGCTCAGGAATATTTCTGTATTCTTCTGCCCCAATTAGTGAAATGGAGTAAAGAGCACAATGCTCTCTGCACATCCTTCTTAAATCCTTCACTGTGACACCTTGTGTTTATGTGTGATTCCTGAAATGAAATACACTAGATTCCTCATTTAGCATCAAGTTTCTGAATGCCCCAATGACCTTGATCCTCTTAAGCAGTTGTTCGTAACTTGCGGCTGTAACCCCTTTGGCAAACCTGTATCTCCAAAAATGTTTACACTATGATCCACGGCAGTATCAAAATTACAGTTATGAAGTAGCAACCAAAATAATTTTATGGTTGGGAGTCACCACAACATGAGAATCTATTTTAAATGGTCTCAGCATTAGGAGGGTTGAGAACCATTGTTCTTAAGAATATAAGAATACGAATACACAAAGTAGATAGACCTGTGTGCAAAAGATATTTTTACTTAAGTATTTAGGAAGCTCTGAAAACCTAATACGAGGAGCATAAATTCATCAACATAGCCTGAGAGCATGTCTTAGTCACATGCCCTGTTGCTGTGAAGAGATACCATGACCACTGAAACTCTTATGGAAGAAAACACTTAGTTAAGAACTTATGATTTTAGAAGTGGGGAGCGTGGTGGCACTCAGGCAGACATGACACTAGAGAGGTAGCTGGAAAAGTTTTACATCCACATCCACAGGAGTCAGGGAGAGCTGCTGGGCCTCTTTGGGCTTCTGAAACCTCAGAGCTCACCCCAAGAGACATACTTTCTCCAAGAAGGCAGCACCTATTTTAACAAAGCCGCATTTCCTAACCCTTCTCAATTAGTGCCACTCCCTAGTGCCTCAGCGCTTAAAGAGAGAGGCCTATGGCGTCCGTTTTCCTATTCAAGGCACCACAGACCTTTATAGAATATTCTTTTTCAATGAATCACCCCACAGTGAATATCCTGTACTAAATCAGGAATCAGATCCTCACTAATAGCAAAGTTTGTGGTCCAAAAAGCAAGCTGTCAGTATGACATTGGGACCTGGGTTTGATTCCCAGCACAAAAATGGTAATACATAACAACCTAGGAGTCTGTTTCCAGAATGTTCAACATGGTCTTCTGTCCTCTGCAGTCTCAAGGAACACACACATGTTGTGTACACATTTATATACAGAGCAGACATCCATAAACATAAAATAAATTACTTAACTGATTAATTAATTAAAATAAAAGAATAACTTCCAAAATATTTTAGGGTCAAGAAGGAATCTAGAAGCAAATAGTAATCATAAAACACAATACTTAGGAGACAAGTGACAATGCAGAAGAAAAACCTCACTTAAAATTCTTCAAAAGGATCCCATTTTATCCTCAAAACTGACAGTCAGGTTCAGCAGGAATGTGCACCGTCCCCTATCTGTTCTGGACACAAAATCTGTCAAAGCCAGTTCATTGAGATGTCTTGGCCAGAAACTTCAGAATGAACCAGGATGAGAGATAGGGTTTAGTAAAAGGAGATTTTAAACATAGTTTTAAGCATGGCTGTTCACTGAAGGTGAAGCACTTAAGGAATAAGGCACTGTACACACAAACAAAACAGTAAGAGGTGCATGAGCTGATGATACCGACATGAACTTTCTGAGACGGTAAACGAAAAACATGGATAAGGATATGGTGGAAAATTTGGTAAACATGACATGCTATAGGGTTAGACCAGTGTTTGTCTTCTTTTTTTATAGTATTTCCCATACAAGTTACATTATTGACTTCCACAAATTATTCATTTTTAAGTGGAGAGTGTCACAAAATTCTTTCCTATCACCTCTAAGTTAAAAGAAATCTATGCTTTGCTTTAAAAGAGAGTTACTTCTCCTTATGCTATAAAGACTAACACAATGTCAATTATGGCTTTGTCACTTTTGATTATATATTTATATAATTATAAATAGAATTAATCTATTAAATACATGAGTCTCATAGACTAACATGAGAATTCTAGCACATTAAAATGTTAGTAGGCTCTGCTGCCCTGTCTGAACTCAAACTGTTTCCTTATTGATCACACATGTCTGTGTGTGATAGTCTCAAGAGAGAGAAAATAAATACAAACATTGTTAGAATTCCTTAATATTTACATTGATTTAAAATAATTTTATTTCTCAGTCAATGATTATTCTGAACATTTTCATAGGCATTTGTTTGTTGTGTGATGCACAATCTTATTACCTGTGAGCACCAAGTGTTGGGTATTCTTGTAATATGGAGTTCCTTGCTAGCTTCCTAAGCTCCTGTTTGTTGTGGAGATAACCATGGTTTTGTTTTGGTCCCAGGTGTGGGATGTATGACTGATTCAGATGGTCCACAGCAGCAGACTATTTGCCTCATGTGGGCTCTGAGAGGAGATGTTTGCCAGCTGCAGATGGTTTGAGTCTGAGGACTATGGAGAGAGAATAAATGCCAGAGTCCAGAGAGTAAATACAGGAGAAAGAACGCTGCTCCTGCTTCCCTCTTGCTCTTTGTTTGTTGTTGTGAAACAAAAAGATGGAGATCTTCTGAAACAAGCACTGGAAAGGCTTCAAGCAACCCTATGATCCTAACCAGCTGGAAACAGCTAAAAAAGAAATGCACCCTCTCTCCCACTAACCCTTTCTCTCCCTTACCTGGTGTTGGGGTGATGGAAGGGATTGGGGTGGAGTAGGGATTCCTCAGGCTTGTCTCGAAAGCCAGTGCCTCTGTATGGGCCTTGCTGCGTACTTGGGCAATTTCTTCATTTGCGAGCTTGAGCTTTTCTTTTACATGGACTTTCAGCGCCTGGTACCTCTGGCCTTCCTCTCCAATCTTCACTATATATTCCTCAACACAGTTCTTCAGTGACTTTTCATTCTTGTGGTAGCCTTCAGTCACTTCCTTCTGCTTCTCGACGTGCGTGGAATCTTTCCACAGAGCTCAAGTCTGCAGTGAGCTGGTCTCTCTCCTTTAGGACCTTGTGGATTTTGTCTTTAGCCAGTTCCTTTTGTTTCTGAGCCTCCTCCGTTGACTTGTACTGATCTTCTCAAACCCATCTACAATCTTTCCCATTTCCAAGTACTTTGTGCTGAGGTCTCAGCTCTAAATTCTCCTGTTGTGCTGCGTTCACTGCTGCATCCAGCTCTTCCTGGCTGTGTTGCAGCACATCTGCAATAGGCTCACTAGGAAGGAGACCTCTAGGTTCAAGGACATACGGGGGTGGGCCTGACACAGCAACATCGAGAGTGCTCAAGAAATCTAAATCCACAGGCTTGCCTTCCATCGGATTTCCCGAGCCAGGCTCCTTTTTATCCTGTGTACTATTTGTCACCAGGACCACTGGCATTGGCCACAAAAGGCTCTCTTTCAGGAGGGAATCAAATTTTAAATACAAAGACTGCTTCCTCCAGGCTGACTCCTTAAATGAGGAAGTTCCAAACTGCTCCAGATAATCCACTTCAAGGCCAGTACCTAGAACTTTTGTTGGGTCTCTGAAGCTCTCTTCCTTTGGGTCCAAGATAGGCTCTGGTCCCTGATGGAATGGTTCCAGCAGTGGCTCAATAGAAGGGGCCATCAGCTCATTGTCCAAGATAGGCTCTGGTTCCTGATGGGAAGGCTCCAGCACTGGCTCAATGGCTCATCAGCTCATCTTTTTCTATAAAAAGACACATTTTGTAATCCGATATTGTCATCCAAAGCAAAAGGAATCTCAAGTTTGCTGGTCATTTTAGGGCTTAAGATGCTGTGTGTCTGTGGATCCCGAAGAGGTGTTTGAAAAGTCAACTTTGCTGCTTTAGCCTGGTTCTTGGGTGGTACATTTTCTTTCTGTGACAAATGAAGAACAGAGGATCTTCCAGTAAGTTCTTGTTGTGAAAACAGGAACACAGCTTTCTGAATTCTTTTCACTGGGGACATTTTCGTCATTTAAGATATGAAGACTCATGCGGCTGCTCTCCGCACAACGCGCTGTCCAGGGCTGGGAGGTAGCTCCGGCCACGACCGCCACGCAGAACGCTAACATCCAGGCCAGGACTACCACGGCTCCAGAGGTGGGGGCGGCGGCGTCCTCAAGCAGGGCCCTCCCAGGGTCAGCCCTGTCCCCGCGGCCGGCAGCCCACCCGGAGTCCCTGCGCCAGAGCCGGCCACAGGGCGCCAGCGTCCCCTGCCACCCTCGCTGCCACAGTGCACTCAACTGCGCGCCGGGCTGTTTCTTATAATTTCATAAATTATAATATTCAGAAACAACTTAAATGTCTTTTTTTTTCCCCCAGAGACAAGAGTTGAGTTATAAACAACATTCTGGTTTTCTGTACCAAGATCAGACCAAGGAAACCATTCAAAGGTCCTTCGCAGCCCACGTGCACGCCACTTGCTTTAGATTCAGAAGTCAGGCTTCTGGTACCCTCTCTGAACCAAGTGTCAGGATTGCTTGATTACCTAAAGCAGCTTTCAGGATGTTACAGTTCAACATTGTAACATTAGCTGTAATCACACTCTGACTTACAGGAAATTGAAAATATGATCTATGAATTTTTTGCTCTTACGGAGAGACCTTAATTATAACAGAATGAGGTTCAGTATCCTATGACCACAGTGACTGATTTTGCCCCTGTCTAAACATTTTATTCTCTAACAAATTGTCTTCCTTTAATGTGATGAACTTTTAACATGAGTCCATAAAAATACGTTGTATTTGTTCAACAAATGTGATGCATATATTTTTACTGTTTTCTATAAGTCTGTGTTAATAAGCAGCAATGCTTGTGTTATAGATAAGCAAAATTAGCAAACACTCTTCTGTTATATGGGAGAATGAGTAAAACCATGAGGTTTAAGGAATAACAAAAAGAATTTTATTGAAAAAATGTATTTGATATATGTGTGATTTTGCCATTTAATAATAACAAATTTGATAAAAGATTAATATTTTTATTAATTGTTAATTTTTAAGTAAAGAATTAAATTATTGTGGTGGAGATGTGGCTCAGTGGTTAAGAGTATTTGCTACTCCTCAAGAGGATCCAGGTTGGGTTCCTAGCATCCACATCATAGCTCAGAGCCTTCCGTAAGTTCAGTTCAGTTTCAGTGAATCCAGTGTCCTCTTATGGACTCTGTGAGCCCCAAGCACACACGTGATGCACAGACATACATAAGGTGAAACATGCCATCGTGTAAAATAAAAAATAAATAAGTAAATTTCTAAAAGAATATCTGATTATACATTGAACTGTAAGGCAGAGAGCACCTTCAGCAACTGTCAGTGTTGATGCTACTGTAAATTTACGGTTGTCAGTGCTGAGTAAACCACCTAACGCACATGGATAGCATAAAATGCCAGAACATTGAAGGGCCATTTCAGAAACTGTTGAATTTTAACATGAGTTGAGCTAATCCCAAACCAAAACTTATTGAATAATTTTTATTTGTTCTTTGAGAAGTTCTTGGAATTATATTGATTACATTTAATCCCAACCCCTTCCCTGCCTTAAATGAATATTTTTTTCAAAACTGAAACTCAATCTCAAAGAACATTTTTTAAAAATAAGCATTTGAGCACAGTGCAATTTAAATATGTACTAATTTGATACACACAAAAATATTAAAAGTTTTGTTTCCATATTAAACAATTGGTTTGTGATCAGGTATGTACAGCAACAATGCAATCCATGCATATGAGAGTCTTGAATTTGGGCCAAGGTGTTTTGGGCTGCGTGCTGCCCCTGTGTGGGCGGCGTGGTCAGGGCCAAGGCTGCAGTGGACCACATGGTGCAATATGCATATTATTATATCTATAATAATAATTATTACACAATTGCTATTATATCACCATCATTGTAATAAAGATACGGACCGTGAGTCACAATATGTACCAAGCAAAAATAACATGTCAAAACCTTATCATCATTGAAATAGGAATTGTAAATTATCATGCATACAGAATCTTGAAGGTATGATTACCTGCATCTGTGGTGTGAAAAGGTAGATCTCAGAATTTAAGCATTTTAATACTATTTCAGTTAGCTTGAACAGGCTCAGTTCATGGACCACACAATTATTTCCTCTTCCTTTATCAATGCCACTGTTTCATTAACAATCTCCTCAACATATTATAATTCAGTGATCAGTCATATTTAAGTTAAACGTAGATATTTGTCAGGCTGAAATGAGAATACTATAGTGTATGTTTTCTCCATATAATTCATTAATTATCTGGCTATTCATTCTATGAGACTGAAGATTCCAACCATTGTCAGTTACTAGAAATCACAAACAAAAACAATGTTCTCATTGGAATTGAAGTATAAATTAAGTATGCTTGGGTATGTATATTTTAATTTGTTATTTTAATTACTGTAATTCCCATCTTTTATATTTCAGCTAATCAGAATATCCTCATTAAATTCTTTATTAAATATATTTTTAGATTCTTAAGTATTTTATAGCTTTTAAAGACTGATTTCATTTTATTTATGTGTATATGTGTGTCTGTGTTTTTAATGCATGTGATGAGGTGCTCTCAGAGTCCAGAAGAAAACACTGGATCCCCAGAGCCAGGCAGACGGTTGTGCACCATCAAATGTGGGTGCTGAGGTCAGAGATGGGTCCTTTGGAAAGAGCATCAAGTTCTCTTAACTGCTGACTATCTCTCCTGCCCATGAATATTTATTTTTTCACTGACAAACTTGACAACTTGCCAAATAGTAAAAATAATATTTATAATGTATATGAGATTTAAATTAACCTAAATAAAATATATTCTTAGCTGTTTTATATGTGAACATCTCACACACACACACAAAAAACAAAAACAAGGAGGGTTTGTTTTTATGTTTGGCTTTGTTTATCAATTTAATGTGACATGTATGTGATGAAATAATGTGACTTCTTCAGAGACAAGGTGTAAGACCTGTTGAAAAATTCTTCCAGGCTTGGCTTTGATGCCCAACACCAGGGAGTTTACCTCACACTCTAGTTTAAGTCATGAAATCTTCCAAATAGGTCAGATATAGTTTTAGGGGTTTTTAAAGATGTAATTGAGTATTCATTTGTGCTTCTATTTCAAGCTTTTCACATTCTTCATTTAACCCTAAAAGACAAAGAGACAGGCACTATCACGGTCCTGAATGATGTGACCTTCAGATCACAGGACCACAAAGGTTGAATTTGGCATTAATCTTTAACCAGTTTAGACAAAGATATCAATGAACTTTACCTTGTAGCCACTACAGATTCCTACAGTGAAATGAAAATTCTTAATCTTTTTCTGGATATGGAAAATCTTTTTCTTTTTGAACTATTTATTTGCAATTTCCTCTTCCATAAATATTGCTGTTTTTAAGGACAATGAATTCATCATTGTTTAACTCATACTTTGACTCTGCTAATTTGGCTTGCCTTCACTCAGCAAGAAAATTTATATAGAAATCAATGATGGTAGACATGGATAAATGTATCAACCCATATGGGGGACATAGAAATGGAGATAATTGAATTCATATATTAGATATAGATCTGAGAAATACAAAACCATCACTGATATCTGAAACCTACCATTCAAGTGAATCTCTGTTGTTGTTACTAGGTTATAATGGTATATTTTAAACCATTTTCTACTCAAATTTTTAGTATTGCCATCTTGAATAATGACAACTTTGAAAGAAGCAAGACATGGGTTATTAAGGTCTTTATCAAGATTCTCTTTATATATATATATACATATATATATGTATACACACATTATATATTCATCATGGTATTCAATCTCTATATATTACAATCTGAGGACCAATGATTGTACAGAAATTGAATATCATTCCTTCTTCTTTACACCAAATCCATGCTAATTTCTCTGCTAATGAACATAAAATGACACTTATTATGTGTAAAAACTTTTAGCATTAACTTTTTGATTCACATTTCCAGTTAGGTTATTTAAAATCATTTAACCCATGTTGCACCTTTCTTGAAGTCCCAATGACCTTTAACATGATTTTACCTTTTCTTATCCTAATCCAAATTTTATTCTGATCTATGTTTTTATTTTATTTATTTTTATATTTCACTTTAGCTTTTTTATAATCCCACACATATATGAAATAAAATCCAATTATATCTATTCCAACCCATTTTTACCCTCCACTTCCTCTCAATGCAATAAACTTACCCTTTTCAAATTTGATACATTTCCAGTCACTACTGAATGCATTTGGATCCTATCACTTTCTAGTCCAGTCCTCCCTAGTCTTATACCCAAACCCTCCTCCCAACATTTCGCTCTTTGTTAATTTATTTGCTCTTTCTTATTTTTTAACTTTTATTAATTACACTTTATTCACTTTGTATCCCCCCATAAGCCCCTCCCTCCTCCCCTTCTAATCCTACCTTCCCTCCCCCTTCTTCATGCATGCCCCTCCCCAAGTCCACTGATAGGGGAGGTCCTCCTCTCCTTCCTTCTGATCTTAGTCTATCAGATCTCATCAGGAGTGGCTGCATTGCCATCTTCTGTGGCCTGGTAAGGCTGCTCCCCCTCAGGGGGAGGTGATCAAAGAGCAGGCCAATCAGATTATGTCAGAGGCAGTCCCTCTTCCCATTACTATGTAACCCTGGGCTACATCTGTGCAGGGGTTCTAGGTTATCTCCATGTATGGTACTTGGTTGGAGTATGAGTCTCTGGAAAGACCCCGTGTTCAAATTTTCTGGTTCTGTTGCTCTCCTTGTGGAGTTCCTGTCCTCTCCAGATCTTACTATTTTCCAGTTCTTTCATAAGATTCCATGTACTCTGCCCAACAGTTGGCCATAAGTCTCAGCATCTGCTTTGATAGTCTGCAGGGCAGAGCCTTTCAGAGGCCCTCTGTGGCAGGTTCCTAGCTTGTTTCCTGCTTTCTTCTTCTTCTGATGTCCATCCTCTTTGCCTTTCTGGATAGGGATTGAGCATTTTAGTCAGGGCCCTCTCTCTTGGTTAGTTTCTTTAGATGTACAGATTTTAGTAGGTTTATCCTATATTATATGTCTATATGAGTGAGTATATACCATGTGTGTCTTTCTGCTTCTGGGACAGCTCACTCAGTATGATCCTTTCCAGGTCCCACCATTTACCTGCAAATTTCATGATTTCTTTATTTTTCTTTGCTGAGTAATATTCCATTGTGTAGATGTACCACAACTTTTGCATCCATTCTTCAATTGAGGGGCATCTGGGCTCTTCCCAGCTTCTGGCTATTACAAATAAAGCTGCTACAAACATGGTTGAGCAAATGTCCTTGTTGTGTACTTGAGCCTCTATTGGATATTTGCCTAGAAGTGGTATGGCTGGGTCTTGAAGAAAAAGTGGGGAAGACCCTAGAACTCATTGGTGCAGGAGACAACTTCCCGAACAGAACACCAACAGCACAGGCTCTAAGAACAACAATCAATAAATGGGACCTCGTGAAACTGAAAAGCTTCTGTAAAGCAAAGGACACTGTCATCAAAATAAAACGACTGCCTACAGATTGGGAAAAAATCTTCACCAACCCTTTATCTGACAGAGGGCTAATATCCAGTATATATAAAGAACTAAAGAAGCTGAAAAGCAGCAAACCAAGTAATCCAATTGAAAAATGGGGACAGAGGTAAACAAAAACTTCTCTGTAGAGAAATATCGAATGACAGAGAAACACTTAAAGAAATGCTCAACGTCATTAGCCATCAGAGAGATGCAAATCAAAACGACCCTGAGATTTCACCTTACACCCATAAGAATGGCCAAGATCAAAAACTCAAGTGACAACACATACTGGAGAGGATATGGAGAAAGGGGAGGAACCCTCCTCCATTGTTGGTGGGAATGTAAACTTGTACAACCACTCTGGAAATCAATCTGGCGCTTTCTCAGACAACTAGGAATAGTGCTTCCTCAAAACCCAGTTCTTTCTTATTTTTAAATAACAAATGATTCCAGTTACTGTTGAATATACATGCACAAATGTGGCCCCATTCTTAAAGAAATGTGACTATTCCTCCCTCAAGAGCTAGTAACTAGCTCTCACTCCAGCTAGGGATGGGCCCTCATGAGACTCTCCCCAACCCATTTTGAAATGTTAAATGTCTTCATCATGTGCTGCTTAATGATGTGAATGCTACTTCCGTGACTGGAATTCATCATTAATTATATTTGAAAGCAATTTCCAGAACCTCAGTGTAACTGTACTCGTGTCTACTGTCACAGATTGATTCTGTCACTCATTTTCTGTGTGTATTAATATTTTTTCTTTTATTTAATTCATTTTACATTTTTGTTGTAGTCTCACCTCTCCTCCCTTTCCAGTCCTACCATCATTTTCTTCCCCTTCTTCCTCCCATTTTCCTCAAAAAAGGGGACCTCCTTTTCCCATCCAGCCCAGCTTATCAAGTGACATCAGCATTGAGCATGTCCTCTTCCCCTGTGGCCTGGCAAGGCAGTCCCACGAGGGGAAAGTGATCGAAAAGCTAGCAAGCTAGCATCCTGCCCGATGCTGTCTCCACTTCTCTTATTAGAGGACCCACACAAGGCCTAAGCTACCCATCTGCTACATCTTTGTAGGGTGCTTAGTCCAGTTCATGCATGTTCCTTGGTTGATGCTTCCGTATCAGCAAGCCCCTCTGGGCCGTGGTTAGTTGGCTCTGGTGGTCTTCTTGTGGAGCTCCTGTCATCTCCAGGTTCTTCTCTTTCCTCCTACTTTTCCATGAGACTCCCTACGTATAGCACGATGTTTGGCTGCGCGTCTCCGCATCTGTTTTGAGATGCCGCTGGGTAGGCCCCACAGCGAACAACTCTGTCAGGCTCCTGTCTGCGAGCTTAGTATCCTTTATAGTATCAGTGTTGGCACTCACAGATAGGGTGGGCATTTGATTGGGCCAGGCATTGTTTAGGCATTCTCCAGACGATGCTTATTATATACTTTCTCAGGGCTAGGGCATTTGCTGTCCTATGTCAGGTAGGATACAATCTTGCCTTATCATCTTTAGTTTCTTTTTTTAAACATCATCGCTTTGGTCACCATTCACAGTCAGCTGTTGATTAGCAGCTTCTAGAAACAGGAAAAAAAGAGAGACTCTCATCTCTCTCATCAGTCCTAAGCCCCATTGCCCATATCTTAGAATGATTTGGTGACATTTTCCTTCATCTGATATGTTTAGATTGTATCTAAAAAATTTTTATTTTACTTTATTTTTCTTGTTAATAATATAAAAACATAATATATTCAAGATATAGAAAAGAAATTTCTGTAGTAATTCAGTGATGTTCTGTAAATAAATGAATATTTAAAAAGAAAAGAAGATACCTGATAAGCTAGGGTCAGATGGAAGGGGAGGAGGACCTCCTCTATCAGAGGACATGGAAAGGAGCAGGGATGAGATGAGGGAGGGAAGTTGGGATTGGGAGGGAATGAGGAAGGGGTCTATGGCTGGGATACAAAGTAAATAACCTGTGATTAATACAAAAAAATAAAAATTATAAA
Source organism: Meriones unguiculatus (assembly GCF_030254825.1). Classification (NCBI taxonomy): domain Eukaryota; kingdom Metazoa; phylum Chordata; class Mammalia; order Rodentia; family Muridae; genus Meriones; species Meriones unguiculatus. The sequence goes on along the minus strand of NC_083368.1, from coordinate 5,192,284 downwards.
AGAAGTTATGTCATAAAAAAAGTAATACAATTCTCTAAGTAATAGTTGAGTGTTCTGCCTTAACCAAGACATTTATACCATTCCCTGTAAGGTCCATGGAACCTTGCAGAAAAGGGAATGAAAAGAGTGTAAGAGTTTTCAGGTAAGAAAAAGAAATGAAATGTCATCTTCTGGTTAATACACAGCACTGCTAACATACAGTCTCATAGGGAAATCATTGTCTTCACTTGTCTACCATTAATGACCTAACCACTTTCCAATCAATAGTTTCAATTTAATGGCCACAGAGATGGTCCTGATCAAGTCAGCCACAAAACAAAACCAAAGTAATGAATCTGGGCAAGAAACAGATAGGGAGGAAGAAGGTAGGTTGATATAGTGGTATTTAGCTGACTAATTTATTTGTATTTTTGACTTAAGTGTTTAGAAGAAGGATCTGCCCCAGACAATACTGTAACAAATTATTTTAGATTTTGATATGAGCTTGGGAAAATGTTTCCATTCTTTCATTGCATTTTCAAATCAAAATAATAACAAGCAATTACAATTTATGGTTGCAAGGAGGTAAGGAACTATGAGAGCTTTCCTTTATTATGGTTTCTTCCTAAGCACAAATCACTATAATTGCTTTTGTAATAAACACAAATATGACTCAGCAGTCTTATCAGCTATTGTTTTGGCTACAAAGATTTAATGTGTAGTGCTGTGAGAATCATAAATACCTATGTAACTCACTCAGGAAATGATAACACAAAATAGTCTTTCACTGCCTATGCCAAGGGCCTTTTGATCACCTCCCCCTAAGGGGGGAGCAGCCTTACCAGGCCACAGAGGAAAACAATGCAGCTACTCCTGATGAGACCTGATAGACTAGGATCAGAGGGAAGGGGAGGAGGACCTCCCTAATCAGTGGACTGGGGGAGGGGAACAGGTGGGGAAGAGGGAGGGAGCTACAGGGGGGATACAAAGTGAATAAACTGTAATTAATTAATTAATTAATTAAAAACAAAATAAAAAATGAAAGAAGCCATAAAAAGAAAGAAAGAAAGTAATAGTGCCCTTTGTGGGCCTGTGGCTAAGACTCAGGACACTTCAGGAGACAAACGTTGTTTCTATATGATAAGTATTTGATGTAATTATTGGCAGATGATGGGTGCTCTGGCTTAACACTTTTTTTCATGGTGGCTGTGAAAGACAGAATCAAGGGACCACTAAGGAAGCAATTCTTAACAAAAAATATAAATCTCAGATTCAGAAAACGTTGAGATTCTTGTTTGAAGAGAAAAAAAGAAACTCTCTGTTAATATTCATGAATCAAGTTGTCCAGAAGTATACATTTGTGTTGTCTGTCATATTTTATCTATACGACCTTCTTTTGCCAACCATGTATTTGCTTCTCTCCATCAAGAGGGCATTGTGCCTACAGTACAATGTGAAATCAGTTTCAGTTGCAAGGCATAACTTAGTGAAAAGGATTTGAGTCTCTTACTAATTAAAAGGAACTAGAACCATAACAGAGAGCCCCATGGTGATCTATGTTTCTAGCTTATCTTCAGTGTACATAGGCCCAAGAAGCATTTCAGCCATTTCTGTAATTTTCTCTTCAGCCAGCGATGCATGCTCGTGTAAGCAGCATCTTCTTCAAGTACTAAAATGTTCATTTATCCAGAAATAGATTCTAAATCTATTAAATTTCTATACTTCATTGTTTTTTTCATTTTAAGATAATAAAGACATACATCAGTTTTTGATGGTTATTTTGTTTTGTGTTATATAAGATATTTTTATTTCTTAGAACATCTTGAATTCATTATATTATGAACTGACAGGTTAACTTTTAGAATGTTTCAGATGTGCTGTTACAGTTAATAAATGAAAATGTCATGCCATTTTTCTGAGATATTTTATTATTTTGTCATGAATTTACAATTGGGAAGTCAATAAACCAAATTCCCTCCTCTTTGGGCAAAGAGAATCTGCATGTGTGAGTGTAGTTCTAGGTCGCACTAGCTAAGACAGGTTTGTGAGTCACTAAGCTGCAATAACTTTATTTTTTTAAATAAATCACTTTGTATATCGTATCATCTGCAATATTGATACTTTGACTTCTTCCTTTCTGATTTGTATCCCCTTGATCTCCTTTAGTTGTGTTATTGTTCTAGCTAGGACTTTAAGAACTATGTTGAAGAAATAAGGAGAGAGTGGGCAGCCTTGTTTTGTCCCTGATTTCAGTGGGATTGATTTAAGTTTCTCTCCATTTAGTTTGATGTTGGCTATAGGCTAGCTGTATATTGCTTTTACTATATTTAGGTATGTGCTTTGTATCTCTGACCCCTCCAAAACTTTAAACATGAATGGGTGTTAAATTCTGCCCACTCTCTCCATACCTCTTCAACATAGAACTGGAAGTCTTTGCTAGAGCAATAAGACAATTAAAGGAGTTTAAGGGGGTTCCGTTCAGAAAGGAAGAAATCAGTGTATCACTATTTGCAGACGATATAATAGTATAACTGAGTGACCCCTAAAATTCTACCAGGGAACTGCCACAGTTGATAAAAACCTTCAGCCAAGTGGTTGGATTCAAAATCAACTAAAAAAAAAAACAAAAACAAAAACATTAACCCTCCTGTATACAAAAGACAAATGGGCTGAGAAAGAAATTAGGGAAACAACACCCTTCACAATAGCCACAAATGACATAAAGTACCTTGGAGTAACTCTAACCAAGCAAGTCAAAGACTTGTATGGAAAAAATTTCAAGTCTCTGAAGAAAGAATTAGAAGATATGAGAAGATGGAAAGATCTCCCATGCTCATGGCTTGGCAGGATTAACACAGTACAAATGGCCACCTTACCAAAAGCAATCTACAGATTCAATGCAATTCCCATCAAATTACCAACACAATTCTTTACAGACCTTGAAAGAAAAAATATCAACTTCATATGGAATAACAAGAAAACCAGAATCGCTAAAACAATCCTCTACAATAAAAGATCTTCTGGAGGTATCTCCATCCCTGATCTCAAGCTGTACTATAGAACAACAGCAATAAAAATTGCATGGTACCAGAACAGAAACAGAATAGTGGGTCAGTGGAATCTAATAGAAGAACCAGAAATAAACCCACACACCTACAGCTACCTGGTTTTTTACAAAGAAGCCAAAATAATACAATGGAAAAAAATAGCATCATCAACAAATGGTACTAGTCTAACTAGATGTCTATATGTAGAAAATGAAAATATACTCATATTTATCACCCTGCACAAAACTAAAGTCCAAGTAGATCAAAGACCTAAACCTAAAACCAGACACAATAAACCTGTTAGAAGAAAAAGTAGGGAAGAGGCTTAAACTCATTGACACAGGAGACAACTTCATGAACGGAACACGAACAGCACAGACTCTAAGATCAACAATCAATAAATGGGACCTCATTAAACTGAAAAGCTTCTGTAAAGCAAAGGACAGTGTCATCAGAACAAAATGACAGCCTTCAGACTGGGAAAGAATCTTCACCAACCCTATATATAATAGAGGGCTAATATCCAGAATATATAAAGAACTCAAGAAGTTAAACAGCAACAAATCAAGCAATCCAATTAAAAAACGGGGTACAGAGCTAAACAGAGAATTCTCAATAGAAGAACATCAAATGGCAGAGAAACACTTAAAGAAATACTAAAATATGTACACCTAAAGAAGCTAAGCAAGAAGGAGGACCCCTCACTCAGAAAAACAAATGGGATGGACATTGGAAGAAGGAGAAAACAGGAAACAGGACAGGAGCCTACCACAGAGGGCCTCTGAAAGACTCTCCCCAGCAGTGTTATCAAAGCAGATGCTGAGACTCTTAACCAAATTTGGGCAGAGTGCAGGGAATCTTATGAAAGAAAGGGGAGATAGTAAGACCTGGAGGGGACAGGAACTCCACAAGGAGAGCAACAGAACCAAAAAATCTGGGCACAGGGGTCTTTTCTGAGACTGATACTCCAACCAAGGACCATTCATGGAGATAACCTAGAACCCCTGCACAGATGTAGCTCATGGCAGCTCAGTGTCCAAGAGGGTTCCCTAGTAATGGAAACAGGGACTGTCTCTAACATGAACTTAGGGGCTGGCTCTTTCATCACCTCCACCTGAGGGGGCAGCAGCCTTACCAGGACACATAGGAAGAGTTTTGATGAGACCTGATAGACTAGGGTCAGATGGAAGGGGAGGAAGACCTCCCCTATCATTAGACTTGGGGGGGGACATAGGAGAAGAAGAGAGAGGGAGGGTGGGGTTGAGAGGGGATGGGGAGGGGGCTACAGCTTGAATACAAAGTAAATAAACTGTAAGTAATAAAAATAAAATTAAATTAAAAAAAGAAAAAAATGTCAAATACTTTTTCGGCATCAAAGGTGATGATCATGTGTTTCTTTTCTTTCAGTTTGTTAATATGGTGGATTACATTGATGGATTTTCATATGTTAAACCACCCCTGCATGCCTGGGATGAATCCTACTTAGTTGTGTCTTGGTATAATTTTCTTGTGGAATGTATGCAATTTACCCATGTTCATTCAAATGCTGATTTCTCTCCCCCACTCTCTGTTTTCAATCTAGACATTGCTTTGTCATGTTTATTCTAAGCATCACCTGTCTCAAATTTGTGTAAATATGCCAAAGTTTTTTCTCTGTGTCGTCAATAAAACAAGCAGCCAATGCTGAGCAATGGAGAAACTAGGGTTGGACATCCTGGTCCAGAGGGGAGGAGAAAGAAGGGAGCAAAGGAGTCAGGGAGGAGAGATCAGCAGAAGAGGACTTAGAACCAGGAGGAAAAATGAACTGGACCTAAGATATGACTAAAAGCAAGTATAATGTGGGAAATATTATACTGAATGGGAAGAAACTGTGTGGGCTTGGTGGTTTAGGATGCAGTAACTATTGCCTAGCATTGTGCTGTAGCTTAATTAAATAAATCCTAGTCTCTGTGTGGTGATTTAGGTATACAGCTAGTTTAAGAATAACCACTTTTTAACTAAAAGATAAATCAATATTAAATATTAATAATCTACAACAGTAATGGTGGATGATATCTTTAATATGTTCTTGGCTTCTGTTTGCAAATATTTTATTGAATACAACTGAATTCTAGTTTAGAAACTTCACTTTTTTCTCAACTTTTCTGAGAACTCTTGTAGGTACTAGAGCTGCTTGACTCCCTTGTATAAAATGGTATAAGGCTTGCTCACAGCTTTTATGTGTGTTTCAAAGATTATGTATTTTTATTATTTATATGTATATGCATGTGTAAGTTTACATGTGCCATATGTGTGCAGTGTAGGATGTCTCAGAGGCCAGAAGAGGACTCAGATCCCCTGAAACTGGAGTTATAGCCATGTGTGTTGGGAGCGGTACCTCCAGCAGCTGCTTTGATATTTAAATCTCAGCGGAGAGACTGCTTTTACCAGGCCTTTACTAAGTCAGGATAGAATTTGCAAGTCCATCTCCTTTTGTTTGTGAGAGCAGGTGGGATAGCTTGTGAGCATCACACCTCTTCCTCAGGCTCCTCATGGAAATTAACCCATTGTTCTGAGATGTTTCTACTCTGGCTAAAAAACTCTACAATAAAAAGACAGGTGGGCAGTTGCAGCTAGGAGAGTTACTGCTAGAGGCTTGAGGTTGCTGCTAAGGCGGCTTTTTGTTGTGGACCTTCTTTAAAAAGCCTCCTCTGTGCTGTGTGTTTTTTTATTAATTTTAATCCTCACTCCCGACTCAAGAACCGTTCGACTCTGCTGGCTGGCTCCGGCACATGTGGTTACTGAGAACTGAGCCTGAAATCTCTGGAAGAGTGATAAATGCTCTTATAACTGCCAAGCCATCCTCCAACCCCATTATTATATATATTTTGAATGCTGTATATATTACTTATGATACTAAGCACAATGTAAATGCTAGGCAAATAGTTATATGGAATTGAGAGGGACAGAGAAATCTGCATGAGTCCTGAACAAAAACAATTTTAGTTTAGATATTTAATCTTTGGATGCAAAATCTATATGCAAGACCCCCCGAAGGTTGTCTTCCGTCAGGGAGACCCCGTACCCAAAGATCAACGAGTCCAGTTGTTCGGATGCAACCAGCAAGAGGTTTTATTGAGTACACGGGTACCCGGGGCGACAAAGTCTCTCGGAAGACTTGCGCACCTCTCGGTTGGGGTGACAGGTTTTTATAGGGCTCGGGAGCAGGAAGCGCAGTTACAGAAGCGAGAAGCATAGTTACAGGGGTTTGATTGGGTGGTTTGAACAAAGCCGTAGTTAAGTCACGTACCCAGAACAGGGAAGGCGGGAAGGCAGATTGTGAGCAGGGTCACGTATCCGGAACCGGGAAGGCGGGAAGGCAGATTGTGAGCAGGGTCACGTATCCGGAACTGGGAAGGCGGGAAGGCAGATTGTGAGCAGGGTCAGCATTATGCTAGGACTTTATTCTTTCATTCCCCCATTTTTCTTCTAGCTTAGAATGGAATCCTTCATTCTGTGGGTCTAGGGAGAGTCAATCTCCGTCTCCAGCTGCTTGAGTTGATGATACTGCTGGGTTAGCACTAACGTCTGTATGACGGAGAGCCGGTCCTTCATAAACTGAACTAACCTATTTAGAATGCAAGGCCCGAAAAGTAGAATTAAAAGAATTATAATTAAGGGGCCCATGAGAGAGGAAACAAGAGTGGTGAACCAGGGGGCCTTATTGAACCAGCTTTCATACCAACTTTGTCTTTCATTGAAGAGCTTTTCTCTCTGATTAAGTCTCTCTCTAAGTTTGGCCATATTGTCTCTGACTAGTCCGGTGTGATCGGCATAGAAACAGCACTCCTCTTTTAGAGCCGCACATAGTCCTCCCTCTTGCAAAAAGAGGATATCTAGCCCTCTACGGTTCTGTAGAACTACCTCAGACAGTGAGGTCAAGGATTTCTCCAAGGCACTTACTGATTCTTCTAACGCCTGTAGATCGGCATGCATAGCTTGTTGAAGTTGTAGGAACTGATGGGTCGCTGATAGGGCGGTGGCCCCAGTCCCAATCCCTGCAGCTATGCCCCCAACCGTTAGTCCCCCCAGCATTATTGCCAGGGTTAGAGACAAAGGTTCTCTAGGGTATCGAGTCCCTTTTTCAAAGTGCCTATAAACTTCTTCTGGTTCATGGTAAACTATTTTAGGCCATAGTTCGATTAAAATACAAAATTCAGAACTATCATTCCAGCCTTGGGCTGATATACAAGGGGTCAGGCCAGTGTTGCAGGCCCACAAGGTATTATTGGGGGCAGCCAGGTAATAACTTCCTGAGGTAAGAGGGGCAGTGAAATTACAAAGTGGCTGACTGGCAGCAGGTATGGTCCCTACACAAAGTCCTTGCCCGGATACCTCTGACAGGGTTAGCTTATGCTGAACAGAGGGATAGCAAGTTGCTGGCGGTGTGGTATGATTAGAGAAATTGCCCATTATAGCTAATCCCTCATAATAGGGTGGGGTAGAAACCAGGCATAACCAACATTCTTGAGTCAGGTGGGGATCGGAGCGGTTTAGCACCTGGTAGGCTCCTGCTATTAAATCGAGGAGCCTACCTCCTGACCCAGGTCGCTGAGGTTGCATTGTGGGGCCTGTAATTAACCGAGCGGAGCTGGGGGAAGAAACGGAAGTACTTGGGGGTGATGTTGGCCGGGGTGGAGGTCGTGGTAGAGAGGGCTCCTGTAAGACTGGGTTGGGTCCCACAGAGGCAGTTGTGGGTGAGGTCTTTTTAAGTTTGAGTTTAAAGGTAAGGCCCATATCCCATCCGTGCATATAAAGCCTGATGCCCCATTCAAAACCCCTGGTGCTAGTTGTCCAGGGCGCTTTCTTTCCCTGCTCAGTGAACTGAATGAGCAGGGGATTACACCACCCCTTTGTAGTGCTACTGGTGGCACATTTTGTCTTTAATTGACCTGGGATATAATTGGGGGTCGCCCCTGGCTGGCGATCTTTTCTCTTAATAATTATATAATCCCAATTGGAGGAGGGAGCCCAGTAGGTGTCTCCCGTAGTTTCACAGGACCAAGAGGCACAAAAGTAGTCATTTGCCCACCCACATTTATAGTTGAGGTTTTTGTTCCTATGACTTCCCGGACAGACATAGATCCCTGCCTGACCATGTAGGTCTGCTCTCTCAATCCCGTTGCGACAGCCCGGAACTATGGGGCGACGGCCCTCTAGCTGGGGGGCGCTTGACCCCGGAGTGTACACGACCTCGGGGGTTCCCCAGTCGGGCTGGCCCCTAGAGCAAGGGCACAGAGATCTACCTCCAGACTGGGCCAGTGGGGTTGGGCTCCAACCTGGGAACTGGTGTTAACAATGTCCCCAGCTTGATTTTCGATAATCCAGGTATAGTTAAAAATTTGGTGCGGGGAAGAGGCCTGGGTTGTTGTAATACTCAGGGTAAGAAGCAAGACTATTAGGGTTCACCCCCCCCCCCGAGTCAGTCTTATCTTGAGAGGATTTTGAGTGCGGTGGAGTTTCCATCGGGTTCCCGAGTCCGAGGCGTCAGGCGGCTGCTCAGGGGTGGCGGCCTTGACGTGGGAGGCATGGACCCAGGCGGTGATGCCGTCTACTTTCAGAGCTGTGGGTGTCGTCAGCAGAACAGTGTAAGGTCCTTTCCAGCGTGGTTCCAGGTTCCTTGTCTGGTGTCGCCGTACCCAAACCACGTCTCCAATCTGGAATTTGTGCGGGACCGCAGGTTGACTTAGCTGCTCTCGATACGCGGCCGCCAGAGGCTTCCAAACCTCCCGTTGCACAAGCTGTAGAGCCTGCAAATGAGCTTGAAGAGAGGGGGTATCAGCAAAGGAGGCTATTCCAGAGTCAAAGAAATGGGCAGCTGGTGGCGGGGCGCCATACAAGATCTCAAAAGGAGTGAGCCCATGGAGGCCCGGAGTGTTTCGAGCCCTATACAACGCTAGGGGAAGGAGGGATACCCAGTCCTTAGCGCCAGTTGCAAGCGTTAATTTGGTTAAAGTCTCCTTAATAGTTCTATTCATACGTTCTACCTGCCCTGAGCTCTGGGGGCGGTATGCACAATGTAATTTCCAATCAATCCCCAACAATGTGGCCACTGACTGACTTACCTGGGAGACGAAGGCAGGCCCGTTGTCAGAGCCCAGTACTTGCGGCATTCCATACCTAGGGAAGATTTCTTCTAAAAGTTTCTTGGTGACAACTCTGGCAGTCTCATGTTTAGTAGGGTAGGCTTCTGCCCACCCAGAAAAAGTGTCTATAAATACCAGTAAGTACCGGTACCCATAGAGTCCAGGTTTCACCTCGGTGAAGTCTATCTCCCAATGAGTGCCAGGGCGGTGTCCTCGGACCCTGACCCCCGCACCGATCTTGTTACGGCTTGCATTGACTCGGGCACATGCCGTGCATTCTTCAGCTACTTCTTGTAGGATTTTATCTTTACCTAGCAGATAGTGGGCGTTTTCCTCTCTGTCCAGGAGGGTTTTCATCTTTTTGAAGCTAAGATGGGTCAGTTGATGGAGATACTTGATCAGGTCCCGGGTCTGTTGTAGGGGCCACACAGGTCGCTCGTTGAAAGTCCAGAGTCTTGTTGTGGGGTTGTATGCGGCCCCCATTCCTTTGAGGAGGTTTTGGTCCTCCTCAGTATAATGGAAATGGAAGGAGGGATTTGGACGGAGTGGGCCTCTGCCATGGCCAGATCTATGGCCATGAGGCGGGGAGCCTCTGAATTTCCTTGCATCGCTACTTCCCTGGCTGTCATGTCCGCCAAGCGGTTGCCCCTGGCTTCCAAGCTGTCCCCCTTTTGGTGACCTGGGCAATGAATAATGCTCAGCCTCGAGGGTAAGAACAAAGCCTCTAACAAGGCCAATATCTCCATCTTATTTTTAATCTCTTTCCCTTCGGAGGTAAGCAGTCCCCTTCTTCGATATATTTCTCCATGGATATGAGCAGTAGCAAAGGCATAACGGCTGTCTATATAGACATTTAGCTTCTTACCTTCCGCCATTCGGAGGGCTTGGGTCAGGGCGATGAGTTCGGCCCGTTGCGCTGAGGTTCCAGGTGGTAGGGCCTTGGCCCAAATTACCTCAGTTTCGGTGGTGACCGCAGCCCCTGCTCTCCGCTCTCCGTTGTCCAGGAAACTGCTCCCGTCGGTGAACCAGGTGAAGTCAGCCTCCGAAAGGGGTTGGTCAGTTAGGTCAGGTCGGGTGCCATGTACCTCTGTAAGTATCTGGAGACAATCATGAACTTCTGGACCTTCTGGTAGGGGAAGCAGCGTTGCTGGGTTGAGGGCTACCACAGGACCAAATTGCACTCTCTCAGTGTCTAGTAACAGAGCCTGGTAATGAGTCATGCGGGCATTAGAGAGCCATCGGCCCGGAGGTTGTTTTACCAGGGCCTCAACTGCATGTGGAGCCAGGATAGTTACCGGCTGCCCCATAGTCAGTTTGCCAGAGTCCTTGAGCAAGAGGGCGATCGCAGCCACCATCCGTAGGCAAGGGGGCCAACCTGAGGCCACTGGGTCGAGTTTCTTAGACAGGTAGGCAACCGGACGCCTCCAAGGTCCAAGTTTTTGAGTTAGGACTCCTCTAGCATACCCTTGTCTCTCGTCCACGAACAACTCAAAGGGCTTGTTTAAATCCGGCAATCCTAATGCAGGGGAAGTTAGCAGGGCCTCTTTTATTGATGCGTAGGCCCTCTGTTGTTCATCCCCCCAAGTGAAGAGAGTCCCTTGTTTGGTAAGGGGGTAGAGTGGTGCGGCCATCTCTGCAAACCCCGGGATCCAGAGGCGGCAAAACCCCGCCGTACCTAGGAACTCTCTTAACTGCCTCGGATTTTTGGGTTCTGGAATTCCCAAAATTGTCTGTTTCCGTGCCTCGGTCAGCCACCTTTGCCCATTTTTGATCTGGTATCCCAAATAAGTAACTTGTCTTTGGAAAATCTGGGCCTTTTTGGCTGAGGCCCTGTATCCTAGAATTTCTAAAGTTCTCAAAAGGGCCTCTGTTCCCTCCTTACATTCTTTCTCAGTTTCTGCAGCCAGGAGGAGGTCATCCACATACTGGAGTAAAATTAGGGTAGGGTGATGGACCCTGAAGTCAGCCAAGTCCCGGTGTAGAGCTTCATCGAAAAGGGTGGGGCTGTTTTTGAACCCCTGTGGTAATCTTGTCCAAGTAAGCTGGCCCAATATTCCCAGCTCTGGATCCTTCCACTCAAAGGCAAAAAGAGATTGGCTCTTTGGGTGGAGCCTCAAACAGAAGAAAGCATCCTTGAGGTCCAGGACTGTATACCAAACATATCTCGGGGGAAGCCCAGTCAACAGATTGTATGGGTTGGGGACTGTGGGGTGTATGTCCTCCACTCTTTTGTTGACTTCCCTTAAGTCCTGTACTGGGCGATAATCTCCTGTTCCTGGCTTTTTGACTGGAAGGAGAGGCGTATTCCAAGGAGATTGGCACGGTACCAATATGCCCTGATCTAAAAGTCTCTGAATGTGGGGTCTGATTCCCTGGTAGGCCTCATGTGACATTGGATATTGTTTGATAGAGACAGGAGTCACAGATGCCTTTAGAGCAATCACCAAGGGCGGTTGGTGAATGGCGAGACCCATTCCTCCAGTCTCCACCCAAGCCAGGGGAAATTTCTCTAGCCAACTAGTCACATCCTGCGACTCAGGTTTCTCAGGCTCGTGGAGCCGGTACTCATCTTGTAAGTGCATGGTTAGCACATGCAAGGGCTGTCCCTGCGGCCCGGTAATATGGGCTTTAGTCCCCTCAAAGTGGATTTGTGCCCTAAGTTTCATAAGTAGGTCTCTCCCCAGCAGGGGGTAGGGACAATCAGGGACGTGCAAAAAGGAGTGAGTTACCTTACCGGTGGCAAGTTGTACCTTCCTCTCGGTAGTCCAACGGTACCTCTTTCCTCCGGTTGCTCCTTGAACCCATGCTGATTTGTCAGTTAGGGGTCCCGGTGAGGTGGTGAGTACCGAATGTTGGGCTCCGGTGTCCACCAGGAAGGTGACAGGCTGCCCCCCCCCACGTTAAGAGTTATCCTGGGTTCAGGGGGAGGCTCCTGACCCCGACACCCCTAGTCTTCCAGATTGAGCAAATTGGTCTGAGGCTTGGGTCTTTGAGGTCCCTTTTGGTGGCCCTTTGGCTTCTTGGAACAGTCTCGGGCCCAATGCCCTCTTTCCTTGCAGTAGGCGCATTGATCCTTGTCCAGTCGGGGACCCCTACGGCCTCCCAGGTCCTGTCTACTCTGCCTTTGTTCTGTCACTACAGTGGCCAACAACCTGCTAAACTCTTTATTTCTCTTCCGCTCCCTGACATTCTCCCTTTCTTCTGCCTCTCTCTTCAGCCTTTCGTCCCTTTCTTCCTGTGTCTCTCTCTTGTTATAAATCCGCTCTGCCTCCTTCAGCAAATCCTGCACTGTATTCTCTCTTAAATTGTCAAGTCTTTCTAACTTCCGTCTAATATCTGGGGCTGACTGCCAAATGAAAGACATGGCTAAGTTAGTTGCCTGATCCGGACTATCTGGATCGTAGGGAGTATACACACGGTATGCCTCCTTGAGGCGTTCTAGGAAGGCAGAGGGAGATTCTTCAGACTTTTGAGTCACTAATTTAACCTGGGCCAAATTAGTTGGGCGCTTTGCGGCCCCACGGAGACCCGCCATGAGCAACTGGCGATATTGACGTAGGCGTTCCCTACCGCGCTCAGTGGAGAAGTCCCAATCCGGTCGCTCCAAGGGAAAAGCCGCATCTATTCTGTGTGGCAGCTGGGTGGGTTGTCCATCGTCTCCTGGAACATTTTTACGTGCCTCTATGACAACCCGCTGCTTTTCCTCAGTGGTCAGCAGCGTCTGGAGCAGCTGTTGGCAATCATCCCAGGTGGGCTGGTGAGTCACTAAAATAGACTCGATCAATGCAGTGAGCCTAGAGGGATTCTTCGAAAAAGCAGGGTTATTATTTTTCCAATTATATAAATCAGACGCAGAAAAGGGCCAATATTGGAGCTGGCTGTCAGGCCCCATCCGTAGCGGTAGGGCCTGGGATGTGGAGTCGGGAGTGACTTCTCGTCTTCCCCTTAAGCGTCCCGCCACCGGGGACGAGGGGGGCTCTCCCTGGGGTCCCCCTCTGGCGGTTGCCTCCCCTGGTTCCTGTGCCGGGTTTGGGCCCCTGTAAGGAGAGGGTTGTTCGGTCATCAGGTCCAGTAGAGGGCCATCATCCGCCGGCAGGACTGGGGGTGTCTTCTTGTGGCTAGGGTCCTTTTCTGGAGTAGGTTTCATAAGGACTGGGTAAAGGGTGGAGTTAACTGGGGTAGGAACTAATGGAGGCGGGAGAGGGGGGGCAGAATGAGTGGGTTTTGGGCAAGGGGGAGGCAAGAAGGGCTTCACCCACGGTGGGGGGTCCTTGACCAGAGATTCCCACGTGATGATATAAGAGACTTGGTCTGGATGCCCATGGGGCCCAGGATTCATGACTTTGGCCTTCACCTGCAAAATAATATCTAGGTTAAAGGTGCCATCTCGTGGCCAGCCCACGTCAAAGGTGGGCCATTCAGATGAGCAGAAGATGTCCCACTTTCCTTTCCGCACTTCCACCGAGAGATTGTGGGCGATGTCACGGACTTCCTTGAAGTGCTGCAAAGTTAAACTTTTGGGGGTGGTGATAGTTTGTCCCATGTTGGTAGACAGACAAACAACACTCACTACACTTATGACAAAGATCAGGCAGACAGAAGACAACACAAACCGCGCGGTACGAGATCGGCGCCAAAGCGAACACAAAAATTCAGATGGAGACCGTATCGGAGGTCCGGTTCCTCCGTCTCCCAGATGAAGCACGTAGCCTTCTCTCAGGGGCGTCGCCCCAAAGAGTCCCACTCGGCTCGTGTTTCCAGACAGGAGGGAACCCAAGAAGGGTTACCTTTCAGCCGGGGAAGCAAATGATTCCCCTACCAGGCACTCCTAAGACGTCTCCCAGGAGGCACGGAAAAGAAGTACGAACCCGTCGGCTCCTTCTAGTTTCCGTCTGATACAGATGACCTGGCCAAGTCCAGACCACAGGGGGACTCGAACCCCCTGGAAACGAACTCACACAAAGACAGACCGTTTAACACAACGATACACAAGACTCACAGAATAGGAAGCCGGCAGTCTTACCTCCCGAGGCTGGGTTGGTGGTCCCTGGGCAGGGGTCTCAAATCCCGGATGAGCCCCCAAATGCAAGACCCCCCGAAGGTTGTCTTCCGTCAGGGAGACCCCGTACCCAAAGATCAACGAGTCCAGTTGTTCGGATGCAACCAGCAAGAGGTTTTATTGAGTACACGGGTACCCGGGGCGACAAAGTCTCTCGGAAGACTTGCGCGCCTCTCGGTTGGGGTGACAGGTTTTTATAGGGCTCAGGAGCAGGAAGCGCGGTTACAGAAGCGAGAAGCATAGTTACAGGGGTCTGATTGGGTGGTTTGAACAAAGCCGTAGTTAAGTCACGTACCCAGAACAGGGAAGGCGGGAAGGCAGATTGTGAGCAGGGTCACGTATCCGGAACCGGGAAGGCAGGAAGGCAGATTGTGAGCAGGGTCAGCATTATTCTAGGACTTTATTCTTTCATATAAAGATATAAGGAAGTGATCTACCATGTTGTAGCAACATGGGTTCTTAAGATTGGAATGGATTTCTGCAGCAGTTTGCATTTATATGTCATTCTTGTTAGATCACCCTGAATAAGAGACAACTTAGTGTCAACTACAATCTTACTGATGACACAAATATCACAAACAACATTTAGTTGTTTGAGAATTCCTCCAGATTATGTTTCCTCATAAATTCCACATACATGTATACCAATTTTACCCTCTGAATAAATGAAAAAAAATCAAATGAACCTCAATGAGTAATCCTCAAAAGCCTTCCCTCCTTGTTGAAGCATTCAAAGCATTACTCACCCTCCCCTCAGCCCTTACTGCTGAATATATCCATTTTATTTATGTGTGTGTGCATGTGTGTAAGAGACAGAGAGAGAGAGAAGCCTGGTGCTAGGTTGATTTTGACCATGGGGATTTCGGGAATCTGAACTTTAGTAGAAATTTCCAAGACTCTTTACTTTCTAAAAAACAGGATGAACAAATGATCAAATATGGAACTCTTTTATAGATCATATAATATGAAATTCATTTATAGATCAAATAATCCTTATTTTTGTTAAGAAGACATTGTCTCATTGCCACTGTGTCATGCCACCAGTTACAAAAGATAAATCTTCATTATCTTTTAACAGCACTTAAGTCAAGATATATCTTACAAATGGTGATTTCTTCCACTCTTGTTGGCCAGAGGTCATCTGGAATGCCATTGGTTTGAATGCACAAAGTGGGAAAAGTGCTACATATTTTTTTTCTCTTTTTCAAAATTATTTTCCTTATATCCAGACCTCACTTTCCCTCCCCTCCTCTCAGGCCCTGCTCCTCACCTCCCCTCTGCCGTGCCTCATCCTCTCCTTTTCTGTTTCTTGTCGTTTTTCCTTTTTAATAATTTATTTAATTTCATTTTATTTGCATTAGTATGAAGATGTCAGAGCCCTTGGAATTGTGAGCTGCCATGTGGGTGCTGGGAATTGAACCCAGGTCCTTTGGAAGAGCAGACAGTGCTTTTAACCACTGAGCCATCTCTCCAGCAGCTCTACATATTTTAAGCCTATTTCAATAGAGTTCTATTCTTTATTTATATCACACAAAATGATATTTATTTCTGATTTGAATTTCTTTATAAAGATTACTTTATGTCTCAGACTTCCAATTAAAATTTATTGAATATAGACAAAACTGAAAACAAAACTTTTGTCTAAATAATGATAAAAGCAACCTTCCAATGAACATGAACTTTTTTTATATTATATTGAAACCTTGTGTCATAGCTCAGTTGGGAACATTTCTTTCTTTATAATATATAAAATAATGGCAGCTCTTCTATAAGTCACATGCTAAGGGAATGCAATATTTTATTCTCTTAAATATAGAGAAATACAAACTCCTCAAAACCTACCATTCCCTACTTTGCCTCGTAGACTAAGCATCCTGTGCTATATCATACCACGCATAGCTGAGGAAAAGTATCTCTTTAGTCCCAAATGAGCAGAGTCGGGGTGTCAAGGAAAAATAACTGCACCAGAGAGAAAGTCTGAAGATACTTCAAAAAGCCCATCAACATCACTGTGGTTAAATCTACCATCTTCTGCAGTAAGCGATGGAGGCTTGGAAACATGGACTCTCACTGCAGTCAGAAGAAAAGCTACACTTCCTCTCTGCAAACTTTGTTTTGTTGGACTGGTCTGGTCTTTTGCTGATCTTATCTGCTTCTTTTTTTTCTCCTTGATTCAGCCACAGCAAGCATTGTCTCTCCCTCTGCTTTCCCACCTGTGTTGACTCTTCTAACAGTACCCTTCTTCTGGGGCATTGCTGCTTCACCCCACTGAGCTCCCAGGACAGCATCTCAGGGTAACTTCTTCCTAACCTTGTTAATATGATTTTATAACAAGATCTCACTTATTTTGTTTGTATGATACATATAACTCTGAAATTATCCTGTGTGTTTATTTGTTCATCTTTTCACAAAAAAAAAAAAGTGGTTTCCAAGGTTGTGTGGCAGTCAAGGCTTACTGTGGTTTTGCTAATACCTTTTAACACTGATCTATTTAATGAAAAAATAAGTAAACTATAGTTGGATATTTTAATATGAGGTGGAAAAAAAAGAGCCTCAATGGATTGGGAAGATGTATTTTTGTGAAACTAGAAGAAATATTTCAGAATAAAATGGAAGCATATTAAATTTAAATAAGAAGAAAAGTATTTGAGATACCAAGCCCAGGGGAGGTAAGCTAGCCATAGAACCCTAGCCCTATTATCCCCCATCCTGAGCAGACCTGTGGGATGCCTGAGCAGCTTTCAGCCTGGAGATCTTTCTGCCTGTTCTCCAGCTGCCTGGGCCACCTGGGTCACAGAAAATGAGGCCAGTGGAGGTGATCTACCGCAGCACCCAAGCACCAATGCCTCCCATTTGGAGGAGGCCCGTATGGTGCCAGACAACCTTTTGATTTGGAGCCCATTTGCCTGCTCCCCATCTGCCTAGCCCAGCTGGGTCATAAATAGTGAACCCAGTAGAGACAGCATACACAGCAGAGGTGAGCTGTACATGGAACCCAAGTCCCATTGTCTCCCATCCCAAGGAGGCCTGTGTGACACTGACCAGCATTTGGCTTAGAGATCTCTCTGTCTACTCCCCACCTGGCTGGCCCACTTTGGTCATGGACACAGAGCACAGCAGAGGTGAACTGGTGCAGGACCCAAGCCCCATTGTCACACATCCCAAGAAGGCCTGTGTGGCACTGGAAAAGCTTTCAGCTTGGAGATCTTTCTGTCTGTACCCCATCTGCCTGGTCCACTTGGGTCACAAACAGTGAACCCAGCAGAGAGTGACCACCAGGCTGGATAATAGAAGAGTCAACCATATGGCTAGAAGCCACTTTAAGAATACAAACAACAAGACTCAGGGTCATATTACACCACCAGAAACCAGTGGTCCTACCCGAGCAAGTCCTAGAGATATAATTACATCTGAAGTACAAGGAAAATATTTTCTGATGTTATAAAAATTATAGAGGCCTAAAAGGAGGAAAATAAAGCTCTCAAAGTGGCAAGGAAAAGTACAAACAAGTAGGTGAAAGAACTGAACAAATCCTTTAAAGAAATTAAAGAAATACAGGACACTAAAATCAATCAGGAAAGGAAATGAATAAAAGTGTTCAAGACCTAAAAAAAATGGAACTATAAGCACTAAAAGGCACATCTAGAGATGGGAAAGCCAGGGAAGAGAACAGGAACTGAGGACACAAGCATCACCAATAGAATACAAGAGATGGAAAAGAAAACTCATAGGTAGCTCCAACCAAGTACCAGGCATGGAGATAACCTAGAACCCCTGCACAGATGTAGCCCATGGCAGTTTAGTGTCCAAGTGGCTTACATAGTAATGGGAAGAGGGACTGCCTCTGACATAATCTGATTGGCCTGCTCTTTGATCACCTTCCCCTGAGTTGGGAGCAGCCTCAGAAGATGACAATGCAGCCACTCCTGATGAGATCTGATAGACTAAAATCAGAAGGAGAGGAGGACCTCCCTTATCAGTGGACTTGGGGAGAGGCATATGTGAAGAAAGGGGAGGAAGGGTAGGACTGAGAGGGGAGGAGGGAGGGGCTTATGGGGGATACAAAGTAAATAAAATTTAATTGATAAAATAAAATTAAATTAAAAAAAGAAATCAATACATCAGTCAAAAAAAAACCTGTTAAGTCTAAAAAGCTCCTGACACAAAACATCCAAGAAATCTGGGACACTAAGAAAAGACCAAATCTAAGCATAATAGAAATGGAAGAAGAAGACTCTTAGCTCCAAGGCACAGAAAAGATTTTCAACAAAACGATAGAAAAGTTCCCCTACCTAAAGAAAGAGAGGCCCATAAACATACAAGAAGCTTACAGAACAGCATATAGATTGAACCAAAAAAAAAAAATCACCCCTCCACATAACAATCAAAACACTAAATATACAGAACAAAAACAGTATTAAAAGCTGCAAGGGGAAAAAGCTAAGTCACATTTAAAGGCAAACTGATCAGAATTACACCTGATCTCTCATCAAAAGCTCTTACAGACACTAAGAGACCATAGATGTCAACCCCCACTGCTATACCCAGCAAAACTTTTAATGACCATAGAGAGAGAAAACAAGATATTCTATGACAAAAACAAATTTCAACATTACCTATCCACAAATCCAGCCCTGCAGAAGATACTTAAAGGAAAACTACAACCCAAGTAGGTCAAATACATCCAGGAAAATAAATAACCCTACAGCAGCGACATCAAAATAACAGGAAGTAACAACCACTGGTCATTAATATCTCTCAACATCAATGGCATCAACTCCCCAATAAAAAGACACAGGCTAACAGAATAGATACGAAAACAGGACCCATCTTTCTGCTGCATACAAGAGACATACCTCAGCAATAAAGATAGACATTACCTCAAAGGAAAGGTCTATAAAAAAGTGCCCAAAAAGCAAGCTGGAGTAACCATTCTAGTATCTAACAAAATAGACATTCAACCAAAATAATCAAAAGAGATGGAGAAGAACACTTCGTACTCATCAAAGGAAAAATCCACCAAGATAATGTCTCAATTATGAAAATCTATGCCCCAAATGCAAGGGCACCCTTACGTGTAAAAGGAACATTACTAAAGTTTAAATCATGAATTGAACCCCACACATTAAGAGTGGGAGACTTCAACACCCCACTCTCTCCTGATCATTAAGACATAAATTAAATGGAGAAAAAAAAATCTAACAGATGTCATGAATCAAATGGACCTAACAGATATCTACCAAACATTTCACTCAAACATAAGAGACTATACTTTCTTCTCAGTAGCCCATGGAAACTTTTCCAAAACTGACATATACTCAGTCACAAAACAAGCCTCAACAGATATAAGAATATTGAAATAACTCCATCAATCTTATCAGAACACCTTGGATTAAAGCTGGAACCCAATAACAACAGAAACAAGAGAAGGCCTACAAACTCATGGAAACTAAACAACTCCCTTTTCAAGGACCACTGGATCAAAGAAAAAACAAAGAAATTAAAGACTTTCTAGTGTTCAATGAAAATGAAGGCACAACATACCCAAACTTATGGGACACAATGAAAACAGTGCTAAGAAGGAAGTTCATAGCAATAAGTGCCTTCAAGAAGAAATTCGAAACACCGCATGCAAGCAACTTAATGGCTCACCTAAAAGCCCTAGGAAAAAAAGAAGCAGACACGCCAAAGAGGAGTAGAAAGCTAGAAATGATCAAACTCAGGGCTGAAATCGATAAACTATTCAAAGAATCAATGAAACCAAGAGCTGGTTCTTTGAGAAAATCAACAAGATAGACAAACCCTTAGCCAAACTAACTAAAAGGCAAAGAGACACTATCCAAATCAACAAAATCAGAAATGAAAAGGGGAACATAACTACTGACACTGAGGAAATCCAAACAATAATTAGGACTTACTTCAAAAGTCTACATGTCACAAAATTTGAAAATCTAAATGGAATGGACAATTTTCTAGATCGATTCCACTTACCAAAGCTGAATCAGGACCAGTTAAATCAATTAAATAGTCCTATATCCCCTAAGAAAATAGAAGCAGTCATCAAAAGTCTACCATACAAAAAAAAACAACACCCAGGACCAGATGGTTTCAGCACAGAATTCTACCAGACCTTCAAAGAAGAGCTAACACCAATACTTTTCAAACTATTCCATAAGATAGAAACAGAAGGAACACTACCAAACTCATTCTATGAAGCCACAGTCACCTTGGTACCTAAACCTCACAAAGACCTAACCAAAAAAGACAATTTCAGGCCAATCTCCCTTATGAATATTGATGCAAAAATACTCAACAAAATACTTGCAAGCTGAATAGAAGAACACACCAATGATATCATCCACCATGACCAAGTAGGCTTGATCCCAAGTATGCAGGAGTGGTTCAATATACGGAAATCCATCAATGTGATCCACCATATTAACAACCTGAAAGAAAAAAAACCACATGATAATCTCCCTAGATGCTGAAAAAGCATTTGACAAAATATAACATCCATTCATGTTTAAAGTATTGGAGAGATCAGGGATACGAGGCACACACCTTCTACATCAAACTAAACGGAGAGAAACTTAAAGCAATCCCACTGAAATAAGGGCTAAGGCAAGGCTACCCACTCTCTCCATATCTCTTCAACATAGCTCTTGAAGTCCTAGCTAGAGCAATAAGACAATTGAAGGAGACCAAGGAGATAAAATTGGAAAGGAAGAAGTCAAAGTATCACTATTTGCAGATGATATGACAGTATACTTAAGTGACCCGAAAAATTCTACCAGGGAACTCCTTCAGCTGATAACACCTTCAGCAAAGGGGATGGATACAAAATCAACTAAAAAAAAAATCAGAAGCCCTCCTGTATACAAAAGACAAAAGGGCTGAGAAAGAAATTAGGGAAACAACACCTTTCACAATTGCCACAAAAGACATAAAGTACCTTTGTGTGACCTTGACCAAGCAAGTCAATGACTTGTATGAAAAAAAAATTCAAGTCTCTGAAGAAAGAATTAGAAGAAGATATCAGAAGATGGAAAGATCTCCCATGCTCATGGCTTGGCAGGATTCACATAGTGAAAATGGCCATCTTACCAAAAGCAATCTACAGATTCAATGCAATTCCCATCAATTCTTTACAGACCTTGACAGAAAAATTCTCAACTTCATATGGAATAACAAGAAACCCAGAATTGTTAAAACAATCTTCTACAATAAAAGATCTTCTGGAGGTATCTCCATCCCTGATTTCAAGCTGTACTTCAGAGCAACAGTAATAAAAACTGCATGGTACTGGCATAGAAACAGAATGGTGGATCAATGGAATCAAATAGAAGATCCAGAAATAAACCCACACTTATGAACACCTGATTTTTGACAAAGATGCCAAAACCATTCAATAGAAAAAAGATAGCATCTTCAACAAATGGTGCTGGTCTAACTGGATGTCTACATGTAGAAAAATGAAAATAGATCCATATTTATCATTCTGGACAAAACTAAAGTCCAGGTGGATCAAAGGCCTCAATATAAAACCAGATACACTAAACCTGTTAGAAGAAAAAGTGAGGGGCTGGAGAGCTGGCTCAGTGGTTAAGAGTGCTGTCTGCTCTTCCAAAGGACCTGGGTTCAATTCCTAGTACCCACATGACAGCTCACAACTGTCTGTAACAGATCTGACACCTTTACCTTAATGCACATAAAATAAAAATTAAATAAATTATTTAAAAAAAAAAAAAAAAAAAAAAGAAGAAAAAGTGGGGAACAGCCTGGAACTCATTGGCACAGGAGACAACTTCCTGAACAGAACAGCAACAGCACAGGCTCTAAGAGCAACAATTAATAAATGGGACATCATGAAACTGAAAAGCTTCTCTAAAGCAAAGGACACTATCGTCAGAACAAAACAACTACCTACAGATTGGGAAAGGATCTTCACCAACCCTATATCTGACAGAGTGCTAATATCCAGTATATATAAAGAACTAAAGAAGTTAAAAAGCGGGGGGAGCCAAGATGGTGGCGCCGGGAGAGCACTGTGTCTGAGAAGCAGGACAGCACTCTCCATGCAACGACGAGGAGACTGAACGCTGGGCCCTAAAACTGCAGCGATCGTGTTTCCCAGGCTGATTGGTGGGCACAAGGGTGCCTGAGACTGGGAGTCCCAGTCGCAAGAAAACCTCACGGGGAAGCAAATTTGTGAGTCTGATCACGGGTCACCCAGTCTTTCCCTAGAAGGTCTCACAGACCGCAGGTACCCGCCGCCATAGCAACTGATATCCCGCCACGCTGAGAGCTGCGCGCCCAGGTCACCGGTACAGACGAGCTGCGCCCCAGTGCAACAGGAACTGGGAACCCATGCCCGGAGAGGGCCCCACAGGGAAAGAAGAAACCGTGCTGCTGGGGTCACCTAGGCTGTGCCTGGGGAAAGTCTAACAGACCGCAGATCGCAAACAAGCGAGTACGGCCAGCCATCACAGATCCGGGCCCAAGCAGGGAGCACAGAGTTATTGGGAACCCAGCCCCCTCAGAATAGCAGGCAGACGCAAGCTCCACCAGCCCAGAGGCCTGCTTTGTACCAACTACTCCTTACAGACAGAACTGTTTGCCCCAAGACACCAGAGTCTTAGAGTCACTGTCTGGAGAAACCCTCACAAGGAACAAGGAACTAAGCAAAGGGGACAGACTTAGGCAACCCAGTATGTCCCCAGAAAAGGTGCCACAGAATGACCCAATCCAGGGAACTGCTGTGCCCCATATAGCCTGCTGTTACCAGGAGAGCAGTACTCACCCGCCACAGATTACCTCTTGGGTTCTAGGGCACAGAGCCCCAACCTCAGACCTACAAAAGACCGGAAACCCTGAGATCAACCCCGAGATACTACTCCAAGGGGCGTAGTTATCCAGTTATCCCTAACAAAACCGACCAAACCACGGAACACACAGGTTAGCTGATCACTTAATTTACAGCAAGAAACCCAGAAGGAGGGCAGCTGTCTCCAGGACTTCTCCCGGTGAGAGGAGAGCCGTCTTGACTAATCAGGACCACAGTTACCGCCCAGGTCTCTATGCCTGAGGTAAGCTGTAGCAACTCCTGAAAAACACTGGCCATCCAGTGACTATACCGAAAAAGCTGAGAAGGCTTCCTTCAGGAAAAAAAAATCTTCCTGCCAAAGAGATTCTCTCCACTACGAGACTCCAGGAACAACCAGAAACTAACTTCAAAAAACTAAGATCGCCCAATGGGTAGAGGACAGCGTAAAAGTTCAACCAACAAAATCCAGAGCAATATGGTATCCCCAGAACCCATTTAACCAGGGGCAAATAGCCCTAGACACCCCAGCATAATTGAAACTCAAGGAGATGACCTAACATCTACGCTCATGAGGAAGATAACACAGGAAGCAAATAAAATACGAAAAGAAATAGAGGAAGCTGCAGCCAAACAGTCTGTGGCCTTTAGAGAGGAAATGCTTAAATCACTGAATGAAATAAAAGAAACAGTGGATTGCTCAAACAAACAGCTGAAGGAATTGACAGAAAAACATGAAAATACAGTCAGACAGGTGAAGGAAACGAAGAAAATAGCTCAAGACCTGAAGATAGAATTGGAAAAATTAAAAAAAAACACAAATGGAAGAAATTGTGGAGAGAAAGAACTTGGGGAAGAAAGCAGGAACTACAGAGGTTAGCATTACCAATAGGCTACAAGAAATGGAAGAAAGAATCTCAGGTGTGGAAGATACAATGGAAGAAATAGATGTATCTGTCAAAGAAAATGTTAAATCTAAAAAATTCCCGACACAGACCGTCCAAGAAATTCAAGACAACATAAAAAGACAAAACCTAAGAATAATAGGAATAGAGGAAAAAGAAGATTCCCTGCACCAAGGCCCAGAAAATATCTTCAACAAAATCATTGAAGAAAATTACCCCAACTTAAAGGAGAGGCCAATAAGAATACAAGAGGCCTATAGAACACCCAATAAATTAGACCAGAAAAGAAAATACTCCCACCACATAATAATCAAAACTATAAGTATACAGAAAAAAGAAAAAATACTAAAAGCTGCAAGAGAAAAAGGCCAAGTAACATATAATGGCAAACCCATTAGAATCACACCTGACTTTTCAACAGAGACTATGAAAGCCAGAACAGCCTGGACGGATATCATGCAGACCCTAAGAGAACATAGATGTCAGCCCAGGCTACTATACCCAGCAAAACTCTCAGTCCTCATAGACGAAGAAAACAAGATATTCAATGACAAAAACAAATTTCAACAATACCTACAAACAAATCCAGCATTACAGAAGACACTGGAAGGGAAAATACAACCCAAGAAAGCTAGCTACATTCAAGAAAACACAGGAAATAAATAACCTCACTTCAGTAAAACAAAAAGCAACCAAGCACACAACCTGATGAGCACAGCCAACATCAAAATCAAGAGATCTAACAGCCACTGGTCATTAATCTCTCTCAACATCAATGGACTCAACTCTCCAATAAAAAGACACAGATTAACAGAATGGATACGTAAACAAAACCCAGCAATCTGTTGCATACAAGAAACACACCTAAGACACAAAGATAGACATTACCTGAGGGTAAAGGGTTGGAAGACGACTTTCCAAGCAAACGGACCCAAGAAGCAAGCAGGAGTAGCCATTCTAATATCTGATAAAATAGACTTTCAACCAAAATTAATCAAAAGAGATGGAGAAGGACACTTCATACTCATCAAGGGAAAATTCCACCAGGAAGACATCACAATCCTGAACATCTATGCCCCAAATACAAGGGCACCCACATTTGTGAAAGAAACATTGATAAAATTTAAAGCACATATAGATCCACACACATTAATAGTGGGAGACTTCAACACCCCACTCTCAACAAAGGACAGGTCAACCAAACAGAAATTAAACAAAGAAACAATGTCTCTGACAGAGGTCATGAATCAAATGGACCTAACAGACATTTACAGAACTTTACACCCAAACACAAAAGAATTTACTTTCTTCTCAGCACCTCATGGAACCTTCTCCAAAATAGACCACATAGTGGGTCACAAAGCGAGCCTCAACAGATACAAGAAGATTGAAATAATCCCATGTATCTTGTCTGATCACCATGGAATAAAGCTGGACCTCAACAATAACAGAAATAACAAAAAGCCTACACACACATGGAAACTGAACAACTTGTTACTAAATGACAGCTGGGTCAGGGAAGAAATAAAGAAAGAAATTAAAATCTTCCTAGAACTCAATGAAAATGAAGACACAACATACCCAAAGTTGTGGGACACAATGAAAGCAGTGCTAAGAGGAAAGTTCATAGCACTAAGTGCCTGCAAGAAGAAATTTGAGACAGCGTATTCAAGCAACTTAATGGCTCACTTAAAAACCCTAGAAAAAGAAGAAGCAGACACACCAAAAAGGAGTAGATGGCTGGAAATAATCAAACTCAGGACTGAAATCAATCAATTAGAAACAAATAAAACAATTCAAAGAATCAATGAGACCAAGAGCTGGTTCTTTGAGAAAATCAACAAGATAGACAAACCCTAAGCCAAGCTAACTAAAAGGCAGAGAGACACCATCCAACTCAACAAAATCAGAAATGAAAAGGGGGACATAACTACAGACACTGAGGAAATCCAAACAATATTTAAGACTTACTTCAAAAGTCTATATGCAACAAAATTTGAAAATCTAAATGAAATGGACAATTTTCTTGATCGATTCCACTTACCAAAGCTAAATGAGGACCAGGTAAATAAATTAAATAGTCCTATATCTCCTAAGGAAATAGAAGCAGTCATAGAAAGTCTCCCATCCAAAAAAAGCCCCGGACCTGATGGTTTCAGTGCAGAATTCTACCAGACATTCAAAAAAGAGCTAACTCCAATTCTCTTCAAACTATTCCACAAAATCGAAACAGAAGGAACATTACCAAACTCATTCTATGAAGCCACAGTCACCTTGGTACCTAAACCTCACAAAGACCCAACAAAAAAAAGGGAACTTCAGGCCAATCTCCCTTATGAACATTGATGCAAAAATACTCAACAAAATACTCGCAAACCGAATACAAGAACACATCAAAGATATCATCCACCATGACCAAGTAGGCTTCATCCCAGGTATGCAGGGGTGGTTCAATATACAGAAATCCATCAATGTGATCCACCATATTAACAAACTGAAAGAAAAAAAACCACATGATAATCTCCCTAGATGCTGAAAAAGCATTTGACAAAATCCAACATCCGTTCATGGTTAAAGTATTGGAGAGATCAGGGATACAAGGCACATATCTAAATATAGAAAAAGTGATATACAGCAAACCTATAGCCAACATCAAACTGAATGGAGAGAAACTTAAAGAAATCCCACTGAAATCAGGGACAAGACAAGGTTGCCCACTCTCTCCATATCTCTTCAACATAGTTCTGGAAGTCCTTGCTAGAGCAATAAGAGAGTTGAAGGAGATCAAGGGGATACAGATTGGAAAGGAAGAAGTCAAATTATCACTATTTGCAGATGATATGATAGTATATATGAGTGACCCCAAAAACTCTACCAGGGAACTCCTACAGCTGATAAATACCTTCAGCAAAGTGGCCAGATACAAAATTAATTCAAAAAAATCAGTAGCCCTCCTGTATACAAAAGACAAAAGGGCTGAGAAAGAAATTAGGGAAACGACACCCTTCACAATAGCCACAAATGGGGCTGGAGAGATGGCTCAGTGGTTAAGAGCACTGTCTGCTCTTCCAAAAGACCGGGGTTCAATTCCCAGTCACCAGCATGGCAGCTCACAAACTGTCTATAATGCCAAAAAACTAATGCACATAAAATTAAATAATTAGAAAGCAGGCTGAACAAACCATGAGGAGCAAGCCAGTAAGCAGCACCCTCCGTGGCCTCTGTATCAGCTCCTGCCTCCAGGTTCCACAATAGCCACAAATGACATAAGGTACCTCGGAGTAACCCTAACCAAGGAAGTCAAAGACTTGTATGAAAAAAAATTCAAGTCTCTGAAGAAAGAATTAGAAGAAGATATGAGAAGATGGAAAGATCTCCCATGCTAATGGCTTGGTAGGATTAACATAGTAAAAATGGCCATCTTACCAAAAGCAATCTACAGATTTAATGCAATTCCCATCAAATTGCCAACACAATTCTTTACAGACCTGGAAAGAAAAATTCTCAACTTCATATGGAATAACAAGAAACCCAGAATTGCTAAAACAATTCTCTACAATAAAAGATCTTCCGGAGGTATCTCCATCCCTGATCTTAAGTTGTACTATAGAGCAACAGTTTTAAAAACTGCATGGTATTAGCATAGAAACAGACTGGTGGATCAATGGAACCGAACAAAAGACCCAGAAATAAACCCACACACTTATGGACACCTGATCTTTGATAAAGACGCCAAAACCATTCAATGGAAAAAAGATAGCATCTTCAACAAATGGTGCTGGTCCAACTGGATGTCTACATGTAGAAAAATGAAAATAGATCCATATTTATCACCCTGCACAAAACTGAAGTCCAAATGGATCAAAGACCTCAACATAAAACCAGACACATTAAATCGGCTAGAAAAAAAAAGTGGGGAATACCCTAGAACTCATTGGTACAGGAGTAAACTTCCTGAACAGAACACCAACAGTACAGGCTCTAAGAGCAACAATCAATAAATGGGACCTCATGAAACTGAAAAGCTTCTGTAAAGCAAAGGATACTGTCATCAAAACAAAGTGACTGCCTACAGATTGGGAAAGAATCTTCACCAACCCTTTATCTGATAGAGGACTCTTATCCAGTATATATAAAGAACTAAAGAAGCTGAAAAGCAGCAAACCAAAAAAGCAGCAAATCCACTTAAAAAATGGGGAACAGAGCTAAACAAAGAATTCTCTGGAGAGGAATATCGAATGGCAGAGAAGCACTTAAAGAAATGCTCAACCCCATTAGCCATTAGGAAAATGCAAATCAAAACAACCTTGAGATTTCACCTTACACCCATGAGAATGGTAAGATCAAAAACTCAAGTGACAACACATGCTGAAGAGGTTGTGGAGAAAGGGGAATCCTTCTCCACTGCTGGTGGGAATGTAAACTTGTACAACCACTCTGGAAATCAATCTGGCGCTTTCTCAGACAACGAGGAATAGCGCTTCCCCAAGATCCAGCCATACCACTCCTGGGCATATCCAAAAGAGGTTCAAGTACACAAAAAGGACATTTGCTCATCCATGTTTGTAGCAGCTTTATTTGTAATACCCAGAAGCTGGAAACAGCCCAGTTGCCCCTCAACTGAAGAATGGATGCAGAAACTGTGGTACATCTATACAATGGAGTATTACTCAGCAATAAAAAATAAGGAAATCATGAAATTTGCAGGTAAATGGTGGGACCTGGAAATGATCATCCTGAGTGAGTTGTCCCAAAAGCAAAAAGACACACACGGTATATACTCACTCATATAGACATACAACATAGGACAAATCCACTAAAATCTGTGCATCTAAAGAAACTAAGCAAGAGAGAGGACCCTAACTAAAAAGGTCAATCCCCATCCTGAAAGGCAAAGAGGATGGACATCAGAAGAAGAAGAAAACAGGAAACAAAGTAGGAACCTTCAACAGAGGGCTTCTGAAAGCCAGAAGAAGAAAACAGGAAACAAACTAGGAACCTAACACAGAGGGCCTCTGAAAGCCTCTGCCCTACAGACTATCAAAGCAGATGCTGAGCCTGATGGTCAACTGTTGGGCAGAGTGAATGGAATTTTATGTAAGAAGTGGGAATTAGTAAGAGCTGGATAGGACAGGGTCTCCACAAGGAGAGCAACAGAACAAGGAAATTTGAACACAGGGAACTTCCCAGAGACTCATACGCCAACCAAGGACTATTCATGGAGATAACCTAGAACCTGTGCACAGATGTAGCCCATGGCAGTTCAGTGTCCAAGTGGGTTACATAGTAATGGGAAAAGGGACTGCCTCTGACATAATCTGATTGGCCTGCTCTTTGATCACCTCCCCCTGTGGGGGGAGCAGCCTTACCAGGCCACAGTAGAGGACAATGCAGCCACTTTTGATGTGAACTGATAGACTAAGATCAGAAAGGAGAGGAGAACCTCCCCATCAGTGGACTTGGGGAGTGACATGCATGCAGAAAGGGGAGGGAGGGTGGGATCCGGAGGAGAGGAGGGATGGGCTTATGGGGGGATACAAAATGAATAAAGTGTAATTAATAAAAAAAACTTCATGCATTATATTTTTAGAATTTAAAATTAATTCTTCTTTTAAAATAAACATTATGCATAATTAATATTATTTTGATCTCAAGCTTGGTTATTATTTTACTGCCCTAGTTAAAATAACTTTGTCAAGTAAATATATTTGATTTGTCTTCACAATAAAAAAAAAGAAGTTAAAAAGCAACAAATTAAGTAATCCAATTAAAAAAATGAGAAAAGAACTAAACAGAGAATTCTCGATAGAGGAATTTTGAATGGCAGAAAAACACTTAAAGAAATGCTCAAAGTCATTAGCCATCAGGGAAATGCAAATCAAAATGACCCTGAGATTTCATCTTATACCCATCAGAATACCTAAAATCAAAAACTCAAGTGACAGCACATGCTGGAGAGATTGTGGAGAAAGGGGAACCCTCCTCCACTGCTGGTGGGAATGTAAACTTCTATAACCACTCTGGAAATCAATCTGGTGCTTTCTCAGACAATTAGGAATAGCGCTTCCTCAAGATCCAGCTATACCATTTCTAGGCATATATCCAAAAGATGCTCAACTACACAATAAGGATATTTGCTCAACCATGTTTGTAGCAGCTTTATTTGTAATAGCCAGAACCTGGAAACAACCAAGATGACCCTCAACTGAGGAATGGATATAGAAAGCATGGTACATCTATACAATGGAATACTACTCAGCAATAAAAAACAAGCAAATCATTAATTTTGCAGGTAAATGGTGGGAACTGGAAAAGATTATCCTGAGTGAGCTATCACAGAAGCAGAAAGACACACATGGTATATACTCACTCATATAGACATATAATATAGGATAAACCTACTAAAACCTGTACACCTAAAAAAACTAATCAAGAGGGAGGACTCTGGCTAAAATGCTCAATCCCCATCCAGAAAGGCAAAGAGGATGGACATCAGAAGAAGGAGAATACAGGGAACAAGTTAGGAGCCTTCCACAGAGGGCCTCTTAAAGGCTCTGCCCTGCAGACTATCAAAGCAGACGCTGAGACTTATGGGCAACCTTTGGGCAGATTGCAGGGAATCTTATGAAAGAAATTTGAAATATTAAGATCTGGAGAGGACAGAAGCCCCACAAGGAGAGCAACAGAAGCAAACAATCTGAGCACAGGGATCTTCCCTGAGACTAATACTCCAACCAACTAGCATGCATGGGGATAACCTAGAACCCCTGCACAGGTGTAGCCCATGACAGTTCAGTCTCCTAGTGGGTTCCATAGTAATGGAACTGTCTCTGACATAATCGGATTGACCTGCTCTTTGATCACCTCCCCGTGAGGGAAAAGCAACCTTACCAGGCCACAGAGGAAGACAAAGCAGCCACTCCTGATGAGAACTAACAGACTAGGATCAGAAGGAAGGAAAAGGAGACCCTACCAGTGGACTTGGGGAGGAGCATTCATGGAGAAGGAGGAGGGAGGGATTGGGAGGAGGAGGATGGAGGGAAGTACAGGGAGGATACAAAGTAAATAAAGTGTAATTAATAAAAAAGTTTAAAAAAGAAATACACACACACACAATTACACAGTGAAGATGGAAAATGGTGATGTACAGGACAGAAAAATTAATGAAACAATGATCTCAAATAGATAAAGGTGGATAGATTCTAATGTATAAAAGTACTGAGCTTTGTTAGGTGTGATACCCGTTATCAGGGAGCATAGGCAAGTGTGTACAGACACAGGTGACATAGTAGATTTGGTAATAGGGAAATAATAACTAATATTTAACTATTGTTGGCAAAGTTTCTACTACACATTCCAATGAATCTGTATTCCTGGTCTTCTTACTTTAGTCCGTAGGGTGTGGCAGAAGTAATGCTTTATGTTTTCTAAGGTGAGGAATTAAGAAATGGGCAACTTCTGCTTCTTCCTGTCTGAAGCCCCGCTGTCATTTTCTACAAAGTCCATATACTGAACACCATATACAGAAATTTTTCAACAGGTTCAAGTCAAACAAAATTCCAGAATAGAGAAGATTTGAGCACCCCTAAACAAGAAGCTATTTGCTTGATAGCTACTTGGATGTTGAAAATTATTTCTCTTCAATAACATCACACTGATTATATCAACCACAGGGCAGGCCTCATGCTTCGAAGTCATTTTTCAACATTAAACTTTATGGTTTGGATTTTGGTTTGTGAGTACACATGTTTCTTTTTCTTAATTTTAATTTTTTAAATATTAATAACAGTTTATTCACTCTGTATCCCAGCTGTAGCCCCCTCTCTCATTCCCTCCCAATTCCACCCTCCCTCCTTCATTTCCTCTCATGCCCCTCTCCAAGTCCACTAATAGGAGAGGTACTCCTCCCCTTCCATCTGACCCTAGCCTATCAGGTCTCATCAAAACTGGCTGCATTGTCTTCCTCTGTGGCCTGATAGGGAGATTCCCCCATCAGGGGGAGGTGATCAAAGAGCCAGCCACCGAGTTCATGTCAGAGACAGTCCCTGTTGCCCTTACTAGGGAACCCACTTGGATACTGAGCTGCCATGGGCTACATCTGAGCAGGGGTTATAGGTTATCTTCATGCATGGACCTTGGTTGGGGTATCAGTCTCAGAAAAGACCTCTGAGCCCAGATTTCAATATCGAATGGCAGAGAAACACTTAGAGAAATGCTCAACATCCTTAGTCATTAGGGAAATGCAAATCAAAACAACCCAAAGATTTCACCTTACACCCATCAGAATAGCTAAGATCAAAAACTCAAGTGACAACACATGCTGGAGAGGATGTGGAGAAAGGGGAACACTCCTCCACTGCTGGTGGGAATGTAAACTTGTACAACCTCTTTGGAAATCAATCTGGCCCTTTCTCAGACAATTAAGAGTAGTGCTTCCTCTAGATCCAGCTATACCACTCCTAGGCATATATCCAAAAGATGCTCAAGTATACAACAAGGACATTTGCTCAAACATGTTTGTAGCAGTTTTATTCGTAATTGCCAGAATCTGGAAACAACCCAGATGCCCCTCAACTGAGGAATAGATAGAGAAATTGAGGTACATTTACACAATGGAATACTAGTCAGCAATTAAAAACATAGAAATCATGAAATTTGCGGGCAAATGGTGGGATCTAGAAAAGATCATCCTGAGTGAGGTATCCCAGAAGCAGAAAGACACACCCGGTATATACTCATTTATAAGTAGATATTAGACATATAATATAGGATAAACATACTAAAATCTGTACACTTGAAGAGGCTAAACAAGAAGGAGGACCCTGGGTAAATGCTCAAGTCTCACTCAGAAAGGCCAACAGGATGGTCATCGGAAGAGGATGAAAACAGGAAACAGGACAGGAGCCTACCACAGAGGGCCTCTGAAAGACTCTACCCAGCAGTGTATCAAAGCAGATTCTGAGACTCATAGTCAAACTTTGGGCAGAGTGCAGGGAATCTTTTAAAAGAAGGGGGAGATAGAAATACCTGAAGGGGACAGGAGCTCCACAAGGAGAGCAACAGAACCAAGAGTATACACATTTGCTTGCTTGCTTATTTGTTTATTTTGTATTGTTTTTTAAGAGAAAAAGAACACAAAATTTGGAAGGTAGGAAGGGAAGGGGTAATCTGAGGAGAGTTGGAGGAAAAAGAAGAAAATGATAAAATATCTTATATAAAAAATAAAAATGATAAAAATGTTTGAATTTTCTACTATGTTTGTTAACTGTTTTTCACATGCTTTGTTTTGCCAAACATGTTTTCCATATTTACTGGGTTTAGCACTGACTATTCATATTCTACACATCTACAACTAAACATAATATTGTCTTCACTTTTCCAAAATATATGTACAATTTCCTTCTATTCAAATTATTCTATTAACCATAACTAGAAGATAATGGTGCTGTGATTGTGAACAGAATTATCTACTTTCAAACCCTATGATGTGGCAAATAGAAATAGTGCAAGTGTTCCACACATCCTCCCAATGAAGCTGAAAACTAGAGAAAAAGCAGCCTTAACTGAAGGAGGGAAGCAATTGAATTTATTACATTGAAGGGTGAGTGTGATGGACTATACCCAAAGCCTGATCTTAGAAGAAAGTTACATAGAATTAATGAAAATGCTAACTCTGTGTCATGTGTTGAGTATAAAAGCTAAGAAAAGAAAGAGTAGGTCAGAGAAACCTCCCTCACACCACTTCTTGGCAGGAAGCATGTGGACCCAGAGCTTGATACATAGCACTGATTATCATGTTATCTGCGGTAATAAAATTCATGTGTTTGATGCCTTTCTTTTTCCTATTCTGAAATGAATGTATTTTATTGTCACCTGTGCTGGTTAGTCTTTTATCAACTTGACACACAAACTAGAGTTATCTGAAAGGAGGGTACCTTAAAATGCCTCCATAAGTTTCAGGTGTAAGGCATTTTCTTAATTAGTTATTGAAGGAGGTTCTTGGGGGAAAAAAAAACTTCATAGAATGAGTCTCTCTATATAAATAAGCTTTATTAGAATGACTAATAAATAGTCATTCAGCTAATGCACTCCAGCTGATCTAACAATGGCTACCTACTACCGGAAGGTGTAAAAATCCAGTAATTGCTTAGATGCTGAAAATTGCAGCTGAAAATTGCAGCTGATATAATCCAGAGTCCCAGAGATAGAGGCTGTAATGCCAGTGATGGGATCATGTGTGAGTAAGGCAAGAGCAAGAAGGCAAAAAGCAAAACTTTGTTCTCCTATGTTCTTTTGTTTTGTTTTTAGATTTATTCATTTATTTATACAGTGTTCTGCCATACACACCAGAAGAGGGCACCAGATCTCACTATAGATGGTTGTGACCCACCATATGGTTTCTGGGAATTGAACTCAGGACCTTTAGAAGAACAACCAATGTTCTTAACCTCTGAGCCATCTCTCCAGCCCTCTTCTAATTTCTTAAATAGGCTTCCAGCAGAAGCTAAGGCCCAGATTAAAGGTGGATTTTCTCATCTCAAAAGATCTGGATTAAAGGTGTGTCTTTCTACCTCAAAAATCCAGATTAGAAGTGGATCTTTCTATTTCAAGTTAAACAAAATTCCCTTACAGGTGTAGCCTCCATTTAGGGGTTTTATTTAATTCCATATATATTCAAGTTGACAACCAAAACTAGTCATCACAATCTACCCCTTGTCAATTTGACATATAATTATATCTCCATATGTAGTGATTAACTTCTAAATGAAAACAATAAACAGGTCATAATAACACCTGAGCATGATATAACGATTCCATGTACAATCACAACTATATATTTAAACAGGTTATAATTATACCTAACATAACCATCTCTCATACAACCTCAAACACATAATATATTTGGAATAGATGCCAATGTCCCTTGAGAGACATTCTTTTAGTGTCTCAAACTTAAATATGATAACCATTGAAAAATCTCTTAATTGATGCTATCTCACATGATAAACAAATTCAGGAAAGAAAATATAAATTATCTGTACAAACAATTTCTTAACAAAATATGACAAAAACACTCACGTCAATTATAATCTTTTTTTTTCCAACTGCTCTCACAGTCTTAGATGATATTTATAACTACCTTCCTCCACTATCCATTCTGCATTGCTTCTACCTCCACCAAACATCTCACCAGGTCTTGGCTCTTTTTCTGAAAGAGTGAACTATACCTTAATTTCTGACAGGGATGTGCTCATTGTCATCCAGCCTGGATTAGGTTGTTGTAGTTTCCCACTGACTTTAATCACAGGACATGTTAGCAACAGGCTATACCCTAAAGGATCTCCTGTACTCAATACGTAATCTGTGGAGAAGCAATCCAAATTCCCCATGGTAATCTGATCAATCACTGTACCTAGGATTGCTATTCCTTCTTTAGCCTGTTAGGAGCATTAGAAGCCCAAAGTGGTGGTGGGGGTAGGGGTGTCTGAGCTTCCTGTTCAATGGAATGTTTGTTGAGGTTTGTGGCAGGAGCCCTTCTCCCTCTGGAACCAAAACTTGTAGCCAACAGAATGTAATGCCATGGGAACAAGAAGCAAAATTTTTCATAGTGGGTTCCTAGGAGTGATTCCTTTTTCTACTCCTTGATTTCTATCCCCATGGATCCTAGCTATGGGAGAAACAGTCCCTGATTCAAAGCATATACAACCTTCTGGAGAACCCTGCCCCCAGCCCCCTAGGATGCTGCCACATTTCTAATTGGCACCCTGTGTGTTCAAAAGGACAATCCATCTTTCTGAGTGGTAGCAACCCTGTTTTTCTCAGGAATTTGTGATAAAGAGTAACATGAATGTTTTCTAGAAACATCAACAAAGCAAATAATAAGCAAGAGTGGGTTTAGGATTTCCACAAGAATAGATTGTATTCCTGGAGCAAGGGCGCTGTAGTGACAGAATTTACTGCCAGTGGAAAATTAATTAGAATTGACTCTGCTCAACTACAGATTTGACAACAGAGCCGGCATCAAGATCCCAGTTTAATAAAGGGAATCCAACATGGGAGAAACGTTCCTGGAAAGGACTCTCCACAACTGGTAAGCTTCCAGCTATTGAGAACTCATTATGACAAAAACAAAACAAAACAAAACAAAACAGTCAGCTACTTTTTCTTCAGAGAGTCGCATTTTAGAAAGCAGGGTTTAGAGTTCCAGGTGTAATGAGTAGAAAGAGTGTCATTTGGAGTAAAACACCAGTTTGTGTCCCAGCCTCTCGTATCATATTAATACTCTGGAATATAACTTGAAATGCAAAGCTTAATTTACTTATCAATAAAACAAGTGTGTTTCTAGAGCCTTCATTGTCAGGCTGTCCTCTTGTCCCTGATCTGTTTTGAGTGCTTCTCACAGTTCTATCCTTCTTCCTTGATTAACAAAACTGGCCTTGTTTAAAGCCAGCTGTTTTGAAGCCCTAGGAATCCTGTTTCACTGTGTCTTTCATCCCTCTGCCCTGTGGTGTGTGCTCTTACACACAGAAGACACATACCCAATACTGGAGCAATGGTCAGCTGAAAGAGGAGTTGGAGCAGCCATTTCTGTCCAAGACTGCCAGCATTTAAATTTTTACTGCCGTAGGGCTCTGGGTCTGTTTGTTTGTTTGTTTGTTTGTTTGTTTTCCCCCTTACAGTTTTTAATATGGAACCTAGGGTCTCACATATACACGTGCTAAGCAAGTGCTCTACCACTCTATATCCCCAGCCCCACAACTAGGCATTTTAATCAAGATTCTTGAGACTAAATTTTTATTGGGCCCAACAAATCAAAGCTTTGCATGTCTCTGGAATAGGGTGAATGTTTACAAGATAGTTATGTGACGAAGCAAGATAATTGAGAAGTTGTCTCCCAAGCTTTTCTTGTAGCTAAGAGTTTTTTTTTTCCTATGAAATATAAAATGATTAAGAAAAAGCCTATAGACAGCCTGCCTGAGTTTGCAATTGGCACTGAGGAAAACTACCAAATCACAATAGGAGGCAATTCTTGAAGATGGTTGAATTCATGTCTCCACCGCTACAGGATGTCATCTGGACCTCTCTGTTTACTGACTTAATAAATATCTTTCTTTCCTTATCTTACTGTAGAACCCAATGGAATCTAATGCATAGCACAACCTCCTTCTGCAGCCCTTTAAAATATCCAAGGCATCCGTGTATGGCCCAGCTGCCTTAGAACTCATTAGCTATCTAGCTTGGGCTTACCTTGATTTCCTGATTCTCCTCCCCAGCCTCCTGAAGGCTGGGATTGCAGGAACGTGTGCCTGTGCCCAGCATTCCCTCTACAAATTCCCTTGAGATGCCAGTTGTGTTTTTATATACATTAAGTCATCACAGATTGGATAAGCATCTATAGTAGACAGAATTTGACCCAAAGAGGCCTACATTCTAATTATTAGAACCTGTGAATACATTATCTTTTGCTGAAACAATTTCTTTATAATGTGATTAGAGAGAAAAGCCTTGTGAGTCAGGAGATCAATGTAATCATATGAATCCTTGAAAACAGAAAAACAAGATGCAGTCAGAGATGAGATGAGCCAGGAGATCTAGCATACCTGCCATCCCTGCAGCTACTAACTGAGGCAGAAGGGTTGTGAGTTTCCAGCTAGCCTGAGGCATGGTGAGGCTCAAGATATGGATAAAGAAAATGGAGATGGTAGAACAAAAAAGAGATTGAGTCTAAACCTAAATGGAAATGCTTTCTTGAGAAAGTATGCTCTCTAGAGAATGAGAGTGAATGGCCTGAGCAGGCAGCAAGAAAACAGGGACCACAGTCTCCCAAAGCCAGAAACTAAGTTCCGCTAAGGACCAGAATAAGCATTCTTTTCTGTGTACTCCTCCCCCCCAAAAAAGATCATTCCAATACCATGTCTTCTCTCAAGACCACATTAGAGATCTCACAAAAGCAAAACCATTTTGTGTGCAGATTGTCACTGCAGCAACAGAAAACTGATTGGATTTTCATTACTACATTTGCCTGAAGAATCTGCTTATACCACCTGAAGTTCCTTTGGAACATTTCCAGAGTAACTATGCCAGGAACACTGACACAAAAGGGAGGACATCAAGGGAACTAACACAAGTCATTCTCAGAGAGGGCAGAGGTTTCTGGCTGACAAGATAGGGAAAGCATGGTTTTTGGGCCATGAGCAGTCACTGCCAAGAACCATGTTAGCCCTAGTAGCCTTTGCACTAATCCAAATACAACAACAGTGTGCTGGTTGGGGTTTGTCAAGTTGATGAAAACCTTCACATATGTGAAACAAGAGAATCTTAATTAAGGAAGTTTCCTCATGAGATTGTCCTATAGTGAGACCTGTGAGGATATTTTCTTGCTTAGCAATTGTTGTAAGAGGGTCTAGGTCACTGTGAGTGATGCCGTATTGGGGAGGTGGTTCTAGGTTCTATACTAAAGCACACTGAGCAAGCGTTAAGGAGCAACGAGTAATCAATTTTTGTCTATGGATTCTGTTTCAGATCCTGCCTTGAGCTTCAGCCCTGACTTTCTTTTTATGATGGACTATAGACTAAAATTAGCATATCCCTCCACAAATTGCTTTTGGTCATAGTCTTTATCAGAGTAATAGAAAGTATGTTAAGACAACTAGTAAAGAAAAAGAAGCTTTGAGCCTAGAAGTTCAATTAAATGCTTTCTTTTATAAGGGTTGCTATGGTCATGGTGTCTCTCCACCGTGATATAGACAGACAGGAGAACCAAGGCAGCATAAATGCAAATATTAAGCAAGTCCTAGTGTGGCCACAGCCCTGCAGTCTGATAGTAGGACAGGTTCACTCCAGTTCCTATTTGCACACTGTCCTCCTTCAGGATGGTGTCTTGGAGGCCATTTTAGCAACTAGGATTCAAAGCTAATACCCAGTCTAATGTTGAGGATATTATATTGTGATCACAAATACCTTTCAGAAAACTAACAATGTGGCTGTGACTCAATCAAGGAAAATCCTTAGGTCTTCAGGAACTATGCTTTGCCCATGTCTCAACATATCTGTGTTCTATGGGACTATTCTCTGAGCCAAACTGCCACATCCTCAAGAGTTCTTCTGGGCTTTCAGAAAGATCATCACAGCTGAGCCTGTTCACTGTTTACCTTCCCTCATAGAAGGGACTACAAGGGTCATTTGGTCCTCACATACATGGAAATATCCAGATTCCCAGATTCTTCCGTGATTGAATGTGGCCTTGTGGAAAGGTGTAGAATGGCAGGGGAACAGAGTTCCATCTTGTGCAACCATGGGAAGCCTTCATTCCTGCTGAGGGTGGATATTCCAATATGGCTTCTCTGAGGTCATCCTGTCTATAACCCCTCACCCATTGCTCTAAATAAACTCATGCATTTCCCAAGGAAACTCTGGAACTGTACCTTGATTTCATGCTGAGGTCATAGAAGGAGGGCTAGATGTTGTTTCCATCTCTCCCAGATAAGACATTTTTAGCAACAAGCAGAATGTCTATTGAAGAGTGATCATGAGGATGGTGCTAGATTAGTTCCATGTCTTTGATCTGTAACATCCTCAAAGGAAAGAGATCAAACTTAAGAAGAACTGTTGAGGAAGATACTCTCATCCTTGTGTTCATTCAAGAGTGGCATTCCCTACAGAATCATTCAGGCCAGCTTTCTTTAATAGCTGTAATGGGCTAGCTTCATGCCTTTGGCATGAAAGGTTATATATCTTCTGAGGAATTATATTTGGAAAATGCTAGAACATCTGAATTATTCATTTAGCTTTTAACAAGGAACAGAATTCTATCTAAAGACACTTCTTGAACTTTGATATTAAGTTGGTCAAAGTAGAAACCAACTGTAGAAAAATCATGAATATTATTGGTAATAAAAATAATTCATCAGGGCCAATATTTTCTGTACACTGAAAAATCATTAGGAATTAAATAGCATTTAATTTAAAATGTCATAGTCGAACACATGTTCTTTTTCTCATTAATATATAGTTATGATGTCATTAACTGTTAATTATTCCATGAAGTTGATTGTCATATAGGGCAATTCAGATAAAGCTAGAAGCCTTTCTATACAAAACGTGAAAAACTGGATTCCAGATCATGCTTCTCTTGGGAGGCAGAGCTTGGGAATTTTAAAGAAGAAAACTGGATTTTTTTCCTCTGTGAAACTATATTTAGCTTTATTTGTTTATTTTCCTTGCTGCATAATTGAGATGTGAACAGATCTGATTTCTTATCTAGGAATCTGTATCTATTAAGCAGGAAACACTGGCATGTTTCTGCTGTCCGCAGGGTTCCTGGGCTTAACTGCACTCTCCTCCGCATGATGGTGGCGAATGACGGCGCACTGCCTTTCTTTGACCATTGAGATTAATTGCCATTTATAATTCTGAGAAATAGCAACTAGTGAGGCTAATGGTGTAGGGTAGCACTGTGTGGGGTTTTCTACTGTTTGCTTATCTTAACAAATTAGGACAAAGGTCTAAGGAACATTAAGCAAGTGTTATTTCATACACAAGGCACATTAAAACAAACAAAAAAAACATGTGGCTAAATTCTGCTTTTCTAAGAATGCTTTTGATTCTTTCTGGGAATTTCCTGTATAAGAAGTCTAGTTTTGTATAATATCAGCTTTTATCAAAACAATCAAGTCCCAAGAAACCCAGAAAGTAAAAATAAAAATAACTAAACAAAAACCAAGAATTAAGATTCCATGAAAGCTATCATTTCAGCTCTGGTTGAGTAATGATGGACAGTATCCTAAAATGATCTAGAGGATTTGAGGGTAGAAATAATCCTTGATCTTCATTCTCTTTTTCTCACATGCCACAGGCCTGCCCTCAGGAGTGTGTGTGTGTGTGTATGCCCAAAAGTGTGTGTGTGTGTCTGTGTGTGTGTGCACTCATTCCTGTCTGTGTGCCCCTGTGCCTGTGCTCCTAGTGACCTCTGTTTTCAGAAGAGGAAGTGAGGTTCAGGACTGAGAAGTGAATAGTCCCTGCAATTAAGAAATCCCAAATCCCAGCTTCCTGACCAGTTTTCATTTCTACTGTCTTTTGTCCCTGGAAGACAGAAAGGATCCAAACAATAATCTCCATAATGATATTGATAGAATGCTGGAGCAAGAAAAAATATAGCCATCTAGTCCATAAGAACTATGAGACTCAAACAGAGTGTAATTTTCAAGGCTAGACACATATCAGAGAAAAATCAGATCCCAGATATGTGGTCTCCACCCCCACATAGTAACCAGCATACTTTCAACAGTAAGAACTGAGAATCTGAGGTCATCATCTGAAATATCCCAGTTCTTTATTCTCTTTCCCTAACAGAAGAGATATATGGAGGTTTCTTTCTCCAAATACCCACTAACTTTCTCCTCCTTTCCCCCTTTTTCTTCCTCTCTCCCTTCCCCTCCTTGTCCTTCTTTCTTGTACATGAAGAAATTGCTCTATCCTCTGCACTAACTTGGAGTTGAGCTGAACTATAATTCCTATTGATAGCATATTTTAAAAGGTTGGTGTAGCAGCAATACTTTTATTAGTAGAAAGAAATGAGTAAGAAAATATGCAAAGTACCCAGTATAAGCTATGCCATAGGTATCAGAGAGGCAGACAACTTTTTACCTCCCAGTATTCCCTAGATAAGCCAATTTTAAAAAAGTAGGTATAGGGTACCAATAAGCATGATCCACTAAGTCAAGTTTTAGTTTCAAAAAGAAAAAAAAAATGCTTTAGTTGAAAGTTGTTACACTTAGAAGGATCAAGATAGGGTGTTTGCAGGAGGTCAGGGTGATAGGACAATTGCCTAAGAGTCCAGGTTCTTCGGGGATGATCAAAGATCTGAACATCCAAAGACAAAGAAAGTTTTTTAAAAAAAGGTGAAAATACATGTTTGTTGACGCAAACAGAGGGCAAAGATCAAAAAGCACCATATCAGGGAGAGTGTGGTCTGCAGAGCTAGTAGATCACCAAGTGGTCTCTTGGCTGGCCCTTCAACAGGGCCTCCACATATTTATTTATTTATTTATTTATTTATTTATTTATTTATTTAGATACACTCTCCCCACTAGGTGGCCATGTTACAGATAGTAATGACTAAGACTAGTGGCCTTGTAAGGCAGATGGCTTTGTTAGGAACCTTCCAGCTCTTGTATGGGAATGTTATCTCTCTTCTTCTTTCCCTTTCCCCTGCTACCTGCCCCTAGCTATCTCCTAACCTACCTCAGCTTGGGGAATGGACTGCTTCTGCCAATGAATGAAAAGGTAATGATCAATTGGGCTTCTTTTTTTTTCTTTCCCATTTAATTTTATTTTTTTTTCTTTATTAATTACACTTTATTCACTTTGTATCCACCCCCCATGGTTCCTTCCCTCCTCCTGTCCCAAATCCTCCCTTTCTCCCTCCCCAAGTCCACTGATAGGGAAGGACTTCTTTTCCTTCCTTCTGATCCTAGTCAATTAGGTCTCATCAGGAGTGGCTGATTTGTCTTCTTCTGTGGCCTGGTAATGTGCTTCCCCCTCAGGGGAGGTAATTAAAGAGCAGGCCAATCAGTTCATGTCAGAGACAGTCCCTGTTCCTATTACAATGGAACCCACTTGGATACTGAACTGCCATGGGCTATATCTGTACAGGGGTCTAAGGTTATCTCCATGCATAGCCCTTGGTTGGAATAGCAGTCTCAGGAAAGACCCCTATGCTCAGATTTTTTGGTTCTGTTGCTCTCCTTGTGCTCACCAGATCTTACCGTTTCCCATTTCTTTCCTAAGATTCCCTGCACTCTGCCCAAAGGTTGCCCATAAGTCTCAGCATCTACATTGATAGTCTGCAGGGCAGAGCTTTTCTGAGGTACTCTGTGTCAGGCTCCTGACTTGTTCCCTCTTTTCTCCTTCTTCAGATGTCCATCCTCTTTGCCTTTCTGGATAGGAATTGAGCATTTTAGCAAGAGTCCTCCCTCTTGATTAGTTTCTTTAGGTGTACAGATTTTAGTAGGTTTATCCTATATTATATGTCTATATGAGTGAGTATATACTGTGTGCATCCCTCTGCTTCTGGGACAGCTCACTCAGGATGATCTTTTCCAGATCCCACCATTTACCTGCAAATTTCATGATTTCCTTGTTTTTTATTGCTGAGTAATATTCCATTGTGTAGATATGCCACAATTTGTGCATCCATTCCTCAATTGGGCTTCTTAAGGCTGGTTGGGCTGGAAGTTAAAGGTCCTTAGATGAAAAGTCTCCTGGGGGTCAAATGATGGGGTGATCACTTTAGGGTTAGGGTTAGAGGATACATGGTTCTTTCAGGCCAACCTATTAGGGTGAAATACAGTCCAGGCAGTTGTGTAGATTTGGAAGAAAGGACTGCCATCCAGTATTGTATTGTATTATTAGAGAATAGTATTGGAGTATAGTAACATCAACTCTGATAGCACACAAGAAGCAAGGTCACAAGAATAACTGTAATTCCTATTGATAGCATAGTTTAAAAGGCTTTTGTAGCAGCAATACTTTTATTAGTAGAAAGAAATGGATGAGAAAATATTAAAAGTACCCAGTATAAGCTATGCCACAGGTATCAGAGAGGCAGACAACCTTTTACCTCCCAGTCCATTGCAAGGGAGACCACTGGCATAGCTTTACGCTTCAAGAATATCATTACCAATGAGTTTAAGTTAAGAAGTTAGCCATTGGACTTCTTCTATTCCTCATAGGGAATATCAAAAGACAAGTTGATAAAGACAATTCCTCAGTTTTACAGTTACTGTAAATTCTATTTAGTGTCTTAAATTGTAATTGTACAACCAGTTAGACTATGTACCAGACTCTCATGAGATAGAGGAATTATTTAGAATTTTCCCACAATAGACCAGTGAGAATAATGCTCAGCATCCTTCCTAGCAGTAGATGCCACTTCCCTATACCAGATATATGTA
The DNA here is from genome assembly GCF_030254825.1 of Meriones unguiculatus. Classification (NCBI taxonomy): domain Eukaryota; kingdom Metazoa; phylum Chordata; class Mammalia; order Rodentia; family Muridae; genus Meriones; species Meriones unguiculatus. The sequence goes on along the minus strand of NC_083368.1, from coordinate 5,148,393 downwards.
ATCTTTAATAAGAGTTGGTATAGAGGGAAGTCTGTGTGAAGTCAGGGTTCCATTATGATTGATGATAAAGCCAGATGTTATTTTCTGACTTATAGTCTAGGAGAGAAACATCACCCTATTGGCTTTTATTTTGAGAACTACCCACCAATATCCCCTGGTACAAAGACAAGTATTTTGAAGAAAGTTTCCTAATTCCATGAGTTCAACAACAAAAATTTAATTGTCTCATTTAACTATGGAAGATGAACAGTTAGGAAAAAGGGTGTCATATTACTGATATAAGGGACTATTTTCTAAAGGTAAAGTGTTCCATAAGTAGCAAAGGTGTGATTAGATTTTCCTCAGCATTTGGGAAGTTAGGGAGTTTACTCAAGAACAACTGTGATCCCATTTGAATTAAGATGCCTACCAGACCTTTCCAGGCTCTCTTCCAAGTTGTAGTGGAGGCATGCTTTTGAAAAAAAAAATGCATTCCAAGGCTATTAATCATTCTTTTTGCAAAATAAGTCAAGTTTTGGAGGATGTTATTATAATTGTGGCTCCCTTGGGATGGCCATTTTTCAACATCTCCCAGGGGTTACTGGGGCCAGGTCTCCTGGAAGAAAAAGATTAGACTATTTTTCCTAAGATTTTTGGGTCTAATTCTGTCATGGGAAACTGAGTGAATGTTTTGGAGAGATCTTGGAGCCAGGTCATCTCTTTGATAATGAGATGGAGGAGGAAGGATCTAGGGGCCTTAGGTTGTGTATGACATCTCCCTTCTAACATTCTATAGTTTACCTGGAGGCTTCTCCAGTCTGACTACTGAGGAAAAACTAGTGCAGTCTAGCATGCCCCAGAGGGGTTCTGGCTTACCCGTGGCTCAGTGCCAGATTCTCTTTTCCTCATTTCCTTCTGTTACTGAACTAATTTAGAGGATCACATTTTTTATCCTTCTCTCCCACTTGCAAGAAAATGGAACTAAATCTCCGGTACTTCTCCTCATGGCTTATGTATTTATGAAATTGCCACTCTTCAAAGCAATTCATTTACAATTTGGATTTCTGAAACACGAGTTTGAAAAGACAACAGAAAGCTAATAAATGAAGGAAACTGTAGGCACTGGGTTTTCAAACGCTACGTTCTTTAAGAGTTCCTTAAAGCTGAAGCCTTCCTTCCAAGCCCCCAACTCCGGGTAGAGGGGAAAAAAGGAGGTAAGGGAAAGGGACATTGCCCTCTTTACTTCTTCCTGCTGGGTAGGGTCAGAGGGTCCTTTGGGGGGCAATACCAATACCCGTCAATCCAGAAGTCCAAGTAACCAGCAAACCAGCAAGGGCAAGCATCTCCAAGACCACTCTTTTATCCTCTGGGCCATCATATTTATATCCCTCAAATTCCTCAAAATTCAACTAATTCCAGCTGGCAAAGACCACGTTCCTCGTGAGACAATAAGTGTAGACAAACTAAACCCTCACGTCGGATTATAACCAAAACATACTTACGTATCATAAAGCAAAACGTCCACAACAGAGGTTTCTTATGGTAGATAAAAACCCACCAGCTGGGTCAAGTTCAAGCAAAAAGAGAAATGGTTGATGTCTGAGTTCCCACTGCCAGGGCAGAAGCATCTCAGACAGATACTGCAGAAGTCTGCCAGAAGTCCATTTGCTACCCTGATAGTTAAGTTTTCCTTACGTTTTAGTTTGCATGGTTAGGCCATGCAAATATGAGGCAATGACTGAAGGTGATGTCCAAAGTCATAGGCCAGCAAAAGGCACAGTGAAACTGTGCAATGGAAAAAAGGGGGTACAGAGGGGACAAACTGATGAACAAAGTTCAAAAATGAGATGTCACAGAAGTGGGAGGGCCACTTCTTATTTTAGTTCCTGTTCTGTTCAGGGACGGAGGTGATGTCCAGACATGATGAACAAGGGAATTCACCCAGCCATCCTGGGTTTGTGAGTTATGACTAGTCCTTAAGACTTAGCCACCTCAAAGAAAACAATCAAGTTAGTGAAGAAGAAACCCACAAAATGGGAGAGAATCTTTGCTAGCTATACACCTGGCAAAGGATTCATATTCAGTAATATACAGAGAACTCAAAAAAATAAAAAATCAAGAAAACTAATTAAGAAATCAATTAAGAAATGAGTTAGGATGCTAAGCAGAAAGTTCCCAGCAAAATAAACAAAAATGTCTATCAAATATCTTGAAAAAAATGTTCGTCATCCTTAGCAAGTAGGGAAATGTAAGTTGAAACAACTCTTGAGATTTCCTCCTCTTGGGATTTCCTCTCACATCGTTACATTGCATTGTAACGATGCAATGAGCGACATGCACATGTTGGTGGTAACCAACAGCTGTCTACCTGAAACCTCTCTACAGCTGTGGAGGTCATGACAGAAAACTACAACGGACACAAAGCAGAGATCAATCGACTGTGGGAAGTTCCACTCTAGCATCTCAGCTCTGGCATGTAGGACTCAAAGACCATTATGGAAGAGAGTGAAAGGATTGTAAAAGCAAGAATACCAGGAAGTCTATTGTGAAACTGTCTCTTCTAGAAATAATTATAGTGAGAATTTTGTAATTTTTGTTTCTTCTAAAAAACACAAAACTGTTATGGAAATATGTTTTGGTTTTAATCCCAGGTGTGGGAATAAGAGGCTTCTTTATAGCAGGTGACTATGATTTACTTTGTGCTTTAACAGATAATTTCTGTGAGTGTGCGACATTTGGAATTCTAGGAACTGTTCAGATGATAGGGTCTCCATAGCTGTAAAAAGGTGACAGATTTCGTTTAGGTGAAATATTTTAACACTGTAATTTTTAACACCCATCAGGCTTCCATCTACAAATGTGTAGTGCTTAGGTATTTTTTTAACTTACTAAATACTATAATATATCACAAAATTAAATCATATTACCAGAATCAAGAAAGATAAAATTCAAAATTTAATAGAGAGAGAAAGTGCCATGGAGCGAGAGCATATCCTTGCTGTTCCAGCCCTGTGTTCAATCCCATCCCTCTGTTACCACTAAGCATTTATACTCTGAGCCACCATCAGTGTCTCTTCTCCACTTTGCATAGTAGCTCTGGTTTGATGTGCATCCATTTATCTTAGGTCACCTGATTGACTTCATACTTTTTGTGGCACTGAATGGAACAATGCATCCTATCTGTGCTGGCTAGTTTTATGCCAATTTGACACAGCTGGAGTCATCTAAAAGGAGGAAACCTAAGTTGAGAAAAATTCCTCATAAGATGTAATTGTGTGCAAGCCTGTAGGGCTTTTTCTTTAATCAGTGATTGATGGTGGAAGGCCCAGCCTCCTGTGGGTGGTTCTACCCATGGCTGGTGGTTCTGCAAGCCTTGAGAATCAAGCCAATCAGCAGAACCCCTTCATAACCTCTGCATCAGCTCCTGCCTCCAGGTTCCTGCCCTATGTGAATTTCTACCCCCACCACATTCTGTGATTAACTATAATGTGAAAATCTGAATTAGGCATTATGAAAATGTGAATGAAATAAACTCTTTCTTCTCCAGGTCGCTTCTGGTTATGGTGTTTTGTCATAGCAAGAGAAAACATCACTGAGACCCTGTACATTCCTCAGCTTTTCATGTGTGTACACAAAACTTTGAGATTTAATGTCATAGAGTTCTGCCTTAGAAAGCCAGGGAAAGCTCGAACTCCTCCATCTCAAAATAAAATTTACAATAAAAAAGCTCAGAGGAGGACTTTGCAGCCAACCCTGAAGATATCTGATAAAACAGGGCCAGACGAAAGGGGAGGAGGTCCTCCCCTATCCGTGGACTTGGAAAGGGGCAGGGAGGAGCTGAGGGAGGGAGGGTGGGATTGGGAGGGAATAAGGGAGCGGGATACAGCTGGGATACAGAGTTAATAAAATGTAACTAATAATAACAAACAATAAAAAAATTAAATAAATGTAAAAAATAAACAAAACAAAATAACAACAACAACAAAAAGCTCACCAGTTTAAGTCTTTGTCCAAGGACAATAAGGTTGATGAGAAAAGTCAACCCTTCCCATGTTTAGAATCTGGAGAGGGCCCTGACAAGAAAATAATTTAAAACCTCTGATCTTGTCTTAAACTCTGTGAGCTAATAATGTTATTAAACCAGTCCTGAATAAAACATGTATTTCTTATATTATTAAGTAAGCTTTTTCTGAACTAATTTTACGTTAGCATTGTCTATATCCTTTATTTCCTAATAAACATTAAAACACAGTGCCACTCCCTGCCACGTAGATTTCCCTATCCTTATTGAGAGCTTCCTGCTTGTCACCAGTCAAAACAGTCTAAAGCCAATAAAGTACGAGAATCCAGTACATATTTGGTTGCTCTCCCTTCACCTACTCTCTGTGCTTCCCACAGCACCAGCGTTAGGCATTTTGCTCATACCAAGACTTCTTTATTAGCCCTGGTGATTCAACATGTGCCAAGGGTACAGTAAAATTCAAGAAATTGTCTTATAAAGAATTTTATAGGGAGGCCAAGGAGGTGGCTCCGTGGGTAATGGTGGTATCAAGCCTAATGACCTGAGTTTAATCCCTGAGAGCAAGATGAGGGCAGGAGAGAACCATTCCTGTATGTTGCCATACGGCTTTCACATACATGCTGTGGAATGCTTTCTCTCTCTCTCTCTCTCTCTCTCTCTCTCTCTCTCTCTCTCTCTCTCTGTCTGTCTCTTCTCTCACACACATAAATGAATAAATAATTGTAAACAAACTTAAAGAATCTCATATGCTCTATGAACTTCCTTCAAAAAAGGCTAGAAAGGACCACAAACACTGTGACATCTGTCAGGCACAGGGACATCACAGTTCACACACGCAACAGCTGCTGAGTTATTTTGAGGATGCAAGGTAAATGGGACTCAGTTCCTGTCCTCTGGAGCTTTATTTATGAAGAATTGATTAATGAAGAAGCACTTGGTATAAGCAGAAACTGGGGGGTAAGAGGGGAGAGAGTGGGAAACAGCTGCTATTTAGTGAAGTAACAGAGAGATTGTTTCCGTCCCAGGCAGTACCTTTGCTGGGCTTCATCGCACTCGCACGGTGAGCAAGCACTTTATGCACAAGGTGAGGCACTAGGGTCTGACTGCCTTTGCGGTCTCTTTCACAGCTTGACACTCTTTTACAGCCTGTTAGTCTGTGTACAAAAGTAGGCCGTTGGTCCTAGGGTCATAGTTTGCTCACTATTAACACTAGTTAACATACTTTTAACATAAATGTATTTTAAGAATGTTGTGCCATTAATGGAACAGAGAATAAAAATGTTTTATAAACTAAAAATAATGAATTTGCTACATATTTAGTAATCCAAAGATGTTACCTACATGTGAGTTGTGGTTTGGATGGAAAAAGAGAATTCACTTTTCTCATTCCTGGAGACACAGAGAGAAAAAAGGCTGATATCAATCAGTAGGGTTGTTAGTAAAAACGACTTTAAGAGTTTGACAAACATATTGACCTTACAATTTTTATGAAAATATAGAGGTCATATCCACCTCCAAAACATTCTCATATATATAAGCAAAACTGAAAATAAACCCAGAAAATGAAGTTTGTTCAAGCCTGCATGTGGCTTCCTTGAAGTCTGAGTGTAAGAACTTAAGAGAGCTCTGCTGAAGACAGAAGCGTGAAGCAGCAGCCTTTCTTCGTTACCAATGGTGTAATTTCTGATCTGACCCCAGAGTCATAAAGGGAATACATTGTGCTATTTCAAAACAATAATGTGTGGCAATTTCTTGCTATGGCAACCAGAACCTAGTTTACAGAATATAGCCAAGATAAATTGTAGGAAATCAGAATTTATATTTCTAAGGCTCATGAAAGCAGGAAGTTTTGAGTTTCCAGCACTTAAAGTAATTTCATCAAGATAGCATATGCTCACTGTAAAATTAAATAGATATATAGGTAGATATATAGATTAGATAGGTGATAGATGGATGGACAGACAGCAGACAGATAGATATATAGATACTCAAAAACAAGGAGGTAACAACGCTCACTGTAATAACATCCCAAGTAGAGGAGAAAGAAGCTGGAAGAACATTTCCATGGAAAAAAAATATTTAAACTGTTATTGGCAAATATAAAAATAGCTACAAATACACAAGAATACAGAAAAAGTATTACCCAAATTTTTAGGTGAAATTTTGACAAATGAGCTTCCTGTAGGCCATTATGATAGAGACAATTTCTGAATTAAGATCTCTTTTCCTAGATGACCTTACCTTATATCAAGTGAATGAACACACACATGGGGGAGTGGGCAGGGGAAGAAAAATATGAAAACCAGCATAATATTATTATACTTATGAAGGAAGTGGTTCTACTTCAAGTTTTTCAAACATTACATATTTCTTCTTACAGAGCTCTGCCATTTCTGGAATGCCTAGGAAGAGGCTTTGAATATAAGTTTGGGTGGAGGTTAGATGCTGTAAGTCACACTTCTGGAGAACCTTGAACTTAAAGTCTTCTTGTTCAGTATCACTAAGACAAACTGGCTGACTATCCCCTTCTATTTCAAACAAAACTTAGACTGATCACCTAGGGCCACATTACTTTTTTTTTTTTTTAAGTTTACCAAAGATTGAAGAGAAGAAAATTAATTCAAATATCAAATTCACTAACTACCTGTTTCTAAAACCTAGCCATCATTAATGTTTATTGTAAATACTTCTGCTTATTAATTGGTCTTCTATGAGGTCATCAATAGATCTATAATCCTCCAGGACTTTGAATCTGACCAACACAGAGAAGAGAGGGCCAGGCAGACAATTGACATTAGTAAGTGTGAGGAGCCATACATACCTCCAGTGCATGGCACTGGCCAGAACGCATTCATAGAGATATACAGCTCATTCCTAAGAATGCTTGACAACTTTATTTGGCTGCACACCTGAAAGATAAAAAAAAAAAAAAACAAAAACAGGATAGTCATTTGTAAAGTCTCTTATTGCCTCTTCTAGTACTTCTTATCCTCATCTGCTGGCTCATTTCCTCTTACTTTTTTTTCTTATTTATATTAGTCTGACCATTTTTTGCACCTTGCTGGGTTTGAAATATACCTAGGACTTTGCTCCTAAAGGTTGATGTGGCAGCTAACTTTCTCATCATTGACAAAATAAGGTGAGAGAAAGATATATTTTACTGAAGGACTGGGGAAACAGGGATTCTGTGGGTGTGGGTAATGATGGAAAATCACACATCTCACAATATAGTGTCTGGTAAGCAACAAGACTAGTATTCTCTGACCTATGCCTTCTATCCTTTTTTTTCCACCTGTGCCCCAGCCTGTGCAAGCATGCCACTACTATCCAAGGATTCCTTTTACCTTGGTTAATTAATCCTCTTTGCAAATGGCTACACAGATACTCACAAGGGTACGTTTCACAACTTTCTGAATGTTTTTCAAAATCATCAAACTGACTACCAAGATTAGGCATTATATTTCATAAATTGGAGATTTGGTCTCAAGTATAACAGAATTGAGAGGTTTTGGGTTGCTACAAGTTAGATCCATGTGAGAGATTAGTACATCTCAGGGGGATCACCCTCAGAAGGGATTGATGTAATTCTCACAGGATCTGTTCCAAGAAGTGTGGGCAACTATAAAAAGGGGGGATTTCAGCCTTCCCCTACTCCCTGTTTAATCTTGACATGGATGTAGACTTCTCTCATTTCCATCACACTCCTGCCATTACTGACACAAGGATGTCACTGGAGCCAACTAGATACAACCTTTTGATCTTGGATTCTTCCTCCAAAATTTCTTTATGCAAAATAAAATACCCATTCTTAGGTATTTTGTTATAACACAAATTTTATTATGACTTTCAAAGAGTCTGAAGTGATTAGAAAATATTTTTGTTAAATGCACAAAATATTTTTATATTTATTTTTAGTGTGTGTGTAGTGTATTGCATGTATGAATGTGTGTGTATGTGTTTGTGTGGTGTGCTGTGTGTGTGCACAAAAACTACAGAAAGGTTTCAGGTCCTGCAAGTAGGAAGTTACTGGTGGTTGTGAGTCAGCTGATGGGACTTCTGAGATCCAAACTCAGGCCCTTTGAAGACTTGCAAGTACTCTTAACTTGCTAAGCCTTCCAGCGCAAGGACAACATTTTTTTCACTGAGAAGATAAGTAGGATTTCACTTTTCAGATAAGTAGGATTTAAAAAAAATATCTGCTCATATTTTGACAAATTAATTTCATCACAGATAATTTTGATCCCTTAAAACAAAGTATTTCTGTTTATTTAGAGATTACATTCCCTGTTTGGGTGCATATGTTCCGTGTAGCCAGCAATTTGAAGGACAGGACATGAGGAACCTTATCCTTGCCACTGCAGAATTCCCTGCCATTTAAAAATACCCATTGAATCCAATAGACTCCACATTTCATCAACACAAAAAGCACCATCTATCTAGAGCACAGTTTAAGCTGTTCGATTGAGTTAAATGGCTTCATTAGAAACCAGCTAAACTTTACCAATCTGGGACAAAGAGCATTTCCATAAACCCATAAGCCCTGTACTTGGGGAGCAAATTCACTCATAATTCAGTCCTTACTAACACTGATGTGGACACTGAATGTCTACATTCTTTTGCAATATTTTTTCATATTCATTACAAAAATGAAAATCTTTAACTATATTTTACTTGTAATTTATTTCTAACTTGTTTTTGTTTTGTGCACCCATTTCTGCAAAAATGTTTCATAGTTCTACATTGAACCAAGTTTCATCCTTCATACTGTAAGTTAGATGGGTTAAAACCAAAGGGCAAGGGGCTAGCTGCTTGGCTGGATGGCTGTTTTAAGAAGGACCCCTTGGTGATGCAATACTTGTGTGAGCTTATCTTAGGCCTGCATTTAGCTTTGTAGTTTGTTAAATCAATTTTGTTGATTTAACTATAATCACTCCAACTACAATCAAAATCTGTGGAATTTATTTAGAATAGAAAAATTGTATATAAGACATAGACATGAAACCACAATATCTCCAGAGTTGGACACACTTAGCAGGTAAGGGTCATTGGCCAGATAATGAATCAAGTAAGTAGAATTATATATTTATATATATATATATATATATATATATATATATGCCTGCAAATCCTTTGGACAATGGGAGTTAAGGGTTTATAAAAACTATTCCATAAAGCTTAATTACTTCTTCAAATAATATTAGCAAAGAAATTTGAGACACAATTCATAAATTACACAATTCACACCTTTAAAGTGTACACCTTGGTAATTTTAGTTTATATCCTGAGTCATGTAATCATCTCTATTAACTAGTTTTAGAATATTTTCATTACTTGAAAAAAATCCTATACACTTTAGATGTCCCTTCTCATTCCTGTTTCTTTCCCACATCCTTACTCATTTACTTTCTGTCTATCTAGATCCATCAAATCTTGATTTTTTTCATATTGACAGAATTCTGTAATATGTGAGATTTTGTTATTTTTTTCACTTGTCACTTTTTCCATTTGTCATATCAATTCCAAGGTGCATCCATCCTGCAGCACTTATTGCTATTTTGTTCTTTTTAATTTATAGATCTAATTCTACTTTGTGGATCTATCACATTTTATTTATCTGTTCATCCACAGCTGGTGGATATTGGGGTCATTTGTACTATTTGGCTACTATGAATAATGTTGCTGTTACTATCCATATCATGTCTAACAAATCATTTGATAACTTAAGGTTTATTTTTTTGGAAAGCAGCCAGTATTTTTCATTCACCATGCTTCAGTATGGGTGTCTCAGCTTTCTACAAGACCAAAAATTATTCTTTTCTATCTTCTGACACAGGCTGTCTTACGCACTGTTCTTTTGCTGTGAAAAGACACCATGACCAAAGTAACTTATTATTATTACTATTATTTATTCACTTTGTATCTAGTCTGTAGCCCTCTCCCTCATTTCCTCCCAGTCCCAGGCTCTCTCCCAATCCCTTTCCCCCCAGTCCACTGATAGGGAAGTACTCCTCCTCTACTATCTGACCCTAGCCTATCATGTCTCAACAAAACTGTCTGTATCCTCTTTCTCTGTGGCCTAGTAAGCCCACCTCACAAGGGGGAAGGTGATCAAAGAGCAGGCAACCTAGCTCATTCCAGTGACTGCCCCTGCTCCCCTTATGAGGGAACCCACATGGAGACTAAAATGCCCATGGGCTTTAACTGAGCAGGGTGCCTAGGTCCTCTCTATGCACGGTCCTTGGTTGGTGCATCAGTCTCTGCAGGCTCCCATGGGCCCAGATTTTTTGACTCTGTTGATCTCCTTGTAGAGCTCCTGTACCTTCCAGGTCTTTCTATCTCCCCCTTCTTCCTAAAGAGTCTCTGCACTATGCCAAAAGTTTGACTATGAAGAGAAAGTATTTAACTGGGGGCTTGCTTACTGTTTCAGAGGGTTAATTAATTATCGTCAGGACAAGACAGGAATCATGACAAGGCAGTCATGGAAGGCATGATATGGAGAAGTAATTGAGAACTAAATCCTGACCCTCAGGCAGAAAGGGGGGAGGGAGGAGGAGAATGTGGGGGATGGGGATAGAGTCAAGAGAGAGATAGAGAGAGGGAGGGGGAACTCAACCAAGCACAGGCTTTTAAAACCTCAAAGCCAGCCCTCAAAGTCACACCTCCTCCAACAAGGCCACACCTTGTAATCCTAGCAGAGTTCCACTTCTACTCCCACTCCCTGGTGACTATGCATTACAAATATCTGAGCCTATGAGGCCATTCTTGTTCAAACCATCACACAGGCCTTATGGTGGATGAGGACGATGCTTCACTGTGGCTTGGAGTTATATTTTCTTGGTGGTTTATTATGTTAAACATCTTTTCATAGACATATTTGTAATTTCCAAATTTTCTATAGAGAAATGTTTTTATTTTTTGTCTAATTTTCATTTGTAGTATGTATCAGTGTTTCATTCTTTGTGCAGGCAATTAACATTACACAAATTAACACTTGTGCCATGGCATATTTCTGTACCCATTTTTCAGCTGAAGTCCGAAATAGAACAAGAAAATAATAAAAGGCAGGGGAGGTCTTGTCTTGATCTGGGGCATCCACTCCCTTGTATATTACACTCTGGTTCTCAGTCTTCTTGAGGTTGAATTGCAATTATACCAGTAGATTTCCTGGGCCTCTTAGCTTGTACATGACAGATTGTGGAACTACTTGACCTCCACAAACACAAAGCCAGTTGAGCATAATAAATAAATCCCTTCTTCTATATTTCAATATATCATCTTGAACATTTCTCCAGAAATTATCATAAACTTTCTAACACAAATCACCATGACAAGAGGACATTTTTATGAGAAGTATAAATGGTCACAATTAAAAATTAATATGGAATCACAGAAAAATATTCTAATGTGATATAGAAATCAGTGTTACAAAAATAATAAATGTGAGTTAAGAACAGCAAGGTAGAAAATAGTAGAAAAAGCAGTGATCTGAATCAGCTATCCAATCAGTTGAAGGAACCCACCTCAAAAGTATTCCAATGGCAATAGGACATTGACGATATGAAAAACAAAATGCTAAGACCCACAAAAAATTGTTCTCAGAGAGGTTACTCAGTATCAAACAAAGTGGGGAGTTGAGGCATCTAAGAAATTGGTCAGTGTCACCCAAACCTGTATGTGTAAGCCCTGGTTTCCAGGGTACAAATTTTGAAAGATAACAGAAAATTTTGGAGATGGGGCCACATGAGAGAAGCTGAGGGTCACTCTCCAAGGATGCTGCATCCTCTCTGCAAGTGCTCCTGGACAAGGAATAAAGTTGCTTGCTCCAGCATCTGCTATGGCCATTACCTGCTTCTGCCTTCATCAAAGTTATTTGATCTGAACCTTCAGTTGTTGGCTAAGTAAACATTTTTGTCTTGCTAAGTTGTTTTAGATATATCCTTGTGGTACTATGGAACCAATAAAGAGGCAAACAAAGAGAGGAGAAAATGAGGGAGGGAGGAATGGTAAAGGGTGAAAAAAGAACAGAAGAAATAAATAAGCAGAAAGTCTGATTTTAAAATGTGCTTGTCTTTGTTTTCTCTTGCTGGAACAAAATATTGAGCAAAAACAACTTTGGACCAAATATAATATTTGGCTTATACTTCTATGTCGCAGTTCATCACTGAGGAAAGCTAAGGCAGGAACTTAAAAGAAAAACAAACAAACAAAACAGGAACAACTGCCAAAGACTGGCGCCACCTATAGTGGATTGGGTCCTCCCACATCAATCATTAATCAAGAAAATGCCCCATAGACAAACTGACCACTTTTCAACTTGACTCAAAAACACACAACCTTTCTTTGTCCTGAAGATCTCATATTAAATCACAATACAAAATTCAATCCAACTTTTAAGAGTCCCTACAATCTCTTAAAAGCCCAACATTTTAAAAGTCCAAAGTCTTCTAAACATTCAAGCTCTTAACATTTGACTCAGATAAAATATATTTAAAAAAAAGTTTTATACTTTCTTATTCTAACAGGAAAGAGTCAGGGCATAGTTATAACCAGATAAAATCAAAATCCAAAATCCGTATGTGTAAATCTTATAGAGTAGTTCAGTGTCCAGCATCTGGAACTTAATCACTCATTATCTTCTATACTCCAAAGGGCTTGGATAGTCCCTCCTCCCCAGATCTCTCTTCTCTCTCTCTCATACACACACACACACACACACACACACACACACACACACACAGCTTATCTAGCAAGCTCAGTCCATTTCACTCCATACCTACTGTGTCCTTAGGAATCATCTCATGCCCTAACATCTCAAATATGAATCTGCGGAGGTCTCCACTGCAACTGAGGCTGCATCTTGAACAATTACCACTGTCTCTCACAGAACCAAGCTTCTACTACACTCCAAGAATCTTTAATGCCTTCAAAACCAGTACCATTTAGGAGATTCTTATTATTTGACAAGCTTTAGTGCCAGCTTGATGTGAGCTTTAGCCCTTGATGTGAGTTCAGACCATAACTTTTGTATCCTGACCTCAAGGAAGTACTTCCTAGATAATTAGCCTCAATGACACTGGTCTCTTACTAATTACAGCTTATTCATTAGTCTCCGCAGACCAGCATCTATTATCCCAATGAAGCCATGGTTTCACTTCCAAAGTTGATTAATTTAAATATACCACATTAATAGACCAACATTGTTTTTGAGATATTCTAAAACTTCCCTCTGAAACATCACAAGTCTGGACTCCATTGTTTAAACCTCAACATTCTTATCTTCAAAACTCTCATAGTAACTCATTAAGCTCTGAGCACTCAATGGATATTTCCTGCCAAAACTTCAAAATTCTTCCACGCAAACACTCTCCCCAACCCTCTCAACTAAACCAAAAATTATTGTCAGGTCCATTACAATAATACACTACTACTCGGTCACAATTTCTGTCTCAGTTTACTTTCTATTGTTGTAATACCACATTGACCAAAACCAGCTTGGGGGAAGATAGGATATTTGGCTTATTTTTCTCTGTCACAGTCCATCATTGGGAGAAGCTAATACAGGAAGACCGTTTCAAGGAGAAACCTGAAAGCAGGAACTGAAGCAGGAACCATGGAGAAACACTGCTGTCTGGCTTGCTCTTCCTGATTTCCCCAGCTTGCTTTCTAATACAACCCAAGAACACCTGCCCAGGGGTGTAAGCTCTCACAGTGGGCTGGGCTCTCCCGTAGCAATCATAAGTCAACAAAATGCCCCACAGCCTTGCCTGCACACCTGTTTCATGGAGTCAGTCCTTCAACTGAGCTTCCCTCCTCCCAGGTGACCCTAGTTTATGTCAAGTTGACAGGAAGAAAGGGAGAGAGGGGAGAAGGGAGGAAGGGAAGGTGGGAAGGACCCAGCATGATACTTCAATGTATCTGCTTATTCCTGTGAGCACCTCATCATTGTCCCTCTTTAATGGAAGGTACATTTCCATTAAAGCAATAATCTGGCTACCTTCAAGAGATCAAAGCAAGCCCATTCCTCCATGAACATTCATAGACTTCATGGATGATTTAACTACCAAATTACAGAAGATGTCTTGATGGTAGGACAGGTAGTTCTAGAAAATAATATCTTCCTTTTGGACAAAAAGCAGAAGGGTCCTTCTTTACCAGGATTTTCTCTTCTTGTCTTGAGCATGACTTGTTTTTGTTTTATTTTTTACTTTTATTTTTTTAATTAAATTTTTATTTTTTTAGTATTAGTTACAGTTTATTAACTTTGTATTCCAGCTGTATCCCCCTCCCTCATTCCCTCCCAATCCTGCCCTCCCTCCCTCATGTCCTCCCTGCCACTTTCCAAGTCCACCAATAGGGGAGGACCTCCTCCCCTTTGATCTGACCCTAGCTTATCAGGTATCTTCAGGCCTGGCTGCAAAGTCCTCCTCTGTGGCCTAGCAGGACTGCTCCTCCCTCAGGTGCACATGGGGAGGGGGGAGGTCAAAGAGCCAGTTCATGTCAGAAATAGTCCCTGTTCCCCTTCCTAGAGTACCCACTTGAATACTGAGCTGCCATGGGCTACATTCGAGCAGGGGTTCTAGGTTATATCCATGGTCCTTGGTTGCAGATACAGTCTCACAAAGGACCCCTGTGCCCAGATATATTTGGTCCTTGCGGAGCTCCTGTCCTCTCCAGGTCATACTAACTCCCCCTTCTTTCACTTGATTCCCTGCACTCTTGAGCATGACCTGTAACATGATTTTTGGAGAGATGCAACCATGTTGTACACATGTTAACAGTTCTACCAGAGTCCAATACTAAGCAGAGTATAGGGATATAAAAGGTAGAGAACCTGTGCCCTTGGAGCCAAAGAGACCCAGAGAGTAAAAACTCATGCATGAAAACCGTCTGCAGACCAACACTGATGGCATGGCTCAGCGGCAAGTGGCTTGCGCATTTGTGCAATTGTAGATGTACACGTCATACTTGTGTGAGTCCACATGTTGTATGTGTGTTTGTGTGTGCACGTGCATGTGTATAGTGTACGTGTGTTTACATAGAATTGTCTGTGTGTTTGTATGCACTGCCATTACTTCCTCTCAGTCCAGCTAAAATGAATAAACCCAAGGAAAAACATGGCCTTTAGAGAAAAATGTAATGTAAAATTCTTACATATTTTAAATGTATTTTGACCCCTGCACATCACTAACAACTTGCACTTAAAAAAATATGGTATCAATACAAGTTATTGGGCTGGACATTGAATTGTAGTCAAGGTGAACCCAATAGCTGTGGGACACTGTACAGGTCATTTTAATATTTCAAAATTTAGTTACCTAATTAGTAAATTGAGGATAATTATTTATTTAACAAATAAGTTGAGAGTGTTTATGTGACAGAGCCATAGCAATAAACACACACACAAGCCACAATAGTATATAAGGCAAACATGCAACAAACAATTATAATTGACTTGCCTTGTATATATGACCACAACAGCTCAAGGCAGAAGGGGTTAATTCTCACAGTTTAGAGGGTATAGTCTCCCATGGCTAGAAAGGCATGCTAATTGGAACATTTCTACCTTGAGTGATGACAGCTGCTTGGAGAGCAGCCTGATCAAAGCTTGGTGGGTTAGGGATTATGGTTGTCTGAGTGAAAATGGTCCACACAGACTCATAGGGAGTGGCATTATTGGGTTTGTGGCCTTGTTGGAGTAGGAACTGCTTTGTTGGAGGAAGTGTATAACTGGGGGTGGGCTTTGATGAAGCTCAAGCCAGGACTAGTGGCCTACTCTCTCTTCCTGCTGCCTGCTAATCTGGATGTAGAACTCTCAGCTACCTCTTCTGCCTGCAGTCTGCCATGCTTCCCGCCATGATAATGGTCTAAACCTCTGAACGGTAAGCCAGCCCCAGTTAAATATTTTCTCATAAGAGTTGCATGATCAGTCTAGTCATAGCAATAGAAACCCTAACTGAGAGAGGAAAGAAGCAGAGATAATTGAAAACAGGGCCAGGCTGCAACCCCCGTAAGAACTTGTGTCCCAAAGGATCTGCAAACTCTCCAAACAGTGCCACAGCTTTTGGTTTTTCTCTCCAAATCCTTTAGGATCTATTTTTTAAATAATTCTGCATCCTCTACAAAACCATGAGCTTCTGTCTATACATGGCCTGAGTGTAAGAGGCATTTAATAACACTTATTACTGTGTCTGGTGTTATGGTTTATATTATTCTGAAAACTTTCTCTTACTGCACTGGCAGCACACTTCCTTTGTTTGACTTTGTAACAGCTTCATTTCTCGCTCATCTGTGTGCTGTTGAGGACGGAAGTGTGAGAACTTCTGGGCTGCTGAAGATGGGCTTCCAGTGGCATTCAGGGAGCTACTTAGGAATCACGTCAATGTCTTTTGTGTCCTGTGCTAACCCTAGATGCCCTCCGCATAGCATTGGAAGAACTTCTTGCCAGGAATCATTTGCTGAATGATTTTCATGTGAGTGCTTAAGTTGAAGAAACTCCCCAGCAGTCTGAAACATCAGCAGTAGAAAGATATGCGGGAAGCTTAGCAGAAGCGGTAGAACTTGCTCTGTGCAGCAGGAAGACAGAATAAAGACCGTATAGGCTCCCTGACTGTTGGGACCAGTGACTGTCTTTTATTTTATATGGCAAAAGTGACTTCGCCTCTGTGTTAACTGTGCATGTCTATGATTGAAACAATGTGTATTATGGGAAGAAATAATATGTAGAAGAAGTGAATATAAAACCTAAATAGCGAAGCATCCACTCTATGCCCGTTAGTAAACAGATCTTCCTTCTATTGGACCTACAAGGAAGTCCCAGGTGAAAATTAGGCTTCAGGTACTCTCACCCATGTGGTCTCCTGTGCTATGGGCTCTGTGCTGCCACTCCCCTCTGAATAAAGGTATCTTGCTTTGTTTACAAATCAGTAAGCAACTTTCTGTTCTTTGGTTAAAAGGCTAAGAACCTGGAAACAACATCCCTCTCTCCAGCCACTGTTCTGAGGAAGATATTTCAGGAGCGACCTGGGACCACTGCAACGTTTCACTTCTTCCTTCAACCGAAAAGAAGCTGTTTTCCACTTCTTCGCTCAAGAGCCAAGACATAACTTCTGAAAATCCTTCTTAATCTGAAAAACCTTCAGAAAATATCTACAACCGACACCACCAAAAAAACATATTTAAACTCTGTGGCCTAACGTCTGAGACTTCGGCGTGACCTGGGAGTTTCTTAAAAAAGAAAAAAATAAACAAAGAAGCAACTCAGATCCTGGGTCCTGTTACAGATATCATCTCAACAGGAACCCTGGGTAAACCCTGAGCACTAACTGAAAGACTTTCGTTGAGAGGTTTCGATACCAGCTGGGCTGCTTACTACCCTACTCTCAAGCAAAGTTTCAAAACAACACCCCTTAATAAGTAGCTGTGAGGACTGTACCTGCAAATTTTGCAAACAAATACTTCTCGTAATAGTTCTGGTGGTGTTGTTTAGCACCATCTACAGCGGCTCACTAGACTGCTCACTTTCTATTCAGTGCTGCAGCCTTGGCTCAGAGGGGCTGTGTCCGAAGCCATTCATACCCCTGGCGGGAGTTACGGAGAGGAGAGACCGGAACGCTTTTGAAGTGACGATTCTAAATACGTAAGCTGTTGCCCATTTTACAACATATTAACCGTGTGGTCAGCTAGCGTTCAGAAGAGCATGTGACTGTATAAGGAGCCAGGTATTCCTTCGTACCCAGACCTTGGGTGTAGCGACTTGCTGGAGTAAGGAGCAGACTTCCTGCTGAGAGGCTCTGGGTCCCCAGCCCTCTCCCTTAATCTCCTGCTTAACTTCCCATCTGTCACTGGTCCCCCTGCAGCGGGAGCACAGCTACCCAGTCGTCTGGCCTCCCCCGCGGCGCTAGGCTCCCGGAGCGGGGCCCAGACGGCCGGTTAGGGCGGAGCTGGGCTGGCCGGGAGGGTGCCGCCTGCGGATCTGCCGCTGGGGATCGGCGGCTGGGGCCTGGCCGCGGCGGAGGGGCGCGCCTGCCTGGCGCGGATCAGCCCGCACGTGAACGCCACCTCCAGGCTGGCAAGGGGCCGAGCGGCGGAGCTGCCGGTCTCCGCCCCGCTCCAGCGCCGCCTCAGCCCTTGGCATAGTAATCTCAGTTCCTGATCGCGCAGAGCTGGCTCCTGGCTGCAGCGGACCGCGCGTGTCCCCCCGCCAGCAGCGGTGTGGCCGAGGCAGGGCTGGGAATTTGCGGGCGACTGGAAGCTCAGCACTGCCGTGCAGACAGCGGCCCAGCGGGGAACAGCCCGCCGGAGCAGGTAAGCCACCGCCGGAAAGGAGCCGCCCCCGCGGCCACCTGGCCCAGTGGCCAGCCTTGGGAAAAGGAGCCTGGCAATGTGCTCTGTGCTGGTGAAGGAGGGTTTCGCTCCCACATTTTGTTCGTGGATCCCTTGCCTGTTGCTTACGTCCCCAGCCCATCCGTCTTCCCAGGAGGGGCGGTGGACTCCGCAGGTGATGCATTTCTCTGCAAGGTTATTGCTCTCTTAAGCTCTGACCCAAAGCTAAAAAGCTTTCTGCTTCTGAGCTGGAAACCCTAATCAGTAGGATATGCACACGGCGAATATGCGAATGGGGGGCGTGTGTGTGTGTGTGTGTGTGTGTGTGTGTGTGTGTGATTTTTGTTATTTTGCTGTGATTATTTCCTGTAAGGTCAAAAACCCACCCATATGCAATATGCACTCGTTTACATGCATGTATGCATGTGTATGCATTTGTTAATACATCTGCATAAATATTTCTTCCTGAGGTAGGGAGAGAAGAGAAAGGTCCGGCTGAGGCTGATAAAGGGAAGTCATTGTTGAGCTGTTCAGTGTCTAGAGGTGAACTTTGGAACCACATTAAATCAAGGCAGAGACTAGAGGTGATAAACCCTTCTCCGGGTAGATTATAGCAAAGGTCTGAGACGTTCTTCCAGTACTCAGCAAATCGTCTTGCTTCCTAGTCAAACGGAAGAGATGTAGGCAACATTTTAGACAGTGGACAAAAGAAGAGGAGAGAGGGAAGATTTGGGCACTGGAAAGTAAATTGGGGTGGAGGGAAAGCAGGAAAGACACATGAGGCTTCAAGGGCTTTTGAAGGGATGTTAAAGGAGATCACTGGTTGCATGTACGCAGTTCAAGGTTAGGATGATGTGAGAGTAGCTGAGTAGGTGGGAGAAGGCAAGAACCTGGGGGCAGGGGGGCTTAAGAAGGGAGCTTCAGCTAGCCACCCAGATTGCAACCACCTTTTCTGAAGGTGTTTGCTCCCTTCCGTTTTCACAACGCATTTGTTCACGATCCATAGGTCCATGCCTTCATTTTATTTATTTTTTTTCATGGAATCTGGGTCACAACAGGACTGGAAGAAACTGAAGTGTTTACAACACCAGAAAGATTTGCAGAGAAGGAGTGGTTAAGGCTTAGCTTCATGAAATATTTACACAGCTCTTGCGTGGGCTTTTGTTTGCTCTTGTTGGTGCTTCTGCATATTTTACCTTGATAATGCTTTAAGCATACTTCTCCCGAATGAGCCTATTTTCCAGTTATAAACTATCCTAGCCTTTCCATTGTGTTCACCATTGCCTACCCTGAGTAACAGTTGTGGGACTAAAGATATATGAGTCACCGTACAAAGGAGAAAATCTTTGCTATTGCTCTCTGCAAATGGCCAGAGTTTGTGCAGAGAATGTTTTTTTGACAAAGAGTCACTAAGAAGTGTTTGGTTTTTTAAATGTGTGGGTTTTTTAAGAGGCACTAAGAATGCGTTTGGTGTGTATGTGTTTAGTAGGGGACTACGTTAATCTAAAACAGAAAAACAACGTAGTGATCACCGCTGCGGTCACCAGTCTAGATGTTCAGGCACTGAAGGGAGTTTCCAAGACAGCCCGGGAACTCCGGGAAACGCATGGAGCCAGCTGTGGTGAGGTGAAGCATCACCTAATCATCAAGTACTGTTGTGAACATGGCACAGTACAGCATAGTACCCTCCCAGCGTGGAGGGTTCAAGTACTGGCTAAAGCAGGCCAACCTCAGTTGGTGAGGAAGTGGGCTGCCAGCAGGATGTACTAAAAGTTTAGTGTTTACATTGCCTCAAAGGACTTTCTCAGGATAATTTTTTGTTCCTGCAAAATTTTTTGATTATGCCTGAAATATACCCATAAAGATTCATTTAAGGTGCCAGGGTAGGTTGGTAACCATAGGGAACCTCCCCCTTCTCTGAGGAGAAGGAGGAAGAGAAAGGGGGTAGGGAAGTTGTTTGAAGCAGGATGGCTGGATTGAGAGGAGAGAGGCTGCAATCAGGATGTAAAGTGAATGAATGAATGAATGAATAATAAGTAAATAAATAAATAAATAAGATTCAGCTATCCTTCACTGTTAGAGCTTTGTCACAAAATCTACAACTTACAGGGAAGCCATCATGGGATCACAAAAAGGTAAACTACTGGCTTCACACAGGAAGGACACAATTTTCATCACAGCTTGTGCTAGGGTTCTCCATGGCTTGGCTTCTGTCTTTTATGTGCTCCTCCATTCAGCCAGCCAGTCACTTGCTCACTCATGCAGTCAACATGTATTTCCTTGAACAAGGCATGGCCCTCGAATGTGAAATACAAGAATAAATAAGGCACAGCCTGAGTTTACAACACTAGATGAAGAGACAGGTAGAGGCAGGTGAGGTGCTGTGGGAAGGAGCTTCAGAGGACAGGTTGAGGAGGACACAAAGCACATTTCCCAGGAACCAGAACAATGAGAGCTGCTACCCCGGTTAAGACTGAGCAGGAAGGGCCTTAAGTAAGCAGAGGCCCAGGAAGGCAATTCTGTGAGTACATAAAAGTAAAGATAGGGAGAGAGAATGAAGCAGACTCTATCCCCAAGCTCAGTCCAGAAGAGCTTCTACCTCAGCCTCAGGAAGCCCTTCTATTTAGAGACAATGAATCCATTCATATTGAGCTGTTCTCAATATGCTTACCCACATCATATCCTCCAAAGAGCTACAGAGGAGAGGTAGCTTCCTTTTTATTTGTCTTTCCAAGGAGAAAAGGGTCTCTGAGTAAGTCATGACTTTCTGTAGCTCAGCTGCTTCAAGGACCCCAGTGTTATCGACAGTTTGAATGTTGTGAAAGTTCATGATGGAGGAGAGATTGAGTTTATAGAAATGAGTTTTAGAAATATAGAAGAGCTTTTGCTTGTTCAGTTTAATTTTTCATTTGTATTTGCTTACTTCTTTACTTTTTTGTTTTGAGACATAGTCCTGCTCTGCCACACAGGATGCCCTTCACCTCACAATCCCCCTGCCTCAGGCTCTCAAGTTGGGTTAATATAGGCGTGTACTACCACACCCAGCTAATAATCTTATTTTTATGATAATAGAACTCAGGGATGAAGGTTAGATACTAGTGATTAGACAAAGCATATAAATATCCCCAATGACTCCAAAAGGCAAACGCCATCAACAAATAACAGTTAACTCTAGGAAATGGACCAAAGAGCACCCAGAAGACACATAGAAGTTTTAGATAATTTTTAAGTGAGAGAACTAGTTATATCAACCCTACAGTGATCAGTAAGTGACCTTCTAGACTTGGAATTTTCAAACACCAGATAGTAAAGACCATAGAATCAGTTTAGTAATGCAATCAGCATTTTTTATCGTTGTCTATACCAGGGAGTAAAACAACATATAAGAGTAGATGCTGCCCGTGGGACTTTTAAATGGTTTGCTTGCTAGGCCACACAGGAGGACACTGCAGCCAGTCCTGAAGAGACCTAATAAGCTAGGGTCAGATGGAAGGGGAGGAACACCCTCCCATCAGTGGACTTAGAGAGGGGCAGGGAGGAGATGAGGGAGGGAGGGTGGGATTGGGAGGGAATGAAGGAGGAGGCTACTGCGGGGATACAAGGTTAATAAACTGTAACTAATATAAAAAAAGTAAAAAATTAATTAAAAAATGGTATGCTTGCATGTAGGTACGTCATGAACCATGATGTAAAGGTGTATCTCCTGCTGCCCATGTCCTGAGCAGGCTGAGTGCTACTGCTTTAACTGATAGAGAGGCTTCCAGTTTGCAAGCTGCAGCAGTTGAACTAAGGTACCCATGCAGGCCCTCATGCACTGTCCTGAGCAGCAGAACTGCTTCACTGAAAAGGCAACACCTAGAATTGACCAAACGTGTCAACAGAAATTCAGAGGGCATGGCCCTCATTGTGGATTGACCTGAGAAGCTTGAGCAAGGAAATGGAGCTTGAGTTAGTTTGTGAATGGTGGTTGGATTGAATGGATAGCAAGAAAAGGGTGGTAGGTAGACATGAAGAAAATAGACATTTACTACAGAGAAACCATCAACACATGAATCATCCCCAGTTGCCCAGTTCTCATCCCCTACTCTCCACCCGCGTGCTGCCCTGCCTGGCAACAGCAACACTCACTAATGTAGCAAAACTCTGGAATGCTGCACACTGCTATTAATGACAGCCGTTATGTGGTACCCAAGATCTTTAAACTTGTTCTTCCTACAGGTCGTAGGTTTTCTGCAGTATATCATTTACCCTAGAGCTTCCCATTCCTCCTAGACTTCTTACAACTGCTATTGTATTCTCTATTTCTGCATATGTAGCATTTTATGTTGTTAATTATTTTATGTCTAAAATTTATTCTCTTAATACTTTAAGAAAAATCTACCTAGAATGGCCACAACAGCATGAATCTGTTGGACCTGTATTCAGTTGAATATGGTAACTGAACTACTGACTATTGACAAGATGTACCAGAGTGTAACATGACTCATTTCTCAGAACACAGCTATAATCACTAAAACAGAGGGACAGGGGTTAGTCAGGTGATTGTCACAAGACAAAAAGCAAGTACCCATTGTGAGCAGAATCGCAGAAGCAAAGTACAAGGCATATTTTCTTTCCATTGATTGATTTGTGTTTTGACTGTCATCTTACCATAATGTTGAAATATGTTTTTGTGAACTTGGGTTGGCAAGATGGCTCAGGGGATAAAGGGCCTTGTGAGTGAGCTTAATGACCAGAATTCTATTACTACATGCTAGAAGGAGACAACCTCCAGGCACTGTACCTTACCTCACCCCATACTCATTCAGTCAACCATCAATCAACCAATTAATCAATAAAGTGCAATAAAAAATAAAATTAAAAAAAAAAGGCAGCTAGCACCTGCATGTTCTGCCTAATGGTATTGTGGAGAGGAAAAGTCGGAGCAGAAAGGTTTTGTGCCTCTGAAAACTCTTTTTCTCCAAGTTCTTGCTGTCTCGGCTCTGGAATAAAATTGTATTGTGGTATTGACCCTTTCTGAATGAAGCTATCTATGCCTTTATTCAGAACAGTGGCACCAACTCAGCAGCACAAGTTCATTGATTTGGAGTCAAATACGAGGATTTATGTGTTTTTCTGCTTCACCTGGACTCCACACTCATCCTCTTTTCCTGTAGTAGTTTAGATTAGTAGTGATGGGATGAATTTGAATTCAGGTCAGGTTTAGGATAATAATATTGGAAGCTGCATTTGAAAGAAAGTGCATTCTTGAAGTCCATGGGAAAATGTATATATAATCTTACAGTTTAAATGACTTAGTGTACTGAATGCCGGTGAGAAAATCACTCAGAACTTTTTTTTTTTTTATTAACCATGAATTTTTATTGTAATGATAATAAGATGACAAGAAAAAAATGTAGAGGGCATTGTCAAAAGTGCTTTTCATGTATTATTTCTTTTCTTTTTTTTTTTTTTTTTCAATGCAGTTTATTCAGGAACATTGAACAATCCTCGGACCCCGGGGAAAGCCAGCCCACAGCTTAAATAGCCTCTGGGTAGCCAACCCAGGCGTGCCACGGGGGCAATGCAGATAGGTCCACATACATGGAAGCAAGCCAGATCCTCGGCCTTAGCCAAATGTGGAGTTGTTCGTGACAGAGAGCACTCACCATCGGGAAGGTGGAAGGCGGAAACCAGCTCCATCTTTAAGGCATAGCATTCCGCAGCTCTCTACAGTTCCCCCTTTTTGTTTTAGACGCATCAGGCAAGAGTAGAGGTCTGATCTCTGATATTAGAAATAAATTGGGACTTTGTACAGATGTTCATTTAGGTGTCATCCACCCAAAGAGCATCAGACCCGTCCAATACCTTTTTCTCAGAGGCGGGACCTGGGGCATCAACCCGCATGCAACCAGACATGCTCTTCTCTGGGTCCAAAGCGGCTGACCCTGAGTGCAGTGCTTAGCCTCGCATCCTGCTGGGCATGTGTTGGAATTAGCAACATAGTGACAGTACTCCAGTAGTCGAGCTTGAAATTCTCTTAATCTGAAGCCAGCCATAACTTAGGCCCAGCTCACTGACTGCGGGCAGTAACGACAGACCCATGGCCAGAGGGCTAAATAAAATAACCTTACTGTTCCTAATCTCAAATTCAGAGATGGAACTTAGAAATCGGAATTGTCTTTCTTTCTTTCTTTCTTTCTTTCTTTCTTTCTTTCTTTCTTTCTTTCTTTCTTTCTTTCTTTCTTTCTATCTTTCTTTCTTTCTTTCTTTCTTTCTCTTTCTTTACGTTTTAGAGGTTCCCAAAGATTTTTAAAGCCAGATTTTATAAAGTCAGTAGCTTATCTTCAATCATGTTATAGCCTAGGCACAGGACAGGGATAGTAGTGGGGGTTTGGGCAGTACTGTTAGAGTCTCCTCCTTAGAGGCAGGAGAAGAGCCTAATTATGTAGCCTTTCCTCCAAAATTGGTGGTAAGTAAAGTATGCCTTTCTTATCACAAGCTAAAATGAAAGATGGAATGGACATTGAAAAGTATTTCTCTGTTTTATTCAGTATCTCTCTCGTATGGAGCCACAATTCGGAACGAAAATCTGAAAGCAATGCCAAATTTTGCAGCATCGAGAATTTGTATACTGTACCCACTAAGGCCAGTGTATGGGCAGAGCAGGGTATAGTTCAGACCATCTCTGTCCCTTTGGTCTGAAATTTCAGTAAAACTGTGGAGACTGGCTAGATGATCTTGAGTACATGAGGTTCCATTTAGAATGTTTAATTCCTGGATCGTAAAAGGGATGCATACCACTTTTGCTACTGCTAGGATGTTTGCTGTAGTCAGAATTCCAGCCATGACACTTTCAGAACCAAGAAAATTGTTCTAAAGAAAGCGGAAGACTAAGCCATGGGCATCTCTAGGACCTCCATAGTATTGCTGACTGAATGACAGCTATCATAAATACCATCCTCCTTCAAAACTCACACTTGTATCTAGCAATTTTATGAAAGAAAAAAAAAATTCAGAAAATGTATTTTAAGCATGAATTTCAAACAAACCATGGAAATGGGAGATCTAGTTTGTGAAACATAAAATGATGATGGATTCTTGATTATTTTTCAGGGCTATTAATTATAAATACACTAAATGCTAAGTAACCATATTGTGCCAATGGAAAGTTCATTATAAAAGATGGAACTTTGCTTAAATGTAATCCTTAGGGGAGTACAGTGCTTCTGTGAACTCTGTTTTCTGAGTAATCAGAGAGTGCCTTTGTTTCAGTTCTTGTGGACCATTGATTTCTGAGGTGTAACTGGCCCTGCCTATACACTGCTCTTAGTGAGTACACTATACAAATTCTCCACGTTGCAGAATTTGGCATCATTTCCTGATTTTAATGCTGAATTGTGGCTCTGTAAGAGGGAGATACTGAGTAAAACAGAGATTTTTTGTTGTTCACATTCTGTGTTAGCTTGTGATAAGAGTGTGCTTTCCCATGATAAGCCTTTATAAAATGTCCAAAAATGCAAGTGCTGTTCATTTTGAGTTCTACTTTCTTCAAATTCGGTTTTTGTCCTTGCTGTATGGCATTTAGAAATAAATGCTCATTTCTTCTAAGTCACTTTCTCAGTGCACTCAATCATGGGTTAAAGTTATGCTGTCTCCACAAGCCTTCCTTGATTCTTGAGAACTTTGTATGAAGTAGTTGACTCTTTAGCATGAATGTTTTAACGTTTGATTAGTATATCATTATTTAAGCATACCCTTCAAAAAGCTCTTCTATCGATTACTTATCCTTAAAAAATGAAATTAAAATGAAGTAAATAACTGGATGTTGGCTCTGTTTTCATGTTGAACATTTTCTGAAAGCAGGCAGAAAGGACTGTCAGTAAGGGGGAGGTAGAGGCTGAGCTCTGAGCAGGTGTGGGAAAGAGTTTGCAATCCCTGCCACCTGAGCATGTTTTTGTTTGTTTGTTTTTGTCTTTATTTGATTGTTGATTCTCAGAACAGAGACTCTTCAGAGATCTTCACTGTAGGGGCGTCAGGTTTGGAGACATAGGTACCAGCCTAGAAACTGAAAGCCATCAGTCTGTAAGCCTGTGAAAGCATTGCAGCCTGAAGCTATTGGCTTTTCATTAAGTCAACAATCAAGCCTGAGATCGATTATAAAAACATGAAATGCTGCTCTGTGATGTTTGGGCTGGCACAATACAGTTGCCTGTGCTGTAGCTTTATGACAGTCTCACTCCCCCACCCCCCACTGTCCTTCTGACCTTGAAGTTTCCTGTAAGTCACTTGCACTCAATCCTTCGACTTTATTCTGAAATGCACGTAGAACTCACAGTTACAGGTCTTGGATCTCTGCACAGGGTGTATCGAAGGTACCACAGACTTCTAAAATTCTTTGTCTCAGCAGAGCAGAAAGATAATTATCCCACATACAGCTAACTCCCATAAACTGGTGAGCCTAATAGGTTTCCATCTTCAAAATATGTAGATTATATAAAAGCTTCATGAATGCAAATTGAATTGATCTAGTCTTAGTAACTGGATAGAGAAGGGTTTTTGGTTTTGTTTTTCTTTTTCTTTTTTCTTTTTGTAATTTGGCTGGTCATTTGCTTGATTTTAACTGTCCTAAAATTATAATCATTATCAGTTTTTACTATAATTTATATTTCGTCCTTTGAAAAGAGCTATGGCTATGATTTCATCTCGAATTGCTTTACATAATTTTAAATATATCATGTTTACATACAGCATCATATGTTTATATGCCATATTTGTGTAGCCTTCTGAAAGCCCAGAGCAAGTCCTAGGCTTTCGAGTGGGGCACTTGGGTTAAATATCCAAGAATACCATAGGCGCATGTCCTGGTTCCTGGCTGGGGCTTGAGAGCTAAGATGTGCCCTCTAAGATGACAGCTGTCCGTGCATACAGCCCTTCTCTGAAGCTAAGCACAAACACAGTTGGTACTGTTCAGCAGAACTGGGCTATTGATATAGGTAAAGGTGAGGTGACTTTCATCAGGATTGATGAATTTGTGTTGCACATAAAAGCAAATGCCCCTTTGCTTATTTTGTTTGTTTTTAAGAAAAGATTTCCTGTATCTCAGGCTGGTCTCTAACTGGCTCTATAACTGGAGATGACCATGAACTTTCTGATCTTCCTGCCTTTACATCTAGAATGCTGGAGAAATGCATGCACTACCATGACCAGATTTTCTGTGGTGAAAGGACTCAAATCCAGGGCTTTGTTCTCCTTAGGCATGCTGCTGGCTAAAATGCACCCCTTTCAGACAAAAGGATGCTAATCTCAGACCATTCTTTAAGTAGCAAAAGCTGCCTCAATACCTCTGAAGTCTCTCATCCTTTCTCAACTTTCCTTCCTCCTGAAGACTTTGCAAGCCTCCCCCATACCAGGCCTCCTACCTTACTTCTAAAAACATCCTCTCATCTAATTATTAATCCTAAAAATGTCGTTGGTGCCTTGGCAGCTTCATACCAAGAAGACAGTGCTGAGAATAGGATCATTTGAAGGGAAGAGAGGACACAGTACTACATCCACTCTGAGCTTTCTGGAGAAGGAGCATTTCCTTGTGCCGTAAGAAGTGTGTAACTGTAGGTGCCATGTCTTCTGAGATGTATTGATAACATGTAGGCAATCATGAATGATAAAATTCTTCAGAGATAATTTTTATTTCCTTAGGAAAAGTAATAATAAGTTTAATATTTTTGTGAAGAAACTGATATCTAGATCTCCAAGTGATTTTTTTTGATATTTGAAAGTGCAGGGGTGGCTGATTAAGAGACTGTGCCGGTGGGTTTTGTGACTTCTGAGTGGAGGGCTTACTGGAGTAATAAAGTAAGCCACGATGGGCTAGGGATATGTCAGCCCTTTCTGCTTTATACATTAAAGGAAAGCATTGCTGGATTTATTCTGGGGCTGGCTTTTAAAATGTGGCTGGGGAAGGTACTGATGGGAGGAGGTATAATTTATCAGGTCATTAGTCAAAGCATATTGAGCCTGTGCTATGTGCTAGGGATCCAGAGCTGAAGGAAATAGTCTTAGAGTTTAAATAATCCCCAGACTCCTGGAATACTGCTAGAGGTAACTATGATTCACCAAAGT
This sequence comes from Meriones unguiculatus, assembly GCF_030254825.1. Lineage (NCBI taxonomy): Eukaryota > Metazoa > Chordata > Mammalia > Rodentia > Muridae > Meriones > Meriones unguiculatus. Next base: position 5,119,970 of record NC_083368.1, on the reverse strand, counting down.
TACAATTGGCCATTTTCCTGGCCAGGATCTTAGGAATTCCCTTAGCAGCCTGACAACAAGCTTCTTTCCTCTCTCCCTGGATCTTTTCCTTCCCATGGGTACCACTCACTAAGCTTAACTTCTGCTCATCTTCACAGTTGACCACATGCTTGTCTCACCTATGTTCCTTTCTTTCCTGGGAGGTCACACTGAAAACTAGAAACTCTTCTCAATCTAGTCTTAATGATTCAGAAAATAAAACCTCAGAGGTAAGTGTCCTCAACTCCATGCTAAAGTTACACGCCATAACTGCTAAAAGCAAGAAACAGGGCAAAGCGAGAGAGACGAGGCAGACACAGGAAAAGCCTTCCCATTTCTGCTGATGGCTAGCTTTTGCACAGGAAGTCTCTTCTGTGTGAGTTTGTCACAACCTCACTGAAACTTCAAGAAAAAAATAGCTACAAATAACCAAGAGTGACAGTTCTACAGAAATCAATTTATTATTGGGATAATATAATAATATAACATAAATAATGTAACAGACATTAGAGAAAGCTCATTATTCTGACAAACCACTGCTGGAATAGAGGGTGAGACTCCAGTAAGTGTTAAGTATGTTCAGAGGCCATTGGTTTGGGTAGTTCCTTAGACTTGGTGACAATGTCTACCCTAGAGCCTCATTATTGGAACTCTCACACCAGAATGCTAAAGATGTCCAGCTCTTCAACAGCTGCCCCACACTCTCTTGTGTCTACCTTGTAGCCCCCCCCCCCCACCTGACCCCTTGGTGCTCCTCATCATTCTTCTGTGGGTCTTCTCTCCAGGGCCACAGACTGGTAACTGAAGTGGTAGTACATGCATCTGGTCTCTGGTGTTTTCCCAGGGTGGTTGACTGTTCTTAATCCAAACTAGAAGGGAGGTTATCACCCAAGAGGCAAGAGAGGAGGCTAAAGGGCAGGGTGCCACGTCTGTACTGGAAGAGCAACCAGACCTGCATGGGACGTGTGAGATGGAGTGAAGCAAGAGAGGAAGCTGAGGCAAACATGCAGGCAATTTGCAGTGTTGGCTCCAGGCAACAGAAGAACCCTCATGTGTTTCATTTTAGCCATCTACTCATTATAACACAGGTGAGATACAGAACACAGCTCATACAACTCTCAAAATGTTTCTTCGGATTCCCTGCCAGTGGCACTCCGCTGAGCCCATTTCTCACAAAAGCTAGAATTAAAAATTTGAAATTTTAAAAGAAAGTGGGGAACATGTTCCACAAACTATATTGGAGGGAGCTCTTTACATTTGGGGTCACCCAGCCTCAAAATTAGGTGTTTCCCAATGCCTTGCTACACTGTCCCGCAGAAATTATCAGCAGGAAGAATTAAGCAGGATTTTATGAACTGCCTTTTTCCAACTTGGATTTCATCTCCTATTACTTTGAAAAGAAATATGAGAATTTCTGCAGTTGTCATAAGGCATATTTTTTAGTAAGTGCGTGGGTTCAAGGAAAAGCTTTTTAAGTCCATAAATCATTGTATAGGCAATAAACCCTGCAAACATGGCTTTATCAGAATATCCAGGTAACACGTATGTTTGGCAAACAGCGTTTCTTTGTTTCTCAAAAGCAAAAAAAAAGTGCATTTCCTAAGTCACATGCACAGGCAGTGCACACGTGTGCGCAAACACGTGAACACTCACATGCACAGCAAGAAAAAGCCAGGCCTGTGTCTTTGTTGAACTTGCTGTGGACTTTGGACTTAGAAACTATTTATAGAACTGGTGTTTCCGAGGTTGATGTTTCAATCATAGATGAATGTTAAGCAATCCCCTATGAGAGCTTCTAGCTTAGTGTTCCATGCGAAACTGAAAACAGAAAATATCATATGCAGAGGAGGCTGGAGACAGGTTTAAACTCCAATGCCAGGCAAACGCTCAGGTCTGCATTCTCGCCCCGTGAGGCACTCATTGTCATCACACAGGGCCTCACACATGCAGTCCGCTGCTTCACCAGGCCCAAGCCATGATTCTGATGTGGTAGTGAAGCCGAAATGTACTGAGCTCTGTCAGCATGAAGATGAAAATTAACCAGTCTTAAACACCATTGATATTTTCTAGTAAATAAGAAACTGAAGGAATTCTCTTCGAGGTTGGTCTTGCCCTGCCCCCTGCTAGTTGTTCATGACCTTTGCCATGTCAAAACCCTCTCTGTTGCAGGAAGGGGTGGCAGGGACTGCTGCTTTCTGCTGGAGACTTCCAGAGTGGTCTTGACATAAGCTTGGTTGGCCCAGGTTTACTTGTTAGTTTAACAGTTATGGAAGTATGAGTATGTCTTTTAAAAATATGTGACTGGTAGGCCAAAGCTGTGATATCACAGGTAATATTCCTCATGGAGAGGCTAATCTATTTAAAGACATTTGCAGCTAAAGTCTACTTAATAAAAATATTCACTAAAATTAAGTTAAATAAGTAGCATTTAATCGAAGATCAATATAAATTGGACAGATTTGTGTACATGGCGCAGGAAGCCATGCTTTGGGCCTCAGAACCTGGTGTGCATTCTGTCTGTACTGTGAATGTCAGCCTGTTCCTACTTCCCCAGTCCTCTGTGGCGTTTTCTTTAGCCTTGCTCCAGGTTCCTGAAGTTATGGTGACCTTGACATTTTTTCAATACACATCCTTCTTACTTATACCTTCCTGCTCACCAGAAACTTTACTTTTCTTCATTTATAGGTACATTTATAAGGAAATGCCTCATGAAGCTTTTTTTTTTTCCTGCAGGGCAGTGATTCTCAACCTGTGGGTCACAACCCCTTTGGGGTTGTCTAACAACTAAGACCATGGAAAAACAGATATTTACATTATGATTCCTAACAGTAGCGAAAATACGGTTATTAAGTAGCAATAAAAATAATTTCAATAAAAATAATTTTATGGTGAGGGTTACCACAACATAAGGGACCATTTTAAAGGGTCACAGCGTTAGGAAGGCTGAGAGCCACTGCTCCAGGGAGTGTGGACACATAGGAAAGCTGCAGGACTCCGTGCAGCTGTCAGCAGCATTCTGAGTGTGAATGTCTGCCATTCATGCTGAAGACAAAGCTCTTGAAAAGCCTGGACCTCTGCCATAATCTTTTCTTTGTCCTTTCTGGACGCTTAGAGGTGTTCAGTAGGAAGTTCCTCCCTTGATAACGCACGCGGTAGGGACTCGTATCACAGACCTCAAGGTGTGTTCTGAAGGACAGTATTATGAACATGGACAAAGGGACTCTATTTTCATAGCTAGACACAGAGACTCTTAAGCCACTTCAGATAACAAAGGCAGAAACTGGTCCTGATTTAGGGGCATAAGGTAATAGGTTTTTGTTCACTTGAGAATGTTTATAAGGCTGAGTCAGATGTGGAAGTTTAGCATATTGGTTTCTTGGACTTTTAAAAATCAGCTGTCTTGAGATGGGAACCATGTTTGAGTGGGATCTAATTGCTTTTTCATGTAAGTGACCCCCAAGTAAATGGTTATGGTGTAACTATTATTAGAGCTGTTTTTCTTTGAGAATTTGCCCCCAGAAAACACTGCCAAATGTTCAAAAGCTCCTGAGCACAGGGGACATACATTTTCGAAAGCTTCTGTGGAGTGTCTCCACCGCGTAGGCTGGCTGGCAATTCCTGTGATTTGAATTGGTGAAGAGGAAATAGCTGTGGTTTCCTGCTGGAGTTTCTGTGCAATAGTGAGAAGAACAGGAGAGGACCCAGGCTGTTGTGGTTGCCTGCTTGCACACTGCTGCTCTTTTTTCTTCTGTGAACAACAGGAAGCCAAAATTCGTACTTTAATGATTTCAACTTATATTCAGAAAGGACGAATTTGTGTACCAATGTAGAAAGTGTAAAATGAAAAGGAGCTCCCCACTTTTAAGGCACAAAAGCCTAAGAAAGAAAGTAAAATATTAAGAAGAATGTAGACAAAGAAATGAAGCAGTCACAGCAGAAGGAATCCACTTTTACTTGACCTACATTGTGACAACCCTGAATAATTGGAGTTGTTTCCAAATGTTATTGTTATATTTTATTGTTAGACTGCAAGTAGCATGCTATGGGAACATATTTTAAAGAAATAACTGGTAAACTCTGGTAGTTTGGGTGTATTGATTGGTGGCTTGGTTGATTATTTTTGAGACAAGGTTTCAACTGTGTAACAAGCTGGCCTTGAACTTACTTTGTAGGCCTGACTATGTAGAACTCAAGGAATTTCTCCTGCCTCAGCCTCCCTGATACTATGGTTATGGGTCCATGCCACCATTCCATGCTATGGATAGTTGTTTTTTGTTTGTTTGTTTGTTTTGTTTTTTGTTTTTAATCTAGTAATTGAACCAAAGTACAAATTATTTTGACAATTTTTCTGTTCTCTTAGCATGAACCAGATTCTCAATTTCTCGGCTGTGTGTGTGTGTGTGTGTGTGTGCATAAGTGTGCAAGTAAGCCTGCATGCAAAGGCCAAAGCAGGACATCCATTGCTTTTGCTTGTTCGTTGAAAGAGATTTTCACTGATCTAGAAGCTCGTGGTTTTGGCTGGACTGCCTGCCAGTGGGATTTCAGGGTGCACCAGATTGCCCTCTGACATTGAGATTACAATAGCTTTGTTTGACTTTTCACATTTTCCATCAGATGCTAGGGATTCAAACTCGTGTCCTCAGGAACATTTTTACTATTAAACCATCTCCTCTGCCCTAGTCTGTTATTTTTGATATGAATAGATGAAAAAGGCATATTCTAAACCCCTGTCACAAAAAGGTAAAAATGAAGTGACATATTTTAATAACTTGATACTATTTCATTTTGCATTGCCATAACTTTTAAAAGACTTATTTTATTTATGTGTTTGTATCTATCTATCTATATAAACCAATATATATTTTATATCTGTTTTGCCTGCACATATATATGTGTACCACATGCATGCCATGCTTGGTAAGGAAAAAACAGGTCATTGGATACCCTGGAACTTGAGTAAAAGGCTGTTGTAGGCCACCATGTGGGTGCTGGGAACTAATCTGGGTCTCCTGCAAGAGCAGCAAGTGCTATTAACTGCAAAACCATCTTCCCTTCCTCTACAACAATTTTTTAATGGGCATGCATAGAAAAATATTTTATAACTCAACACATACTCTGAACTGGAAAGACTTAATGGAAATTTATTTTAGAAGCCAAACAGCTGTAATGATATGAACTCATTCTAAATTTTCCATTCCATGCATCGTGAGAGCCTCAGGTTGCTTTCGCAGTCACTTAGTGCAGCTTTTATCTTTTGTAGGCCCAGGAAATCCATCAGTAAAATATTTCAGTATTTCATTTATAGTATCCAATTTTCTACTTTCTAAAGTAGGCAAATAAAATGTATTATTTAAACAAGAATTCATGGAAAACATTGAAAAATTTAAAACCTATGAAAAAGGGAAGAAGCTACATAGTTTAATTGAACTTATTTTGCCAAAGAGGTAAAATTAGGCAACAGTGTATGGCCCAGTTGTGTTGGTGAATGTGTTCCTCTGCTCTGGTCAGACAGAAACACTCCTGTAACACCGGTCACTAGCCTGTTAAAAACCATGCCCTTTGGTTAGAGAGGCAGAGCGTCATATGTTCAGGAAAACTAAGGCTTGCTTCTTACCAAGAAAGGTTAGAGGAGAGAACAGAAATAACTGAGGAGAGAGGAGAGAGCTGACTGTGTCCTCACTATGGAAGTAGAAACAGGGTGCATCTGAAAGGGTGAAGTTTTCAGTTTGTATGCTTAGGATGTCAAGAGTTAAACAAAAAGTGTCAAAAAAAAAAAAAACCCAAAAACAACAACAACAAAAATTTTAAGGTCTAACAACAAATACGAACATGAATCATTGTGGGCTCTTATGTTGTTAGTGAATTCCTGAGGTCCCAGGACTGTGGCAGCTCTTAGAATTCCATGCAGTTATGAAGATCTATCTATGCTAAATCAGCATTAGGGTGAAATGTGTTTAACTCACTAACTGAGCAACTCTCCTAGCTTAGCAACATAGAGTATGGACGGTACTGGCTGTTCCCTCCCCGGCTTGCACATCTGACTTACCTTTGGCTCCCTGCTCCTGCTCAGGATCTTAGGGCAGTTTAATATTGCATGCCACTACCCTGGATAAAGACCAGAATCCAAATTTGAAATACAGTTTCCATTTAATGGGTATTGAACATTGGCAAAGAAAAAAAAATAGAAAAACAAAACAATAAACAAACAAAGAAACAAAAAAAAAAAAGAGGCAGTCAATCAAGGCATATGTGCTCTTTTGGTTATGGTGATGGTTACACCTTAAGCATTTGTGAGAATTCATAGGCATGAATGCCCTAAAAAGAGCAAATATAACTGTATGTGAATTGTTTTCATTATTAAAAATCAATAAAATCCAGTTTAGAATTGTGGCCCATATTATAATGCCCTTCTAGTTCTGAAGTCAGAAACATGGGTCATCTGGAGAAAATGCTGACCCTGACCCTGTTAAAATGGACCTCAGATCTGAGCTGACAGTCCTGTCGCCTGAGATAATGCCACGTTCCCACTCTGCTAAGAATCACGTGCAGTGTATCCTCTGGTGTCTATGATTCGGGCATGCCTGGTCTCCACACTCACATTTAGACTGGAGCAGGGTGCCTTTCCATCTTGCTGACTCATGAAAAGTGCTATGCTTAGTGTCATAAAGGCTAACTGTTGAGCCACTTAGAGTCCTTAAAATGTGGGCCTTCTAACCCAGCAGGAAAGAAACACACACACATATGCCTCAGTAACTATCATCCAATCAGATTATGGGAAATCCTGTAGCCAAGGTTGCCTTCAATTCACTGAGGCTCTATCCTTGAGGCTATGGATCACGAGAGATATCAGGAGAGGAGTATTTCATACACACTGGCATTTTCCCAAAATTTCAGTAATTCTAAGCTCTTTGAAAAATGATTTTTTCCTCCTGCTGTTCTCACCAGTTTTTTCCCCACACATTGCCAATCTCTGTATCCAGTTGATTTATCAGTACTTTGGGCTAGATGGGAAGGAGGAAGACATGGAGGGCCAGCATAGTTGAGGTAAGCAGTACTTGTGACAGAGCCCGAGCTGAGCAGTACAAGCCGGACCCCTGCCATGTTTTAATACTGGCATGATTCTCGTTGGCTGCCGTCCAGGCAGATTACTGGAAGCAATGTTTCAAAGCAGTGTTGGAAACACCATCAACAGCTGCAGCTTTTTCACCATAAGGAGCCACTGAATGGTTTTTGAGCTCAGACTAATGGGACTAGACCTGTTGCAACAGGATTTCATTTGATACAATGATTATGAGACTGACTGTGAGGTACCCAAACCTCAAGCATGACTGGAGATCAGCAGCTGCTGTGCTAGTCTACCTGAAGAGCAGGGGGAAGACCTGGGACAATGTTCTTAATTTGGCTGCTGCGATGCCATGGGCATCTGTGAACTCAGTATGGAAGCTAGAGGGGTGCCCTGGAGGGCTTTGCAGCTGAGAGCTATGCAAAGACGCTGGAGTCTCAGCTGTTGCTGTAGGAGACAAAGTTACACCCGCTTCTGGCAGGGATGAGACAGGAATTGGTGACTTCATGACAGAGGCAGGAGGGTACCAGAATCACCAAACTGACAGAGAAAACATTGGTAATAGAAATGGAGATGACCAGAGGGACAACCTGTGTAGGTAGAACACCACCAGCTCCAGTAGTGGGAGCTGCTTGTGGCGTACTGGCACAACGCTCCACACTCTGCTGTCCAGCTATACCTACAGAGCTCAATACCGGAGAGAGGGAGAGGACTCAAAGTGCAGCCTAAAGCCATTAGATAGGGTGGATGCCAAGGACGGGAAACAGTAGCCTAACAAAGGGAATTCAGACTCAGAGGAAGGAAGTCAAAGCCACAAAGAGGTCCTCTGCCAGTGAGAGGGAGCATCACGGAGACGTGACAGTGGTAAAATGGTGCCCAGACATCATTGCAATTAGGAATATGACGGGAGAGAAACTAGGATGTGGCACTGCTTGCAGTCCCGCACACAGTAGGCACAAAAGCAGGAGCAGTACGAGGCTGTCATTGAAAAGGCATACTCATCTTCCCCAGCCTTAGGGATTGTGGAAACTAACCCAGACCTTATGGTGGTACTATGAGATGCTGCCTTAAAAAAAAAAAAAAAAAAAATCACAGACTAAGTTTGTTGCATAATAACATCTCCTGACCTTTAAAGGGTAAAATTATGTAGTTCACCCCAGTTTAGAAGAGATGTGTAGTCCTGACAAGAGCATAATATTTTTCTGTAGCTCTCCCGAGAATGCCCTGTTTGCAAAAACAAAATTCCCCTCAACTGTGCTGAAGCTGACTCCTATCAAGTTACACGAGCAGCATGTCTGTCAGCTTCCCTCTTCCCGTCTATAGTGTGCATTGAAGCACAGTTGCAGCTCTGACAGTGCTAGGCACATATATTAACGAAAATGTAATTACCTCAAAATTATTAGTGAAAAGTGAAACAATATTATATGGCATCAACACACACACAATTTCTTACGCATGAGTGAGGCTCAAGAACCCCAGCCAGTCTGTTTGCATTGTTGTCACCCAAGAGGCTGAGAACCTCTACTTTGATGCAGCAAAAGCCAGTTTGCTTTGCTAGGAAATGATTTAGAAACTAGCACCTCTCTTCCAGGACCAGCAATTTTGTCTGTCTCAAATCAGTCATTTAAAAAAATGCACACAACTAAGAAATCACATTGAGGAAGAAGAAAACACTCCAAGACATTTGCAATTCTCTAGGAGAAACCACTGCAAGAAGGAGGGTTTTGTGATCTTTAACAACTTTTCCCCAGCATAGTATATTATGACATGAATAAAATCACTCCTCAAAAGATAGAGGCACTCCCCACGACCAGGAAGATGACTCCATTGGGAAAGTACTTGCTATAAATGAAACAGCCTGTCTCAAAAAATAATAAATTAGAGACCTAAACACTGATGTCTACATTTTTTCTACACATGAACACACACACAGAGTCATGCACATACATACAAACATACGTAGACATATCCATATACACATGCATGTACACACAAATGCACACTTACTAATATACAAACAAAGTCTCAGATACATATGCAAACTGACATACATAAACACATAATATGTACACACAGGCACACACATGCATGTACTCACATATTTATTTATATATGCACATTCACATGCTTACATACATGCCTGCATATACATGCACTCATATTGTGTGCATACACATACCTACTACACATGCGCACACATATATCATATATATACATACATGTGCAAATACTTATACGTTCATGTACAAACACTTATACACACACATGCACACTAACAGTCACATATATACACACATACACTCAAGAATACACACATATACACACGTATACTCATATACACATATATAGCATATGATCATCCCACACATACATATACTTATATATGCACATGCATGCATAAACATGTCCACACACACAGGAAATACCATACTGTAGGTCTTGTTTAGGCAGCCATGTTGTTAAAATGTCAAGGGTGCAGCTCCCTGTCACACATAGAAGACACTCTCTACCACCAGATATTCTGGTCCTCTGGCTCTCACAGTCTTTCTGGCCCCGCTTTTACAATGTGTTGTGAGCCGTAAGTGTAGGATTTGTATCTTATAAATTAAGGTTGGGTACCCTACGGTCATTTGTCTCCTGCATTTTGACTAGTTACAGATCTCAGCAATGGTTTCATCTGCTGCAAAAAGAAGCTTCTTTTGATCCTTGGTGAGAGCTACATTTATGTATGGGCATAAGGATAGATATTTTGAATGCAGGTAGGAATTATGCTGCGTTAAGGAAGCAATGATAGTAGGTTCTTCAGAGTCCATGACCTCACCCATTGGTTTTCTGTAAAGTGTCAGGCATGAATTCCCTGCTACCGAGTGAATCTTAAATATAACTAAATGATTGACAGTTACCTCCAGCAAAGGCCACTATTGCGCCTTTGGTGCTGTCTTGCTGTGCTGGCCTTTGTTGTGGTTCCTATGCCTTTCAGCTGGATAGAAGTGCTATTGTTTTCCTGTCCTGGCAAACTTACATTGCACCTTCAGATTTCTGAGACCTAGTCCTCAGAGAGGAGTCTCCAAGGTCAGTTCCAGCTTGTTTTCTCCAAGGCCTGTGCCTGAAGCCTGTGAGCTTACCTTCAAGTCCTAGGAAGGCACCATAGGCAACGGCAATAGCTCATATTGTGTTCAGGGTCTCTTGAACCCCACGGCCGTGGGTTGTTAGATAGCCTTCGACTCTTGTAGAATACAAAAGCACACCAAATGGTAAAGGATGTATACAGTTACATCTTTTATTTATTTGTTTTGTTTTTGTTTTTCGAGAAAGGTTTCTCTGTGTAGCCTTGTCTGTCCTTGACTCATTTTGTAAACCAGGCTGGCCTCAAACTCACAGAGTTCCACCTGCCTCCACCTCCCAGAGTGCTGGGATTATAGGTGTGTACCACCATATCCAGCCTGTTAAGTGTTTTCTATATGTGTTTTAAGTAAATGTAAAATGATATATTTCCCATTAATTTTCAAACATCCTTACTCCTTTTCCTTCCCTCTCCTCTTTATTTGTCCCCCCATTCCTGCTTAAAGCCTCCCATTTTTCTCATTACTTCCTTGAGGTCATCTGCATCCCAATATCTCCTTCTCTAGAGCTCCTTCTCCCCTCCACCATGGCCTCTTTTTCACTTTTCCACTTCTGCAGGTTATACACTCATATCCCAGGTTATACACTCAAAGTTAAAGCTTTAGATATAGAACTCCAAAATAATAGAAAATGTCAACATTTGACTTTTAGGGTCTGAGTTACCTCACTCAGTGTATCTTCTGGTTTCATTCATTTTACTTGCAAATCACGTGATTTCCTTTGTTACAGCTGAATAGTAGTCCATATATATGCTCCACATTTTCATTATCCATTGAAGGATGTATAGGCTGCTCCTATTTCTTATCTATTCTGAATAGAGAAACAATAAACATGGCTAAGCTAGTGGAATAGGATGTCGAGTACTTTGGTTATATGCCAAGGAGCAATATATCTGGGTTATATGGTACTTCCACTTTCAGCTTTTTGATACTTCTCCAAAGTGATTTCCCGAGTTTCTCCACCAATTTCAAATCCCAGCAACAGTGAATGAGGGTTACTCTTTCCTCACATCACCAAAAGTGTTTGTTGTCAGCTGTTTTATTGATTTTATCCATTTTGACTGGAATAAGATAAAACTTCAATATAATTTGTGTTTTTATTTCCTTAATTGCTAAAGATGTTGAACACTTTTTGAAACATTCCTTAGCCATTTTTAGTTTTTCTTTTAAGAATGCTCTTTAGTCAGTGGCTGGCTCTTTGATCACCTCCCCCTGGGGGTTGGGGGGGAGCAGCCTTATCAGGCCACAGAGGAAGACAATACAGCCAGTCCTGATGAGACCTGATAGGCTAGGATCAGATGGAAGGGGAGGAGGACCTTTCCTATCCGTGGACTTGGAGAGGGGCATGGGTGGAGATGAGGGAGAGGGGGTGGGATTGGGAGGGAATAAAGGAGGGGGCTACAGCTGGGATACAAAGTGAATAAACTAATTAATATAAAAATAACAATTAAAAATTAAAAAAATGCTCTTTAGCACGTTTTTTGTTTAATTAGGAAAACTTTATACTTTAATCGCATTTTCCACTCCCCCAGCTCCTCCAACACTACCCTACCTACCACAAATCATGTGCTTTCCCTCTTTCCCTCTCTACCTAACTCAAAACAAAGAAAGAAACAAAACAATAAGACAAGAAGCGCCATATCAAAACAAATTAAAACAAAAAGCCCACAAGCAAACCAAAACAAAACATAGAGTCAATTTTGTAAGGCTTGACCTGGAGTGTGGCTGATATACCCAGTCCGCTGGAGAAACCTGAGCTTCCCTTTTTTAACCTATTACAAATAACTTCTTGGTTATGGTGGGACTTTGTGTCTACTTCCCCTTCTCAGTGTTGGGAGTTTTTCTGGTTTGAACCTGTGCATGCTGTAACAGTCTCTGAGTTCATATGTGTATCAATCCTGTGCTTGGAAGACTGGTTCCTTGGAGTCATTTACCATCTCTGTCTCTCACAGTCTCTGACTCATCTGCATAGATCCTTGATCCTTGAGGGGAAGGGTTTGATTAAGACATTCCACTTAAGAGGCTCCAAAGTCTCCTGTCCTCCAACTTTGTCCAGTTGTGGGCCTCTGTAATAGTTGCCATCTCCTGTAAGAAGAGGCTTCTCTGATTAGGAGTGAGTGATGCTAGCTCTAAGAGTAGAGCAATATGTAACTGAGAGTCCGTTTATTGCTATGTTCTTTGATAGTGAGTTTTTCCCCAGGCCCATGATCTATATAGTCTCAGGTCTGTGGTAACTTTAGCAGTGTCAGAGGGTTCTGTCTCAGCAATGAACCTTAAATTAAATGAAATGGTGGTTGGTTACTTCCATAATATTTTTGTCCCTATTGTAGTCAGGCCACTGTTGTAGGTTACAGGGTTTATATCTGGGTGAAACTGATGGTTAATGTTATTATTTTTTTTATGCAGAGTACCTTCCAACACTATAAATACTAATCAGGAAGAGTTAAGCTTCTCACGCCTGTGATCTCAGCACTCAGAGAGGTAGAGGCAGGTGGACCTCTGTGAATTCCAGGACAGCCTAGTCTACAAAGTGAGTCCAGGACAGCCAAGGATATTCAGAGAAACCCTGTCTTGAAAAACATAAAACAAACAAATAGAAAGAGTTAAGCTTCTAGGTGGGTATGAGCTTGATTTCTTGGTGTTTTATGATATAAGTAAACAGTGTCTTTCTTCATCAACATTGCTTTATTATCAGGTTTTGAAGAGTATGTGATATTTGAGGAGGGATCTATGGGACCCCTTTAACCAACAATTCAGCACGATGTAGCCAGTTCCTGGCATGGGAAGTCTTACTTCGTGGAATAAAATATCTAATTAAGGCATCATTTCCCACATATGGCGACTTCATTTCAGTTCCTTTCATATGTGTATATATGTATATAAAAACTTCTGCAGTAGTAGGTTTCATTATGACTTTTCAAAAGGCCTTTAATGTAAGTTGTCCTTCCCCACATGCCCACTCTCCTTTTCCCTACTCTCCCATCCCCCTGCCCATCTAATCTTCTAGCTTCCCATTTATCTCTTTATCACACTGTGTTCTGTTTTCTCTTCCTTGGAAGAGCCCCTCCTCCCACTCTTTTCTTACTAAGTACCTAATTTTTGTGATTATTCAGATTTAAGCACACATCTCAAAAGCTTAAAAGTGAACATCTACATATAAGAGAAAACATGCAACATTTCTATTTTGTGTTCTGGATCCCCTCATAATGATTTTTTTTTCTAGTTCTATCCATTGACCACCAAATTTCATTAATTTTGTTTTTAACAGCTGACTAATAACCAACTGTGGAAATATATCACATTTTCATTATCCATTCTTCAGTTTATGGACATCTAGGCTGTTTTCCAGTTTCTGGTTATTGTGACTAGAGCAGCAATAAACATGATTGGCAAGTATCTCTGTGGTATGATAGAGTCCTTAGCAAGTATGTCCAAGAATGGCTTAGCTGGATATTGAGGTAGACTGATTTCACCTTGTAGATGAATCTCTACACTGATTTCTGTAATGGCTATATCAGTTTGTACTCTGACCAGCGATGAATACATGTTCCTTGTTTTCCAAATCATTACCAGCATGACCTGTCATTTCTTTTATTGATCTTTGACATCCTAACTGGGACAAGATGAAATCTCAAAGTTCTTTTATGGCTAAGGATATTGACAATCTTTAAGTGTTTCTCAGACATTTGTGTTTCATCTTTTGAAGACTCTCTGTTCATGTCTATACCCCATATTTTAATTGGGGTATTTGTTTAATTGATGTTCAGTTATTTGAGTTCTTTATATATTCTAGATAGGAGCCCCCTATTAGAAGTGTATTTGATAAAGATCTTTCCTGATTCTGTGGATTCCAGTTTGACTGAATGCTATTCTTTGTGATAAAGAAGCTTTTCAGCTTCATGGGGTCCTATTTATTAATTATTGGCTGTACAACCTGTGCTATTGGTGTTCTGTTCAGAAAGTCCACTGATAGGGGAGGTCCTCCTCCCCTTTTCTCTGACCCTAGCCTATCAGATCTCATCAGGACTGGCTGCATTATCTTCCTCTGTGGCCTGCTAAGGCTGCTCCCCACTTGGGGTCGATGATCAAATTGCCCAGCCACTTTGGATCCTCTTGAGTGTTAACAGTTTCTTCAGTCTTCAATTTTTATTCTAGTGTCTTCTGTAGAGCTTGGGGGACAGAAATCCGTTACATTTTAAAAACTGTATATTGTTTAAATTTTTTATTGATTGTCATTGATAGTTTTGTTGGGTATGATAGTATGGGCATCTAAATTCATTCAGGGCTTGTATAATATCAGTATAGGCCTTTCTGGTTTTCTGAAATTCCACTGAAAAACTGGGTGTTATTTTATTGGGATCCTTTTACATGTGATTTGTATTTTTTCCCTTGCAGCTTTTAATATCTTTTGTTTTTACTTATTTTTATGTGTTAAAGTGAATTTCTTAACTGTTCCTGTCTGCTTGGTGTTCTGAATGCTTCTTAGACCTTGAAAGGCTCCTCCTTCTTTAGATTGAGAATTTTTTCTATCATTTTTTAAAAATTATTCTCTGTGTCTCTGCCCTGAGTTTCTTCTCCTTTTTCTATACTTTTTATGTATAAGCTTAGTCTCCATAGTTTACTTTCATAATGTCTAGATTTCCTGGATGTTTTGTGCCTAGATTTTTTTTTAAGATTTAACATTTTCTTTGGCTAAACTATCCGTCTATTTTTACTTTCCCTTCAAGACCTGAAATTCTTTATTCCATGTCTTTTAATCTATTGGTGAATCTTATCTCTGAGATATGTGTTTGGCTTCCTCAGTTTCTCATTTTCAGTTTTATTTTGGTTTGTGTTTTCTATAGATCTTCGACTTCTTTCATGTTTGAATTATTTTAATCCATTCAGTCAACTGTTTGTGTTTTTATAGTCTTCATTAAGGCTTTTAGTCATATCCTCTTTAAGGTCCTTGAACACATTTAAGATTGCTATTTTAAAGTCCTTCTTGTATCCTTCAGTTAAATTTCCCTTTTCAGGGATTTAGCCAATAGGTTCCTGGTTTCTGAAACAGATATAGTGTCTTGGTTGTTCATGTTTGTGGTTTTGTACTGGGAACTAGGTACCTAGAGTTATGACAAGTTTGGTGTTTCTGGTGTAGATATCTGGTCTTGACTTTGTTGTGTGGGTGTTCCGTTCTTTGGTTGCTGTTGCACATTCTGGGTCATAGTTAATTATGGTGGTTTTGAGATATCTGTATCCCAGCCTACTGTGGCTGCTGGTGGTCTGTGGTAGAGAATGATTGTGGGGTGTAATAAAGGAATCCATAGCCCACTTCTAAATTAGGTCATTTGTTTTCTTGTTCTTTGTTATTTGAGTTTTTTGGATATTCTGAATATTTATGCTCTATGAGATGTTTAGATACCAAAGCTTGCCCTCATACTTTGTAGGCTAACTTTTATTCAATTTACTCTTTCTTATCTGTACAGAAGCTTTTTAAATTTATGAGGTTCTACTTGATAATTATTAGGATTAACTTTTGAATGAAGGAGTCCTATCCAGAAAGTCCTTTCTTATGAAAGTCCTTTCATCCTATAGGGTTCTATCTTCATTTTCTTCTAGCAGTTTTAGAATCTCAAGTTTTATACTGAAGTCCCTGATGCATTTAGAATTTATTTTGTGCCAGGTGGTAGAGCTATTTCTAATTTTATTCTTCTGTGTGTGGACATTCCATTTTCTCAACATCATTTTTTCAAGATGCTATTTTTTCTCCAGTGTGTATTTTTTTATATCATCCCCAAAATCAGATGGCTATAGTTACATGCACCCATGTTTTGGTCTTCTGTTTTGTTCTATCAATGTTCATGTCTACTTTTGTGCCATTGCCAAAGTGCTTTTATTATTACAGCACTGCAATATATCTTGAAATCTGGTATGAGAAGCCTTCTAGTATTGTTTCTGTCAATTTGCTGAAAGTTTTATCATTTATATGAATTTTCTAGTGAAATTTTGGGTATCTTTTATGTAAAAACATACCATCGACAAATAGTGAATGTATCCCTGTAATTCTTTCCTTGTTTTACTATTCTACCTAGGATTTCTTTTTTTTTTTTTTCTGCATCTGGTTTATTTATTTTATTTGAAATAACATCTCCATTTTATGAAAATGTCAGATAAGCCACATTTTCCTAACACATTTGTCTTGCTATGGGCATCTAAATTGGTTCTATATTTTAGTTATGGTAAATGTTCTTCTAGTGTACCCTAGATGTATACACAATTTCTGGATGACAGACTGAAGTTGATTTTAAGATTGACAAAAACTTTAAACAGCCATAACAACTTAGCTTTACCCACATTTAATAAATGAAAATGACTGAGGCCATTTGCAAAATTGTTCACTTAGGCCAGAAGTGATCTGTTAGCACAAATACAGGTCAGAGAGGAAGCAACTGGACAAAAGCAAAGCAAGACCTTGGAAGTTGTTTTTTTTTTTTTTTTCCTTCAAATAAACTCAAGCTGGAAGCGCAGAGCTTGGGAGTGCAGCTGCTCCCACAGGGCAGCGCTCTCCAGGTCCTTCAGGTCTACCTAGGATTTCAAGCACTATATTGAAAAGAAGTGGGGCTAGTGGAAAGCCATGTCTCATTCTTGACTGTAGTGGTATTGTTTTAAGTCATTCTATATTTAGGATGATGTTGACTATGTAGGTCTTGTGAAGGGAACCATGACTGCTTTGAGTTCATGTGGTACTATCATGGCCAGGGGTACTGTTAAACTCCAGTCTTTCCTAATCTCTGGATTTTTCTTTCTGACCCTTCACCACTGAGTCCCTGAGGCTTGGGGAAAAGGAAGTATGGTATAGAGGTCACACTTATGGCTGAGCAAACCACAGACACTTATTCTCATCTTAGCAAGTTGTAGGTTTCTGCATTAACTACCATCCACTGCATGAAAGAGCTTTTCTGATGAGTTGCACTGATCTATGAGTAGAGAACGAATTTATAGAACAGTTTGATTCTGAGTCAGTTCTATTATTATTTCCATGGGTTCTTGGGCAACTCTTCAGTACCAGATAGGTGTTTCCTTCTATAGAGCAGTCTTTACATTTTACAAAGTTACTCCCATAACGTTCATGACACTGTTGCGCCAGGAGCATATCTTGCCAAGTGTGGTGGCTTGAATGAGAATACCCTATCCCCATAGGCTCATATATTTGAATATTTTGTTTTCAGTTGGTGAACTACTTAGGAAAGATTAGGTGGTATGACCTTCTTGAAGGAGGTATGTAACTGAGGGTGGATGTTGAGGTTTCAAAAGTCCATGTCCAATCTTGCTTTCTTTCTACCTCTATCGTGTGGATCAGAATGCAAGATCTCAGCTACTGTTCCAGCAGGGTATCTGCCACGTTCCCCTTCATGATAAAAATGAACTAATTTGTTGAGAGTGTAAGCAAGCCCACAATTAAATGTTTTCTTCTATAAAAGGCATGGTCATGTATCTTGTCACCAAACAGTAGCTAAGAAAACATGCCACTTATTGTAGTTAACAGCTGGGTAACAGCTGGATGACTCTTTTTTTTTCTACCCAACAACCCTATAACACCTTCTGATACAGCCAACTGAACGAAGGGAGTATCCAGCTTAATAACAATTTTAATTTTTCCATGTCCTGTGACAAGTTTTATGTGCTATCATCAGTAATAGGGTCTTACCAAGTTCCGGTAGGCAACAAAAAGCAATGGTCATTGCTTGTATTTTATTAAAGGTCTCTGGGATACCTCTGGCCAACAACTCGTGCTGTGGTATCCCACAGCTAACATTGGCCTCCTTCCTCACCCTACGGCTTCCTGGATGAACAAAATACCCGGCATAGGATAACTCCACTTAAACTTATAAAAGATGTGGGTTTTCATATGACTTTTCTGAACTTCCTTTCTGATATCCTCTTCCACGCAGCTGTTCCTTTGCTTGCCTACCTTCTTACCTTCTGGTCAAAGCTCAGGTGTCAACAGGGACAGCTTCCCATGCCTCAAAAACTTACAATGAACACCCTATGTGTGAGCAGACAGCAACCACAACCTTTCTACCTTTCACCTTGCCTTAGAAAACCTTGCATTTTCATTCCTCCCCTCACACTCAGAGGGTACAGCTGAATTGACCTCATAAATATTCCAGATACATTGCTTCCAGATACATTCTGACACTAGAATCTTCTCCAGTCACCTTCTGCATGGGCTTCTGTCTCCTGCCTTCAGGTGCCTTCCTGCCTGCCACACCCAGACTGCCCACAACTGGACCTACTGCAGCCTGGCTTTCTTGTTCCCTTTGGCCTCTTCCCTCAACAGATGGCTGCTGTGCTTGTGAAGCTAAAGAAACAACTAGCTACTTTTTGTTCCAGCCCCAATGCATCCTCAACCTGCCCTCCCACACCCAGCACCACACACCGCCAGCCAGCTGTCACTATGTCTGGTCATGTGTTCATATGTACCTGAAATGCCCTCTGCTCTCTCTGGCAAGCCCAAATGCAAGGTTGGTTACACTTGTGCCCCTGGCTGGCCCCTCTCCTGCACATAGCAATAGCGTGTGCTCCTGATGTTCTGTGCCTGGCCCTATCCACAGGCTGACAGCATCGCCTTCCAGCCTCTCTTCCTTTCATCCACTCAGTGCTATCTCTCAATAGCCATATGTATTATGACCAATTGGATACTTATTCTGCTCCTGATGGTTATGATTTTAAGGATTTGCAGTAGATCTTCCCTAGGTGCCCAGAAAACTTTTCTGATTGTAAATGTAGGAATAGTCTATTCTGCTGTTGTCTAATATTAAAAATCTCTGCTACTGAAACTGCATTTTAATAGATACATGTCCCACAAGGCCAAGATTGGGCCCTGGATGTCTTTCTGACTACTTTTAACCTACCACTGGCCTGGCACAGATTATCTGTTAAGCAATTTGGGGTGACCCCAAAAGTAATTCTACATGCTTAGTGCATGGATTCTGACTGCTAACAACAAGCTGTGCCTTCTCTCACCTCATGGTCCTCAGGTAAACATGAGATTTTATAAGTGAAAGATTAAAGTCCTCCTCCCAGCCCCTGTTCAGAAAAATATTTTTATTACTTTTATGGGAAAATGATCCACATTTCTGCTTGGGGCAGAAATATCATACATACACATGAAATAATCAAAATGATGAATTGTAAAAAGTAAACAGTTCCTATTCAGTGTGTCTTTATTAGAAGAACCTCTACAAATTGGTGAGATCTGTAACGTAAAGTCTGTGGCTATGATTCCTATCTCATGACAACACAGTGGAAATATCTAATCTTAACACAGGGAGAATTGTCCTATAAGGAGCACAGTGCCTATATAGACAAGCAATTTCTCAGCTACCTTTCCACATGTTTGCATTGTTCATTTCCAAACGAGCTCTTGAGAACACAAGTGACATGCCACTGAAGCAAGAGAGGAATCACAGCTCTTCAATGGCAAAGGGAACAAGGTCTCTTGTAAATTTTTCTGATTTCCACTTAGCTTATTATTTACAAACATGTCTATTATAAATACTCATTGTGTGTGTTTTGTTACAAATTACTACTCAAAGCAGAAAGACAAATTCAAAGCAAATAATTCATTCTTTGAAATACCATGGACGTAATTCTCATTATTGCTTAGTAAATAAAATTAATACAGTAATAGAAATAACTATTATTTTACAGTAATTTTGTTGATAATTCATTGTATATTGTTAAACTCCTGTGATCTCTTACTTTTTCCATTAACTTACATCCACTCTACTTAGTGATTTGTAAGGGTCCATTTGAAGAAAGTGCAATTACATTTCTGAGACAAGTTGAAATCACCAAACCTTAATTGGACTCTTCTTTTTTCTTGCCCATGTTGTACAAAATACTGAAGATACCAGGCGAGACATCCTGGTTTCTCTCATGTATATCATCATTGAACTATAATGACCAAATCTTCATAGAGCCATACACAAATTCATTGAAAGTATAAAGACAACTGAGTTAAGGGTTGGAATAGGCCAGGGTGAAGGGTTTTTCCACAATAGATTATGCTAAGTTAACTAGAATCAGTACACTCTGATTTTCCTGAGCTAGAACAATGGAATGAAATAATGCACATTTATTCTGTCCTAATAATCCAGAGAGACTGTGCCATGTTGTCTTGGCTTTGCTGGCTGGCAGTGATCTGCCAACACACTGTGTAAATACTGCCTCGGTGATCTATTTTCCTACGTGCTATGTGTATGAAGACACTGTTCATACTGGATTAAAACCAACCCTAACCCAGAATAATTTTATTCTGAGTTGGTTATATCTATAAAAAATTATTTGAAAAAAAAATTACATTTACCAAAGAACCTGGAACTTGGGGGATACCATTTAACCCCATCCGAACAACATTGAAGAAACAGGCAACAGCATGGATAAAGACAAAAATCTTTGTTATATTTGAGTAACCATGGATCCTTCTCACGTGGTTGAGTTGAAAAACTTTGGGAATCCCAATAAGAAGCATGAGGCATAAGGAATGATGAGAGCCTCATTACAGAAATTTGTGTGCCATACTCACAAGTGTGAATTCCATTCTGAAATAGATGTGTCCCTTTGTTCTAGGAGCTACATGATCAAATTTCACTTAAAAATGCTCTGTGGCAACAGAATAGAGAACTGAAGAAGGTACAGATTGAAGGGGGTGAGTTTAAGGAGTCACTGAAATAACTCTGGCAAGGAATGGTCAGAGTCTACACAGGACAGATGTCAGCCATATTACAAAGGAAGTGTGTGTAAGACACAGTGGCTAGAAGTATGGAGTAAACAGAGTGAGACATGAATAGCTCTGACATTTCTAGCCTAAAGGAGAAGATAAAACTGCATTAAAAAAGATGAATGTGATCACAGTAAAAATGGATGTGTTGTGGATATCTTTAACAGGGTACCAGTAAGACAACTAAATGAAAATTGTCAGCTTTGGAGACTGGTAGAAACTCTGGGTTGAGACAGACTGGAAGTTTGCGGCCATGTATGTGATCAGAATTCTAGGTAGAATGCATGGAATGAAAAGAGCAGAGGTCTGGATGGTGGCAACATTTAGGAAACCAACTGGCAAGGAAAGGGGGAACTGAAGAATGAAATTAAAGAATCCTCCAAAGAGTATAAGAAAACCAAGTAAGAATATACCGCAACTGAAGAACTTTCTAAAAGGAGAGGGTCTTGGGATTTCTATTGCTGTGATAAAACATCATAGCCCTTATAAACAAGGAAAGGATTTATTTCACCTTACAGCTTGTAGTCCATCACCTAAGTGAAGTCAGGGGAGGAACTCAAGGCAGGAACTTGGAGGCAGGAGGTGATACAGAGGCTATCCTTACTGACTTGCTCCTTGAGGTTTATTTAGCCTGTTTTCTTATAATAATGAGAACCATCAGCCCAGGGATTGTACCTTTCCCTGTGGGGTGGGCTACCTATATCAACCATCAGTGAAGAAAATACATGGCAAAGCTGCCCACAAGCATTTTCTCAATTTTCCATCTTCCCAAATGACTCTATATTATCTAAAGTTGACATACTACTACCCAGAACACAGTGGTCAAAATATCAAATGTTCCAGGGAAGTCCACATAAGATGAGGGCTCAAAACAGCCCATCTGTTCTAGCAAAGGCTACTTAATCATTTATCAAGGTAAATTTATCAAGTGAAATGAGGATTGACCAAAGAGGAAACAAAATCTGGGAGTGATTTTAGAAGATTGTTGTGAAGGGATTGTAGCCTTTTTAAGAAGCTGAATTGTGAGGGAGTCAGAGCTACAGAAATGAGTAGCCACACTGGTTAGAAAAGAGTTCTTTTTGCTGTTAGAAAAATTAGTGTGCTATGACCCCATCCAAGTGTGAAATTGGAACACTACAGAATAACCCCACAGGTAGGGCAGGGCCTGGGAAAATTCCTACAATGGGGCCATGGGCCATGGGCCATGATTTTCAGGCAGCTCAGGGTTTCTCACACAACTGCCACTGTTATTAATCAGTAATTTAAATGATTTATTTATTGCTCCATGTTCTGTTCTGGGCATTGTTCACTGCCCACCCTTTCCAAATCTGTCCTTTTTCTTCCTCCTCTTCTTCTTCTTCTTCTTCTTCTTCTTCTTCTTCTTCTTCTTCTTCTTCTTCTTCTTCTTCTTCCTTCTCCTCCTCCTCCTCCTCCTCCTCCTCCTCCTCCTCCTCCTCCTCCTCCTCCTCCTCCTCCTCCTCTTCTTCTCTTCACCATCTTCTTCTTTTGCAGCACTCCTGTGTCCTGAGGAGGAATCAGTTCTTCTTTGTGTTCTCTCTTTGCAAAGCTGTCAAGAAAGAGTTCCCCAATCCCTACATTCAGAATTAACTGGGCCTCAGCTACAGAATGTTGAATCTGGAAACTATAAATTGATAAAAGGATTTGGGTGATAAAGATGATGAGAAGTACATGCCCCTCCATCTTCTGGCTGCTACCTTGTTTTGAACCCACTTCCCTAGCTTTCCTCTCTATTCTGTTTACCCTGAATCTGTGGGCAGGATGTAGCATTTCTGTCTTATCTTTTAAGGCTTCTGGTTCTGACAGGGTAAGCCATGAGAAAGATGACCTGTTTCTTCTTTACGTGAACATAGGAGAGAGAACTAGGTTTTCAAAAAGAATTGCTAATCTTTTGCAAATGTAAATAATAAAGAAAGGTAAAATCAAACTTTAGGTAATACAAGTAATTAGTGTGACAGTAAATGAAATGGGTCTATAATTATATTAAAAATACATTAAAATGAGTTAGAATATCATCAGCCAAAGCCCTAATACTCTTATCAAGATGGTCTAAAACAGGAGCCTAACATAGTTGTCCACTGAGAGGTTCTACCCAGCAATGGATTGAAACGTATGCTAAGTCTCACAGCCAAATACTGGGCAGAGCACAGGGAGGTTTGTGGAAGAGTGGGGGCGAAGGATAGAACAACCAGCAGAGGACAGGAGCTCCGTAAGAAGACCCACAGAGCTAAGAACCTGGGCCCAGAGGGGCTTGTGGATACTGAAGCACTAACCAAGGACCATGTATGAACTAGACCTAGGCCCCCTACACATATGTACCCAATGGGTATCTTGGTCTTCATGTGAGTTACCTAGTAAGGAGAGCTGGGGCTATCTCCGACAAGGACTCTGGAACATGCTTTTCAGTCATTTCCTGCTGGTAGGATTCCCTTATCAGGGAAATGTGGAAGAGGATGTTCTCAGTCATGATTCTACTTAATATGCTGGGATGGGTAGGTGGGGGTTCCCTTTTTCTGAGGAGTAGGGGCAGAGGAATGGGGTAAGAGGAAAGGATGGTAGAACTGGAAATAGAGGAGGGAGGGGGCTATGATTAGGATGTAAAATGAATAATTATTAAAAAAGAAAAATAATCTAAAAGACTTAAAGATCAACAGAGCTACAGAATAAAGAGAAAAGTAAATATTATATAAAACAAAAATACGTTTTGTTATAATGGTGCCAAGTATGTAATTTTCATCAATAATTTTTAAAGAATTATTGCTGTATTTAAGATTCATTGTTCATATAAAAAGATACCTATACTGTTTGTTGCCTGGAAGAAGGACAGAGCTCTGAAAAAAAGGCCTTACTGTTTTTCCCTGTTGTACAAGTTCGGCCAAGAATTTCTGGGAGTTCAGTTCTCTTAAGGTAAGTAATGCTCACAGAATCATCCTTTGAAATTAAGTGTCCCCGGCCTACATGTAAATTCTAGACATTACTATTATGTGTGTCATTAAAGGAAGAAAAAGAGCACAAAGAACAGGATAACCAGAGCTTCTTCTGCAGCTTTGAGCAGGGCTGCTAGGAAGGAGAATATTTTAGACCTCCTCCCAGAACTGGTATCATTAGTGTTTTGTTAGCTAGGGCACAGAGCTGCCAGAGCGAATCTTATCCAACTGTCTACTGTTCTCAAGGAAAAAGGAAAGCTGGCCCTTCGCCTCCTTCTCTGTTTGGGTCTTTTTTTTGTCCTTATTATTCTAATATACCGCATTCAGTCCAAGGTCAAAGAATATGCTGACTCCATCCTACCTGCTTCATACATGTTCAATTATCTGCCTATTGGTTAGACGATCCTGACTAGGAGAATGTAGATATCATTAGGAGTTTACAATTAGTTATCCAGTGTGTGATGTGACTCAAGTCAAGGAACCAGACTTGGAATGTAACCTTCTTCTCATGCAAAGCCATTGCTTCACACCCTTCTGTGTGAGTGCAAAAACACACACACAAGAAGGCAGGAAGGGAATTGGGGGAGGAGAGGAAGAAAAGGTGTGTGTGTGTGTGTGTGTGTGTGTGTGTGTGTGTGTGTTAGAGAGAGAGGGAGGGAGGGAGAGTTCACTGGTCCCTGTGCCTGTCCTCCCTTAATAGTCATATTGGGTGTGAAACCCTACCACTCACATCTATTCATCTGTCAAAACTGAACACTCTCAGGCTAGGATGACAGCCACCTGGTCTTTATACTGATCTAATTAACCAAGGATGCAGATACTCTGGAAAGGCTAGAATTGGGAAAGAGTAGTTGCTGATATTGACATACAGTGACTCTACCTTCCCCATGACTGCATTAACCCAGGAGGCCCCAGTCTGTAGAAGGTTCTATGAGTTCTCCACCTGGATTTCATCCAAGCTCCTGCACACCAGCCCCTTAGACATCTTCTCTCTATCTCTCACAGCCAATTCCCAGTTCTAAGGTAGGCAGAAGGCACTGTTTAGAGCGAGCAGTTGGGGCTAAAGAAAGCTTCAAGACACATCTTGGCAGGTAGGAGAATCCAGGAAATATGTTTCCAAGTTGATGCTAGCACAGGAAGCCAGCTCACTAAGCTATCTGAGCCATGCGTTTACCAGATGGTCATGGCACTTCAACTTAGAGTCCCTGTGTGAATCTTCTGTTTTTGGAAATATCTGCTTAATCCCCCCTCCACCTCCAAATTGAATGGTTGCTATCCTGTATTATTACCTAGGGCATGTAGAGTAGAGCTACTTGGCCTTTGAAGGAAAGTTTGTCCTTATGCCCAAGAAGCCTTCCGACAGGAAGGATAGCCTGTTAACCAGACATGAGCCCATCAGACCAAAGGGAATCCATAGACATAATCACTTCTGTGTTGGCTCTATAGGAAGCTCCTCCTAGTGAGCATCAAGGTTGGCTTTGTAGCATTAGGAGAACATACACAATGATCTACAGTATTCAATGCTTTCCAGATCTTCCTTGTATTTGGGACCACTCATCCAACTCTATCAAATTAGTTCTCAGATAGAGATACTGCAGCCACAGAAGTTCAATTCTCAAGGCTACTTTCTAACCTTCCTACTGCTCAATGCTAACTTACAGCTCATTCTCTGGAGAAGCATCCATGGCACCACTTACATGTGTGGGCCACTTAGCAATGGGAGTGTGTTATGAAAAGTGCATCATTATTTCATCTCATCATTGTGTAGCATCAAGGAATGGTCCACAGCCTGGCCACTTGAGGCAATCAAGTGTGGTCCACAGAAATGTTTGAGCTACTGCAGGAATATCACATGCTATTTCACAGTAGGTGTTTTATATGAACAAGTACACTTTAAAATAATGATAAAAATTCTGCTACCACAAATGAACAAGCCAACATGGTCACTTACTGTCATTACAGAGTGTTACATCTGCGCATCCCACCATATTTGCCCAAGGCTTAAAGCTATCGACAGTTTACTAGACTTGTTTATGGCAGTAGCATTGTGTTATGATGACTGAATCGTCACCTGTATGATATTACAGGAACATCATCCTGTGTCTCTCTCACCACTGATAGAAATATTGGTTGTGACTCTTGGCTGCACTATCAAATCAAATATTACCTTTTTGTTTTCACCATCAGTGCAAGCGCATTAAATGCTATCATGAGCCAGCTGGGCATAAGACACTCAAATGCACTTTTGTGTCAGTGTCTCATTGCTCACCATTTTCTCACCATCTTTCTGTATGTTGGGCATGTTTGGAGCCGTATCATTCTCCCCCACCCCTGCTCAACTTTACTTCTTTGCTTCATGCTCTCTACCCTCTTCAACCTCAACCAACCCTTCCTTTGTGCCTCAGCCACTCTGTAATTAGCATTTTCTTAGACTCCTGTCTTGCATATTTTAACCACCCTTCTTGAGGTCAGAGTCCATGTGTATTTTGTGTCTTCAGTGCCTACTTCAGTAGTTTGTAAACTCTCAACACTTAATTAGCTCTGCTGAACCAAACAATTGGTTCAGCAATTGGAAATAGCAGGAATGAAGATATAAGCTCTGCAGAGGACATAGATCATCACATAGAAAGATGGACACAGTCAGTGCACAGCCATTCACAGACTTGCCTGTTAAAGTGAATCCATGCAAGGATTTTTCTACGATATCTGAGTAAGTAAATCTTCAGGTAGTGTGGGTTCCAGAAGCTTCTGAGGTGGTAGTGGTTGATAAGGTTCTGCTTTAATGATCTAGTCCAGATTCCTGCTCTGTCTCTCCCTTCTACTGTTAAAATGCTTTCAATCACTGTAATATTTAGATTGAACATGACTATGGCCTGCAAGGGATTAAACCTTGTTTCTTAGTAATAGTTGGATTAATGATAAAATTAAACATTTCAGTTAACTTGAATTTTAGGCTTGGGAACATATTTTCTGAGTTTTCATATGTTATCAACTAAGTGAAACTACCGTGCTTGAAATGTGTCTCATTTTAAATTAAGATTACACAAACTACGGTGATTGGATCTGCTCCTTTCATCTTGTATACAGCAGGTCTGTGGACACCAAAACATAGCTCTCACCTTTCACAGGTAGGGATATAGTTTATTTAGGAGCGGAGTATGAATGACAATGGCCCAGAAACACAATTAGATTCTCCAAATCCTGTCTTTCATCATGGAAAAAGTTTCATGAAGTTAGTTTATAGTAACAGAACAAGGTATATGAATAAAGGCACTTTTCAAATACGTTGGTGGAAACATTAAGAAAGTAATTACAGCACAGGAATAAATGTCAGCTACAGGCCTCAGATGCTTCCTTTTTGTTGGTAGAGACCAAGGTTTTGTTAAGCTAGTACACTATGAAAGATTTCTCTCTGTTAGGCACAGGTGTTAGGTCTGACACAGAAGGGGCAAGGAAAAGCTATTTCAAGGCCTAAAGATGGCTCAGGATAAAATGTAATTAGGCAATGTACCTGCAACATTCAAACCTCCACCTCCTTGACTTTCTGATCAGTTAATCAGCCTTGCAGAACATTCAGTCTGAAGGTGCAGCTCTTTCTGGGAAGTTGTGCTCATGATTCAAAAAATGTATTTGGTTCTGCATTTGGTATGTGCCTACACACTCAGCACATGCCTGCACACTCACACACATATGCTCTATATACCAGGTTCTGTGCTGGGTACCAGAGCACACACTCAGCGCATGCCTGCACACTCACACATATGCTCTATACACCAGGTTCTGTGCTGGGCACCAGAGCACACACTCAGCGCATGCCTGCACACTCACACATATGCTCTATACACCAGGTTCTGTGCTGGGCACCAGAGCACACACTCAGCGCATGCCTGCACACTCACACATATGCTCTATACACCAGGTTCTGTGCTGGGCACCAGAGCACACACTCAGCACATGGCCCCTCCCCACATGGAGTTTGTAGTTGATCTTCTGGTCACTATGAATATTAGTTTGTTGAGTCTTATACCGTGATTTTGAATGAAATTTTTCTGGTTTTGTTTTTATTAGCAAAAATTAATCATATATATATATGAGTATATATATAACATTTTCATATACATGCATAATGCATTTTGATCATATTCATCCCCATTACTCTCTCTTGTTCCACTCCCACTTTCCTCATCCCCTTTCCAACTGGTCTTTTTTCTATTTTCATGTCAAGCGTGTGTGTGTGTGTGTGTGTGTGTGTGTGTGTGTGTGTGTGTATGAACATGCATGCATGTGTATGTCCCCAATGAGTCTTATTAGATTTACCGGAGCTAGGATGAGGAGTAATTACAAGAGCATAGGCATTTTGCCAATGGTATTGTACTGAAGGAAATGCCTCTCCTTCCTCGGCTGTTAACTGCCAGTAATCCTCAGGGAAGGGTGGGGCATCGTGAATCCTTTCCCTTTCTATGACAGGATGTTGAGGGTTCCAATTTTGGATAGGTGTGTGCAGGTGGTCACAGCTGCTCAGAATTTCAGAGTGCAAGACCATGTTGTCCCTGGAAGACAGTGTCCCACAGCTCCCTGCCCTTTCCTCTACGCCTCAGGTTCAGTATGTTCAGGATGGCCCCATGTTTGAGAAGTATGTATGAAGTATGTATGAAGTACATGTATGAAGTAGATGTCCTATTTAAGGCTGACCGTTCAACAGTCTCTCAGTCTCAGCACCCGGACCAGTAACCTCCACCCACTGCACAAAACTTCTCTGTCCAAATACAGAAGCTGCACTAAGAATTTCTACATTTAAACATAGTTATTCAGAAGGCAATTTGACAGGCACATCATGTCCATTTATCAACATGTTACCAGTAGTCAGGGGTAGGTCAGGTGATTCCAGGTTCTTGGCCTCTTACTCAAAGACTTGCGATAAGTATACAAATATTCCAAAGAAGAAAGGAAAACTATTTAAGAGCAAAGCAACACCTTAAAAATGTGTTGGGGAGGTGTGTAAGGAAGAGTACTCAAGGGTCCCAAATTACTGTCTATGCTTCCTTTACGGAGTCTAAAGAAAGAGAAGCTAGTTG
Source organism: Meriones unguiculatus (assembly GCF_030254825.1). Classification (NCBI taxonomy): domain Eukaryota; kingdom Metazoa; phylum Chordata; class Mammalia; order Rodentia; family Muridae; genus Meriones; species Meriones unguiculatus. The sequence continues at coordinate 5,090,982 of NC_083368.1, read as the reverse complement.
CTAAGAGGTATGTGATGGTTTAAATAAGAAAAATTTCCCAGAGGCTCAGGTATTTGAATAATTGGTCCCTAGTTGGTCATGCTGTTTAGGGGAGAGTATAGACACTCCAGGATAGCCAGCCTTGCAAGGGGATGCATATCACTGAAGGTGAGCTCTGAAGGTTATGTACTTGATGGTTCCCTGTTTTCTCTGTTGTTGTTCTTTGTGTACAGATAAAATATCTTCAACCTGTTTGCTTTTCCTCCTGCCATGACCGATCCACTATTCCTCAGGAACAATAAAAGAAACTTTTTTCTTCTCCAAGTTGCTTTTGATCATAGTATTTTTCCAGCAACGAGAAAGTAATTAGTACAGGGCATAATTTGCATAATTCTCAAATTTGATTGACAGATTTGAGTTGGGAAGCTGTGGATTACAGCACATGTCCTTTCCTGTGATGCACTTGATTTTAACCACATGCACATCCAAATATATGCACAGGTATAAAGGACCCCAAAACTTCAAAGCAGAGTACATGCTTTGTCTTATTGCCCATGCATCTAAAATTATTACATGTCTGATTGCCCTCCCCTTTCCCATACTACAGATATAAATGGAGTACTTTTTGGTAGAAGCTGTCCATCACTGACGATCAGGAACTACTAGAAGAAATTAGACTATTGTTCAGAGAAGGGTGAGCACGCAGCTCCACACAGGTAGGAGTCTTCGGCTGCTACTGAGGAGTACATGTGAACAGAACTTGCAGCAGAATGCTAGCTCTATTCTTGGTCCTTTCTTGTCTCAGTTCTGTTTTTAATTTATCCTATGACAGTTTTACACATGTCTATAATATATTCGGGCCACATTCATCTTTCCACTCTCTCTTTTCCTCCTGACACACACCCCTCACCCCCCCACCACTTTCACAACATCGATTCCTCTGATTTATGAGCATAGAAAATCTTTACATCTTCTAGTGTCTCCCAAAATTTCCTCCTTTAGTGTTTTCGTTATAGAGATATTTCACTTTTTATATTAGGTTGATTATTTTAAGATGTTATGTTTTAATTCTTGATACTATTATAAATGAAATCGATTGCTTATTTCTTTTTCAATATCTTTGTCATCAGAAAGGCTACTGATTTTTGTGTGTTAATTTTGTATACTGCCATTTTACTAAAACTACTTGTCAGTTGGACATTTTAGGGTCTTTTTAAATTTAATTTTAAAAAACAGAAGACAAATGTCTTAGTTAGGATTTCTATTGCTGTAATGAAACCCTATGACCAAAAAGCAAGTTGGGGATGAAAGGACTTATTTGGCTTACACTTGTATATTGCTGTTCATCACTGAAGAAAGTCAGGACAGAAACTCAAACAGGAACCTGGACACAGGAGCAGATGCAGAGGCCACACATGGGTACTGTGTACTGTCTTGCTACCCTGGCAAGCTCAGCCTGCTTTCTTCCCCAGCCCAGGATCACCAAGGAAGGCACCACCAACCATGGGCTGAGCTCTCCCTCAGAGTTCACTAATCAAGAAAAGGCCTTACAGCCAGATCTTATTGAGGCATTTTCTCAGTTAACACTCCTTCCTTCCTGATGACTCTAGCTTGTTTCAAGTTGACATAAAACCAGCCAGTGTAAGTATTGCTTATTTGATTTTGGAGAAACAGAAAAGTAGTTAAGCGTGAATATGTATATTTGGTTGTAGTATATATTTAAATGAGATTGTGTAAAAAAGCTTACAGTTCACTAATGTAAATGAATGATAGAGGAAGGTTGTAGAGCATTAATAGTTCATTTAATTGGGAGTCGTATTGAACCACTTTAAACAATTACAAGCATGTTATCAAGAAAGTACAAAAACACTCAGAGGAAATGGATGTTTGAGTTGCACACTCCAGTAATTGAGAATGTAAAGAGGAAATTTTATTCTTACAAATCCTAACCTCGGAAATGCTGAGGTGACCTCGACTAACACCTTGACGTGACTATGTGATTTCAGAAGGCAGGACTTCAGCGATTTGCATATTGGGATGGGGCTGCTTCTTAAACTGGCTCACCAGCCTGTCTAGAACAATCACTTAGGAAATTGGGAAGAAGTAACAACCGTAAAATTCATCCAAAACCAAATGTGTAATCCACCTAAGGTACCTCTGGAAGTATTCTCCAAGACGGTAGCACAACCTCGCTGCAGCCTAGCTCATGCCGGTGCCTCACCACACAGCCCAGCGACTGCTGCCCGCATGGCACGGCTGGGTTTCAAGGCTCTGTGTATTAGGATTGAAGTGGCACTACTATACATGCAACATTTTTGCTTCTGCAGAAACAATGCTTTAACTTCAGAACACAAAGACTTTTAATGTTACTTTAATTCCCAAGCCTGGGGGTCAAAGAATATCTTTGGACCCTGTCATGTTGGAATGTTTGACTTTTAAAAATTCCTTTTTAATGGAGCTGTAGAGATGGCTCAATGATGAAGGGCATTTCTGCTCTTTATCAGAAGACCTGGGTTTGTTTCTCAGAAGACTTATCTGTTTCCCCAGTTCCAAGGACTCCAGTGCCCTCTTTGACCCCTTCAGGCACCTGGCACACACCCATCCATCCATCCATCCATCCATACATACATACATACATAAAAACACACATGTGCATAAAATAAAAACAAATAAATCAGCTGGACACAGTGGTGCAGGGAGCAGAGGCAGGAGGATCACTGTGTGTTTGAGGCCAGCCTAGGTCTACAAAGTGAGTCCAGAACAGCCAAGGCTACACAGAGAAACTCTGTCTCAAAAAAAAAATCTTTAAAACTATTTTAAATTACTACTTGAGTTGCTGAATTAAGTTTTATAAAAGATTGTTTGATGAATTTTGGCTTGAGAATAAAACAAATTAACACGAATTTCTAAGTGGTCTTTAACATGCTTCTGCCACTTTTTAACACATATTCATGTGAAGCATTGGCAACTGTACAACGTACAAATCATTCTGGGAAGCAATACTCAGTGTCCTGTCACCAAGATTTAATTACTGATTTAAAAATAAACAAGTATTTGTATAGCATTAATATGCAAATTACTTTTGTTTTAATAAATGACTTATTTATATGCATAACAAAGAATTGTTTTAAAATCAATTTCTTTAAAATATATCACTAAATGTTTGAGTTGTGTACTTGCTGTGTATAGCTACAGGATCAAGGATCATTCTTGGAACAAAAGTAGTTACATAGGAAAAGTTTAAGAATTTCATGGAGCGACCCTATCGGTAACAGTGCTAGCAGTTACCATGGTGAGTCATGAATGCCAAACCTGCCTGGCCTCTTTCTGCCTATCTCTGTACTCATTTGTTATTCTAAAGATTTGGTTAATTTCAAAAAACACTTTTTATATTCCTGTTCCATCCTTTCAGGTAAAGCAACTAGAGCCAAATGATATAATGACAAGAGCTGGCCAATAAACTGAGAAAGGGCTCCTGGCTCCTACTAAACAGACACCCCAAGACTGCCAGCTGCTGGAACTTCATTTCAAGGGCCTTGTCAGTGAATCTGATGCTTGGGACAGAAAGCTAGTCAGTAGTTACTCAGAGAGTGTCTACTGCAAACCCTACAGAACTTCAGCATTTCTATGCCAGTTATTTGATTTGCCTTTTAGGCTCAGGACTTTCAGGTGGAATTATCACCTCAGAGTTTGCCCAAATGATGTGGATACCTGTAATGTTATCCACTGGTCAGTTCATTTTCCCTTATGTAGGATTACAATGGCCAGTTTTACCCTGCTCCGATAACCATTATGGCTGTGGTGTTTTGTGCTAATTCCCCTTGATATAGTATCAGAAGGTGTACCTGTCCTTATCTGTGTATATTAAGAGTTTACCAGGAAACTTGCTGAAGATTTTGGATCTTCTACAAAATCTTTTGTCGTGGTTTGAACGAGAATGGCCCCATAGGCTCATCATTTTGAATGCTTAGTCACTCTCAACTAAGGAGTGGCACTAGTTGAGAAGGATTAGGCAGTGTGGACTCATTGTTGGAAATGTGTCACTGGGGGTGGGCTTTAAACACGTTTCAAAAGCCCAAGCCAGCACCCGCCCTCCACAACTCTCTGCCTAAGGATCAGGATGAAGCTCTTATCTGCTGCACCAGCTCCTTGCTACATGATGATAATAAACTAAGCCTCTAAGTCCCTATTAAATATTTTCTCTTATGATAGTTGCCTTGGTCATGGTGTCTCTTCACAACACTAGAGAAGTAACTAAAACCCCATTATGTAATTAATTTTAGCTACAAAGCATATTGCATAGTTTCAAAAGAAATAATGAAAACAGCATCTTGATTTACACATTTGCTTTATACTATTATAGAGTATTTTTGAATAAAATACATTAAAGTAGACATTGTTAGGAAATGTGCGAATGGGTCCACAAATCACACCACAAGATCGGTTCCACGTGGGAGGTTTATTAGGGGAAGGAGGTTACAGAGAGAGGGAGGGAGAGAGAGAGAGACAGAGAGAGAGACAGAGCCAGAGAGAGGAAGAGGAAGAAGAGAGAGAGAAAGGGGAGGGCTCCAGTTCTCTTATAGGGTGACCCAGGGACATGCGCAGGTAGTTTTAGTCAGCAGGTGGTCTAGGTGTCTTCACAAATGCTTGATAACCGGTCTATCTGGTCCCTTGGAGCTGGCCATAGAAGTGCCTGCTTACTGATCCCAACAGACATAAAAGAAAGAAGTGAGATGCAAAAGGAGAAAGGAAGGAGACCACCCCATAGCATAACCCTAACTGATAACCTGTAACAACCCACAGTACCTGTGCGTGTTCATAGGCACACAGAGTTCGTGAGCTCATCAAAAACCCACGAATGTGCAAATGTAGCTGCTCCCTAAATCAGAAAGCTATCTGAAAAGACTACTTAATTTATTTTTTTACATTTTACATGTAAATTTTACTTTTACGTGTAAATCTGTTTGCATACTACATATTCCTCAAAGCATTTGAAACAAAAGAAAATGCATTGTAAGTACTCTATTCCCCTCTAGACAAGCAGTTAGAAATTCCCTGTCTCCTGACAGATATGCTTTACCTCTAGATGAAGCATCTCTTTATATTAAAATCTTGTGTTCATAAGTAAATCTGCAGTTAACATAAGGATAGTCTGGCACAAGTACCTCAAGAAATATTTAAACTTGTAACGTCACCCACCTCACTGTAAACCGTATATTTCAGCCATGGACTATGAAAATTGTTTACATTGCCTGGAGAGTGTAGATAACCAAGTGCGGCAGGGAAACTATGCCTTTTTGAACTACTTCGATGGTCACGCTGGCCTCCTCGCATAGTAAAAGCAGCAGAAAGTGTGGGAGGTGTTAGGGCAGCTCCGCCCTCCTCTAACAGGTGTTGCAGGGGTGCAGACATGTTCATTTTGGCCTTGGTAAACACCAACTCTAAAATCTTTTTGAATGAGTAGCTTAACATTCAAATGTATAAAAAGTTCAGGATAAAGTGTTTCCCTACCCGGACTCTTGGCATCCGGTCCACTACTCTGATCAATTTCTTATCTATTCTTGCAGAAAACTTTCCTATGTATATGATTAATATGCTTATCACCACCCCTTAATACAAATGAGCACACTCTGGATACACTCTCAATCTTGACATTTTAAAATTTATTGTTAGGTTTTTGCTTTATTAGTTGTCATTTTCCCTAAAATTGTACTAAAGAGATTTTCCTTACCAATAATGCATAAAGCTGTGCTTGTGTTCTGCCCAGTTCACGAACCCCAAAACACCAGGAATAAACAGATTCCACTGTAAATACATGAGGGTCTTTTTATTATAAATCATTACAAGCTGCAGCTTGGGCCCACACCCCCCACCACCGAAGCAGTGAGAGCCGAGAGCCCCTTGCTCAGGTTAGTTGGGTGATTTAAAGATTCTGGTCCCTCCCAGCATGCCCAAGGCAGGAGCAATTCCTGCCTGCAAGCATCTATTGGTCAAAATGCCACATTTTGAATTGATTGGCTATAGGAAGGTCCCCAGACCATTAATGATCTGGTGTCCTTCCCTACTGGGGGGCCAGTTTCCTAGCAACTGTATCTCTAGTGGGTGGGGAAAGAATGCATTAAGGCGGTTCTTCCCCTCAGGGCATTGCTGGACTTCTCCACCCACCTAGTTCAGGCCTTAAATATTAATAATGGCTGCTAATTTTTAATTTTTTTGGTCTCTCACCTGTGAGATACGCTGCTCACTATATCATATTCACTGTATGCAATGCTGCTATTCATGTAAAGAATGCCTAGTCCATGCTCATTTAGATTGCTTTCAATTTCATGTACTCAGTAACCTGGTGCATATATGCAGTAAAAAATTTCTATGAAGGCATTACCGGTGGACTCACTGAACCAAAATGCCAAAGCTCACATTGCCTTGTATATTTACAAATGTTTCCCTCCAGAGGCTGTCCTAACTTACATTCTCAGAGGCAGAACATCAGCTATGAGAGCATTGTCTTTGCCCTGAGAGCCAACCCCAGGGTCGCTTCATGTCCAGCTGGAGCAAATTATTATATTTTCAGATATGTTTCTTGCCATTAGAAAAAACTATACTTACCTTTGTGCCCCCCCCCCCCAAATTATTTGACAGTTCCTGGAAACAATCCAGATAAGTGGTTCTCAACCTTTCGGTCAGGACCCCCAGGGTTGCATGATCCTTTCACAGGGGTTGCATATCACACATCCTACATATCAGATATTTACATTAGGACTCACAACAGTGGCAACATCACAATGATGAAGTAGCAACATAACAGTTTTACCACAACATGAGAAACTGTATTAAAGGGTCTCAGCATTAGGAAGACTGAAAATCACAGATGTAGATTTTCACAACCCAGAGGCTAGGCTGATACTTATCTAGTGAGGATAGGAGAGTAGAGTGGTCTGCTCAGCCTCCTACTGTGCACAGGACAACAACCTTTCATCAAAAAGAAGTGTAGAACGCCTCCATTACTAGGGTCTTAGAGCATCTTCTTCCCTTCATCATCCAAAATACATCTTGCAAAGATCTACATTTTTCAGAGTAAAGTATGTGCCAAATACATATAATAAACTCACTTCTGTTGTCATTTCGGGGCTTTTTGTTTCTTTCTTTCTTCCTTCCTTTTTTTCTATTACAACACCCCAAATGTCACAGTGATTTGCAGGAATAGGGAACCTTGTTTGTATTTTTGCCCTGAATCTGTGGAACAGAGCGGCACTCAGATTATTAAATAAATGCATAAGTAGTAACCATCTTACCTGATTGTCTTTGACTTAAAGATCATTTTCCTTTTAATCAAATCCCATTCTATTTTACACTTAATCCTCTTTTCTCTTGAGTTGAAATGACCCTTTTTCTTTAAATTTACACGGGCAATTTTTTTTCTTAACTTTCAGACAGGAGTCACCAATTGAATTAGAAATAGTGTTCTACTGAGTTGAATATCTATAAAGTATGTTTTATTGCCACAGCACTAAGTTTTTAATCACTTAACTGTTGTTCTCATTTATAGCCTATGATTGAGGTTGTCTTGTCTCTTTAAATGAATTAAAGCTCCTCAGGGGACAAAAGCAAAGCATGTTTGCATTCCTGATGCCTAGCAGTGTTTTACCAGCAGGAAGGCAAGGCTGTGCTAGTGTGTGGGCTCCCTCACCTCTCCTCCCTTCTTTTTTCCCTCTCCCAATCCTCTTTTTCTAAAAAAAATCTATTTAAGTGTCTTCTCAACTCACAAGCCAATTCCAACAATTCTAACCCTAGCAAAGAAACCTACCCATTCTTGAACACAGGGCACCCCAGATTCTTTCTCAAGAACAGTACATCCCAGGTTCTTCTTTCAGACACACAGAGCAAAGGGACTCCACAGCAGAAGAAGCTGGGAGCTAGGGCCATTTCCTGGCAGTCTCTTCAGGGGTTTCTGAGACTTTGAAAAAAGGAGTGCCATGAGCTCAGCTAGCTGTACTGCTTCCTCTTCACAACATCTCTTTTCATCACTGCCAGTATTGCCCTCAGACACTTTCTCATTCATCCATCCAAAGGCTCCAGCATGAGAACCAGAAGAGGGGCTCCTCACTGTTGTTGCTGGACACAAGCTAGAGGCAGAAATCATTCCTAACATTCTGCCCACTGAGCTGCTCACCTCAGCTCCAGGAGAATGACTTTGCCAAAAGGAAAGCAGTCTGAAGGCTTCATTTTAATTAAGATGTGGATAGTTGAGGACCACGGATGGGGGAGACAGGTGGAAACAAAGGAGGACCAGCAAGATCAGCAAGGGAGAAGGAAGGACTGGGATGTTGTGCAGGAGGCTGAGTGGTGTGCTTCACTGCTGCTAAATATATCCTGCAGAAAGTCGGGGTGGAAGGCAGCTTTGATCATATCTAACTTGGGTTTTTAAAATGCAAATGCAAAAATGCAAATACAGACTGCTGGGTTGACTTCCATTAGCTTGTTATTTAACTACTGCTTAGCCCTGAATCCCCCTTGCATGATTTTTGCAATTAAAATAAGCTTACAATTGAAGCACTTCAAAGCTGAGTTGCAAAAGAAGAAAAAACACCAACCTGTGAGTATCTTTCAGACAAGCCAAGAAAATGCTTGATTAAACAAGGTGTCAATAGACACCTTAAATCAAGGAGTCAGCTCGATTAAACAAGGTGAAAATAGAAAACAGAATTGTTGCAAATGCTTATTCTCAAGAATTCAAATTAAAAAAATAAATAAAACATCCTTTAGGAATTTTTAAATGCTGTTTTTATCCTGCATTTAAATTGTGGCTGGTTTTAGCCACAACTTAATCCAGAGGTAGATTTCTCAGGATTACTAAAATCACAGCTTTTGATTTTGCTGACATAAGGTTCAGATATCTCCTTGCTACCATGATCTAAAAAGAAGAGTGCCCTGAGGGACTTTCCAACCAATGCGGCGCTCAACCCTAAGACCCACCCCATGGAAGAAAGTCAGCTATTAACAATACTCTGCTATGCTTGCTGTCAGGAGCCTATCAGAGTTGTCCTCTGAGGAGCTCTACCCAGCAAGGGTTCTAAACAGATGCTGAGATTCATAGCCAAACATTGGGTGAAGCATAGGGAATCCAGTGGAAAAGTGGGGATGCAGGGGAGGGGGAGGGAAGGAAAGGACCTTGACTTGACAAGAGCTCCAGCAGAGCCAACGAACCGGGGCCTAAAGGGGCCTACAGAAACTGAAGCACCAAGGGCCATGCATGGACCAGACCTAGGCCCTCTACATATATGAAGCTGATGGGCAGCTCAGGCTTCATGTGCAGCCACTAGTTAGGGCATTGGAGGTATCTCTCATGGACTCTGTTGTCTGCCTTTTGATCACTTCCCCCTGATGGGACTACCCTGTCAGGCCACAAAGGAGGACAACAAACACAGTCCTCAAGTGAGTAAGAGCTGGGATGGGTGGATAGGGGGCTCCCCTATTCTGAGGAGTAGGGGAGGAGTGATGCAGGAGGGAGGGTGAGCCTACGACCTGGATATAAATTGAATAATTAAATGAGTTTTAAAAATAATTTTAATTTAAAAAAGAAGAGTGCTTACTGGTGTGCTGATTTCAAGTGAGCAGGCCACGTCTTCCAGATGGCCATCTTTAGATGAGAGCCTGAGAAAACATATAGTAAACTCATTTAAATATTGACATAAACTTATAAAGTACATTGCACAGTTTCTTCATAGGTGAGTTTTGACCAATGACTATTAACTAATGACTTTAAGGTCATAATAACCTACTATTTCTTCTAAGTGCCATGCTCAATTGTACTCGCCTTATTATTTTACTTAAGCTCTCTCACACTCTTTAAGGCAGGTAAATTCTATTAATTGGCATTTTCCTGATGCATCTGAAAAGATCCATGCACCGTGATGGGAAGACTCCCGATGGTGGTCAGAGGCACTATTCTGGCACTCTTTTCTCTGCTGAAAGGTGCTGGAAATGCTGTCTGGACCTTTCCCTAAAACAGGTCATGAAATCTCCCATACAAAAAAGCATCTTTTCTGGCAGGTTAGAGCAGCCTTGTCATAAGAGAGAGGGGTTCCGATGTTAGCTGATCTTCTTTATCCTGCTATCTCCCATGACCTGCCAGCCTAGCAAGAAAGCTCAGGCTTAGTCATTTCTTCAAGTCTTCATTTATCTGTATTTTTGAATTTTTACTTATTAGTATGTATATGTGTGTGTGGTATCTGTAGACACAGGCGCATGTGTATGGAGGTCAGAGGAGGCATTTCTCTCCTTCCACTTTTACATGGGTTCTACGGGTTAAACTCAAGTCACCATGCTTTCATGGTGATCACCTTTACCCACTGAGCCAGCTTGGCAGCTCTTTTTTTTTCTTCACATTTTAGGAAGGTTCCTCCTCTGTCATATGAAACATTCATTAGATTCATGTGCACATGTATTTTAATACTCTGCCTTCTGTCAGTCAGATTTACAGGCAGTATTAAAAAATTAGTAGATTTTCTTTCCCTCCTCTATAATGGGGATGATCCCCTTAAAAACACCTGCAAGCAGGTGTGCACACAGGTGTGTGTTTCTAGATAGAGGGCCCAGAATTTTCATCTTCTTGGAAGAGGTGTGGCCTTCCAGATGTGCAGACTGGATTAAGGAGGGCAGCAGTGTCTGGAGTCCTAACTTAAACTGTCTAAGTTGATACTGGAATTAAAAGGTTGTATTTTTCACAACTCTTAACCAAATCAGCTGTCCCTCCTCCGGCCTGATAATGCTCCTTGCCCTGGTTACTAAGCTCCATGCAAAAGTAGCCAACTGTGGGAACCTGGGGGTCACACATGTGTCTGTATTTTAATCCAGTCTCAGCTATTTATTGCAAATGCCATTTCCTAGGATCCCCACCTGCAAAGCAGAGCTCGGAGCAGGACAGTTGCCAGGCATTATTCTGAGGATTAAACAGGTTTGACACTTAAATATCTGTGTGGATGCAAAGCACAGCTCTTTTCTCAGAATGAACAGAAGATATATTATACTGAACCAAATGGGAGTGGACATAGCCTGGGATAAGGACTCACACTTTCCTGAATGACAGGTTCTAATGTGAAAGTAGTTGCATGAGCTGTTAATAGTCATAGACCCAAAGAAAATCAGAAATTGAGGCGTTTGCCAGTTACATTGGTGGGGACAGTAGGTATGTGAGTTACAGCAAAGTGAAGAAATCTGGTCTACGGACTTTGGGTGCTGTCCAATGAAGATCTTAGGTTGGGATGATGGAAGCTAGCCCAAGATAATTTTGTCTGGAGGTCTCCCACACTGCAGCTCCCTGCAAACATGTATTGTAATCAACAGTTTATGACGCTTAACAAGGGTGCAGCTTTAATCCTAGAATCTTCATCCATTTTCCCCAGATGGCCTCACAACATGACAGTTGTGAGTGTGAACACGTAGTGTTTTAGGATTTACAGTGGCACCAGGCAGGCTCATTATTAGAATCTGTAAAGATGAGGTGGCAAGAGAACAGCCCTTGGGAGAAATAGCTGGTAAGGTTTTGTTCTCTTGGGCTTCCTTGCAAAATTGTTATATAGCCTGAAGAGCTGGCCCTGAATCTTCCATCCTATGCCCTGGAAATAAGATGAGTCTTTGGTAACTTTATGATTAGACACACAAGCTGTCTAGACTAAAGGATGTAGACATGCTGGGCAGAGGGAGACAGAACAGACTTGGATATTGGAAGAGTGGCAGGAGAAAGGGTTAAATGAGGAAACAGGTTCTGACAAACATTCTGATATGAACTCTGTGATAAGAATGTGCTAAAGCAAGTCAGATTCCATCTAAGAACTAAATAAATAAACACACCACTGGCCAAACTGAAGGGTGGAAACTGTCCCCAGAAAGAACACCCACAACCACCATTTCCAGGGCATTAAAGATGGCTGATCAAAAAGGACTCATGCTAGCACCTAGACCCTGCTGAAGTGGATCACCTCTGTGGCCCACCACTGGGTGCCAAACTGTCACCACAAAGCAATTATCCCTTCAAAAAGGGTAAAAAAAATGGTTTATTCTGAATGAAATGAGTGACCCTGGCCTGGGAATGTGAATTTAGGTTGGACCAATGACATGCTCCAAAATAGAAAAGTCATAAAGATATTTACCATATACATTGGTGAGGACATTAGATAGGCAGGTTACAGCAAAGTTAGAAAGTGTCTTTATAGATTTTATATAATGTCTGATAACAATCTTAGCTTTTAGGATAGTGGAAGCTAAGGTGTTTTTTTTTTTTTGTTTTGTTTTTTTTCTGATAGTTACAGACATGTTAGGTCTGTGCAGTGATGGGAAGGAGTGGCATTGGATTCCAAATAGTCCAAGATAGGTTAATTGTGGATCTTCATCTTTCCAACTTTCTAACAAGTTCTAGTAAGCTTTGTAGAGTCCTCAATATAGGGGTTGGTTGGTTGTGTGTGTGTGCATGTGTTTGTGTGTGTGGTGTTGTTTTTCTGGTGACTTTAGTTCATACTTGGAATGTAGAAAGTAATAAATGTTTGCTGTACTTTGTAGAATAATTCTAACCTGTTGGGAATTTAGGATTCATGTTCAGATTGTGTTTGATAAAGGTAAAGATGCTTGAGGTCTTTACACTCTATCATCTCTTGGCTTCTGCCGAGTCCCACTTTCCATGGAATTCAGTGATACACAAGGCCATTGTCTCATTCTTCTAGAAAGCCAGTAAATGGGAGAACCTGTAGGGGAAATGCAGCTTGCTCCTTGTCAGCCTCTTACTGAAGCAGCAGAGTTTGTTTTGTTTTCTTCTGTTTTGCTTTGCTTTGCTTTGTTATTACTATAAAGTGCACCCATGCTGCCCATCCTTTTTGGCCAGGCAGCCTATTTCTCTTCTGCTTTAGACAGAGGTACCTTAGACACATGCCAAAGGCAAGAGCCCAATCAATGCCCAACTAAGGAGCTATTAGTGCTGGGCTTTTTAAAGAAAGAATCGTGGGCTCTTTGCAATCTGTGGGTATTTCTACAGGTAGAATCATCTGTACACAAAGCCAGGCTTGGCAGCATGAGCTCAGCTGCATGTGCCAATGACAGAGGCAAAGGCCAGCAGAGAAAGGGGTGAGACAACCTTACTGAGTGGTGTCAGGTCACTGATAGCCCCTAAACTCCTATCTCAGTCACTAGAAGTCTAAAATCAGCTGTCAGAGAACTGAAGGCTGAGGTTCCTAGAACACTGAGTGTGTCATTAAAGAAGCATGCCATAGGCCTACGTCCCAGGCTAGAAAAGCAGCCAAAGGTAATAGCTGCCCGAGGGGTGCTGGCTTCTGCTTGTCTTGCAGTGTCATCCTGTTGGTCAGAAACCCAGGCCTCCTATGTTCTTCCTGCCTCATGCTTTTCCCACCACCCAACACCTCAGGTTTGGAAAAACTCATGAAGGGCTGAGGTACTTTGCTGCCTGCCTTATTAAGTGTGGGTGTCTGTTATGAGAACAGGGGGTTGACCTACCTTCAGCAAGAACCATAAGTAGTTTAACAAACATCCTTCTACTTTGATGTGTCCTATCACTAATTCTACATCTGTGTCCCCTGACCTCTTTCCTCGCTTCAGCCTTGCTGCCTGGGCAAATTAACAAGTTGCTACACATTCTTGTGTTATTTAGCTGTGGGTCCTCTCTTGCTTCCATTGCAACAGTCTTTACACCTCTTAGCATTTTACAGAATAATTTTTTTTCACAATCTAGGATTAAAGCTTAAACATTATGCTTCTTAAATATCCATACGGTGCTTAATGTGTCTAAAGATACCATTTGTTATAAGTGCTGAAGCCAAGGCCCCAATAAGCTATTACTTACCTGAGTACACAAATAGAGCTGCATAGCAAAACTGATTTCTGAATTCAGAGAGGCTGTCTCAAGTCCATCTTTGTGGGTACCAGGTCAGGCCACCCACAGAAGACTAGAAATTAGGCAGGAATATCCGCTCTGTCAGCACTTAGAACAAGACCCTCAGACTCAGATAATAGGACTCTCCTAAACTTAAACAAGAAGGCACCAAGGGCCCAATCATTTGGAACATCTGTGCCTATGATAATGTCTTCTCCATGCCACCTAGTCACTGGGAATATAAATGATATGAAAGGAGGAATAGGAGACACAGAAAAGAGGGCTTTAATTGAGAAAAGGGGCTATACAGAACAAGAATAAATAACCCTAAGGATGTTTGAAAAAGCCTTAAGGGGAAACATTTTCTTTTTTTAAAAATATATAACTCTGTATATGTTTGCCAAACCGGACAGACAATGCTCTTCAATGAACAAAAGCCCATCTAACAAGAATACCATAGTAGCATGCTTGAGAAGCCTGTATTCAAGTTGTTGGTCAGGGTGGAGACTGTGAGAATCCCAAAACATATAGGTAGTTTCTGTGCCCTTAGCGGCTTCCCAGGGGTTGACCAAGTCCCTACTGCTGAAGACAGCAGGTGACTGGACACAGGACTTGGAGAATTTGAACTGGATCTGATCTGAGGGTGTAAGGAGGGGTGTGACGTAGGAGAAGTTATAGAGAGAGGACAAAAAAGTGCTACATGACAGGAGTTACAGGAGGATGTGACATGGGAAGAGTTATAGGAGAGGACCCAAGAGGGGTTATAGTGAAGAAAGGAAAAGGAGAAATGATGCACTTTTATTTCAATTAAAATAGAATAACCTTTTTTAAAAAAAAAAAAAAAAGCAGAAAAGAAATCTGAATTTTTATGAGCTGCCTTTTGTGTGACTTCTCCTGGGAAGATAGGGACGAACATCTGTGAACAGGGCAAAGGCATCAGACCAAATAAAAGATTCCATCCACGTTCAATGTGATGAGCCAGTGATTCTTCCGGGATGCCACAGAGGAACATGGGTGACTCAAAGCCACTGCATCACCAAAAAGCCTGCCCAGGTGTGGTGATGGCTCTGCATCCCTGAAGATCCCTATGTACCAGCAGCTCCACTGGACAGTCCCTAGCAACTGCTTCTCTCATCTACGGAAGGGGACTTGTAGCTTTGTGGGCTTCCTGAACCTTGTAAGTCCTGAGACTTTGAAATTTTGTTTCCTAAGTCTTAGGAACTTCCCTCCCTTGCTCTGCTGGAGGGGATGCTCCGATTAACTCTTAATTATTAGGAAGAAATAGCTACACAGCAGATCTTTTTAATTCAAGAAAGCAAAAAAAAAAAAAAAAAAGCAAGGGCAAAGGGGAAAGTGAAGAAAGAAAAGAAGATAGTGGGAAGCGAAGATACTGGGAGGGAGGGAGAGAGAAAGAAAAGGAAAGGGGCCAGAAGGAAGGAAGGGAGATGGAAACTCTAGGGAAGGATTCATTCTATCCAGATGTTGCCTTTTGTGCGAGCGTTGATGTTGTCTGTTTTCTTTGGCGTTGTTGAGACCTAGTCCTGTACCCTAAGCTAACCTGGAGCTCACAATCTTCTGCTCTACTCTCCCAAGTGCTGGGATCAGGGTGATGCTTAAACTACATGTTTGTACTTTAATGTCTGTTTGATATGGTAGAAACAATAGCTTCTACCGTTTGGTGGAAAAGGAGGAAAAAGTGGGGAGCATTTCAGAGCTTGGATGCTATGATGGGTCCATTAGCAGTTAATCGAGACCAGTATCGATTGCTTCTCTACTAAGGGATTTAGGGTTAACATGTGTTAGCTGATCAGTCTTGTCTTTTCCTCTTTAGTCTTAAATTGATGGATAATTTGACCTCTGTTAACAAAACTAATGAAAGGAATCACATTTCAGTATGAAGCTGACACTACAAATGAGAAATGGAAATAACACAATGACTGCTGAAAATGTTGTGAGCTCTTTTTTTTTTTTATCGGAGTCTTTTAACTTTCAGATGACAAACTTCAAGCCGTTGCTATTTTATATTTCTACTTGGCACACTCATTTCTTGGATACAGCCTCATGACACAAAAGACAGGCTGTTCTCCTAGTTTTATGAGACCTACCAGCTTTGCATAGCAGGTATCCAAACTTTAATAGTCTAAATGTGGATTATAGGTACACACAGTTTAATAAATAAGACATCATCATTTTCTTATTTCCCCAAACAATGATTTTTATGTTTTCATTAATATTTAAATTCATAAATTAAAATATCCCATCACTCTGGAGTTTGTCAGGGATTTAATAAAGTCCATTTTACAGGGAAACATCATCAGCTTACGTTTTTTAAGTAGAAGATCCTGCCATCTATCCTGTGGAGGGAACAGAAAATAATCCAACCTCTCCTTCCTGGCTTCCTGGGGTTCATAATATCCATGGAGAAATGAGGCATTAATACAAGAAACAACTAACTGTACTAAGTGGTATGTGAAAATTACAATTCAAAGAACAATGATGGCCAACCTGTGAATGATCTTAAATAAAGACTATGATTCAATGCTTTAGAGGCTTTTTGAGAGAAAATTAAATTCAAATTGCAGGACACAGGGCATTTTCAAAGGATGAGGGAGGTGGAGAATTAGAATTAAGGCCCAGTGATCACAAATGCAGGATAAGAAGAAAAGCAGCTGTAGTGTTGTACCTGGGAGCATTCCCGTGAGAAACAATAGAAAGGGGAACCCTGAGAAAGGGCATCAGCGTGCAGACAACAAAGGCTGAAGCTGGATAAAGATTCAGCATATGAATGTAAATCAGTTAGAGAAATACGTTTGATTTATCCTGAGATTTCTCATGATAGTGGACCAGCGAAATAACTAGAGGTAGAGGAGGTAGAGTTCTCTGTAAATAGAATTTTGACTGAGCATTTGATGATGAATCTTCTAGTGTGAGCTTGACTGTGTCTACATAATTGTGTATGCCCTCCACCAAAACCTAGGGAAAACAAAAAAAAACAAATAAACAAAACAAAAAACCTTTTATTGCTTATAAAAATGGTAAAGCTTTTCATTTAAAAAAATTCTTGTCCCAACTAAATTTGACTTTGTCTCATCTCAGTAGTCTGCAGCCTCATTTAAGAGTGTGTAGGTTGTTGCATTATCCAACCTATGGAAAGAGGCAGGGCTCTTGAATTGTACAGCTTTAGAGATCTGCAGAAATCATGTGGTCAATTGTACCAGTGAGGTAATCGGGAGCCCAGAAAATGAAGTGATGAGCTTGAAGTAACCACCTGCTTGTAAGAAAGATAACTTTAAATAGTCATCACCACTTGGTTATTTTTCCATAAGAATGAATATACATCCTCTTTTCTGTGCCTGGATTTGCTCATTTAACCATGTTTGAGAAAATTCTTGCCAAGGGATTGTTATGCCTTTATTTTCATGGTTATGTTACCTATCCTTTGAATGAACACAGCATTTATCCATTTATCATTCGATTGATAGAGTCTACCTCATCAAGTCAGGGATGTGCTTTAACAACTAAATACCTTCCTTACAAAGCTAAAGTGAGAGCTTTTGTGCCTGAAACAATTAAGATTCTTTCTTACACATCAATCTTTGCAAGTGTAGTTGGTGTAAAAAAAAATCTCAGTGTACTTTTATCTGATGACTCGCCTTCATTTCTTAAGCCCATTGGTTTCTTGTTAACTTTGCATTCTCATTCTTTTACTCACTTTTTACAACTGATTATCTGGTCCCCTTTAAATTTTAAGGGCTTTTGGTACAATGTAGATATTTCCAAATGTCTTCCAATTTTTGCAAACATGTTTTTCTCAAATCTGTAGTCTAAAATATATTTTAGGGAATTTTTGTTACACAAAAGTTTTGCATTTCACCAAGCTATCCATGGTTTTTCTTAATTTATGTCTTCTAAGATCATACTATTGTAGTACACTGATGGTCCCTAGATTGTATTTCTTACTTGATCTTTATTTATATCTTACATTTTAATGCTGTAGTTCATATAAATACATCTGGAATTTTTTCACATAAAACATGAATAAAAAACAAACCCTCCTTTTCTTGTAGATAATTTATTAGTCCTTTCTATTATATCTGTTAGACTTAAAATGCCTCATTTATCAATGACTAAAATCCCAGTTACATCCATACCCATTTCTGGATACTCTGTTGTAAAGATTCCCGATTTCCTCCCACCTTGCCCAGTACTTCATAGATTTAGTTCCAGTAGCACTACAGGGTTTTTATGATTCTAACAAATCAGATTTTAATGATGACTTCTGAAGTCGTTATGGAAGATAGTCATATTAAAAACTCACTCAATAGACATCACTGGGATATGGGAAGAAACTAACCAGTCAAATAGTACAGTTTGAATATTTTTTCAAAGTCTTTCTACCTCAAGTGGATTTTTATATCAACAGATATGAGGCATTTTTGTTGTGGGTTTCTTGTGTGTGTCATTTTGTTGTCATTTGCTTGCCTGCTTTTCAGTCCTAGGGACTTAACCTATGTCCACTGCACATTCTAGAAGCTGCTCTGCTACCGAGCTATGCCCCTAACCCTTTTCACACCTTTTAAGGTCTCACTGCCTTGCCCGGAATTACCTTCCCCTTCTACTCAAGCTCAAGCAGGCCTTGAACTTGGGACTCTCCCACCTTTGTCCTCTGAGCTCTGGGAAGATGGGCTTGTACCACCAATCTAGTTTCAAGCAGGAAATGAGCCTATGTGTTCTTACAAAGAAAGGAGCCTATGTGATCTTATAAAAGTGCAGTTCAGTGTTTTTTTTTTTCCTCCTAAAGAGGTATGCAATATTAATTGTCATGTTTTCTTGATTCCACAGGCCAGTTCTTCAGAGGGCTCATCCCTGTATCCCTCTGAGTTCCAACTACTTCCTAGTGGAAAGCATACTTGGAACAGACACTGGAGTGCTGGTGGAGAGAAGTCCCATGGGGACTGTACCTGACCCTCTAAGAGTGACTAAAGCGTCTATAGTGGCAGCTTCTGGAAAGGAAGAGCTGCAGAGTGTCTCACCACAACCATCTCAGGCAGATAAGAATGCTAGTGGCATTGGCAATGTCCCTGTAGAACTCAGCCACAGGCTCAGTGCAGCTGCTGAGACCCTGATGCCTGAGTCCAGCCAGGAAGACATGGCATCTCCTGATGTCCTCAATGAGGTAGAGCAAGCATGTTCTGCACACAACACTCCTGATGACTCCCAGCTTCAAGGAAGAAAGGAGTCAGCAGTACCAGGCTGTGAACCTACTTCAGGAAAGGTACTTATATCTGCACCAGTTTCAACACCAGCCATTCAGCACACTGACCATGCCATCCCAGGTGACCCACGAAATTCTAACACCTGCCCAGTACCTGAAGATTTCTTGGTGAAATTAAAGGCAAACTCAAACAGTGAGAAACCTGAAGAGTCAAGTTGTCCTACCCGGGTCACATGTTACAGCAGCAAAAATCAAATGCTCTGTGATAGTCCTTCTCCAGAAAAAGGCCAGGGAATTGTGCAGGCTCCAGATACATCAATGGGGGCTCACTCATCCCCGTCTGCAGATGGACCTGAGGGGGAAGGGCAGAAAGCCATCAGTAATATCACAGTGGGGTCCAGTGAACCTCAAGCAAAAGAAGTATGCACAGAGAACCAACAGCCCTCTGCTACTACCTTGTACACCGTAAATGAAAGGTCTGAAAACCCTCTACTATCCCTCCTCACCAGTAGAGATGCCACATGTTCTCCAGATGCAAAGAAGATGCTGCTGTCAGCACAACAACCGCTGTCAAGGTTCAAGGAAGCCAGTACAATGACCTGCCAAACTGAAAGCGAGGCTAAGGATGACCCTGGCAGAGCTTGTCAAGACGCCGAAGTACAAGCAGTGGCTAGTGTGGAGAGCAGATCTGTCTCTACCAGTCCCAGTATTCTCCCTGCATTCTTAAAGGAAATCCAGGCTCCTGAGCACGAGATTGGCCAAGAGCAGTTGCGTGTAATTTGCTATAGCAAGGGCAGTGAAGGCCATTTGTTGGAACTCTCTAACAGCATGGAAGACCCCCAGGAGTCAAGGCAGTGTCCTGTCATTGTACCACAGGTGCACATCCAGGCAGCTGCTGATGTTCCTGCAGTTTTCAAAGGGGCGTGCAAACTAGGGAACCAAGCAGCTGAAGCCCTTAAATCTCCACTGATCCACGCAGCCTGCAATCAACACCAGAGTACAGAGGGAGATGGGTGGTCTTCAGCAAGCAGAGAGGCAACCTCCAGACAGCTTACAGGTTCTAATCCTGGCTCCCAGAAAGCTAGCTCCATTGACCAGATTTCCCTCATGGCAGGAAATCAAGCTGAGATAAGTCATGGGCTGGGGAACTCTGAACCCACGCCACCTGATTTTATAGTGAAAACTACAAATGACCACAAAACAGAGCCAGGCTGCAAACTGCCTGACCCCCAGGGAGGTGCCAACAAAGAGGACCAGCTGGAGAGCTTGGACCCAACTGATAAAAGAGGTACAAAGGAGGAGAAGCCCGCTTCTCCTCTTATTGTAAAAGAGCAGGCACCTGCAGCCACCAGCACCCTACATGCCAAATCCCTACTGCTAAATCCTAAATCCCAAGGAAATGAAGCTGCAGCATCAGAGGTCAGTCTGGCCCCCTCTCCAGGGAGGAAGAACCAGCAGAACACCTTGGAAGAACACAGACAGACCAAGACAGTCACGAGCCTGAGCCTGCCGTCCGATGGCACAGGTGACTCCAGTCCAGGCTCTGGCAAGAGGACCCCTTCTCGCTCAGTCAAGGCCAGCCCGCGCAGAGGAAGCCGGGTCAGCGAGTTCCTGAAGGAGCTCAACGTGACAGCAGCTGTTGCCCAGGTGGGACTCACACCTGGCGAGAAGAAGAAACAAGTTGGTGCAGACTCCAAACTGCAGCTGAAACAATCCAAGCGAGTCAGGGATGTGGTGTGGGATGACCAGGGCATGACCTGGGAAGTGTATGGTGCCTCCTTGGACCCAGAGTCACTGGGAATTGCCATCCAGAACCATTTACAAAGACAGATTAGGGAACATGAGAAGTTAGTTAAAACACAAAGTGGCCAGACTCGAAGATCTATTTCCTCGGATTCTTCTTCAAATAAGAAGCTCAAGGGGAGACAGCAGGGTGTTCTGCAGTCCATGCTGCAAAACTTGCGGCGCCCCAACTGCTGTGTCCGCCCCGCCCCGTCTTCTGTGCTGGACTGAAAGGGAACAGCACTGCCGTATGAGTTGTGTTTTCCTTGTGACTATCCATGTCAAAGCTTAGAAGTCGGAATTTCTGTTTTGTTTTCAGTTTGTTGTTTTCTGGGAGACCTGGGAGTAAAAGCAACTATTAAGGTTAAGAATTAGCTATTATGAAGTATTGGCTCCTCCATTAAGTAAAATGCCAGTTCACGTTGATAGAAAGAACACTAGAGGTGAGGCAAAGCTTGCTGATGGTCTGCACCCCTAATTCAGAAAAACGATTCTCCTCTGAGGTGTTTTCATACATTATTGTTTGCACACATACACACACGAGCCATCTGCTGTGTTCACCTCCGTCTATCATAGAGAGGTATTTCCACCAAAACATCTGCTTTATGTTAAAACTAGCAATACCACTATTAGCAACACAGAAAATTTCTAGTCTTACTGAAATGAGGATGCTAGTCTTACTGAAGTCAGGATGCTAATACCACAGAAGCTTAAGTATTTTATAAACCTTAATGTGAAAAACTGATACAAATTTGATCTATTCCTGCTACAAGTAAGATGAAATGAAAGTATTCAAAAGTGTATAAAAAGAATATCAATTGGCTATAGGCATCTGAAGCTAACCCTTTTTCTGTGAACAAGTTATTGTTAGAAAAATTAGCTCCAAGTATGAATACTGCCTGCACCAAACATGAACTGATGTCCGTACATTTTCCTGCATTGAAACCAAAGGGCATCTCTGTCCTTTTGACCAAATTAAAGCAGTATTTTCTTACACTAGAGGCAGTGTCTACGACCATAGTCATAAGATTAAGGATAACAGTAAATTTTGTGTTGTAAATGTGTCTATGGCAACAGTTTCTGATTGCTTAAATGTACAACCTAGATTCCTTCAGATTTATCACTTTAAAGAGACATACCTCAGAGATCTTCATGAAACAATGGTTTGAGCTCTAGGTGGCCATGTTCCCTCGCTGGTTTCTACGGAAGGATAGACATGGAAAAGGGGAAGAGGTTGGGGCGCTGAGCTGGGGTCAGCAGCAGCTTGCACACTGGGGTAATGTAGAGAAGGAGCATGGCAAAGGTTTAGGGAAGGCCTTCCTTCCAGCACTCCTGGTCCAGACAGTGCTAATCTGAAGGCTGCAGGTAACACTTCAGACTAAGGTATGGGAGAAAGAGCAGCAGCTAACTGCCTTTGCTGAAATCACTCCCAACAAGCTAGAAAAGAGGGCCTGCCGTGTGTTTTTTTTTTTTTAGAGACTCAAATATCAATGGTATAGCCAAATATCTATTTTGATTTTTTTCAGTTTATTTCTGTTTTATAGATTATAAACATAAAATTATACCTGAGCTCTAGGACCTGAGCTATATTGCATTTGATTTCTATGAGAGCAATTTAACTGTGTATGTAGCTGCATAAGTAGGCCACAGTGACAGCACCCTCTGAGTTGGAGAATGATAATTACAGTGTTATACTTGGAACTTATAATGAATTTTTTAATAAGGTATATTTTCAGTTTCTTACTAATTGTCCTCTATTAAGGATGCTTTATAATATAAAAATTACTGTCAAATTACTGATCAAATTGCTATATTAATGATTAGAGATTTAGTATAAAATTCTCTCTTTTAGTGTAAGTACTCATTTGTCTCAGACACCCTTGCCGGGACTTTATTTGTCTCCTACCTTGCACACACTGGAGCCTTCTGTCATACTTTGGCACCCATGCTGTGTACACACAAGTAACTCCCTGCATACACAGGAGCAGCTGTCCTTGGGTCTCTCTCCAGATGGGGGCCCCTAGAAGTGCTCTAACAGGATGTTCCTAGATTCAAATAGGAGAGAAGAAAGAATTCTGGTTAGTACTAAGGTTGTGGGTTTAGAGTAAAGATAGAATGCATACATAGTTGAATGAAACGGAGGCCTGAGAATTTTGTCAGCATCTGTCCCAAATTCAGTAATTCAAAACTGTTCAGTTTGGTGTGGTGCCTATCAAATCAAAACCTTAAGAAGAAATATTTCATTAATAAATTTGTTTTTCTTTGGTACCAGAACTAAATTCTTCATTTCTACAAGACTCTAGGAACATCACAAAATGATATAAAGAGCTTTTTGCTTTGTTCCTTTTGCATCATACAGAATTGAGAAGAAATGCTTCACCAAATGGCACTAAGCTGGGAACCTGTTCAGGTGTTTGTATCATGGTACCTACTCTTAGCAAAACCCCTAAGTCCGTGACATAGCATTCAACCCTAACCTTCAGAACATCACTGGGACCTCTTGCCTTCTTCATCCAGGGGGACACACAGTGGCTTTCCTGGCAGACTTTTCATTACTTTCTGTTCTTGCTTTATCTGTGTGACATACAATGGTTTGAGAGTTATTTGTGTCTATCCTTAATTTCTTTCACGTGTCATTTAGGCCTTCCTAATACATCTTGAAATATAGATAGTAAATGTTTTATTAAAGAAAGAAATAGAAAATATTTCTGGCATCAGTAATAAAAGAAGTGAGAACTCAGGGTTTTGAAGTACATTTACCATTTACAATGTAAAGATGTTATACCACTTACCAAGAAAACACTAGAATTCTTATTTAAACTGTCATTGTTCTATGACCAGGGGACAAACACCCCAGCTTCCATTGAAATTTGTTCATTGTGAATAATTTTATAAGAACATCTTTTTGAATTTGATTTGCTGACATGGCCACCTATGTAACATATAATAAAATACTGATCAGTCTTTCATTTTGAACCAACAGCATAAGATAAATATTTTGTAGTGTCAAAGTTAGCCAGAAGCCTGTGTGTATGTATGTTCAAAATGAAATAGTTGTAAAATGGATTCATATGGTTTTTTACCATGACAAGTTCTGCTATGCTGAATGTAATTTGATCTTTGATGATTTTTTTGTTCTTCACAGTCATCCAATGCGCACTATTTTGGATATCTGTGTTTCCTGTGTTATAGCTTAGGTATAAAGCTGAAGTCAGTTGGACTGAATGTGCATGTGAAGCCTTCACTTAGAGGTTGGCCTTCGGAACCAAATCCTGAATAGGATCTTGCTGTCTTAAAGCAGAATGATAAGAATAAGGAAATTGCCAGATGTTTGGATCTTAGAGTCTAAGGTTTTGCTGTTCCCAGTTTGTGCTGTTTTGCTTTCTTTGGTGATACTCCATCATTCTGGCGTGGTGTATATACTATACCAAAAACAGAACACATGTGGATTTCAACTTTTAATAGTAGGGGGTGTGTGAAAGTGTGCTTTTAACGTTACTTGTACACTTTTTATTCATTGTTACATTTACTACAGATACATGAGAAATCAGTTTCCTTTTACTTCTACAGTGAAAGTGTTTTTAAAAGACCCCATTTTAATGTGATGTAATTCACTAAATCTCTTGTCTACTTTTTCAAATCAGTATAAAAAAATGTATTAGAATTACATTTGTGTATAGTTCAATGTGCTTTTATTGAACACTGGCCACTCATGGCCTTATGTAGACTCAGATTTACTAATCTACAATGCTGCCATGGAGATGAGGCTGTCAACTCTCTCCTGCTTTGTTCTTAGTGCTATGTGAAAAATAAGCTTTTGAATTCCCCAGTGTGGCGACACAGTGAATGAGCTTAAGTGAGCTGACAACATTGTCACTGCCACTGCTTTGTCTACACGGTGAATCAGAAACCCTGCTTCTGTCCATGTCAGTACCTACCCTGTCACATTTATTCATGAGCTGAGCAATTTTTTTTTTTTTTTTTTTTTTTTTTGGTTAGCTGTGTTCCTTGATGTGTGTGGTCCTAATGCAGGTCAGCTGCTGCCCCCTGGCAAGTGAAATGGGCAAATCTGTGAATCGCCTGCCATCCTTGGGACCATATCCCCTCCTAACAAAATTCTGCAAGTGATTATAAAAGTCATCTGCACAGACACATGGGCTTACGAATAACCACATAATTTTGAACATTTTTGTTAAATAGCTTTGTAAATACTGAAACAGATTTCTGTGAACTCAGTCTTACTTTTGGAACAGAACGGATTCTCTTTGGCTACAGAAATCAAATAAGTTTGATTTGCAATGGCCAAGAAAGTAAATGAAGAAGTGAGGTGGGAAGTCTCTTCCTCACAGTGATATCTGCTAGAGGTCTTTATTGCTATATTTAATGGTGAACACTCACCAGCTCAGCTACAAACTTGCCACAACCGAATAACCTCTCTCAAAGGAAATCCAGTCCATCTGTAAATGTGTGTATAAACAAACAACAGACAATCCTGAGAACACCTTGGCTGTTGGAAAAATAAACGTGATGATAATTATATAGGACATCCAAATAACAGCAGATTCAGTGAGATGAGTTGCGGGGGACAGAATGGTGCAACAAGATGTTATTAATATATTTTTTTTCTAAGACTCAGATATCTCAGAAACCAATTTGAGAATAAAGACTGTTGACCATGAATCTAAAGACAAGCAATACAGTGCCAAAAAGAGGCAGTTAGACCAGCAAGTGCATCAGCTGTGCTCATACATTATGTAATTATCGTTTGCTCCGTGAAGATCGACTAGCTCAGAGGACACATGGAGGCACAAGTTCTGCTTTCAGATGAAAGACAAGTTAGATTCCTCACAGAGAGAAGCAGTGACTATGAGCAGAGATTGGCTGGCATCGTGTCGCATGCCAGCCACACAGAAGAGGAGCCACTGAAAGTCTTGCTCACTTCACACAGAAATCAGCTTCAACCAGAAACTGTGTTCAAAAAAATAAAGACCCAATGTATAGGAATTTCTCTTCCTAGACACCAGCATGACAGATGGAATTCACTTTACTCAGCCCAGTGGACTGCCACACTTAGCAATGAAAAGCAGGCTCCCAAATGAAAAACGACTAAAACATGAGCCCTTCTAGCAAAAGAAGCCTCAAATAACGCCTTACAGAGAATTTTCTAGATGATTTATGAATACTAATTACTCATCAAGTGTCTTTCTGAGTTCAAGTTCAAAGTTAATTAGCTGCAAAGCATTAGGAATTAAGTCACATATTTTACACTTCAGGAAAAGACGCTGATGATCAACCAACAAAACGATAATTATGATGAGATGTTCTCATGATTTATAAGTGCTAGGAAGAATTAAATGGGAGAGTAAGTTTAACCTCTAGATCCCTTCAATGTGGGAATGTTGTCAGGGTTTTTCTCTCCCTTGGGAGAAAATTATAGTTTGGTTTTGGTTTGGGGATTTGTAGATTTTTTTTTACACTGCTGCTAGAATTAACTTTTATTTTAAAAATTAACCTGTTTGTTCTTTAGAGAAACTTATAAGTAGTTAAACAGCTTCTGGTTCCAGTGACTTTCAATTATGCTGTGTGAAGGTGATGTGGAGTGAGCTGCATTGGAAGAGCAGAAGGAGCTTGTCTTTGTCCAAAGGCATTCCTAATGATTTTAGTGTAGATTCACTAGCGTTCATTTCAGGCCACATCTGGGAGTAAGTCACTTTCTGTCATGTCTTAAATGATACAGACACGTTGGAAAATGGCAGTATGCTAGTCCTGCACTTCTGTCCTTAAAAAGAGGAAAGACTAATAATGCTTGCTGTAAGGGGATACCTCCTATTAGAGATGAGAAAAGTCAACCTGGCCTGAAAACTCAAGAAAACCTCTTAAGGAGCAATTACTAAATCTCTATATTTATTTACCTCTGCTGTACTAATGTGTGGAAAAATATGTTGTGCATAATACTGTAGCTGGTTGTGGTGTGTCCATAGATTATATAAGCGCGCTCAGTCTGTGAGTGATTGCTTTGCCACTTTTATGTGTTGTTTAAAAAAAATAGCATGCTATAGCTCATTTAAAGGCTGTTTCCTATCAACAAGTAGGTTTATGCAGGAAAGTTAATAAAATCAACAAAATGTGTGCGTGTGTGTGTGTGTGTGTGTATGTGTGTGTGTGTTCAGTGACAGAACTGATCCTTTTGGAAGAAGGTGAAGAAGGACTTCACTTGGTTTCTTTAGCATCCAGAAGAGAAGCCAGGATAATTCCCGCAAAGGCTGAGTGCAGTGCTCAGTACACTGGCATGTTACTAAGTATGCCAGAGCTAATTTCACATGTCATTAGTCACAAGTAAGGTCAGTTCTTTGACCACTGGGTGGACTTACATTTCTCACACATCCTCTGTGTTAACTGTGTGACAGTATGTACATACCGTGGGTGTGATTGTGTACATACCTTGTATGACTTATCTAAATTCTCTGAGCAGTAGAAGGAAAGTGGAATGAAGAAATAACTATTCAAAAGCTTCAAAATAACTGATCAATATGTATTTTCATTTTCTACACATAAAAATATATATATATAGCCAAATGTAAATAGCATATCCAAATAGATGTGCATACAAAATTCGTTTTATTTATACTATTATATTTAAATCATTAACAAAACAACTAATTATTAGCTACATCTTTCCATTTACTTTTCCTATTTTGTATCTATTGTTATTGAACTTAATGCTCCTATTAAGCGATATTACACGCAAATGGCAGCTTTTAATGTGTAAGAAAGCCCAGCCCAGTTAGTATCTCACTGAGTCTGGTAGCTGAACAGCTTCAGTGTATTAATGCTATTTTCTAAGTACAGAACCATATTTTGGAAATGACACATACTGAGGAAAACCACTTATATTTTGAAAGCTGAATTTGGACCTTTACCAATATTTATTTGCACAGCCTGACAGAAAGCTTACATTTCTGTTGAACTTATGCCTGGATTTCTTTAGTGTGTATAATCACCCAAGATAGACACAATCACATGCTTTTCTCCTGAGATTAGTAAAACAATGTGTACCCACACCAAAGAGAAATAACAGATCAAAGTGAAAACAAGTTATAATGAAATAGTACAACAAGACAATTGGGCATTCCTGCAGAAAGACTCACATACTCTGCAGAATAATACCAGGGCCAGTGCCATGCTCCAGTTAGTGGAAATGGTGAACAAAAATAGCTGGTTTATCATGGTTCTTCAGAGAATTAATCAAATTCCCCCATTTTGTCTCTAAGAAAATCTCTTGTTGAATAAAGATCTGAGACTGCCATTCTTAAAAGTTAATACAATTTGACCCTCGTTCCATGACACTAAAAATTATGTTAGCTAGTTGCTGGGCTGACAATGCGAATGAAAATACCAGAATTACCCCTTGATAGAGAATTCCACTAGGAAATTACAAACACAACCACTTTTCACTAAAGGTTAGGAATAATATTTGAATACACACTCATGGGTTAGGAAATGAATGTGTCATCTTCACACCTTAGAAATGGGTAAAGGCCATTGTGCAGACACTACATGATGATGGTAGGTGGCCAGTTTACCAATGAGAAGAATAGAATTCCTGAAATCTTGATGTTCACCATATACTCTTGCATAAAAGAAATGTATGTGCTTTGGAAAATGCAGATTAATTTAAAGATCACCAAAGAACTGCCAGTGTGACAATCATTTGTGTACATTCACTGAAAATGGTCAAAATGAGCTACAATATTTAATCAGTGGGAAATGGTAATCTTCAAAATGCAGAGTATGAGAATTATGGCATCATGTCTTTCTACAAAGATCATAAAATAGCTTCTTTAAGAAAGTTCCCATCTCTTGGACACTGTTAAATAAACCTTTTCTCCCAGATAGAGGTAGAAGGTCATGGTTATATAAAGATGATTTCACAAGCAGGCTCCAACCTTCATTTCACATTTGTTTATTTTTAATGGATGATTAAAATACTGAGGTTCAATTACTTAGCTACTTTTGTCCTCAAAATTTTTGAAATATGGTTTTTTTTTGCATCTCACTTCCCATAATAAATATAATATGAAATAAAATGTCCTATGCTTCTATTGTTGTTACTGTTGTCACCTCTGCTTTGGAAATGTTCTTTTGGCCCAGGATATATGGAGTTGGTTGATTTCCTGGCTGACACTTTTCTACTAGGAATGTGCAGTAAAGCCAAAAGTATGTACCATGAAGGAAATGTGCTTGCCTTAGATTATAATTGAATTCTTATTGGATCAACAATGCCTCCTGACTACCTTAAGCACAGGTTCTCCTACACTTGATGGCATAAGGTAGTTGAGAGAGATCTATGCATTTATGTGCAATTTTTGTGTGCCTGTATGCATGAGTGTGTGTGTGCATGCACAAGCCTGCACAGTGAGAGAGATAACAGCTTAGTACTGCTAGAAATGGATGCAGAGTGGTGGAACAGGAAACCTAGACTGCTTCATGTCCACACTCTGCTGCCTCTCAACTCCAGATTTTTGTTGCATACTTGCAACCTCTGTTTGCTCTTAAATAGGTAATCAGATTCTGTCATCTTGAGTTCCAAAAGGCCAAGGAAGCCCAACTTTGTCTTTGATTACAGCTTGATCATTTATTAAATGAACATAATTTGATCCCTTTTGCTTCCTTAAGCCTGTCTTCACTTTAGCATCTTCATTCTAGGATCCATTCTCTGGTAGTGGTCATAGGATGACTACACTAGAGCATTTGTCTTCTTAAGTGGCTCTTCTGCCCACCATTCTCGCCACCCACACTTTCAGGATTGAGAAATGCACAGAGGAGGTCTTTCAGCATTGTGTGGCTTAACTGTACTGACATCAATAAAACTAGCTTTTGTTTGTGAAGGAAGATCTGCTCTTTACAGACCTTGTGGGGTTGCTGAGTGCCATGCCATCTGGGTCTGTTTGGGCTATCTAATATACTTCATAAACGTGGTTCATGAGTGTGGTCTTCATAGGTCCAGGCTGAGAAGCCCATCAGAAGGAAGTTGATTTACCGTCGAGGTGTGGCTCGTTTTGTTCAAAGATAATGCTTCCTTCCAGCATCCTCACAAGCAGAAGTAGCAAGGAGTCTGGGACTTCTTTTATAAAGGGGATACTAGTCCCAGCTGTTCTCATTCTCTAATCATCTACCAAAGATGCCATCTCCTACCACCACATCAGAAGTTATGATTTCCACATGAGTCTTTGGTGGATACATGCATTCATATCATAGCAGACACATTTTTTTTTCATTTTCTATGCACAGGTATTTTTCCTACATGTGTCTGTGCAATGTGTACAATGCCCCCAGAGGCCAAAAGAGGTCAGCATACTCACTAGAACTGGAATTGGAGATGGTTGTGAGCTGCTATGTGGTGCTAGGTATCAGACACAGATCCTCTGGAAGAGCAGTAAGTGCACTTAATCACCAAGTCATCTCCCCAGCACCGGAAGACACGTTCTTAATGGACTTGTAAATGCCAACTTTAATTCATTTTCCCGCAGACCATTGCAAAATATCAGTGAGCTAATTTGTAGAGTTTCAAAATATGTAGATGCTGTCTACATTAACAATGCTCTACAGCCAGCTTTTCTAGATATACTGTGGGGAACTCATATCACTAAAATTCAGATTATCAGGGTAAATGCTAAATGTGCTTGAAATATTTCTCTGGAAGAAAGTTTAGCATCTTCAAAATAGTATTTCTTTAAAGTTGTTCTGTTCACACTTTACACACCTCAATTAAATTGTTTTTACAAGACTCTATGAAGGTCTGGGAAGCATTTGCTTGTTATCTATATTCTTTTAAGCTACCCTAAAAGCCAAAAATAACAGTTACATACTAAGCGTTCATCTTGGCACTTCCATATACACCCAAACCTCAGTTGATGCTGTGTAAAAATGGACACTAACTCTCAGTCACCTGTCCTTTTCCCATTGGCCGATTCTTCAAACATTAATTTATATGTGTGGAAATTAAGTATATCATTAAGATTATCAAAGGGGCACAGGGTAAATACTTAGACTTGGCACCAAAAGACCCTTGGTTCAAATCTCAGGTTTAAATTTATAAGCTGGATTCTTTGGCTGAGCCATTTAATTTTTCAAATTTTAAAGCATTCATTTACAAATTGAGGATACCAATACTTCTCAGAACTGTAGGAATTAAATTGTATAGACAAAACAATTTAATTCCCACCTCCTTTGAGGTTCATTTTCTTTTTAGATAGAATTTTATCACTCTATTGCTAAGAAACTGGAGTTTTGTCATTTTCTTCTACCTACTATACTTTTTGTAAATCTAGACAACTTCTAAGAATACTTTTACACATGACTATGAGACATCACATTTGACTTTTAAATTATTTCCTATTATTGTCTGAAGCAAGAGAAGAGGCAATACTTCAACCATTTACAGTTGTCAGATCACTGAAAAATAGAAAAAGATTTTGATTAATTTTGTCACATCAGGTATGATTTATAAGATAAAGTTAAATAGTGATATAAAATGTTGCCAGTTCAAAAAAAGGAGAGAAAGGGGGAAACAAACTGGGGAAACTTTGTCTACATCAGAACTTAAGCCTTAGATATAATTTTTTTAATGATTCTACAACAAATTGCTAGAAAAGTTACATGATTGACATTATTGCCTAAAACATAAGAAGACCACCTAGAAATTACTTTGAAATTTGACCAGTCGAAGAGAGAAATCTGGAGTCCACACAGTTTAATGCTAACAGCTGACAACTTCTACGATGGCAGAGGTTGTCCTAGGAGTCAATGGCAAAACTGAGTCTGCCTGGTGCTGTGTGTGTGTGTGTGTGTGTGCATGAGGCTGCAGAAGAAACGTTTTCTAAAGTACCCACAAAAACCATGGTAGCCAGCTAGAGGGAAGCTCCTGCCACTTCTGAAACTGGAGCCCCAAGCAAATCATGAACCTTCCAGATCTTTTGTTCTCCTCCCTTATCTTTGGCCAGACTGTCAAACATAGAGCCTCTGAAATTAGGAAAACACTCAACATCACTTGACCTACACAGGGCTGGACAGACATTCATCGGCTCTATTGAAATACTTGACCCTGGCTATTTATGAAGAGCTTTATTTAGGCCACTTGTTTATAGAGTCAAGGGCACAGCACTGGTTTGTGCTCCATTCTTAACTATAACATGTTGTGGCAATAACATGATGAACACGTTTAAGAGCCAGCATGTGATTATACATTGAAATGTTGAAATAGGAGGAGTGGGGAGAGGAAGAGGGAAAGAAAGAGAAAACGGGTGGGTGGAACTGCAGGTTTGATCCTTTTTGACAACCCTGTCATGAAAACTGCCAAAGAAATCATACAACAGCTGCCTCATACTCATTGACATAAAGGCCTGAAAACAGACTCTACTTCCCAAAGGTACCATCATGGAAAGAAAGTTTATTCACAATGCGCTCTTTGGGTATACAAGTTATATTAAGACCACAGTATCAGGCAACAGGGAAGTCCTCAAATCATAAAAAAGCATTGCATTTTTGTTCACATGATTGTTACATAAAACTAGAAATTTATCTTGGAGTTGAGGCTACATTTGTAATGTCTAATGATCTATAATTAAATAAAGTGATGGACCCCAACACTTAGGTAGATGCCTTCACTAAGGATGTACTTGGTGTGTTTTTATTCATGTGACTTGTTTGGCCCCAAGGCATTTGTACTTAGTGCTGCTCTAGTGGCCTGTAAGTTACCACATATATTAGAGGTCAATAACATCAGACGTTGTAACAGGGAATGGAAGCAAATTTACTTTGTTTTGTTCCTGATCACTGTGTTAAGAGAAAAAATCTCAAGATAGCCCCTAAAATTTCCCTTTTCCATTTTGTATGCCTTCTCCAAGTTATTCAATGACTGTTGCATGTAATTCAAGTTGAAAGTCAGTTGGCCTTAAAATACAATTATCTGAGTCTGACACAATCATTATAAGCCATTAAAAAATAGTTTTCTCTAGTTGACCCTGAAAGGAAGTGTCAGAAAGACAATTTCTAATTAACTGGCCTGGATGAAAGCCACATACCCTTAGACCCACCTGCAAAGTTCCCATCTGTGGAAGTGCCACCCCACTCTAGCTGCAGAAAGAAGACATAGCTGATAAGCCAGGAAAGAAAAGGAACCCAGCAAACTACAGTTATACAGAAATCAGTGCTGCCAGCAGCCAGTGAGCTTAAAGAACAGACGCTTATTCATCATGACCAACCTGAATGTTGGCCAGGCCAAACCTGAGCAAAGAACTACAGAAATTGTGAGACTGTAAGTGTACTGGTCAGCTTTAACCGTCAACTTGACGCAACGTATACTCAAGGAAGAGAGTCCTTGATATGAGATTGTTCACATTGAGTTGGCCCGTGCATGTGTCTCAGGGAGGTACTGTCTTCAGCTAATTGATGTGGGCTGACTCAGAAAATGCAGGGGCACCATTCCCCAAGAAAGAATCTTGAACTATGTAATGGTGAAGAAATTAAGCTGAGCACAAGCAAAGTGGTGAGCAGCTGTGGTGTGGATGTGCATGACTAGCTATTGACGTCACTGACTTGACTTTCCCACGACAGCAAGCCACAAACTCAAATTGTGAGCTGAAATAAACTCCTTTCTTGACTAAATTTCTTTAGGTTGGAATTTTTTTTTCAATCACAGCGACAGGAATGAAATTAGAACAATTATCTTGAGTTGGATTAAGTGGTTCAATTTGTGGTCATTCATTACAGCTGAAAATTAATACAGCACCATTTCATTCAAGTGGAGGTTCAAAGTCAAAATTGCCAGAACTCAGTTTTTTGTTCAAGGCTATGCTTATCTCTATGTGCCTGCATCAAGAAATGCAGAGCCTCTCAATCAGAAGAATCAACTTTACAGACATATTTAGTGGTATGTTTTCTTTATTATATGATAGTGATTTTCAACAAAGGAATAGAATACTCGTGTAAAATAAACAGTAAATTGTAATAATGTATAGAAAATTGATGAAAATATATGCCTTATACTCCTCATTCACAAAATGGGACAATTTGCTGTATTTGTTCTTTCCTTGCATTTAATTTATACATAATGGGTATACTTTGACTTTTTTTCCAGGCCAATAAATTAGCAATGACAAGTCACTGTTTACTAGATGCTAGTCACTATTTAAAGTTTCATATCCTATTGCTCACTATAAGAGTCCCATGACATCAACATCATGGTTATTG
The DNA here is from genome assembly GCF_030254825.1 of Meriones unguiculatus. NCBI lineage: Eukaryota > Metazoa > Chordata > Mammalia > Rodentia > Muridae > Meriones > Meriones unguiculatus. The sequence continues at coordinate 5,056,879 of NC_083368.1, read as the reverse complement.
TCATGTTTGTTTGATAAAAGAATCAAAATGCAGAGAAGTTAAGAAGAACAGGGAGTTAGTGATGGCATCAAGTCTTGCCTCGTGTCTTTGTCATCTGCCCCACTAGTCCAGTGTGTCTGCCTTACTGTACAATGACATGCTGAGAACCCAAACCGCTGGTTATCAGAATGCCCAGGTACTAGTTCAGTGATGGCTGTCTCCTCACTACCGAATGCATTCTCCTAATAGCCATTCTACAGTTCAACTAAGTCAGGCTGCCAGAAAAGTATTGTTGTCATTAATAAAGCCATGAGTGTTAGTTTAGAGGGAAATGAAGCTCATTTCCTCTAATTACTGTCTATAAGGGCCGGAAGAAAACAAGCATATTAAGGACTAAGAAATTTTTATTTGCGTACAAAACCTCCAAAAACCCAGATTTTTTTTTTCTTTTCCCAAGAAGAAAAAAAAAGGTGACTTTAGTTTCAGTAAACATTTTTCTTTATTTTTTCAGACCTGGAATTAGTTGTTGTCCATATGTGTATGAGATTTATTTGTGTGACACTTAAAGTACAATTACACAAATTAGCAAAATTTTATTTTTTGGCTCTTAGCAAATGGTATTATGGCAGATGAGATTTCTTTTTTTTCTTACAGCTTTTTTAATAATTATTAAGTTAAATTTTATGAGCTTTACAAATACAACTCTCATTAAGGGTATGAACAAGCCTTGAGCATATTTTAAAATAATTAGTAAAGTTATGGGAAGCTATGCGTTTTTATTCTATCACCAGAAGTTTTAATGAGGGAGAGAAACCTGACCTAAGGTCCTTTCTCTTTAAGGCGGTGGTTCTCAAGCTGTCTGTCACAACTCCTTTGAAAGTCATATATTAGACAAAATTCAAAACAGTAATAAAATTACAGTTATAAAGTAGCAATGAAATAATTTTATAGCTGGGGTCACCAACACATGAAGAACTGTATTAAAGGGCTACACCATTAGGAAGACTGAGAACCATTGTTACAAGGGAAAAATCTTTGTCTGCAGATACTGATCGTAGGAGCCCTGGAGAAATATATGGTCAGGCTATTAAACCAATTAGGGATTTATAAATGATGAAATCATTTTATTTTTTAAAGTAGGCGCACTTGTCTTCAAAGAAGACATATTTTCACAAAGTAGAAACCATCATGTCTGATGTAGATAAAGGTTTAACCAAGATAAAAGATTTCTTAATGCATGCAATGTGTAAAAAAAAAATATCACAACATGGACCTTCAATATACCTAGATTTTTTATTTTTTATTTACTTTGATAAGGCTGGAAGGGCAATTTTAAATATTTTTTATTGTTAAATCATACCATATTTCTTCTAAAGCCAAAATGTTAAAAGTCCTAAAGAAATAAGCAACACTGCATGAGTTTGCTGATGAATATTTAACCTTGAAAATGTAAAGCTAGACCCCACCTACTGGGAACTGTCCTAGGCACATTACCATTTCTGCCTGTAACTGGCAGGCTTTTTCCACAGTAGGTCCACAACAGAATTTGCATCCTACAATCCAAATAATGAATCAAAATGCCATCATCAGGCATGAATCAAGCCAAACACACGTAGGGGATGTAGGTGTGATGGACCACAGCCCTCACCCTGCAAAGCTGCAGGGCTACCAATCACACAACGAAGCAGTGTGAGACAGGACACCATAGAGATGCTGCTTTTCACAGAGGAGGCAGACAATGACAGCCTGACCCTGGTGAGTTCACTCCTTAAGACACGGGGTAGAGTTAGCATAGTATTTAGAATGTGTATAAGTATTCTGTGTATCAAGGAGTCACAGATTGCCATTAAACATAGGACACACGACACTGGTGATTATAAGTAATGCACTTTAGAAGGAGCATGTCATCATGAGAGAGAATTAAGACTTTAGAGCTGAAACACAATACCAGATGTGCTTCAAAAACTTCCAGGTCTGGGCAAAGTCCCTTAATCCCTGCTTCTAGGCTAGCACCCAAAGACTGAAACACTTGCCAGGCTACTGAGCAGCATGCCCCTGCTCCAACATCAGGAGGCAGAATGGAGAGCAATGTGTATACTGCTCTTATGGAGCCTAGTTTTGCAGCTCAGGGCCAGCCCTCACAAGGTAAGACTTTGTACTCTAACCCTGGTAGAAGCTACAGACTTCTAGACCTAGCCAGAGCTCAAAAAATGGAGCTTGTAAACCAGCCCAGCATCAGGCACAGACCTGCAGGCCAGTGAGCTAGAGTCAAGCTTCAAACACCAGTTCCAGCCTTTGGAATGGGGAGCACACCTACCTTCTTCACAGTGTTGTGAAGGCACCTGTCATTTTGACACTCAGATTCAATTTACTATCTCCATCACCTCCTCCAATATCCAGCAGTAACGACATGGCCACGCCCGTGATTACAGATGAATTTCTAGAAGTTTCCTGGCATGGGGCAAATACATGAATCAACTGGGGTAGACTGTGTTTCATTCTATATCACTGCCAGTTGCACTGTGGGCCCAAATTTACCTTAAAATATTAGGAAGGTCTTGTAGCTGTTCCAACAGTCCCTTAATAACTGATTTTGCCAAGCACTGATTACTCACTTGAGCACCATATATTTAACAGAGAAGTAAAAGCAAGATAAAGTTTGGCATCTCTGCCTTAACTTTGTATATATCTTCTTATGTGGGGTCAGACCCCTGCTCAACTGTACACATGGTAGTTTAATCACTCAAGAAGTGTCAGTCTAAAACCAGGTGATAATTCATTTCATCCCAATTTAAGAGTAACTAAGTCAATTTTACTGCCAGTTTTTTTTTACAACATCCTGTTTTATATCCTTGAAACATCACCTTAAAAAAAAAGTCCAAAGACTTTCCCTAAACTTGTAGGCATCTAGAATTCCGAGAAAGCACAAATGTAATCAGCTGCTTTTTTATTAGATTTATTAGATAGCTGCTTTTATTAGATTATTAGATTTATTAGATAGACCTGCTCTATGAGATGGAACCTACACCTACAACTGCAAGAACCTGAGATGAGACAGATCATAGGCCCAGGGGAAAACCTACTATTGTTATTCTACTAACTGAACACAGAAATAAAAAGACTCTTTTTTAAATTAAATTTTTATTTTTTAATATTAGTTACAGTTTATTAACTTTATATCCCAGCTGTATCCCGCTCTCTCATTCCCTCCCAATCCCACTCTCCCTCCCTCATCTTCTCCTCAACCCTTTCCAAGTCCACTGATAGGGAGGACCTCCTCCCCTTTCATCTGACCCTAACTTATCAGGTATCTTCAGGCCTGGCTGCAAAGTCCTCCTCTGTGGCCTAGCAGGGCTGCTCCTCCCTCAGGTACGTGGGGGGGGGGGGGGGGTCAAAGAACCAGTCATTGAGTTCATGTCAGAAATAGTCCCTGTTCTCCTTACTAGGGTACCCACTTGGATACTGCGCTACCATGGGCTACATCGGAGCAGGGGTTCTAGGTTATATCCATACATGGTCCTTGGTTACAGATACACTCTTACAAAAGACTCCTTGGCCCAGATATATTTGATCCTTGTGGAGCTCCTATCCTCTCCAGGTCATACTAACTCCTCCTTCTTTCATATTATTCCCTGTACTCTGGTTTGGTTATGAGTCTCAGTATCTGCTTTGATACACTGCTAGGTAGAGTCTTTCAGAGGCCCTCTGCAGTAGGCTCCTGTCCTGTTACTTGTTTTCTCCTACGTCCGATACACATCCCATTTGTCTTTCTAAGTGAGGATTGATCATCTTACTCCGGGTCCTCTTTCTTGTTTGTCTTCTTTAGGTGTATAGATTTCAGTATGTTTATCCCAGAAAGAGAAAGACACACATGGTATATACTCACTTTTAAGTGGATACTAGATAAAAGGACTCTTAATGACCTATTTCTATACCCATGGACTAGAGCATGCATCTTCCCTCAGCAGAGAAGCCTCTTAGTAGATGATAATTAACAAAGATTCACATCTGGACAATGCGCTAAGGGCAAGAGATTTTGGACACGAGAGCCTAAGAACAGCACACTCTTCGAGAGGAGGCATCCTTAGCAGAGGCAGTGCAACTTCCAGAGGAGGGTATCCCCAGCTGAGGGGAGGATCTCAGGAGCCTCAGCCCTGCCCCACCAGCTTCGTCCCTTCGTCTCTTCATTGCTTCTTGACTTCTGATGAGAGAGTCAAATCAGGCAGCAAATCTCCTAACAGATATGTATTGGAGGGTCCAGGTAGTAAACAGAATGAATCCAGGGGTGGCTGCCCCTGCTCCTGGGAGAAGGCAGCAGGAAAGTGAACAGAAATAGCCTTTATATAGGATTTCTTAGGGGGCAGAGTTTACTAAGGCAGAGATTTCCAGGATGACGGTTGGTGAGATTTCAAGTCCTGAGCGTGGTGGAGCTTAGTGATTGGTGGGTTTTCCTGTTCAGGGATAGGTAGGTTTCCTTCTCTGGGACTGGTGAGTTTTCCTGAATTAGTGGCTTTTTGTTCAGATTTGTCTCCTAATATTAGAATAATCTAGAAAGGGTTCTGTTGAAGGGCTGGAGATGGCCTTTGTGAAGGTTACAGAGGCTGGAAATGCCATTATGACTGTTACAGAGGTGTTGGGGGTGGGTATTGACTTATGCCTAAGGGGTTTACACAGACTTGAACTCTGAGCTAAACAAAACCACCTTTCTCAAATAAACTGTAAATTTATACTGAGGGGCCAGATTCCTGGTCCCAGTCCCTTGCTGGACGCACCAAGCCACTCAAAGCTCCCTGCCTCGGGGGAATGGCTAGTTTATACACTGTGGCACTCGGAGTTCACAGACTAGCTCCAGTTGGACACACCTACCTCGCCCTGAGTTTCCTGTCAGCAGCAGCCGCAACTGAGGCTTTAGGTGCTGCTGCATTCTCTGTGGCTTCAGTTTCTCCGTTTCTCCAGGAGTCTGATCTCAGGTCCCATGGCTGTGGAGATTTAGCCTCAGCTGCTCTGGAGTCCTGAGATACTGCTGTGTGGAGGTATAGAGAGGCCAGCAGCACAGGGTGAAGGCCTGAGCACCCATCTCAGGGACCACACTGAGGTGGCACCCAGGGGAGCTGAAGAGAAGGTGCCCGGACAAAGATGAAGGGGGTGCCCAGGGACAAAACTTGAAGCGGCCGGGCCTGACTGCTGGAGCTCCTCAGATGGGGGCCTGGTTGTCGGGAGCCGTGACTCAGCGGCCTGCTTTGATATTTAAATCTCTGCGGAGAGATGGTTTTTAGCAGGCCTTTACTAATGGCAGAGGAGAACTTGCAAGTCCATCTCCTTTTGTTTGTGACAACAGGTGGGATAGCTTGTGAGGGTTACACCTCTTCCTCAGGCTCCTTGTGCAAATTAACCTATTGTTCTGAGATGTTTTACTGGCTAAAGTAACTCCTCAAAGAATAAAGTGATCAGAAGGCTGGAGGCAGAGGAGGCAGGCAGAGTCTTGAGACTGGCTGCTGGCACTGCTTGCTGCAGCAGTCTGCCTTTTGCTATGGCTGTCGAGTCTGGACCTTTAAAAAGTTTCCTGTGTGCTGTGTGTTTATTTTATTAATTTTAATCCTCACTCCCAACTCAAGAACCGTTGGACTCTGCCCTGCTGGCCCCGGCACCTGGTCACTTTCGTAAAAAGTATACAAAGTTTACAAAGGATACAATGTTTACAAGAGGAGTCCTCCGCAGTTCCCTGTCTCTGCAGTTGGTGTAAATAGCCAACAGTTATGCTGTGTGTTTTTTATTGATACACCATGCTTGATTTTTTTCCTGGTATCCCAGATTTGAATTTTTGCTAAGAAATGGAGCAGTATGGCACCATCAGCTTATTGAAATGACTTGAAGCCTTAAAAAAAGAGAGAGAGAGTTGAGTTTATAGAAGTCAAGAGACAATTGTGGTTACCAGAGCCTGAGTGACAGGAAGAAGGATAAGGAAATGTAGGGAATTATTGATTTTAAAAAATACTTCAAAAAGATGTGTATGGATATTTCGCCTGCATATACGCCTGTATACCACAAGCATGCAGTGCTGGAGGAGGAAATAGAGTTACAGATGGTTGTTATATAAACTGATGATATGACTGATCTGTGGTGGGGGGAAGAGGGAGAGACAAACGCTGAGAGAGAGAGTGAGAGAGACAGAGAGAGACAGAAGAGAGAAACAGAGGCATCTGGAAGAGTTCAGAACAGAGACAGAAAGTAGATTGAACATGGCCAGGGCTATCTTCAAGAAGGGAGAGAATAGCAGAAGCAGAGAATAGAGAAAGCACAGTGAGAAATGTAGGAGTAGACCAGAGAGAGAGGTGGCAGAACACAGCAGGATTACAAAGGGAAGGAGTGTCTGGGGGGAAGAAGCCTGTGAGCTGGAGTGAGTTTGGAGTAGGGGAGCAGATGAAAACGGCTAGGCTGCCAGCATGGACTTTGAGATGAGATATGTAATGGATACTTGTGATAGTAAGGGGACCTGAAGGGCAGGAGATGTTTTGATATATTGATAGGCACTACAGGTATCCTCATGTCCTTTCTGCCAGAAGATAAGGGAAATGATACCTTTTGGTAGAGGGGAACACGTTTCTGAGGAATGCTGGCTTTTATCTAACCATCGGAAATCCTTTTATAATCCAGGTAGAATGCATTGGACGCCTTTTGGAGTTTGGGGAATTGGAATTTCCTTTGAGCCTAATAGTTGGTAAGCCACCACTGTGGATACTGGCATTCAAACCTGGGTCCTCTGCAAGAGCATCCAGTTCTCTCAAGAGCTGAGCCATCTCTCCAGCCTGGAAAGGTTGATTATGGGTGAACAACCAATGTGTTGTCACTAAATAGCACAGGAACTCTGCTTCAGCATTGTTTCTACACTGTCCAGAGAATACAGTGTTGCGCTCACATTTCAGATGGCCAGGAGAAAGGAATTTGAAGGCTTTCAGTCTATAGACATGATAAATGTTAGAAGTGATAAACATACTTAGCTCAAATAATGTGCACCACGAATATGCCAAAACATAACATGAACTGCATTAGTACACACAAGCCTACCTTTATGTATCAGTTTAAGAACTGTTTTTAGTCTTTTCTTCAGATATCTTTTTCTATCTCTTGCTAGATGGTTAGATGACCAAAACATCAATAAAATGTTCATCTTATATTGAATTGACTTATATTGAATATATTGACTTATATTGAATTCTGATAGTCTAAAGAGACAGTTGATCACACATCAAAACATGGAAAGAAAAATAACCTATGTAGATAAAAACCTATGTTTCCATGCCCTGGGTAAAGGAAAATCTCCTTACAGGTCTGCAGAGGTCGTCTCTGGAATTTGAGGCCTCACTACATGTCTTCTAATGCTCCATCATGTGAGGAGAGTCCCTATGGAGGGAGCGGACCTTCCGTGGGCAGTCGAACTGCATCACCCTGACCTGGCCCATAACTGACAGACTAGGCGGAAGTTGCCTTCTGCTGCAAAGCTCCCAGGTGGCCTGCCCCCGGGGCACCTTGGTGAGACCGAGAAGCCAGCTCCATCTGCTCTTGATTGTGCCAGCTAGCCTGAGACACTCTCTAGGTCGCTGTGGTAGCTCACACTCAGCTCAGGCTCTGTCTGTCTTCTCAAGTCTGTGCTGTGACTTAAACATGGAAAATAAGCCTCCGATCTTTGTTTTTCCACAGATGCATTCTGACATAAGCCTGAGATTCTCTCATTCCCAGTGCCCCTCACCTCAAGACACAGTCCACAAAATGTTCATCTTTAGAAATGAAATGGACACATATGCTGCCTTGTGTACATCAGGAGCGACAGCTATAGGATCCTGATCTTCAAAATGACTAGAAGGAATGAAGACAAATAAAAAAATAGTCACAAAAACAGACCTGTGGATCTAGAGAGATAGCTGAGCAGTGGAGAAAATGTGTACTGTTCTTTTAAGAGGACCCGAGTTCTGGTTCAGCCACCTCGACATGTCTGCTACTCCAGCTCTAGGAATCTGACATCTATGGTCTCTGTGGGCATCTGCAAACACATACAACCCCTCAACACACACACACACACACACACACACACACACACACACACACAATTAAAAAGAAAAGGCCATCATAAGGAAACAGACCTACAAAAACAAATGCTAGTTTTATCACTTTTCATCATTTATCTACATCTGAATGAATGAAATGAACTGGTCTCTAGGGATGGTAGAGCATGCTGAGCTATGACCCACCAGGGTCCTGTGCATAAATGACAGTGCATATATAACTAAAGTAGCGTGTTCCCAAAAATGGATTTAATTATGCTAGCCTAATTATTATAAATGTAGAAGTATTAATTTTATCCTAAATTAATACACTTGGGGAAATTAATTACATAATCCAAAAATTTTAGGTGCTTTTTCCTTTACAAATTTGAATGCCTATACATTTTCACTGCAAACAAAGTTTATCTGATTGACTCCATTTTTTGGTCTTAATCTCATCTGTAGTAATCATATTTGTAAATCTTTGAAGAGCTACAAAAATGACCACGGATTGGTGAAATTATTTCTTTCTCCTGTCTCCTGATGGTATCTGTTGTCTGCAGAGCTATCTGAGATAGTAAGATAATATAGAATTCTTCATTCTGAGGATGTCTTCCAGGCTAGAAGCTCTGATCCTTATTCAAGATCCAGGGACAACTAAGCCCTCATGAGTCCACATGAGCTAAGCTACATTAAGCACAGAATGAAGAAACCTGTGAATATCAGCTAAAACAAACCCATGGAACCTACAAGCAAGCAGGGGACTAGTCCATGGGCTCCCAACTCTTATTTTATAACCTCCTCCAGCACTCATTCCCCCCTCTTCATCCTCTGGAAAAAAAGTGGGGGAAGACCTCAATAGCATCCACAGAGATAAAAATGATAAAATAAGACCTTGATGGTGATCACATTTGAGCCCTGAGATAGGTTATCCTCCGACCATCTTCCTGGCTTTCTTTTAGTTTTTTTTTTTCTTTTTTTTTTTTCAAAATTAAAATATCCCCCCGACTTGTCTTTCCTCCCTCCAGACTCTCCCATGTACTCTTACTTGCTCCCTCTCAAATTCATGACCTATTTTTCTGTTACTGTTACCTATAAATTTATGTATATACATAAATTTATAAATATAACCTGCTCAGTTTCTTTAGTGTTTCTTGTATATAAATGATTTCAGAGGTGAACAATTGGTATTGTATAATCAATTAGTGGTCTCATCTCTGAGAGACACTAACTTTCCCTCTCTCTTAACTGCTCACTGTTCTTTGTTTAGGGGTGGGTTCCTGTGAGACTCTTCCATCATAGCATGGCTATTGGTGCTGTACCTGTTCGGCTCTTGTTTAAGCAGCCATTTTGTTGAAGTGTTCTGAGTGAAGCTTTCCTATCAGTTCTAGGAGAAAAACATCACAAATTTCCTGGTCCTTGGGCACTTTCAATCATCTGTCCCTTCTAGCATGGTCCCTGAGACTCAGGTGCAGAAGTTGTATCCACTGCATCTGTCACCTCAAAATCAGTTGTTCTCTATATTTTGATCAGATGGGTTTTCTGCAGTAGTCTCCAGTTGTCAGAAAGAAACATTTCTTTGATGAGAAGTGATAGGTATACGTATCTGGGAGAATGAGGATAGATATTATAATCATGAAAAATTATGCATGTTTAGTAAAATGGTAGAAGTTTGTCCTCTAAAATGCATCACCTCATTATCTCCAAGAAGTTGTGTAGATTTCTAGAACTAGACATGATTTCTCATCTTTTGAGTGAACCTTTCCTTATGCACAACTTGTGACATTAAGCCCAAGGATATAGACGTTCTTATGTGGTCTCCCGGAAGGCCTCTCCCATCACCATTTCTACCATGGTCATCTAACATCAATGTCACACCTGCTCTCAGTTCTGTGTATCCCTGTCCCATATAATAAGCCTTATAACTCACTGGTGAATGACAACCTTCATTGCCCAAACAAACTGGTTTTGTTTTTTATATACTCCGATCTCATCAAAGAGCAGCTTGACTGTTTGACATTAATGAGCTTTTTATATAATATGTATAATTAATTGAGTGATTTAGAGCTATTTTATGTTATACTATGATTAATAAATCCCTAACCTCATTTATAGGACTTTAAAATGAAGTGATTTGTTCTTAGTTCATCAAATAGACAGAACAAGGGTTCAAAGATTCAAGTCCAACCACCATATCTCTAAGAACCAAAATAAATACCAGGAGTTTCCTTTGCTCAAACTCATTATCACATCCTTAAGAGAGTGCTAGTGTCCTTAATCAGAAGGTATTCAGTCTAATCCTAATCACAATTCCAGATTACCAGCTTTCAACATTTTGTTGGGTAGGAAACAGTGTTTTAAAATCAGTAAGATGAATAAAAGATGAAATTAACAGATTCAAAGCAAAATACATAAAACCACAGAAATTAGTCTCACAGACTAAAAAAGAATATCGTCACCAAATAGTACTACAAAGATGCACATGTCTCCGTATTTGGTCAGATCAATCCAATGGTCAATGCTCACAAACACCAGTGATATCTTTCTCTTATTCTTATAACTTCCAAAGAAGAAGAGGAAGAGGAGGAGGAGGAGGAGGAAGAAGCAATGTGTCTCCTCTGTATTCTTTTTTTTATTTCTTGAAGTTAACTTTTATCTTGAAGAAAATAATCTGTTCTTCTTGGAAAACAATTGATTTTATCAAATTCAATTTAGAAGAATATTCAGGATTCTAACGAGGAAGAGTATAGCATGAATTCATTTTTGTAAAGCTTATAAAGAAGCAAAAGATAAAAATATGCCAAGGCAAATTTTTAAATGCAAGGGAATAATGGCTCTGTCATGTGAGATTCCAGGAGGTGAAAGGTAGGGAATAAGCAAATAACCCAATCTAAGATGGGCAAAGAATCTGAATAGATATTCAGTCAAAAGCATATGGCAAAAAACTACCAAGATGCCTATAGGGCACATACAGACATGTTCAATATTAAATAGCAAAGTGCAGATCAAAACCACATGGAGATACCATTGGTATACAAGAAGGTGGGTGTAATTAAACCAAATTGAAACAAACTGTATTCAACATGTTGAAAAACCAGAAGCACATACATTGCTGACCATACTGTAAGTATGGTCAGGTTCTTTTTGGACAGAATTGCCCTATGACCTATCAATCTTCTAGTGCTGTAAAAAGCCACCACAACCACTGAAACTCCTATAAAGAAAAGCATTTAACCGGGCTAGCTTACAGGTTCCGAGGTTTAGCTCATTATTAGCATGACAGGAAGCATTTCAGACATGGTGCTGGAGGAGCTGAGAGGTCTACATCTGGATTCACAGGCAGCAGGAATGAGACACTGATCCTGTCTTGAGCACTTGAAACTCAAAGCTTCCCTGCACTCTGTATTTGGGGCATAGATGTTCAGGGTTGTGATGTCCTCATGGTGGAATTTTCCTTTGATGAGAATAAAGTGTCCCTCCTCATCTTTTTTTTTAATTAATTTTGGTTGAAAGTCTACTTTATTAGCTATTAGGATAGCCACTCCATCTTGAAAAACCATTTTCCAGCCCTTTACTCTGAGGTAGTGTCTGTCTTTGTTGCTGAAGTGTGTTTTTTGGATACAGCAGACCAACAGAGCCATAAAAACTGAGCCCTAGGGGCCCTGAAGAGACTGATACACCAACCAAGAACCATGCATGAAGAGGACCCAAAACCCCGGCTCAGATGTAGCCTATAGACTCAGGCTTCATCTTCCCAGTTTCACACAATGGCCTTTCTAGGCCTCTATGCAAGGATATCCTGGCATACAGCTGGTCTCAGCCTCAGCAGCTTTCGTTAGCTGCAGAGGAAATTCTGTGACCCCTTTCTTCTATCCTTAACTCTAAAGCCAGAACCACCCATATGGCCAAACCTGCCAAGTTCTTCTGCTTGCTGGGTCTAGAACAAGACACACTCATTCAATTACATCTTATTCAGCTTTTTGTTTTTGATGGTTTCCTTCCCTGCCTAAACTTGGCTGTTCTGGAACTTGCTCTGTACTCCAGGCTGGCTTCAAATTCAGAAACTCGCTTGCCTCTGCCTCCTGAGTGCTGGGATTAAAGGTGTGTGCCACCATGCTAGGCACAACAAATGCTGATGGGTGCTGCCCAGAATGAACAAATGCTGATGGTGCTGCCCAAAATGAACCTCCTAAAGCAGTCTCGACAATGCTTGTGGAGACTCCAATCTCAACATTGCAGAATGTTCGCATGTATCAAAACAGCAAATTTTCCCACAAATTTGTAGTTTTAGGTGACAAGTTAAAAAGTAAGATAATCTGCTCCATGAAGGAGGATAGGTACAGAGTACCTACTATATGATTCAGTTTATGTGAAATGTCCTAGAAAGGCAAGACAGGAGCAGTTGAGTGCCTATCACTGGAAGCATGGAGATGGAGTGACTGCGGACAGGCAAAAAGTTCTTCTTAAGGTGATGGGAATCTTTCACAGTTAACATATGGCCATGACTGTACAATTCTCTAGATATGGTACATTGAATTTTCAGAGTGTACACCTTAAATAGTTAATCTTAGGGCATGGAAAGTCTATCTCAATAAAACTATTTTAAGCAGAATGCTTTGGTTTGAATAAGAATGGCTTATATGTTTCCATACTAGATCCTCAGCTGGAAGAACTGTTAGGGAAGGATTAGGAGGTGTGGCCTTGGAGAAATTTTGAGGTTTGTTGGAGAATTTTGAGGTTTCAAAAGCTCACACTCACACCATTCCCAGACTCTCTCTCTCTCTCTCTCTCTCTCTCTCTCTCTCTCTCTCTCTCCTCCCTTCCCCCTTTCCCTCTCCCCCTTCTCCACATCCACAAAAGCCTACCTGCTGCTAAGCTCCCCACCATGACAGTTATAGGCTGAAACCCTCTGGAATTGTAAGCCCCCAATAAACTCTTGTGTAAGTTTTCTTGGTCATGATGTCTTTTCATAACAATAAAAAGTAACTAATATAGAGCACATAATTCAGCATTTTAATCACCTCCCCACATTATTCAAATCCTCCCAGAGATATCTCTTAATCACATGACCATGCAGTTCATCTACTTCTCATCTGTATAATGTCAGGTGGAAAGCAGAAACTTAATTGCCCACAAAATACTCTCATTATTATTCCTACTAATTTTAAACAGCCACAGTGTCTTTATGGGTAAGGTCACTAAAATTGCATGACTCCAAAGTCCAATCAACAGTAGGAAATGTGGTAGTGAACTTTGCTTTGCTCTTTCTGTCTATGATGCACAGAGCATCTAGTCCTAGCCACATTTCTGCACTAAATCACTCCAAAATATCCTTACCTTTCATTTTAAGGACAGTTGATGGTAGCTTTTTATAAAAATCAACCATCATGTACTGTATATGGAAAATTAAAAAGACAAACTCATAGGTGTTGAGGGTAGTTGCTACTGTGATAGGTAAGGGAGATGAGGAAATATGGGTCAAGGAATAAATAAGGTCTGGGGTTGTAAATCAGTAATCATATTCAACAAACACTGTATTTTATAAGTGAAAATTATTAAGATTAGATCTTATCACAAACAAAAGAGAAAATTCCTTTTGAAAAAGAATCTGTCAATCAGGGGACTTTCTTGATTCATTGTTTTTTTAATATGGAGATGATTCATCTTCAGGATAAGAAAGAAAGCAAAAATGAGTAGCATGAAGTCCCATACAAATAAACATCAGCTTGGAAATGTAATTTCCATGTGTTGCCATGCTCATTTGATTCTTGCCATACAGCTAAACTCTCCTATCATTGAAATGTCTCCCAGGGACTCAGATTACTGTTACTGATATTTTAACTGTCTTCAGGAGAAACATTTGACTTTGAATTACATTTCTGTCTGGTATTATCTCCTATGCTGGCCACGTGCATTTGGTATTTTTAGCAGAGTGCTTTGAATGCCTTCCAGACAGAAGGTAAAGTGAATGCTGCATTCATCTTCTGAAGAGTGGATTATCACAGGCTCTTTCTGTACTGCTGAAGGAAGTGTTGTGTGTGGAAACACATCACACATAGACAGGCAAGCTTTTCTCTAACTAGTGGAGCATTATACAGACACCAGAACAGTCGGACAAATGTAGAAAAAAAAAGACAAAAACAAAAACAAAATATCTGGAGAGCACATTAGCTCTGGAACTCATACTTTCATACTTAAACAGGCTGCCACAGGTAGTAGAACAGAAAATCACAGAAGAGCAGGAAGCTGCTGTTTCCATCTTTGTTTATCAATAGGTAAGCACAGATGACTGTTTGAACAAGAAACAACTCTAGAGAATTTTCCATTTTCCAATAGAGTACTGGAATTTGAATAAATGTTTTTTTTTGAGGAAATCTCAGTCATACACATTGTCATTACTCAGAGGCTCCCTTCCTGGAATATCTCTGCTGCCATCTACATATGGTGAAATTGAGTTATTTGATACTAAAACAACAAAACAAAAGGGGCGAAGGAGAAATTTGAGTCAAATCTGTGGTTTAGTGCATAATATTGTTATCAGCGTTAATGTTTGAGATTTGCTGATTGTACCAAGCATAATATAATGATAGGACAATTGTTAACATGAAGGAAAGCTGAGTAAGAGATATACATAAATTATTTTTGCAAGTTCAGGGGAAATAACAGCCTCTGTTAGATTGTAATTGGAAGGAACCCTTATAAAAGACAGAGCAATAATAAAAACAGGTATAAATTCACTAAAATTGTAAAATATATACATGATATACCCAAAAGCTGAGTAATCCTCATAGAAATGGCTTTGGAGTCCATCTTCAAGAGTATCCTCAGCAAAGCATAGTAGATGGGCAGAGAAGTGATGAGAGAAAGGAAAAAGGATTTTGCATCTGATGGTGGCAATTTTGGGGATGGAAAGTAAATGACAGAAAAAGAACAATTAGTAAGGCTTGTTAATATAAATAAATTTTATATTAACAGCACTTAGTCCAAATGCAGGCCAGTTAGGAGCTACAGCTATTTTCAGTGGTTAATCTTTGCTTTGCTCTTTGTGTACCTATGTCTCTCTGTTAGGGAAATGGCAGGAAGAAGAGAGCTGTTGTTTAAAATTGCCTTGAACAGCATATTCCAACCCCTACATAAGGCTTCCAGAAATACAACACATGTCACAAAACCATTAAAGGTAGAACTAAACTATAGAGCAATTACTAACCTTTAGACAGTAAGAAAAGTCTCCTCATCCTCATGGTGGGAAGGGTAGTTTGATATTTTATTTACTCCTGTGGCCTTTTATTTTCATGCAATATATGTCATCCTCTCGCTTTTACCTCTGATTTATATGCTTAGTTTCATCTGTAAGGAAGTCAAAGTGAATTAAATTCAGAAATATGGATTTACATCTTAATTTACAACTTTGCTCAGAGGGTTTACTGTTCTTTGGCAGTGTTTCTTCACCTGAAATAAAATGAGGTCAATAAACTGACCCATCATTTGTGCAAGTAAATAATATACACACAAGAAATTTTCACAATGCCTAGATTTTAGCTGATAATCCAGAAACATATTTCTGATTGTGCCCCTGCCATTGCTGCTACATTCAGTTTCTTGGCACAAGGACCTTTTAGATTAAGTCTCCAGAAAGTCAAAACATAGATAGATACACAGAAGTGAGTGAATGAATGATATTAATCAGTGCCTGATATGGTCTACTAGTTGCTTTTCTATTAATGCAATAAAACACCATGACCAAGGCAACCAAGGTTACTACAGTTCCAGTGGGATAATACTCCATTATGGTAGGGCTGTAATAGGGTGGCCACCAGAGATGACAGAGTTTACAGCCATTGAAAGTCTTTTTTTTTCAGCCATCTGGAACTACACAGAGATATTTGGGAACCAAATAAAGTATAAGTGTTCAGAGTTAGTGGTTTTTGAAGGCAAAATCCACATCCTGGTATCTTGTTCTGCAGCTGCAGGGGTCTGGAACAGGGTTTACACAAACAAGCACTTTAACAGAAGCTGAGATAAGTTAGGTGGGGTATCTTCAACTCAGGTTCTTAAAATAGAATTTGGTAATTTTCCACAGGATTCTCCATCAAGGAGCTTAAATTACAGTGAATGTCCCAAAATGGCCTCAGAAAGAATACAAGGTGGAGAAACCTCTGTACTGTCTTACCCTGTCACAAGATGACATGACAGCAAGTGGGATAGTGGCAGGAGTCCAAAGCTGAAAGCTCACTCACATCTTGGACCACAAGCACAAAGCAGAAAGAGCGCAAGTCTTTAAGCCAGTGACTGCTTCCCACCAACCCCTGTACACATACCCATATCCACTGCATACTTCCTCTAGCTGGATCATACCTGCAAACCTATCCAACCAGAAAGCAACTGAGGACCTAACACTCAAATGCCAGAGACTGTGGGGACCTTTTATCATTCAAACCATCACACCAAATGAATGAGCTAAAGCAGCATGAGAGTGGGTTTCTGGGTTTGTGGGTCTGTCAAGCTTCTAGTACTACTTAGTATTTCTAGTATACTCACCCAGGTCATAAGTGTTCTCTTTGCAGTGTTTGGATTCCCAGAAGTAAATGATCATGACTATCTGGTGCAGTCAGTCAAGGGTTCTTGTCAACCTCCAGGAGAAGACAGAAAAGGCACCCCCTATCCCACCCCACACACACAAAGTTAATGAGTAAGCCTGAACTGTTTCTCTTTTTATTTTACTCTGTGACACACTGTGCTGCCCAATACCACCTCAAAGCTGAAGCACCCATTTGGGAGTCTTGGTTCCTCTTTGAGAGGATACTATCAGAAATTCCCAGTGCTTCCACAAGTACGCTGTTACCTTAATTACCAAATCCTAAAGCAGAAAGTTTATTGCACCACTGTGTTAGTATTGCCTATGTGCCTTGGGGCTTACAAGAAATAAACAGGGCTAGAATAATAACGGATAACTGTTTCATTCTTTAATGCATACTGTACAAGTGTTTACTAATATAAGCTCAGTTTCTCTCCATTCATTCTCCCTCAAAAAGATGGTGGGGATGATGGAACATTTGTACCTAGTGGCTACTAAGCTACATATTGAAAATACAACCCTCAGTAAAACGATAGTCCTAGTCCAAAGGAGCGCACATGCTTTAGGGAGGCAGTGTTGTAAAGACTCATTGTAATGCATTGTGGAGTGTGTGATAATTGAAATGTTCTAGAACATTATGGTATCATAAAAGAGCATTTTACGCTGCAAAGACAAAAAATGTCAGACCAGGCAAGGCATCCTTGGAGCGATGAGGACTATCTGAATTTAAAGTCCCCCTAAGAACTATTTAAACTACTGGCCCTGGGAGCCAAGCGCGCACATTGTGTTGTAATTGGTAGGCAGTGTTGCCTAGTCAGGATTCTTTGAAAGCCGTAACAGTCAAAAGAATAAGTAGAAACTGGCCAGACTGAGAACAAGGTGAGAAAGGACATGACAAAAAGATATAGTGAGCATAAAAAGACAGAAGCAAGGTCACTGAAACAAGACAGACCTTACTGTGTGAGCAGGAGGACATGTGTTCCAGACAGTGAGAGCAGACTGCAGAGAAAATGTGGGTAGGATTGGGTCTGCCCACAGAAGAGAAATGGCATGGCCAGAATTTCATCACTGTTGTTAACTGAGTGGAGGCAAGTAGACACATTAGGAAAGCCCAGTGAGGACAGAATAACAGCAGATTTTGAAGCAGCATTGTAAAATCATTCCTAAAAGTAGGCTTCAAAGTCATAAAAGTCGTATCTCAAGCATTATGTGCCTTTGGTGAGTTAGGGAGAGAGAAATCTGGTAACAGGAGGATGGAGATTAACACCTGCAGAGAAAGAAGGCTGCAGTGACGCTAGCTAAAGGAGGAAGCAGAGTGTGCTCACTTCACACAAAGCTTTTGAGATGCCTGCGGAGTGTTCAGGTGGATAGAGGGCTTTGGGCCATCTGGTCCAGGTTTTAATCTGCATAGGCATAGTGACCTGAACTCAAGGCTGTGTTGCGTTAGCCAGTGGCTGAAATAGTGAATAAGCAATTCAAGAGAAAGATGCCTAGGCTAGTGGTGATCCTTGCTATCTCCTTGGTATGTTAAATAGTCATTTGTACATTTGAAAGAAAATTTCAAAGAGCTATAAGCTTACTGATTTGTGACCTTGACAATAGCAGAACTCCAGTTGTTTGTGGGAGCATTTAAATCTACAATTCTCCTACTCCACAAGCCAAATGCTGACCATGTGAGTTCAGGGGGGTGAAATTCTAAATACACTAACAGTGGGAATTCCACCTTATCTGCCCATGTTAGGTTAGTGATGCTTAGCTCTGTAATTCTTTGTTTTTATTCCAATGGGCAATAATATTGAGTGGTCATCAGATAAGAACCAGGTCTTCCCAATGACATCCGTAGCATGTTATGAACAAAACAAGTCTTAGGCCAATGTGTGCCCGTACAGGCAGATATTTGGTAGTATTCTGGCTGTCCATTGTCATTATAAACCACTTTAAGAGTTTAATGGATTTTAAAAGTCAGTTTTATTGTTATCTGTCACTGTTTGTTGTCTATGGCTATAAGCTGGGTTATTCTTTCTTGCAAAATCTCAGGATCCAAAGCCACTGGAAGATTGTAAAGACTGGACTGAATATGCAAAATAACCATTTGCAAACTGGCTTTGGCAGACAGCTCTGCTGAGGCCATCACACCCTTACCAGCCTGGAAGCTGGACACAGACATCACCAGAGCAGTCAAGGAATACATACAGAATGGGCAGAGGGGTCTGCCACCTTCTGTTCCCAGCACAGTCAAGAGGACCTTCCCGTCTCAGAGGGTACCACAGAACAACGTCTATATCTTGATGAGGGAAGGCCAGGGTGAAATTACAGATCATTTAGTCTTCTGTGGGAAATGCAATCTGTGTGGACTGACCATGGAAAACATCATTTTCCACAATTAGTGAGCAAGGCCAGCACACTCACACAACCTGTTCTCTCAGAATCTGACGTTTCTGTTCCTTGTCCTTTTTGCTGCTTCACAAATGCATTTGATGAAAAGCTTTTCCAGAGGCAAGTTAAAGCTATTTGAGAGAAAGAGTTTAGCTTTGTTCCTTAAATCTCCAGTACATATGTAGCTTCCCGCTATTTATGAAATAATAGTAACATGTACATATTATGACAAGGTTCTAGGAACTTGCCATGTATGCCTGCTTAGAGTATTTTCATAATAAACTTGCTGCTGAAAAAAAAAACACAGATAATAATAGACCATTAAACATGAAAATTTAAGGCTCAGCAGTGAATTTAAACTTAGAAAATTCAATTTAGTAAATGTCTAGATAAATATTTTGCACTGCTTACCTACTTAAAAATTAGACTGAATGAAATAGCTCTGGTGGGGGTGATGAGGGCACGAAAACAGTGATTTCTGGTTAATGTCAGGGACTCACCAACATAGAAGGGGTGCCCTGTGAAAGAGGAGACTGTGGCTATCCATCAGTCCTAAGTGCAGGGAGACAATCTAGTGAGGTTGTAAGTAAGTGTTCTCGCTAGCACTAGCAATACAGGTCACAGGGACGTCACCAAATGCAGTTTCGTGAATTGTGCCCAGAATACAGATACTTTGGGCTTGAGAGGTTCGTGAAAGACATGGAAGTAAAAGCTGAGAGTGTTTGAGAGAAAGTGAAGATGTGGGGGTGAAGGACACTTGTTAGAGGCTTTACTATGACCCCTTGCTGTGTGCAGAGACTGCTGAAGATGCTCAAGAGAACAGCATCCTCATAAGATGTTAGCAGCTGAGAAGGGGAAACAGAGAAGGAGCAAGGATAATGAATTTTCTTAAGAAGAGAAGGAGAAAAAAAGTAAGGAAGAAGGGAGAGAGAGATAAAAGGAGGGAGGGAGGGGGAGAAAGAGGGAAGGAGATTAGGAGGGGAAGGAGAAGACGGAGAACAGAAGGAAGTGATCTGTAAAGAAAGAGGACAGATGTATCTACATGGCAAATGAGTGGCACATTTACTGATGTGTGTTTTACTTTATTTTTAGGAATATGTTTAAGCATTTTCAAACATACTGATTCATTGAAAATTCCACATATATATGTATTATATTTTGATCATATATACTCCAACTTTCTTCCCCAACTCCTGCTGGCCTTCTCCTGTGACATCACCCTCCCAATTTCACACCCTCTCCTCTACTCCTCTATTTTATTTTAACCCACCGTGTCTAATTACTGCTGCCCATACATATTTTATTTTAATTAGCATACACAATAACAATTATTATTGTCTTAGGACATTTTTATACTAACTTGTCCAACCCCTTCCTGTCCCCTCCCACTCCCCTTTCCACTTTCATGTCACATGTGACTATTGCCTTCTACCTCTCTGTCCCCTAGGGCCTTTTTTTCCCTCTCATGGGTCCCTTCCTAGTTTACCAGTCTTGATGCACACATACTCACCCCATGTAAGTACACAAACAGAAGCTAGAACCTACATATAAGAGAGAGCATATGTATGCATATATATTTATGTATACATATATATATATATGTGTGTGTGTGTTCCAGCATCCTGCCAAAATCATGTGTTTCTTCAAAAGTTGCTGACCAAAACTGTCACTGTGAGTTTATCTTTTACCTTTTCTTTGCCTGAACAAGAAGTTTTAAGCTAACTGAATTTACTGTCCTCAGTTTCCCTTTTAGCTTTGTGGCCAGGTTAGAGCCCAAGCTCTTCTTTGGGTTTTCTTTTTGCCAAGAAGTGACAAGCAGTTTGAGGGTTGCCTTCTGAAAGGCTGGTAGTTTTAAACTCCTTTTCCAATTCTACAACACCTTGCCTGCTCAAGAAATCCTAGGCCACCTGCAGTCTCCTTTATTTCCTGACACCCTGGCCACCCCTATGGCACCCCCACACATGCTTAGTGGGAGAATGGACTGGGAGAATGGGCGGGGTGGGGGTCTTTTCTTCAATCTCTTCTCAATAAACAGGGATGGAAGCAAGAGTAACTCTGTCACAAGGACACAAGATCCTCCCAGCCAGCCATGTGGTCATGTACAATTTTTTTTTTCAGAGTCAAAAATGGGGACCAGCACTTCCTTCATGGCAGCTTGGTTCAGGGAGTTCATGTTTATAACGTGGGAAGATCACATTGATGCTATTTTTTCATTTGAATTCCCAGATGTCAAACTGACAGACATTTTATGACTCAGATCTTAGAAGGAGGAGGTGAAGTCTGGAAAGAGGTGGGTGAATAACCCTTTGTCTTGGGGCAAAGAAGGTAGTCACTAAGTTTCTGGAGGTTGCAGGACAGGTGACAAGAGATTGGAAAGGAAAAAAGTGGTTGGTCAAGGAGGTCCTACTGGAGAGAGGAGCCATGCTCTGAGTGGTGCTGTCGATAATGAGGGACCTGCTAAGTCATCCCTTCAGGGGTTCCAAGTATTGGCCCAGTTCCAGAGCGCTTCATCTCCAAGCTTCCTTTAAACTGAAATGAGAAAGGAGTTAGAAGGCTTGAAGACTGTTCCCACTGGCATTTTATAAGTGAACTCAGGTTTGGATAACTATCTTGTCTCTAACTGCCAGAAGGGGGATGGGCTGAGCCATCAGTCAAATGGTGGTTGTCACAGTCACAAATTCCCAGCAAAGGTACTTCACAGGGGAAGCCTTGTGTTCCCTCTGAAGATCCCCATTAGGAAATGTGAACTGAAGTAACCTTGCAAGATAAAGTTCTCAGGGAGAATAGACATTTGATCATTTTCTTCTATTTGAAAGTTCGAGAATATTTTTTTTCTCCCTCTTCGGGTGTTCTTGTTATTACTAAGGTATTGAGCCTTTTGAAGTGTCACTGTCAGCATTTTCAGGCTATGATTTTCCTGTCTCATTAACAAAGGCCTCTTTTACTTCTCCCCTTTCAGAAGGGTGAATGTACTTGCTCGATTCTAGATGTTCGCATGCAGCTCCAACTGCAACCTCCCACTGCTGACTTTCTGAACTTGACCTTGGGACGGTCTGGAATGCAATGCATGTGTGTAGATAAGTCAGACAATGCCCTTCTCCTATGTTGCTCCTGTCTGTCGCACTCACCCACAAGATGGAGAATCTCCCTTCAGGCGCCCTTCACACCCAGCATATGGTAGTTGCCAGATGACTTTCTTGCCCCGGTTGGGCACAGGAATGAGCTAGCACAGCCGACAACTGAAACCTAGACCACATGCATCATCTGGAATGTTTTCAGGGACATCTCCCTGTGAGCATAACTGCATCACAATGTGTGGAGACAAAGGCTAGACACACATGATTTCAGGCTGACCCCTCAGCACGTTGCAGGCAGCTTGTTTTGCACATGAAAGCAGGGCTCCCAGGCTGCCTCTCATTCAGCGGACATACAGGCTGTAAGTGAAGAAGTAAGATTCAGCTGAAGAAGGCATGGTTGTGCCTCAGGTGGAATGGAGTTAAATGCCAGCTTAGGATTATTAAAAATAGATTTAAGTAGTAAAATAGGATCCTTTCCTCACACAGAAATCTCCCCCCCCCACAGATGTTCTTTCAGTTCAACTTCACACTAGCTTTGAGCTGATTTAATGTCCTCTTGAGTTTATGTTAAAGACATTACTGCAGAGAAAAATGAAGTCGCTATTAGTGCAAACTGAAAACCAGACCTAGCCTCACGTGTTGCCAATAAGGTCAATACTCTGTGACTGTACATCAATAAGGTTTTCAGAATGCAGTGCTCATTAGCAAGATTTTGATATATTTAGTTAGCATAAAAAGGTCCTAGCTCATTATCTCTTTAGAACTTCATTCTCTTTCATTTTAATATAATGTTTAGCTGCTGAAACCTCAGTTTAAAGCATTAATTTAACAGTTCACTTAAACCATGAGTACACTTTGAACCTGGCATTGGGTATTACAGGTTGAAATGCCACCAAATATGTTATCAAAAACCAGGCTGTTTGAGAAGAGTACTGTAAACATTTACAAACCTATTGATGAACAAAAGAAGTGTGCTTTATATGACAATATTGAAATATGTTCAATAGAAATTTTCCACGCTTGCTATCTGCTGCTGGGAAATGAGGCTTCTCCTGGTCCTGTTGTGCCTAATGTGAAAAACAAAAAAGTAATTCCTATCAGTGCTTCAAGCACATGGCAAAAAAAGAAATTGCCAGTTTCAAGAACAAAAGAACAGATAGTGAACTTCTTGTACTGAAGAGTTCCTCCTGGACCAATTTCTAAACAAGACAGAGAAAAGAAATGGAACAGACTTTGTGTCATTGCATCATATCCTAATTTGTCACTACGCTTCTGAAATTAAAAAAAAAAGCTTTTGTGTGTGTGTATTCTATTTTCAAGGTTATTCTTTTGAACTGTCTAATGCAAAATAATTGCAGTAAAATTAAAAGTAATAAACATGCAAGATTAATAAAGAACATGAAAATGTTCTTTAAATGAAAAATGAATGAAAAATGTTCTTTAAAAATGAAAATATGGCTCAGGCCTGAAGGCACAAGAACTGAGTTCTAGTAATACTTATTTGTAAAACTTCAAACTTAAGGTCTGATTGTGCCCTTCTGATGTCACAAATACTACATTGTGTCTCCCTAGCTTCCTTCTCTGGTGGTCACAGCTACTGAGTCCTATACATCTAGCTTTTTTTTTTTTAAACTGTAAATTCATTCTGCTTAAACCAAGAATGACCCTGTGAAGTGCTAAGGTTTTCCTTGGGTGTTTTTGTAGGACTCTTATGCTTTATTTGTGGGATGTTCATGCCATTGCTTTAGTTTCTCTTTATTCCATGGATTCTAGCAGACATAGCTAAAAAACCAAGTCTTTCAGTGAACAAAAGAAGCAAAAAACCCTTGACTATGCACATATAATTTTAAAAGCACTATACATAATAAATGCTGAAAAATCTTTCTTGCATCTTTGCCTTCATTCACCAATGAATCCTTCTGAGTGCCTTCTTGAGTATTTGCAAAGAAGTCAAACAATTCCATTTGTAATTCAGAGATGATTGCTAAGCCAGGTGCTGCGGGCACTGTCAGCAAGCATTCGAGGTTACAGTAATCTGATACATGGGATATGGTGTCATCTCTCTTATGGTCAGTGAGTGAAGTCGAGCAGCCTTTCATAAACTTAAAAGCTTCTGGCTTACCTGCAAGTGCCACCTCTAAATATTTTTTCCTTTTTCCTATTGGAGTTTTAATTGTATTTTCTGTTTCTAAGAGTTGTATCTACACTAAGTAAATTTGCTTCATCTCTAAAATATTATGTTTAATTTGTTTCATTTCAGCTTTTAACTCATGGCTCTCTTTATAATATTTTTTAACTTTTGAACTCTTTTAATTTTATGGACCTAAGTTGCAAACTATAATTATAAAGGCTTTCTCCTTTATTAGATAATAAAATAATTTACTATATATGAGCATATTTGGCTTTATATTATCTATAAAGATTTTGCTTGTCATATAACAAAAAATGTGTGGGCTAGAGCCAATATAGAAACAAATTTACACAAAATACATCACTACCATCCATAGCACGTATGACCTAAGCTCTGTCTCCAATTTCCTTTGTTTACAAAATTCAGCTGTACTCATAATTCAATATAATTTTAGTATATAAAACACAAAAACTGCAATAATATTCAACAAATTTTATAGCTTGATAACTTATAAAACTGAGCTCAGAAAAAATACATTCTAAAAGAATACCTTTATGTATTTATTTTATCTGTATATATATTTGCCTGGATATATGTATGTGCACCATGTCTGTGTGAAGGAGCCTATGGAGGTCAGAAGAAGGCATCAGACAGGCTGGAATTGGAGTTATTGCAGTGACCATGTGAGAGCTGGAGACTAAACCCAGGATCTCTGCAAAAGCAGTAAGCATGCTTAACTGTTGAGACATCCCTCCAACCTTGACCAACGTGTATATACTGTATTTGTTCACTTTATATCATATATATGGTAAGTGACTTTGTATGCCTATCTGTATATAAGTGACTACATATAGAATATAAAATAATAGTTCCAACTCAGTAATAAATAGGAAAGATCAGAAAAAGAAAGACATTTCTCCAAAGAACACACAAGATGTCAATAAGCACATGAAAAGATCTTAAACTTGATTAGTCATTAGTGTTAACTTGGCCATATAGAGTGTTGGCAGTTTACTACTTAAACTTCTATATATCCTATCTGTCTGTCTGTCTGTCTGTCTATCTATCTATCTAACACCAAAATAGCTCTGCTTTGTATGCATAAAGCAATCAAAAATGTGTCTTATGTCCAAGCTTTCTTTCATACCGGTGAGATGAGCTTCCACATGTTCGAATGATATGCTTAGAGGTCTACATGAATGCAAACAAAGCATCAAGAGGACCAACACTTTGATCTTACTTCTAGGTCCGCTAAATCCTTTGGGAATATGGACATCTCAAGAGTTCCTACAGTTCTGCTAAAACAACTGTATACTCTACAGGCCATCAATATACCTGAGGTTGTACTTTAACCAGTGTGCATGAAAGTCAGCATAGAAAGATGCTGTCAATACTTCTGAGTAAAGGATCATGGCCAACAGGCTCACTCCAGCAGATGGAACAGTGAGTGATAAAGTCCAAGAGCGGCAAAGGCAACTTCTGGTCCCAAGTAACAAAAGTAGCAACTGGTCTTTTTTTATTTAAATTTATTGTAATTTATTTACTTTACATCCTGATTGTAGCCCTCCTCCCCTACCATCTGATCCCAGCCTATCCAGTCTCATTAGGACTGCCTGAATCCTCTTCTTCTGTTGCCAGACACTGCCCCTTCCACCCGGTAAGAGGGGGAGGGGGGAACGATAAAAGAGTAGGCAACAGAGTCCATGTTAGAGACAGCCCCTGCTCTCTCCCTGGCCCCTGGATGCCTTATTATTTTTTTAAGTTAATTTTGGCCATCTCTATTTCCTAAAATACTTAACAGGAAAGTATACCTGAGTAAAAGTATTGTTAGTTAACAATAAAGAGACAATGAATTAGGCTGTACAGTCCTGGACATTAACTACTGACAAGATGGGGAGAGCAATAGCAGCCTCACCAGCTTGTATCTCACCATTTCTCTTGGTGAACAGCTTTAGAATTGGGTCTCATGCTTTCATGATAAAAATAGGTAATACTATTACAGTACTAATGACAGTTGTAGTGTTCTCTGTGCCTTGTATGTTTAACAGTTATTTTAATTTTCTCTCCTTTCTTCCTCCTCTTCCTTCTCACCCCCTCCCCATTTACACTCTTCCAATAGACCACTATCTAACAGATAGGCCAGCAACCACCTAACTCCACCTGTTTGGGTTCCTCTGATCTCTTTCCAATTCCTGAAAGTCAGCAAGAGTTAAAATTTTTTTCTGAGCATGTTAATAGGGTTTCAAGTGATTGAGGAACATTTTTATTTCTCTTAAGCATTTAAAGCTTTTGTCAATTTAACACAAACCACATACCTGGAAAGAAGAAACCTTAGCTAAAAAATTGTTTCCATCATATTGGCCTGTGGGCTTATCAGTGAGGCTTTTTTTGTTTTTGTTTGTTTGTTTGTTTTTGATTGCTGATTGATTTGGGTCGTTCCATCCCTGGGCAGGTAAGCCTGGGCTGTCAAAGAGAAGTCTCTGAGTAAGCAGCATTCCTCTGTGGTCTCCACTTCCTGCCTCAGTTTCCCTCAGTCATGGACTGTGAGGTGGTAGTGTAAGCCAAAAGAATCCTTTCCTTCCCAAGATGTTGTTGGTCATAGTGTTTTCATGCAGCAACAAAGTGCTAAGTAGAGCATCCTCTTTCAGTGAATGAGTTTTACAAGCCATAGACATTCGGAGCTGATACAATTATAATGTATGCTGGAGGTCAGCCTGTGAACCTGGGACCCATTGTGCAGGTACAGTCCCACTTCTGTGCTTTGCATACCACTGAAAAAGCATCCTGCCTGATCTTTGATTCTGTAGCACCTGAGCCATCATGTTCATGTATGTGTGATCTATTTTCTTGTTCATATTTTGTAACAGGAAAGATTACCTGATTAATATGACTGCAGAGTATGTACAAATAGTTGCCAAGAATTACAGGAAATTGGGTTTCATACCTTAATCCCACTGTCAAATGCATGATAGAAACAAACTGCTTAACATATTTGAGGGACTTCAATATCTATCTCACACATAAATTGAGAATACTAAGTAATGTAGTTTGTTTTGTTTTTAGAAAAAAACCTAAACCTGGAGATATTGTTCAGTTGGAAAACTTATGTGTTTGGCATATGTAAGGCCCTCCTGGTTTAATCCCTAGTTACCAAAATGGTCAAAAAGGTCAAATTTCCCATAGTGGTGATGCTATAGGCATGCATCCTTACCAACCCCTTTTGACATAAATTCATCATTTAAATCATTCACATTTATCTGTCTCTCCTGGGTTCCTCAACTTTCTCTTCAATGCCAGAATTTCAAGCTCACATACTGAAACCCTAGTAAGACCTCCTTTGAGGGCAAGACTACCATATTATTGAGTTGGCAGGTGTCTAAAGTTGAGTGTAAAGTTTTTTTTCAGATCTCTCTTCTTTCTCAAAGATACAGTGGTATTCACAGCACTATCCAGTGGTGATTACCTTAACATTTCCTCCCCTAAACTTCTTTTGAGGAGTAGCTAATGCATCAGAGGTCACTTGGAAAGTGCTCAGTGATCCAATATCATGATAGGAACAATGGACAAGAGTGACGATGGCATTCATACCACAGATTAACCTTTCTAATGGAGCTCCATGGAAAGAGAATTATTCTAAGTCAGTACTTGAAGCCTTGACCTTGAACAAGTTCCCAATGTCATTCTGTTGTTCTTATCTGGGCTGGGTGTTTCCAAGTTCTTGGAGTCTTATTCAAAAAATTTTAAATACACACAAAGCAGCAACTTTACTTAAAGAAACAGCACCAGAAACACTGCACGGTATCTGAGAGCTACCTGAGAAACAATACCCAAGAACAGCAATTATCATTTGGGGCTTCCCTCTGTAGCCTCCAAGGAGAGAAGTTGGTTTCTGAAGGCCATAGTGGAGGTACTTCCCCATTTTGATTGGCCAGCTGGATTATGTAAGCCTTCATCTTCTCAAGATGTCCTTTCTCATGATGCATCTTTTTACAAAACCATATGCACTACAAATTACGCAAAGGCACAAGGTTGTAATATGGGGAAGGACACAGTTTGTTCAACTTTACATACACCCAAGTACCAACGCAGCCCAGTTCAACCCAACATCCGTAGTTTCCAGACGTATTTGACACAAAAGGAGTTATCCAGGAGTTGCTGAAGGACTGAGCTATTGTACTGTTTGGAGTAAGGCATATACACAGCTCGATCAGGTGCAGGTCTCACATCACCAAGTGCGTTGTGAGGAAAGGGATGTATGCCAAGCAGAGTCCTGGAAGAGTCCTTGCTAAGCTACCTCTGCCCGCCTCGGATCTTTGTATAGTATGCTATGCTCTGAACTTCTTGAGAAGAGGAATAAATAAACACATGAATGAGTGATTATCTCACAAAGTGAAAAATCAAGAAAAAACCAGACAGGATTCTGTTAAATTTAGGGAGGAAGGAAGGGGGACCTCTATGACTCTTACAGTGTGCTACACTGGTACTTCCTCAGGGTCACCTGACTCACTTCTCCAAGGCCCTCAGATGTCACCTTAACTCCTCTGTGGTGATGCACAAGATTCAGTTGCTTCATCCTTGTAAAAACAGAGCACTCTGATGAGCACATGCTTTTGTTCAGTGACTCCAGATTCCTCCAATGACATCTCCCAAGAGTCACATGTGCCCCTTTAGAAATCTGATTACACACAAGGGTGCAAAAGGATCATCAAATGGAAAGTGACTCCCCATGAATAGTATCCCTTTCAATATAATAGAATTATCAACAAAGGAGTGTGGTGATTATTTGTGACTGAAAAAGCTTTGTGCATAGATAGGAATAAAAGAAAGAGGGAGAAGTGGCAAAAAGAATCAATCATTTGCCCTTGGATAAGTGTTCAAAAGGTAGATTTTTTTTAAGTGCTTGGTGACTTGAGGATATATCTAACTATAAAGGATCTTTTTTATGGTATCTCAGTGGGTGGCTTATATGACTAGATTAAATTTTACTTGGAAAATTTACATGAAGCCTTCTGCTTTGCAATAGCCGAGAACAATGCTATGCAGCTTGAATGTGTGAGGGTGCCATTTTATGAGATGCACTTATTCCACGTGTTACTGTGCATATGTAGAGCTACACAGATACTGATAATAAACTGCATGAGCATTTATGATTTTTTTCACTCTGTCAGAATTATACAGGCAACAAATCTGGATCAAGTCATGATCCTTAGTAAAACTTGGTCAGGAGCACCAAGTCATTTGTGTGAGACAGCGAATGATTAGTGCCAAAGAGGGACAGGAAAGCACATATCTTGACACTTGATCAAGTGCTTTACTGTCCATCTTTGGCATTAGTTAGTCACAGTCTCACACAAGGGTGTATGCCCCATCCACACAGAATCAGGCCTGTGTAGTCTGTGGAACATGCAGAAGTGAAGATATAAATCTCCTAAAGACAGAATTTGAAAATTATTACAGCTACTACAGGAATCCCTGGGGAAAGTAGCTGAAATTTTGGCCCCTCAAGCATCACTAAGGAGCAGCACATGGCACCCTCCAGCATTCAAGCCTTCCCACTGAAGCTCAAACCTTGTAGAGCAGAGGCAAGCCCGGCAGCTGAGAGCTTCCTAACTCTGCACTTGCTGAGAGAATAATTATTGTTATTTTAACCATTTACTTTTGAGCAATTTGTGGTGTAGCAATAAATAATGCCAATGTATTAACATCTAGCAGCTTCTAATCACATTTTAAATGTCTTTTCATGTCTATACATTTATTAGTGCCTTTTCAAAGTGGTAGCTTAGCTGTGTATGCAGCTATCTCCATATTTTTGGTCCTCTAACCAGAATATCTGCCAATATCATACAACATAGATTAAGAAAAAAAAAAGAATTGTGAAAACAGAGAGAAAAAAAGTTAGTGGCACAGGGTGTATAAAAGACCAACACTATGTAGAAAAGCAGCTTTCATAGTCATTACTATAAGGATAAAGAATATTTTTGTTTGTAACTAAGTTCAGCTTGTTTTTCACTTAGCTGTGCATGGAGAAGTGGTATAATAAATGGAACTTATTAGCACTTGACAATCAAAGGCTTCGTAGCCACCTCCTGTATAACCTGTAGCCCCCTTGCAATTTAGTCAATCCATTCACACTCCAAGTTTCATATCTGGACAACATCTTCCTGATGCTCCCTTCCATCATGCTTTTCTGAGAGAAGTGTAGAGTAGGCAATGTCTTGCAAAGGATTCAAGGCGAACATTTAATCTGTATATTGGTCTCTTGACTTTGTGGGCCTCTTGTCTTCCGATCTGCTTCTTTTTCCAGCTTATTATGACATGTTGCTCATCTTTGCCACATTAAAGTCAATGCCACAGCTAGCCTTTGCTACAAAAATGCAAGAATATTCGGAGTGATTAGTGTGGGGCCCAGTGGGTCAACAGGCAGCATTGGCAATGGGTTCCAGAGTTTGGGACTTGCTGAATGTAAAGAAACTTTTCTTCTCCTGATTCAGTTGTTGTCTCAGGATTACAGCCTCTTTCTGCTAAGATAGGTCTAGTCCTGGACGCTTTGTACAATCTAACCTAGGCCTACAATGTTTTCAGCCTCTAGACTTACTGCTCAATAAGTTCACCCTTTCTTGTTCTTACTCTGCTCTGGGTGGGCTGGTTCAATTCAGCTGTTCTGGCTCAAACTCCTTTCCCAGCTAACATATTCAATCTGGCTTTTCTTTCAGCCCCTGTTTGGCCTCAAACTAATTCAGGCAATCTGCTCTAATCTCTTAGGTCCTCCTCATTCTCTGGCTTCTTTGGTCTTCATCTGAGTTCTCTCTCTCTCTCTGCAACTTGTCTCTCTATTGCTGTCCTGGCAAAATTCTCCTGGTACAACTGCAACCCCCCCCCCTGCATTGCCCATTAAGTAGCTTCTCTTTCTTCTCTTCTTGAGAATTGGGCATATCCTATTCTGTCAACTCTTTATCTGATTATTTATCTTTTCAATTAGACATCACTCAATTAGATATCACTTTCAAATATGGGTTCTTCCTTCTACATACTAACTTTACCTTCATCATTTGCGATTAAAGGTGTTTACCACCACACCTAGACCTAAGCTTTTCTTTACCTGAAACTTGCTCCATACCAGGCTGGCCTTGAACTCAGATCTGCTTGCCTCTGTCTCCTGGACTAAAGGCCTATTCGTATTCCAGCCACATCATACATACCTAAAAGGTCTTTGGAAGTGATTACTTGACAGAGCAGCCATGTTCTGAATTAACATTCTTCTACAGCTAAATGCAGCCTTTGTGCCATCAGGATTAATGACTACACTTGCCATCTTCACAACTGAAGCTGACTACTTAACTGTTGGTGATGGATGGAGCTAATTGATCCTTTTGGTACCTGCCACTGCCCTTGGATATAGTATATTGTGTGGGTGAAGTCCCTTCTGGGTAGCCATCAGATACAACTTAGAAACTATTCTATCAAACACCTTCTTTCCACATTAGTTCTTCTTGCCATTGGTGCATGTTGGGTTAACTGATCCTCTGAAACTCTGCTGTTTTCAAGCAATCCTGGAACAATAGCAGTAGCATCCAATCCACTCCTTTCCTGAGAACAGGGCCCTTCTGACAGACATATTCCTTCCTAATTCTTTCAACAAGTGTGAAAATGGTCTTGCTTCTTTTCTACTCTAGAGCTGATGGGTATTTTGGCAGGACCTAGGGCAGTAATAGCAGGTGCCGTTTGTTCAGCAAGGCTTCTTGCTAGTCTATTAGGCCTGAAGAACTCCCCAGTTTTCTCTTACATATACGAAGGAAGCAAGTTACTTACTTGTTTGGCCAGAGGAAATCTTTTCAGTGTGTTCCTGAGGTCCTTCCTGCCAGTCCCTCATAGGATGTCTGATCATCATCAAGTTGTTCTGCCGCATGGTAGAGGGAGTTAATTACATGATCAATTTGTAAGTTTATCCTGTATGTATTCAACATGGAGCAATACTGAATAAATATTTTTGAATGTCTTTGTAGAGGAGAGGTTGGTATAGTTTGCTCAGCCTTGTGTGGGAATGTGGAAGCGAAAGGCCAAAGGTCAATGTCAGTTCTATTCTTCCATCATTCTCCACCTTATTTCTGAAACTGTCTCCCACTGAAACTAGAACTCATCAGTCGGGTTAGACTGACCCGCCAGCTGGCCCCAGGATCCATGTATCTCTGCCCTGTCACTTAGTGCTGGGCCTCCAGATCCATGCTTTGGTATGTGGCTCTTGCATAGATGTAAGGGTTTCAAACTAAAGCCTCACATACTTGTACAGCAAGCACTTTTTCCACTGAGCCATCTCTCCAGCCTCCTTTAAAAAAAAATCTTGATAGTGCACATGGAATTTTGTTCTGTTCTGGGCAGTGAAAGTGTCTATTCAAGTTTTTAGCAAACAGCATGTCACCTGTGGCAGTGTGTAAGGCATCAGGTGAAACAACATCTATTACCATATAGGCACTCGCTATATCAGCCAGCTTTTAGGGTTAGGGCTCCAAAGAGTTCTGAAAAAGTTTGGTGGGATAGAGAGCATATTTCAGTACCTGAGCAGTTCCCTAAATAAAGATTTCTTACTGGTTGCACCATCAGCTTTAAAAAGTTTTTCCCAGGGGAAAGCACTGAGTCCAAGGAAAACTGAAGGAAAACAGGACTGTGCTGACCCCACAACTTATGTTGCTCTCTGTGTCTGCATTTTCATCTACTTCATTTTGCTACTGCTCATTCTCTCAGAGAGAGGAGTGGGAATATTGCTAAGAAAACAGCTTGGAGAGATAGATATCATTGCTTCAAAATCTGACTGTCACTTACTAGCCATGTGTACTTGGACAAGTAACATAGCCTTTCTCTGCCCTCAATTTTCATCAGTCGGTACAGCAAGGCTTAGCATGTTATAAAGGACAAATAAGGTCCCCTTTCTGTAGATTGGTGGGATGGCTGGGATGTGTTAGTGATCATTCTTCTCCTCTTCTCTATTCTGTCAATCAAGCCTGAATTCCTCCAAGCAGACTGCTATCACAAAAACCTATCAACTGGGAGATTCATAAATATAAATGTAGTACTACAGTCATAAGGGGTGAAAAGCCCAAGATCATGATGCCATTGAGACAAGTTCTGTTCTGAGGTCTGTGTGCTTGGCTTCTTGTAAGGAAGCTGCTAATTTTCTGGTCTCTCAATTGGCCTCTTCTCAGTGCACACTCCAAGAGACAGCATGAGCTGGCAACTCTTCCTCTAAGGGCACCCATCCTATCATGCTGGCTTATTTTTAGGACCTTATTTAACTTTACCTGTTTATTACCTTCCAAGAACATAGCTGTATAAACCCTATGTCAGGCAGCTCCAGGGGGTTCTGAAGTGGAAGTCTCTGGTTTCTTGGAAGACTCAGTTGAGTCATATGATATTTTGCTAGAAGCTGACTATTGAGAGGGCATGTGATGTTTTATTGGAAGCTGGTTTGTGAGAGGGTATGTGATGCTTTGATGTGGGCTCTCTCATGTGAGGGGTGTGACTTTGGCTAGCTGAGAACATCCATGGGCGGACTCTGAGGAGAGGAGAAACACAGAAGCCCACACAGAGTGAGATGTTGCTTTTTGGATCAACATCACTGCACTGGTCTTCATGCTTTGACACTTGATTTCACAAAGATAAACAGTACAGAGAACTTCTAGGGGCAACCCAACTGAGTCTTCCAGCTTTCAATGCCTTGTCCTGATCTTCTGAATCATGCTGTTTCATGCTGCTGCTAGGTGTTAGCCTTTGTACTGGACTGCTGGTATCTGGACAATTTGAAGAGTAGACTCAACCCAAAGAATAACTTTTAAAAAACGTCTACAACCCCCTTTACCCAATAACCTTCTTTCTTCCCTACCTCTGGTCACTGGGTAGAAGGAAGGTAGAAGCATTTAGAAACCCTAACTAGAGTATGTTCGGTGAAAAACCTAAGGCTACAAGATTCAAATTTTCTTCCATGACATTCCCCTAACCCCACTTTCTTTTAAGAGGTCAACTTTCCATATCTAAAACCCAAACAGTAAATGTCATTGCTGCCAAGGGATTTCCTGCAGTAAAATGCTGAGACACATGAACATGCTGCTAAAAGACACTTGGACCACTCACGAGCTACATATAGTTAGAATTAAATAACAGTTTGCGACTGTTTTCTAGTTTAGTATTACTGCACCAAATAACACCACCCACCCACTGTTGTTTGTAGTGGGGATGTCCCTGAGAGGCTCCTATGTTGAAGTTTGGTTCCTGATGGAACAGTGTTCACAGACAGAGATTTGGAGAAGTTATTGGATCATGAGGTCTCAGTAGTAGATTAGTCCATTGGTAGGTTCATAATCTGATAGACTGTGGAAGTAAAGAAATACAAGAGTTATGAACTACTTGAAGGAAATATGTCCTTATTATCAGTCCTTTGGGGTCATATCTTATTTCCTCTCTCTCCTCTCCATCTCTCCCTCCCCCCTTTCCTTTTTCTTTTCCTCTCTGTCTTTTCCCTCTGTTTTCAGATTTCTGTATGGCAGCAGCTTTGTTCTCATACTTTCTCATTGTGTATCTTTTCCCAGAGTCCAAAGCAATGAGAACCAAAACCTCTAAAACTGACAACAACAAAATTCCCTCTTTTAAATTGTTTATCTCAACTATTTGTCTAGAAGTAATAAGTATCCCTTGTCACACATCTAGTACTGCTTGTGGGACAGAGACTTAGGCCTGGCGATTCTTCAGTCCTCTTAGGCTTCTTTCATCTATCTGCAAACAGACTGACTCTTGGCAATGTCTTAGGATCTCACTAACTGGAGGAACCCAGTTCTGCCCATAGGTTCTATCCACCTTTTGTCTCTGACCTGAAGATTAATTCAAGAATGTTCTCACACAAGGACCAAGCACTGGTCAGGATTAGAAGCAGAGAACAAAAGAAAGATACTACACTCTGACATGGCACAGTGTCATTGCTTTCATCCTCTCCTCGACAGCAAAACTGCTAGGAATAGATCAGACCCAATACAGAGAAACAGCTCTTCCTCTTCATGAGGTGAACAAGTACTAGAGCCATGTTGTAATTTATTATGTAAAGACCATTCTGCAAACTATAGCCATCTATTTTAAATTTAAATATTACCGGGTTTGGATGCACACCCAACCCCATCATCCCCACACTCCCAGGGCTACTTCCAAGAGTATCAGACATGCAGGCGAAGCCAGGTGTCATATTTGCATACTTCTTGGTTACCAATGAATTGGAATCACTCATATCGCTATAATTAGAAATGAACAGAAACTACCTGAAGGATTAATCTATCAACTCCTCATACCTAATGTGAAATCAGCAAAGCTTGGGCAACAGAAGCAGGAGGAGAAGACAACTCCCACTCAATGAATCAGTGAAGGCAGGCTAGAGCCTCATCTCAGACACACACACACACACACACACAAAAAAAAAAAAAAAACAAGCAAACTGCCACTCAGTGGAGGCTAGGGCTTCACAACACACAAGAAACAAAAACAGTATGCAAAGATCAAATCTCAAAATCACAAATAATGAAAGGCCAGGCTATATCTCCTCCAGAACAAACTAGTACTACATTCTTCAAGGAGAATTACCTAAATGAAACCTAAGCAACATAACTTAAAAGAAACATAGTGAACATGATTTAAAAATTCACAGAGATTAAAGAAGATGCAAAAAACAAAATATACTTACAGAAGATAGGAATAAACTACAGAGTGAAAACAAATATATGGCTGAATGACATTATGAAGAAAATTCAGAACTTGAAAGCTGAATTCAATAGAGATAGTAATACTGAAGAAAACTTGAGCTGTAGTGAATATTAAATTTAATAGTTAATAACCTAATTAGAAAACTCAAGGTAAAGCTTTGCCAGTAGAAAGAGTCAAGTTAGAGGACCAAATATCATGCAGGACTTGGAGATGAAGTAGAAAAAACAAGACACTTTACTCAAAGGATAAGAAAAATATTTAAAAACGTGATATGTTTAACACATAAAAAGGGTATTCAAAATATTTTGAACACTAAAAAAGGACCAGATATTTGAAGATGATGCTTATAAGAAGATAAAACACAAAGGAAACAAAATTTATATCATACTCAAAACAATGTAATTAAAAACCAACATTTAGCTTCACCAAAAGTTTGTATCAGACTAGTACAAACATATATTTTCTTAGGCCAGCACCTGTAGTTTTTTTTTTTAATTAATTACACTTTATTCATTTTGTATACCCCCATAAGCCCCTTCCTCCTCCCCTCCCAATCCCACCCTCCCTCTGCTTTCTGTATGCATGCCCCTCCCCAAGTCCACTGATAGGGGAGGTCTTCCTCTCCTTTCTGATCTTAGTCTATTAGTTCTCATCAAATGTGGCTGCATTGTCCTCTTCTGTGGCCTGGTAAGGCTGCTCCCCCCTCAGGGGGAGGTGATCAAAGAACAGGCCAATCAGATTATGTCAGAGGCAGTCCCTCTTCCCATCACTATGTAAGGCACTTGGACACTAAACTGCCATGGGCTACATCTGTGCAGGGGTTCTAGGTTATCTCCATGAATAGTCCTTGGTTGGAGTATGAGTCTCTGGGAAGTTCCCTGTGTTCAAATTTTCTTGTTCTGTTGCTTTCCTTGTAGAGTCCCTGTCCTCTCCAGCTCTTACTATTTCCCACTTCTTACATAAAATTCCATTCACTCTGCCCGACAGTTGGGCATCAGGCTCAGCATCTGCTTTGATAGTCTGCAGGGCAGAGGCTTTCAGAGGCCCTCTGTGGTAGGTTCCTAGGTTGTTTCCTGTTTTCTTCTTCTGGCTTTCAGAGGCCCTCTGTAGCAGGATCCTAGGTTGTTTCCTGTTTTCTTCTTCTTCTGATGTCCATCCTCTTTGCCTTTCAGGATGGGGATTGAGCGTTTTAGTTCGGGGTCCTCTCTCTTGCTTAGTTTCTTTAGATGCACAGATTTTAGGGGGTTTGTCTGCTTATTAAATATACTTTGATAATTTAAAAAAAAAAGAAGATAAAACAAGCCAATGGCCTAGATCAGAGAAGAAAACTTCCCCAAATTAAGGGAAGCCATTTTAATAAAGTTACAAGAAGCACACAAAACACCAAATATGCAAGAGTAGAAAAGAAAATCACCATAGCATGTCATAGGTGAAACACTAAAACTGACCAACCAAAAGAGGGTATGAAAAGCTGCAAGAGGAAAACTACAGTCACATAAAAAGAAAACCTTTCAGAGTAACAGCTGACTCCTCAAGAATACTTAGAAGTTGGAAGATCCTGGAGCAATGCACCACAATTTCTGAAAGCTACTAACCTACATTTCTATACCCAGTATGACTACCTTTCGTGATTAAAGGAGAAAGGAAAAAAAAAACTTCCATGATAAAAATTGTTAAAGTATCCATATCTACCAAATAACTCCTACATAGAATTCTAGAACCAGTAATTCAGACTGAAAGAGACTGAAGCAAGGTTAAGAGACCACAGGAAGAAAAACATGAAGCCATAATTATCAAAAGATAAAGTATAAATAAGAACACAAACAGGAAAGGGGGAAGAGGGAGAGAGAGAACAATCAACACATACCCTTTAATCATACTTTACACATATTTTACATAGTTACAGTTAATGGCCTAACTCCCCAATCAAAAGGCATCCATCCTAAATTTCATAGGGAACCAAAAAAGACCTTAGACAGCCAAAATAATCCAGAACAAAAAGAAAAATCTGGAAGGATTACTATACCAGGCTTCAAACTATCTTAACAGAACTACAGTAATAAAAACAACATGGTGCTGACACAAAAACAGACATGTAGATCAATGGAACAAAGTAGAAGACCCAGATGTGAATGCATATAAGACAGTTGTTTGATATATGACAAACTCTCAAAAGTAAACAATGAAATACAGCATTTTCAATAAATGGTGCTGGGGAAATCGAATGTCCACATACAGAAGAATGAAATTAAACCCAAATCACCCTGCACAAAAATTAACTCCAAACGGATCAAAGATCTCAATGTGAAATCTAAAATGCTAAAACTGATAGAAGAAAACATAAGCAGTGCTTTTTAAGATACAGGTGTAGGAACAGACTTTCTGAATAGAACTCCATTTCATCAGAAATTAGTCTCAACAACTGATAAATGGGACCTCACAAAATTAAAACCCTTCTGCACAACCAAGGAATGATCAATTCAGTGAAGAGGAAGCCTACAGCCTGAGAACAAATACATCTTATAGAAGATTAATATGCAGATTATGCAAATAATTTTTAAAAACAAAATAAAAATCAAACAATTTTAAAATGGGCTATGGATCTGAATAGTGATATCTCAGAAATGAAATCAAAATAGCTAAGATATCTTTCCTTAGAACTATTTAACAACTTTAGTATTTACAGAAAATAAAAATTAAAACTACCTTGAGATTTCATCTTATCCAGTCAGGCTGGCTGACAACAAATGCTGGAAAGAATTAGAGAAAAGGAATTAAATCCTCATCCACTGTTGGTGGGATTGCAAACTGATACAGCCACATGGGAAGTCAGAGTGGAGAATTCTCAAAAGCTAAAATTATATATACCTGATGACTTAGCTATTTCACTCCTTGGCTTATATGCGTAAAGGACTTGATATCCTATTAGAGATACTTAGCCATGTTCACTGTGACTCTGTACAAAATAGCTAGGAAATGGAAACAATGTCCTTCAATTGATGAGTCATAATAATAATAATAATAATAATAATAATAATAATAATAATAAAAATAAAATTTCATTATAGACACCACGCAATATTATGTAGCTGTAAAGGAAAATTGAATACTATTTGCAGATACATGGATGTAACTGGGAAGTATTATACTGGGTGAGGTAACCCAGACAAATATCATAAAGACTCTCACTTATAGATTCTATCTCCAAACATTTAGATGTGAGTATATAACCTGAAATAGACCCAAAAGCCAGGACCCATTAGGGGTTGGGAGGAAAGACTCTCTAGAAAGCAGAATAATGGAACATAGGTTCTTGAAGGAAAATATGGGGAAAAGACACTAACTAAGGAGGGAGGAGGAATCAGTCAGAAGGAGAGGGAGAAAGAAAGATTAAACAGCACTGAAGTGTCCTAAAAGCCATAGCAAAGCATTATTTTATAAGCTTACTAAAACTATATATACACAAAATACTCCTACAAAAGAGGGGGCAGATTGTATGGTGTTTTCTGTAAAACTGTGTTTTCTAGTAATATCAGAAGCTGCATCCATAAATTTTGACAAACATGACTAAGCAAACATGAGCTGAACAAGAATGGCTACCAACAGATACTCCAAGCTAAATGGAGGAAAGCCCATGAGGCCTTAGCTGCACACAGAGAACTGTAGACAATTGCAGAAAGGTGGGAACAAGAGAGGTGGCCTCCCCCCCCAAAAAAAAGAGCATACCAACTGCTATTATATGGGCTCCTGCCATTTTCTTAACCAATGTAACTTCTAATTGTATTCTAAATACCCATCCTTATACCCACAAATAAGTGTAGTTCTTGCCCTTTTCCAAAGAGGCAAACAGAGACTGTTACAGAAAGGCAGAACACAACTGAAGATAAGGTGCTTAGCCCCAATGCATCTGCAATGCAAACCCTACACCTAAGACTCAGAGGAAAATCACAGAAGAGGAGTTAAAAAGAAATTTAAGACCCAGAGGATCAAGAAGCTTACTGCCTGTCACTGCGTTCATGCAGGACTCCCAGGGTTCAGTTTTTTTTGTTTGTTTTGTTTTGTTTTGTTTTTGGTTTTTGCTGTTGTTGTTTGTTTTTGGCTCTGTTGATCTCCTTTTGGAGCTCCTGTCTTTCTATCTCCTCCTTCTTTCATAAAAGTCCATGCCCTCTGCCCAAGTTTGGATATGAGCCTCAGCCTCTGCTTTGATACCTTGATCAGTAGAGTCTTTCAGAGGCCATCAGTGGTAGGCTTCTGCCCTGTTCCCTGTCTTCTCCTGCTTCCAATGTCTATCTTGTTTGTCCTTCTGAATGAGGATTGATCATTTTCTCTAGGGTCTTCCTTGTTGTTTAGCTTTTTTAGTAGTATAGGCTTTAGTATGTTTATCCTATATTATATGGCCAAGGGTACAGCCTTACCATGCCACAGAAGAAGACGATGCAACCAGTCCTGATGAGACTTGATAGTTTAGGGTCAAATAGAAGGGGAGGAGGACCTCTTCTATCAGTGGACTAGGAGAGGGGCATAGGAGGAGAAGAGGGAAGGAGGGTAGGGTTGGGAGGAGATGAGGGAGGGGACTGCAGCCAGGATACAAATTGAATAAATTGTAATAAATGATTTTTAAAAAAGCTAAAATGCAAGAGAATGGATAAAAATGTGGAATCTTAGGAAAGAAGTGGTAAAAGGTAAGATCTGGAGAGGATAGGAACTCCATAAGGAGAGCAACAGAACCAAAAAATCTGAGCACAAGGGTCTTTCCTGAGACTGATACTCCAACCAAGGACTATGCATGGAGATAAACTAACACCCTTACATAGATTTAGCCCAAGGCAGTTCAGTATCCAAGTGGGTTCCATTGTAATAGGAACAGGGCCTGTCTCTGACATGAACTGATTGGTCTGCTCTTTAATTACCTCCCCCTGAGGGGGAAGCAACATTACCAGGCCACAGAAGAAGACAATGGGGACACTCCTGATGAGACCTAATTGACTAGGATCAGAAGGAAGGAAAAGAAGACCTCCCCTGTCAGTGGACTTGGGGAGGGGCATGCATGCAGAGGGTGGAGGAAGGGAGGGATTGGGAAGAGAGAAGGGAGGGAACCACAGGGGGGGATACAAAGTGAATAAAGTGTAATTAATAAAGAATTTTAAAAAATGTTATATTCCTACTTGACCAGTGTAAAACCCAAGGAGCCCCCATTGGTTCCTCATTGACTTTAGGACATGAACTATGGCTTAAGGGATAAGTGGCTTTCCATTGACTTTCTCACAGTAATGAGAGAAATGACTGTCAAAATTAAATAATGAAATATATTTGTTTAAAATAGTGTATACTTAATAAAAAGGTAACTTTTCCTCTGGAAAAAAAAGTCTATTGCAAGATAGTGTCTTCGAGATGTGACAAGAAAGCTGCACCTGTGAAATCTTCACAATGTGATTGTATAATGCCAATGCCAGTTAACATGCAAAAGTGCTCAGGGGGAGTTTCACATAGCCACAGCCCTCTACGAAGAGTTAAAGGCAAATCAGTGACTGTTGAGAGAGGGAGAATCAGCTTCATCCAGGGATAAGTCCCTTGACAGGTTAACCAATTCCAAGTGGACACACACACTCACACATGTACAAACATTATTTTAACATACTAAAGAAGAGATCTAAATTTGAAAGGGAGTGAGAGACATAGGAAGAGTTGGAGGGAGGGAGGAGAGGGAATGCTTCAGCACTCAGGTATGAGTCTCAAACATGTAATAAAAAGTTTAGTTAGAGAGACTCTATGATTATAAATAGTATATGTTTAAAAGAATAGGTTCATGCAATTCAGAAGTTAACCATCAGACAAACAGCGAAAATTGTGTGAATTAGTTCATGGTGTTTTTACTTAGAAAGTTTTATCTCCTTTTTTTATTTTTATTTTTTTACTTTTGTGACTGGTTTGTTTATGGATAATTTTTAAAACATATTTTAAAACCCTAGAACGTAATTTAATTTCCTTTTTTGTCTCCTAGACTAAGAAAGGTTTTCATCAAACAGAGAAGTATTTGTGGGTACCAAGGAATGTATAACAAAGCTATATATCAATTAGGAGATTGCAAAGTACCAAAGTCTACTTTCTTTTTTTTTTTTTTTTAATTTTCACTTTTTTATTTATTTTTTAACTTTTATTAATTACACTTTATTCATTTTGTATCCCCCCATAAGCTCCTCCCTCCTCCCCTGCTGACCCCACCCTCCCTCCCTTCTTTAAGCATGCCCCTCCCCAAGTCTACTGATAGGGGAGGTCCTTCTCTCCTTCCCATCTTAGTCTATCAGAT
Organism: Meriones unguiculatus; assembly: GCF_030254825.1. Lineage (NCBI taxonomy): Eukaryota > Metazoa > Chordata > Mammalia > Rodentia > Muridae > Meriones > Meriones unguiculatus. The sequence goes on along the minus strand of NC_083368.1, from coordinate 5,014,662 downwards.
CTCATCAGGAGTGGCTGCATTGTCCTCTACTGTGGCCTGGTAAGGCTGCTCCCCCCTCAGGGGAAGGTGATCAAAGAGCAGGCCAATCGGATTATGTCAGAGGCAGTTCCTCTTCCCATTACTATGTAACCCACTTGGACACTGAACGGCCATGGGCTACATCTGTGCAGGGATTCTAGGTTATCTCCATGCATGGTACTTGGTTGGAGTATGAGTCTCTGGGAAGACCCCTGTGTTCAAATTTTCTGGTTCTGTTGCTTCCCTGTGGAGTTCCTGCCCTCTCCAGATCTTACTATTTCCCACTTCTTACAAAGTCTACTTTCTAAAAGCCCATTTCATCTTAAATATCTTACTGTTTAACATTGCAGGCAATGACTTTGATGTTGAGGAATTTGTCTGTGATGTGCTGCCCCCTGCTGTTCTACATCTGTAAGCACCACAGAATCTCTACCAACCAGAAAAGTATTGTAATGGAGACATCTTGTCGTTGCAAAAACAAAACAACAAAACGCAGTTTCTTAAACTCTTTTGTGCCCATGAGGCTCTTTGAAAATATTTTCATAAGAATGTTTTAAATGCCAGGAATAAAAATAATATTTATCAAGATCTTTCTAGTAGCAAAGATGTGGTTGGTTGAAAATGTTTTAACACAAAGATAACAAAATGTAGAGCTAATCTAGAATCTACTACAGATTTGGACAGGCAGATGAGTGACTGATGTTGAGGCATCTGCAGAATGTAGGATGATAACACAGTGCACGACTTAACTGCTAGGGTAGGTTGGTACCCGTGGAGGAGAAGAGGGCAAAAAGAAGGGAGAGGGGCATGGAGAGGGGGACTGGAAGGAAACAGAGGGCTGCAACCAGGATGTGAAGTGAATGAATGAATAAGTAATTTTAAAAAAAAAAATCTTTTTTTTAAAAAAAGGGCTGGGCAAGGCTACTACAATGAAACTCTGTTTCAACAAAAACAAAAATCAATTTGATTATATTTCAACCTTACTCTGTTGATCACAATATATTTCTTGGGTTTTTTTTTTTTACTCTCTTAAGACCATTCAATAAATATAATTTGTCTGTGTTATTATAAAGCATATTTAAAAAAATAAAACTGCTTCTCTTTTTACTAGACCAATAATACTTATAAAAAAGAAAGAAAGAAAGAAAGAAAGAAAGAAAAGAAAAGAAAAGAAAAGAAAAAAGAAATAAGTGCTAAGTAAGGGCTCACCATCCCTGCCAGGAAGGCCTGAGATCCAATGATCACATAGCTAAAGAGCATAAGCTTCCCAGTACCCCATTATCTGTGGTCCTCTTCAAAAGGACTAGACAGTAGTTTGTCTTTATGATTTCTTAAGCTTTACAAAAGTGACAGACTTTAGGAACAATCAACAAGAATCATCATCTCTTCCATGCCTCCTTTTCCTTCAAGCTATTGTATGCAGTCTTTGGCTATCATAGAGATCCTAATGACTTGTAGAGAGAAGTAAGGGTTGGGATAATTTAGTTTGAGTTTGGTAGAACATATTTATGTGGTTCATTTTCCTTTTCATGCATAAAGGAGTTGCTTAACCTCATAGTTATTCAATAATAACTAAGATTTCATCTAATTTTTCATTATATAGGTAATTTTTACATACTTATAAATAATCTACATATAATTTTGTGATTTTTTTTGGAAAACACTAGCTAAGTCTATATGGCTGTAAAAGTTAACATTTCATAGGCACTTCTTCACCAAAATAAAATTCTTTAATGAGGTATTTATGTGCTTTTTCCTACTTTAGACACCACAGTCTTAACAAAAGTAGTCAGAATCCAATCTATTCAAGTATTTGTCCATATAAGTACCTGCTATGATTAACTTTATCACTTGACAGGATCTAGAATCATCTAGGAGAGAAGCCTTTTAGAAGGCCTTTTAAGGATTATCTTGATCAAAGTAACTGGAGTAGCTAGATTTCTACAGTCAGGCATAATCTCCCTCTAATTGAACAGGCCTTATGTCCAATTAGTCAGCTGTTGCTTACCACCCAGATGTAAGTGCCATTATTGCATCTTTAGGGATATCTTGTCATGCTATTTATTATTATAGTTCGTTGGCAACTAGCTGGGTTGCTTTCTTCCCTTGGCATCTTAAGTAGTACCTTCTGGTACCATGAAAACCAAAGCAGAAGCAGGAAGGAAGCTTACAAATTAGATCCAGTTTAAAATGTGGTGTCTTCAGCAATAGGGATTTACTTTCAATCTCTGAGAGGAACTATTGGGCAATAACAAACTGTATTGTTTTGGTACTTAGATTTCCCATCACCAGTAACTTGAATGGGGGTTTCATTTGCCAGGTATTTGCTGATAGATTATGGTTTTCATACATACATACATAACTTTTAGGTAAATATGTTGATTCCCTGTGGCTTTTTCAACCATGTTTAGTGTTGTTTCTTCTTGCCCCCTCCCCACTTACAGTCTCCCTCTCATTTTTCCATTTCCCCTTTTATATGACCTCTGTCCTGCATATCCACCCTCTACATCCTGCCACAGTCCTGTTTTACTTTCCTGGTTTCTGCAGTAACTTCAGGTTATATACTCACATATGAAGAGTTGTGGCTAGGAAGAACACCACACAATGTTTGTCTTTCTGGGTCTGGGTTACCTCACTCAATAAATTATTTTCTACATCCATCTATTTACATGCAAATTTCATAATTTCATTTGTCTTTACAGCTGGATAGTGTATTATTGCATACATGTACCACATTTTCATTGTACATTCCTCAGTTGAAGAACATTTCCTGATTCCATTTCCTAGCTATTGTGAAAGAAGTAGCAATTAACATGCTGAGCAAGTGTTATCTGTGTAGTAGAACATTAATTCTTTTGAACATTTGTTGAGAGGTGGTATAGTTGGGTCACATGATAAATTTATTTTAGCTTTTTGAGGATTCTCCATACTGATTTCCAGAGTGACTGTACCAGTTTTCATTCCCACAAGCCCAGGGCTAGTGACATCACTGACCTTAGAAGAACATTCCCTACTGCCACTTTCCTAGACCTGCATAGTCCCTAATTGCAGTCTAAAACATACCCTTATAACTATAGATAAGTATAGCTCTCATCCCACATCAAAAACCTTCTCTTTGCAGCAAATGGAGACCATTGTAGACAACCACAATTGATCACAATGCAAATAAAAACTAGTTTTGAGAATCCCAGACCCAGTGGATCCACCACCAATGTAATTCCTACACCTAAGATTTAGGGAACATCACAGAAGAGGGAGCAGAAAGATTATAGACGCTGGAGTGCCAGAAAGTCTGCTATGAGATTGTCTACTAGAAATAGTTGCATAAACAAGACACAAACACTGACAATCAAATAGACAAGCCAAATTCATATTAAAATGCCCCTTGTATTTAAAATTTTCAATGCTACATTGAAATCAAATACTAACTAAAAAGAGATGGTTATAAAGGTAGAAAATGTTAAAGTAAGAAAAAAAATGTTTCTTCTTTGGTATTCTTTTTTTTAAGACCAACGTTGACTAATTTTTGCCCATATCATGTTTGTTATTTGCTAGCAAGCACTCATTTCTCCTCCTGAAGCATAAGCTAATGATAGCTCAAACTTTTCAAATCAACTTTCTCCTTTTCCCAGCCTTGCTACTCAGAAGTGTCTGCTCTCAACCTGAGCTCCAGAGGTAGACCCACCTCTGCTAAATCAATCAAGGAAAGGTCATGATCCTCCCAAATAACAGCCAGTGATTCTTGAGGACATCTCAAGTTGTGCACGTGGTCTTGAAGATATCATTGCCTTCTGTAGAGAGACAACTGGATGAAGGTGAAATTTATGGAATGCTAAGCCCAAAAACAGACTCTGGGAATGGGGTCAGTATACTCAGTCAAATTGCACCTAACACTAGGTCATTGATATTAATCCTCAAGAAAGGATTTCATTAATTTTGGGCTACTGTGGGTTGGATATTTAGATTTTCATTATCTTTAAAAAAAATCATAATGAAAAAAACATTCCAAGTCAGGCTACATTTAAAGTAGAGACATGTTGTAGAGAAAATGTGATGTCATTTGTGAGTTCTTTGTAAAGTAAGAAAAGAGAACAATTACTGGAGCTGAGAAGCACTATTTCTAGATACATAATGATTCTGATTTGTTTTTAATTTGAAAAATGCTTTTAAACGAACTATATTAAATGTAGCCTTTTGTCTAATATTTGAATCATGCTGTTTAAAAATTACCTGAAGTACTTTTAGAGAGTAATTAGATAGACTAGATACTTAAACTTTAATCTTTCACACTAGAGACAAGATATATCTTGTTTAGCAGACCTCTTAACTGCAATAAATAGATATCTTATCCCAGTCCTTGCACTCTGAGAAGCCTATAGATTTATAGATTTTACACTATAGATTTATAGTGTGGGGGTGTAGTGGACAGAGAAAAATGACTCAAGCTGCCAACTAAGTGTCCTGGTTCATAGTTTCTAATTTTAATAGGTCATGATGCTTCAAGGGTTGCAGGATGGATCAGTTCACTCTTGGTTAAGATTTAGACCATGTGTATTTTTCTAGAGGAAAATGAAATTAGAGAGCTATTATGTGTTGAAGAGTTCTATAAAGTTTGTAGGGTTTTGGTTCAAAACAATCATAATGTAAAGTTAGTTTACAAGGTGGTTGTTATGCTTTGAATAAGAATGGTCCCAGAAATCTCCTGTATTTGAATGCTTGCTTGGTTATAAGGGATAAGAACTGTTTGGAGATGTGTTGTCTGTTGGAGTATGTGTGGCTTTGTTGGAAGAAGTGTGACACTGGAGTAGGCTTTGAGATTTCAAAAGCCCATGCCAGGTTCAGTGTCTTTCTCTTTGTGCTGCCTGCAGAAGATACAGTTCTCAGCTACTTCTCCAGCACTATGTCTGCCAGCCTGCCACCATGCTCTCCACCATGATGATGAAAGACTAAACCTATGAAACTGTAAGCAAACCCCTATTAAATGCTTTCCTTTAAAACCATTTCCTTGGTGGTGTATCCTCACAGCAATGGAACAATAAGACAGTAGTTGGCTTGGACTCTGTGCTGTGGGTTGCGCACCTTTCTACTTACCCTTTTCCTATCTCCATGATGTTCCACAAGGGACAGAAGATGGGTCAGTGCACTTCCAAGTGCTCTCCTGGTCAACCTCACCTTTTTCTGATTCTTATTCTGTTTTATTCTTCTTCCCACTTCCTCTCTCTATCTTCCCTCTATTTCTGTTTCTTTCAGTCAAAGAAAAAGATATGGTACAGGAGAGTAAGAAGGTATAAGAAGATATAATAATGAAGGTATAATTTTTCTTTCACTGTAATTGTCTTGTCACCTCTAAAAGCAACTCAGAATGCTTTGCAACTAATATTCTATTTTCCATCTTTTATTAGCTTCTATTTAATTAATAAATTAGTTAATTTTGTTTTTAATTTTTATTGTACCATATATTATGTTCATATTCTTTCCCCTTCCTCAAATCCTCCCACATACTCCTCACCTCCCTACACACCAAACTTGCTCTGTCAGTAAACAAAACAACTAAAAACCAGGGAAAGTGACAAAACAAATGAAAATAAAAACAGACAAAATAAAAAGAGAAAATCAATAAATTAAAATTACCAAAACAGAAGGCCACTAAATAAATAAATGGATAGATAGATAGACAGATAAACAGCTAAATTGTTGTGACTTTTTTCTGCTGCTTCTGCACCTCTCACTTGCTACGCCTGTAGATTCTTTTGGTGTTGCCAATCTCCTGAAAACATTGTCTCTGACTTTTACTGCCATTTTGAAGGTTTTGTTAAACCACAATCCATTCACAGTACAAGTTCATATGAGCTCAGACTTCAAATACAAAATGAGAGAAAACAGGACTTCTGAGTAAGATGGTGGACTATTGGCTGCTCTTACGAGGATGAGTGGAAAAGACCACCAGAATAGGAACGAATACACTTCATCCCAAAAGAGAAGCAGAAGAGCTTTGGAAACCCATAAAAGTAGTGAAGGAATATCAATAAGAAAAGACACAAGCCAGAGAAGTAAACTGAATGCAGTCTAACAGTTAACATTTGTTGTTTTTCTATTTAATAATTTGTTTCCATGGCTGTAGACATCACATAATTATTTAGGAAACTATGTTTTAGCAGTTTCACTGTGATGTAACAGTTCTTTGACAGTGTATTCTTGTATTTTTTACTTTGAATCTTTTATAATTTTTTTTTTATTTTACTTGCAGGTAGGTTACTCAGATTTGGTAGATGTTCAATTCTTAGATAAGTTAGGATGTAGTTTTGCTGGATACAGTTTGGTATTTACTTTCAGGGCTCTGTGCCTTTCTGATCTGTCAGTTGCTGAGGAGTGATTAGTTGTTATTCTGATATTTCTGCCTTTGTAGGTAGGTTGAAATTTTTTCCAACAGATGGTTTTGTAATGCAGGTGCTTGTGTATGGAGGTCAGATGTCAACATCTTCTCTATACAGTATTAAGAATCCTCTCCAATACCAGTGTAGTGGTCACAGGCAGCCTTAGCTTTTGCTTTTCTTGAAAAGTCTATTTTGCCATTAATTATAGAAAAACTTAGCATTCAAGTCTCTCCCCTTAACATCTATGGGCATTGGTCTAATTCTCATGCTCTTTAAACTACAAAACAAACAAAAGTGGAAAACACTAATTTTATGTGTATGCAACTTTTTCTAGCTGGATGGGTTTTCAGTGATACCTTGACAATTTTAAATGGACAATCTTTCTCTATTAATATTTCCCGCTATTCAGTATCAGTACTTCACAAACACCCATATTTTGAATATATGGTGTAATTCATTTTATTTATTTTAAACATAGAGTCAGTCTTTACTTTCTGTCACTTCCTCGCCATCATGTTGTTGGCTCTTCTGTATTCTTGGGAAATATTTCAAGTTAACAGTGAACAATGCTGATTTAATATTTGACAGTACCTATCACAGAGTTAAATCTTGATACTGTACTTTGCTGAGACATTGCCTGCTGTGTTGGTTTTTGCAATTTAGGGTCACATATTCATGGCCATAGGTAGGTGCAGATTCTCACATGGGCTTGTTGCTCACCATGCAGCCATCTGGCATACCAGGGCAGCCTGTGTGGACTCAAACTAGGGAAGTCAGTGTCCTCCTCCCCATGTGTCTGATTCCTAATCCACAGCAATGGGCATCTATCAATACCATGCAAAAGTTTTCAGTACCTGCACTGAGTGTGGGTGGGAGCTAATCCTAGCCGCACAGCACTGCCAGCTCCGGCAGATTATCTTCTGCTAGGTTTGGCCTAGTATACCTCCAGACAGCCTGCCAGCACACTGTGTGCCAAGACCCCTGGCAAGAGTTTAAGTTAGCAGTGGTCACCAGGCAGTGCTGAAGAAAGAGAAACTGAGAATTTGAGATGTCAAAGCAGGGGAGCTGAAACCTGAGCTGTTCATGGAGACAACAAATACGACCTCTAGTATTTGTTCTACAATGCTAACCATACCGCACAAACAACAAAATCATAAAGGATTCTGAGATGCTCTTAAAGTGTAAGCCCTCAAGCAGCAATATTTGTGAGGGAGGTCCCTCTTCAGATGCACCTGCTACACTCAGAAGATCTGGTACTGATTGACGGGTATGGGCAGAGCCTCCAAATTCAAGACTCATACCTGGGACACAGTCCTAAAAGTTGGGGATGGATCTTTGAAAGGGTCTGAGTTTTTTTTTTTTTTTTTTTGGTCCACTTCCTTCTTTCATGTTGACTTCCTGTTATGAAGTACTGATCTAAGTGATTACTACATTTCTTAACCCAGTATTAGCTGCTCCAAAACTAAAAGAAACAGTTTTATCATCTTTGAAATAGTTTTCAGTTCCAGTTATATTAAAAAGCTGTTACCTTGTTTTCTGTTTGCAGGGCTTTTTTAATATGAAAAAAAAAAAAAGACATGGAAGACTATCCCTGATAGATTTTTCACTCATTATTTATCCTTCTGGAGTCCTGAAGATGGAGCCTAAGGTGATGTACATGGTCCTGATTTTGACTCTGAGCACTGAAAAGAAAAACAGTTATCAGTAGCATTCTGTACCAGGAGAGCCAGGAACACTAAACTGGAGGCCATTGCATTCTTGAGACAAGAAAGCATTTCATTTTGCATTTGTGTGTGTGTGTGTTTAAGAATGCCAATAGTATATATGGAGGTTGGAAGACAACTTGCAGAAGTAGGTTCTCTCCTATCAGTGAGTCTCAGAGATTGAATTTGAGTATTCAGGTTTGGAAGAGGAGACTTTACCCACTGAGCATGTGACTGTCCCAGAAAAAAAAAAAAGTTTTCCTAATGACTAGCTCTAGAATTGTTTAATTACTGCCCTTACCAACACAAAGAATAATAATAATAATAATAGAAAAAAGAGGAAGAAAGGAGGAGAAGGAAAGAGCAGACAACAACGAAAAAAAGAGGCTTGTCTAAACTACTAGAGTGAAGGGTGAAATACAAGCCTTGCTTTCTCAAACATTAAGAGTTAGTGAGTAGGTTGGGGCTGTAAGTCAGTGGCAGAGCACTTCCTTATAATGTATGGTTTTGTGGATAGTGATAGCATTGAAGATCCAGGAAAGTGTCCAGGAGAGCAGAGGACTCACATTTTGATGAAAGGAGAACAAGCAGGTGATCTCATTAGAAGCAAAACAATGAGGAGATGATAAATAATGGGTCTGCAATAATTGCTTGTGAACAGCTGAATTCACCTGCGGAATAAAAAAGAAAAGAATATTACATTTCTGCCCATCAGAAGTCAAGGAATTGGACTCATGCTGGGTCACAAAGGCTGGAGAAAGAAGTCATGCAGGCTATAAAGAAAAAGGGAGAACACAAGCACACTCCAAACTAGCAGCCTATGTGGGAACTCTGGTTCTTTTCCAGAGGCAGCTGGCTCTCTTCCAGAATGCAAAGTGGAAAGCATAGGACAATTTCACCCAAATTTCAAAGAACAGGTGGTCTCAAAAACCTGTAACTTAACTGTCAAGCCTATAACAGATGGCTGGGTTGTGCTGAGTATCCCAAGGATGAGAAGGCAACTGTGGGTGTGTGACTGACTATCACCAACATTGTCAATACTCTAATCCATGGCACAGCCATCCCTACTTCCTCCTGGGTCAGCTAGCAAGTTCAGTCTTATCTCTCATCTTCTTTCCCTGCTAGACAACCTCATCTTACTTGGCTTTTTTTGCCCATACCTTTGCTTTTTTCATCTCTCTTGCCATAAAGTATTGTATTCCTTTTTTAATAATTCAAATTTTCATTATTTTTGTCTTTTAAATGCATATAGAAAAATTCCCCAAGCCTCTATTTGACAAAATCCTCCACAGTTTGACCTCTTGGTAGAAGAAGAAATATTACCTGTAGTCTCAGTCTTGCTGCTGGTTTTGGCAGAGGAGCAAAAGTCGTGGAAGTTCCTGAATGATAAAAGGTGATAAGGACATCTTTTGTTATAGCAAGGGTGCTTTTGGTGGCTTCAAAGTAGAGGATGGCCATAAAAACTACATCTAGATTAGAAGCTTAGAATTTTAGTCCTACTCAAAACCTACAGGAAGGGAAGAGGGGCTGGAGATTCAGTCAGTGGCCAATGGCTGGTGATTTCATTGATCATTCCTAGAAAGACTCCTAACCCCATAGGCAGTGAGGTTCAGGAGCCTGGATTGAACCCGCTCATGTGCAGGGAGGCGATGTAAATTAACTCCACAAAGACAAAGTATGCAATTAGTAACCTTCTAGACCCTGCTCTATGTGCACATCTCTCTGTTTGGCTGTTTGTGCTCTTCATAATAAACTGTAAAAGTTAATACTCAAGTTGCGGAATTCTGAGTGACTGTAGAAAACTACTGAGCCTTGGGTGAGGTCAGAGAATTCTAACCTGAGGACTTGATGGATGCTTACAACTGGTACTTGAAGTTAGGACAACCTTGTGGGACTGAGCTTTTAAAGTCAGATGCCAATTCTGGGTAGTGTTAGAATTATGAAACAGTAAACTGATATGAGAGAGTAAGAGAAACCCTGTTGGAAAGGACATGGTACCTTTGGTTATCAAAAGGCAAAAAAGAAAAAAAATAGAAACAAAAAAGAATAAAAGAAAAAATCTCTCAGGCAACTATCAAACTTTACAGTCCTCCTTCTAATTATACTTTAAATTACATCACACTTGAGTCGAATTTGTTACTAGAACATGACTTGAATTGCCCATACTCAAACTATACCATTCAGTTTTCCACTGCAAATACAGCTAAGTTCTTTTAGGGCAAGCTAAAAATCTACACGAGAAGAGCTTTTCATACCATCATTGGAATCTCTGTCACATGCTTTCATTTTATAGAATAGTTAACTAATTTCAGCTCCTCCATAGCTTCTTCCTGTTATAGTAGCCTAGGAGAGTTCAAAAATCTCCAAATTTTACAGCATAAATGGAGGACATTCTATAAAATACATTACCAGTGGTCCTTCAAACCGTCCATCATGCCAAACAAGGGTGTAGAGGAATGGAAGGAGATGGGATAATTAAGGCAGCTGGAAGCCTGTATGAGCTTCCTATTCTGAAAAGGGGTTATTGGGTTAAAACAGGAAATCTAAAGTGCAAGGAAACACAAGAAAACCCCATTACAGTGTATAATATGGATAGTATGGAACATATAAATGGAAAATAAGCTCTTCATGAACAATACAGAAATTTCTTATCAGGTTTAATTCACAGAGAAGTAAAACCACTAAATGGCTGTATGTCATTAGCTTTTAAATTTTTTTTTTACATTTAAAGAAAATGAAATGTTATTAATTTTAAATACCAAATTTTCAATAATTTATCAAGGATTAACCTGCCCTTTGTCCTCCTAAATTAGTAAACTGTCCAGATGTGTGTAATTAACTAATAGTATTATGAAATGACAGCTGAAAACTGATCTTTTAAAAAAATTTAATTGTTGCATATTCATATGTAACGTATTTTGTCAAGATAAATTTACTGGTTAGAAATATTTGTATCTGCCTTTACTTTTTAAAAAGACAATATTTGCAGTTTTAATTAATTAACTAATTAATTTTCAGAGACAAGGTCTCACCATGTAGACCTGTCACACCTAGAACTTGCTGTGTAGAGCAGACTGGCCTCAGTCACCTGGCTCTGTCTCTCAAGTGCTGGAATTAAAGGATTTCCCCATTATGTCTAGCTTTACAGTTTTAAAATCATATTTCAGAGAATTTAAAATTATCATGTTTCATTAAGAAAAAAATGTTATGTTTATAAGAAGTAACCCAATTATACAGATACTAAAATGTGCCTGGAGTGTAAAGAAATACAGTAGTGTTTTCCCCCTGGAAAATGTTTTGAAAATGTAGTGTACCAATTTAGCTACTGACTATGATCTATACTTTACAGGAAAAAAATCCTATATTCTCTGTGGGGCTGGGATACCTTGGAACCAGAAAGAGCTGGTCTGGAGCAGGAATGGGGTCAAGTCATGTACAACACTGGAAATCTCTACTCAAGAGCAATGAGAGTGAGGACCATTCCCTCTGTCCTGGACATGCATGTCCTGAGCATATAGTCCTGCACTCTCCCTCCCTCCCAACATACTTTTGCCCACACCAGAGGTGGTCACATAGTTGAGGCCAGGTTAAACTTCCCCTCTCCTTATAAGCTCATGTCCATTAAGCACCTGCAATTCCTCTTCATGCAAATAAGGCATTTCAAGCACCTTGGCCCTGGCCAATGATATACACTCACCCCAAAAGCCTCTACCCACTCCCCAAAGGTTTAAATAGCCTTCCCTCCCTGCCCCTCCCCAATTACATGAGATGCTCAATGAAGCCTGCCTCCTGAGTCTCTTCTCATTGCACTCATCAGCTGCCTGAAGTCTCCGTCACTCACCCTGGGGAAGCAGAGCTTGAACAGCAATTCTTCATTTTTCATAGAAAAGTAATTCAAATATTGTATATGCTACTGGTAAAATTTCTCATTACTACACTGGGAAAGCAAAATATAACATGCATTTATCCTCTTAACAATTTAGAAAATAGCCCATGTTATGATTATTGCCTAACTCTATTTGTTTGGTTTATGTCATATAGATTATGAAAATTCTGCTAAAATCCATTTTCATGTTTATTTTAAAGCCAAAAAAGAAATTACAAAGTAATTCTGGGACTAGAGGGCTAGAACACTTGCCTAGCATGCATGAAGCCCTAGGTTTTCCCCAATGGAGGGGGGGGGAAATCAAGTCATTAAATTGATACATTAATTTTATGTGCATAACCACAGGCATTTACAAAGAAAACTGCTATCTTTAAAGACTGGCTTGACTTTTCTATGTTAATTGCTCTAATAGATTTTTAAAAACTGTCTATTTTCAGCGTGCATGAGCTGAAGAGTACTTGTGTTTTGTGAAAACAAACAAACAAAAAGGCTCAAAGTCAAAAATTCTGAAATGTTGGACAAAGTAGCTAACCTTTTTGGTGGTCTTAGAAAAAAAATCTAGATTTCACATGTTTTGCTAGCAATTATGATTCCCTTGAGAACAAAGCATGTTGGGTAGAGGTAAACTTCTCAGGTTAACAGAATTGAATTTCACATTTCGTCTTGTAACTTAACAAGAAAAAAAATTATCATATCCTCCAGTAACTTAATTAGTTACAGTGTTGATGGCTGATAATTTAATTACAGAATTAGTATGAAAATAAAAGTCCTCAGGAGTATGTTCAGAGTTCTAGGAAAATCACAATCAAAACTGCAGAAAGGAGCTTTAACAAATATATTCACTCAGGTCTTTAAACTGGCTATTAAAATGGAAAACAGTATGCCTTATTCATTATGTACTTAAAACGCCTTTCATTTGTAGCTTTCTAAATTATAGCTTTGTAGCATATTTTTGAAAGCTATCTATGAACAGACACCTTGAGCACATTCCTACTGGGAAAAGTTGTTAGAAATACCATCTAACTTAGACCCACTCCTCTTTTTACCAGAGAGAAATGGAAATGATGCACCTTGAGAGGCACAGACCTGAAAGTTGAAAGGATTTTCTAAGCCTGGTAGATGTGCAGTGACATTTGACTGCCAGGGTAACGTAACAGTGAAGACAGCTTTTCCCCTAATTATATACACTGGACAAGTTACTACATACTAAAAATATTTTCCTTTTATTCCTTCGCTCATTTCTGGTTTTGTTTTGTGGTAGGTTTGTGAATGGTTGTAAGCGCTTACCACTCAGCTGCGCATCTAGCCTTAGTTTTGTGGAGACAAGGTCTTGCTGTGACAGCTGCCCAAGCTGGCCTTGAAAGTGAGACTCTTCTGCTTGTGCTTCCTGTGTTCAGGGATCCCAGGTATACACCACATGACTAGGCCCTGAACCAAAAGCTGACTGTAATGGCTTTGGCTGTGTGCCTCATGGATTACTGAAACCTGGATATCCTTGAGATATGGAGGACTACAGTTTTTTCCAAGGACTGAAAACTGCCTCTTCTTAGATGGGAATGTTTAATTGATCTTAGCCAGCTGCACTTGAGTTTCCTTTGAAAATGGTCAGTGTATTTCAGAGAAAGTGTGTGAAATATCACAAAGTAAAGGTTAATGTACACAATACTCAGAGTTATACCTGGGTACATGCCTGGACCCTCAGATGATACACTTTTTAGGAAGGAGCTCCTAAAAGAAGCCAGGTGTAATCCTGGTCACAGAGATGATTAGGATCAGTTCAGCCCTCAGAGGCACACATGGAGGGAGCCATGCGCTTAGCTATAGGACAGACACAACAGAAAGAAGCTTCTATTCCTTCCATGGCCTCTGGTGATGCTATGGTCTTGGGCAAATTACCTTCCTTCATAATCTTTGGGGCAATCATTTAGTTTCTCCTGTAATTTAGGATATCAAGAAGTGACAAGGGTCTGCAAAAGCCACTCTGGGATGGGGTACACAGGTGTAAATACAGCAAATGCTGAACTAGTCAGATCCAGTGGTCTCTAAAGTCACCAGTTCCAGAGGTCAGTGCTGTTGCCCCAGGTGCTGCTTAATCTCTTCAGTCTATACTTGCTCTTTTGTTTCCCTGTTGGCATTTCCACAGCTGAGCATATTTCTGCTTATAGTACATGGGCTAACATCTGCCCTCTACTGCTTGGGAAAAAACTTCTTTTGCCCAGTTTTCCCAGACTGTGGCAAGGACAGATTCTGCCTGTTTTTACTGACTGGTTTGCAGAACATGCCACCACCCTCCCCCCCCCCCCCACAAATACACATACAGTCCACACACACCCTAGCTAGTATATCCAGAGATGGGTCTAAGCCTGCAGTCTCAACCAGGGTCCCCAGATTCCCTCAGAGGCCTTAACAGTGACCATAAGAGAAGATTGTGAATTGTTTCCTAAGAAAAGCTTAGAAACAGGTTTCTCAACAGGCATTGGGTTGCTTAATGGCTGGTGTTTACAAACATTTAGAGTAAGTCTATTTAACTTTCCACCCTTTTATGCCTGAATAAACTGACATTCATAAAGGCGCAGAAAGCAGCTATGGTCATGTATAAAAGGATCAAAGAAGTTGGCCATTTGTGCTTTGTATCTGCTGACCTCCAACAACCCTATTCTTGTGTACAGATACAGTATGCAAGATGATTTTACATCTTTAAGTGTAAAAGTTTTTGTTTTTTTTGTTTAAAATTTTTAATTTTCACTTTTACTTCAATAATAACACAACTAGCACTAAAAACCCTATGATTTAGATGATATTATTGCTCAGGATGTAAAATGTGCACCCAGGAAATGGCCAGCCTTATAAAGGCATTAAGGTAATTAGAATGCACAGCTGTCTCTTGAACAGTGTTAAACCTCTCCGGTTTCTAGTGCTTGGTGTGTGTCTCCAGCTTCAGGACTCATCTGTGCGGAATTCCATTTCCCCAAGATTATCAAGTTGGTGAAATTGTATAGTTTAAGGAAAGTGTGTTAATAATGATGTAAGAGTGGTCTGTCAGAAAAGTCGATTCTTAGAAATCTAGGATAGGTATTTTAGAATCTAAAGCCTTAGATAAAAAGACAGAATATTAGCAAGTGAAGTCTCAGAAAAACTATTATAGGGGAGCTCCAAATCCCTTTCAGATCACAAGGACTCTTGCTGTGAATGGCTAGACCTGTTAGAACCAGTCTCCTGTGAAAATTCTTTCTTTCTTCAAACCAATCCTGTTACTATAGCTGAATAAAATGTACTAAGTGTGCTGATTCCTGAGAGTTTGTGCACTTTAAAGGCAGCTTATTCCTTCAGTGGATATGCCAACATTGACAGCGCTTTTCCTCTAAGAAACAAGTCTAACATTTATTTACAATGTGCTAACAATAGCCATTTCCACTCCCTACTGGAACTTACCTGTCTTGTAGAGATCCCTCCACTTAACCAACAGATCCTGAATAAGTCAGATTAACCCTTTAGTTTTCATTGTACTAAATGTACACATACTTCGTTCATTTTACTTCCTGTGGAAGGAGTTTCCTAATGGAAAAACATCACTCTGGATCTGCTGACCCTATTTCAGAAACATAATGTCTGCAGTATAGGAACCACAGTTAACACTGAAGAATTACTCTTTTCTAGCACCCAAATATTAAAACTCATGTATTAAGCATTTAATCATTTCAAACTCCACAGCTTCCTATTATTAAAGATTCGAGAATAACCCGGTTGTGGTCATGTCACACATCAACTTGGGGTCTTTTCCAGCATTTCCTTCATGTTCAACTTAATGTCAGCTCACTGTTAATGTGCTGGTTCCACCACACACACACACACACACACACACACACACACACACACATGTTCTCTGCATTCACACAAAATACACCCTATGAAAACAACAGTATGCTTTTTAAGGTTTATAATATTACATAAATGCCTATGAACTTAGTAAAAACTCCTGACTTTTTAAAGAACAAAGATGACAGCTAATAAAGCTTACCTTTTATTTCTTCTAATCACAATTCTTTAAGAAATTGAAACTCATATTCTTGGAAAAGGCTGGTATAACTTCCATACAAATAAACTTTTATGAGGCAGGATAAAGCTGAAGTTCCATGACCTTCTCTCAGAATGTTTTAACTTTACCTTCTTCACTATACTCAGAAATGGCCAATCTCAATAGCTAGCTGCCTGAATTTTGCCAGACAAGGCTCTATCAACAAAATCACAGTACAATCTTTCAAGAACAGTCTTTGCAGAACTCTCTTAAAAGTCTCACTAAAAGAAATATAAACTCATCCACCAGTATACATTACTTTAGAAACTGGCATTCAGAAGAAGTCATCAAAGTTCAATTTCAGTAGATAATTTATTGAGTGCCTACAGTGCTCATGGCCCATCACTAGACATGTTGAAATGCAGCATACAATGTGTCCCAGGCTTCAGTGTCTTATGATCTAGTTAGAATGACAGTTTAGACACCAACAAATAAATTTCACGCCATTGCTCAATCAGAGCCAACGTTAAAGAGCTGTAATTTAAGTAATCCAAAACAGCATTTAATTCTAAAATCATCTGTAACATTTATTTGGCTTTAGATAAATTCCACTACAGACAAAGGTCACAGAGATGAATATACATAGCAAGAGAAGGGAGTACTATAGATGACTTTTATTTTGAATCCTTTGTTTTCGTCTTATAACGGTCCGAAGCCTCCGTAATACCAGCTTATCAGAAAGTAGCATGTCATCTTGTTGTTCTAGATAATCCAGCAAATTTTCAGTCCATTCAAGTGCAACTTTATGGCTAATATACTTCTCTGGATTCAGTTCTGCCTTCCTAGTCTTCCTGGAAGGCTTTTGCTCAGCAGCAAAAGTAGGTGCCTGGTCTTCAGCACCTACAATGTCAGCTAACACGGGACAGTTTGAGCCACTGCTCTGAGAATCAAACCATTGCTCAATATTCTCAATGTTAACATGTTCACAGTCTTCTGTATTCTGTAAAACTGTTGCTAAATTAGCTGCTAAAATGGCTCCTTCATCAATGCTCATCTTTGAATTTTCTTCATTGCCAGGGAACAGTTTTTTCCAAGCTTTGGTTATGGTATTTGCTCTTATCATGTTCCAGGCTCTTGATGCCTCATAAATTGCATCCAACACAGTCAAATTCTTCCAAAACATTTTTGGGTCCTTTCCTTCATCCATATATTTCTGGATAAGTCCTGCTCGGTAATATCTTTTGACTGTGGTTAAAACTCCTTGGCTCATAGGTTGAATCAGACTTGTGACATTTGGTGGTAAATATTTCACAATTATTCTGCCATCATCTGAGCACAACAGTTCTTCAGTTGGATGTGCTGAGGGAAAATCTAAAAGCAGTACTGCTTCTTCTCGAAGCCCTTTAGATTTCAGATGCTTCTGCACTTGTGGCACAAAGCACTTCTCAAACCACTGTTTGAACACAGATGGCTCTATCCATGCACTCTTTTGACTGAAGTAAGTGACAGGAAGATTTGAAAGGTCAGTTCCTTTGAATGCACGGGGTCTCTTTGCTTTCCCCACAACACAAAGATTAAGCTTGTGTAAGCCTGTGGCATTTGCACAACACATAATAATGATTCTTTCTCTGCTTGTCCTGTACTCGCAAGCACTCTGGTCAGCGTCAAAAGCCAATGTCCTTGAGGGTAGACATTTCCAGAACAATCCTGTTTGATCAGCACCATATATTTGCTCTGGTAGGAGATTTTCTCTTTCCACAAATTCCTGAAAGTTACCACAAAATTCACTGGCAGCAGCTTCATCCCCTTTTAATTTTGTTCCTTTACCAGCAGCCTTTGGAATACCATGGCGCTGCTTAAACCTAGTTAGCCAGCCAGATGAGGCATTAAAATCACCTTCCATACCCAATGCATCAAAAAAGAACTTGGCTTGTTTTGCACAGATAGTCCCAGACACTGGAATCCCATTGGTTTTCTGTTGATTAAACCATTCTATCATAACTCTATCAAGCTCCTCATAAGTTGATGACTTCATAGATTTACGTTTGGACACTCCACTAATAGGATCTGAACTGTTGGCATAGTTTATAATTCTTTCTTTGTTTTTTTTAATGTCACGAACTGTGGATTCACCAATTCCATACAGAACAGAAAGTTTTTTGAAAGAGTTGCCTTCTTCAAGCTTCTTAATAATGTCAAGTTTGTCTTTAATTGTCAACACCACGCGTTTACGTTTCCCCAACATTTTAGTCCGATGTTTCAGACAATTAACAACTTAGGTTTGAACACAAAGAGACTAGAAAATGGAGGCTTAAAAGCCCTCAGTTCCCCAAGACTCGGATGGTGCAACAGTTTTCAAAAAAGTCTGAGTCTCTTCATTTGCGTTTTAGAACTTAACCAGTTCCTATGACAAAGAATTAACCCTATTTTCTCTTCCTCCTTGTTCTTTTCATAAGTTGCAGCTTACAGGAAGCTATATGTTGAATCAACACTACCCTGCTGAGGTTTCTAAAACATTCTCAGGATGAGCAACGTTTGCCATTACTGCAGGATTTGTTTTCTTTTTTCTTATGCCATGTGCAAGTAAATAGTTTTACTCGGGCTTGCAAACTTGACATACAGAAAAAACAGAGCAAGGAGACTCACTGCCTGGCTGTTGTCTTTGTCAGAGAGCCAAGTGAGTGAATGCTCTCTTCAAGGCAAGGACTCAGGTGAGTACCTATGAAAATCATAGCGAGGGGAGGTGAGCAGTCGGACTGTAAGTGGACAGGCAAACAACTCAGTACTTTCAACGGACAGGAACTTATAGCTAAGGGATTTGGCAACTGAAAGGGAAACAGCGGACAAGAAGTGATGTCACATGATTCAAGGAAGGATAAAAAACTTCATTGGTGGAAATCAGGACCCAAGGCTGCAACTAGGGGGTGGTAGGCTGGGTGAACACCGTACAGTAATCTTGGTGGAAGATGATCTCCATGACCACAGAAGTAGCTGCTCGGGCGGTAGAGGTACTCGAGCCTCTGAAACCTATAGGAAAACACCAAACACGTTTTCTTTTCAGTATCAGTCCGCGGAATTCCTCATACCTACCCCTGCGACAGTGTCGAGGACATCACCACCTGCCAGGTACCAGACAACGCTCGCAGGCACCACCCGGGAACTAAGAGCCTACCTCCTGACACTACCAGGGCCTCTCCCCGCCGGCCAGCGAGCTCCGAGCCGGACGCTGGGTGAAAGTCGGCGGCAGTGGGTCACGGCCGCAGCCCTGCAGCGGGCGAGCGGTGCCCGGGCGCGCGGGGCTCCGGGAAGCGGGGCGCGGCGTCGCTCCGCCGGACCGGCCAGGGCGCAGAGCCAGCCACCGAGGTCCCCCGCCAAGCCGACCCGCCGGCCGCCGCAGACCGAGCGCGCGGCGGGGCTGCGCGGCCGAGCCGGAAGGCAGGGGATTAGGAGCGCGCGCGCGCCCCCGCAGGAACGTGGTGTCGGCGAGGGGGCGGGGATCGCGGGCGAGCGCGCTGTGGAGGCGGGGCCTCCGGTGGAGGGGCGGGACTTGAGCGATGCTCCGCCTCCGGGCACCGAGCGGGTGCGGCTCACGGCTGTGACCGGCAGAGGGCAACGCAGGCTCATTCCCAGCGACAGGGCTTTGTAGATGAGGTGTGCAAGAGCGGAAATAGTAATTGCTGGGTCTGTGTTCAAGGGAGATACCCGGATCTCTGGGTGCCTCTTCGCTGTCCTCTGCAGCGGTGACCGGATGGAGCCGGGTAGCCGGGGCCGGCGGGCATGGGGTGGGGGGAGGCGCAGAGCACTTTAATGCGGAAGGAACAGTACAAAGACCACCTTCTACAGTCAAAGGGGAATTTCAAGACTTGGACCTTCCTCTCGCTCAGAACTGTCCCTCTCCCTCTCTCTATCTCTAGCATAATAGTTGAAAAAAGAAAGAAAGAAGAAAGAAAGGAAGGAAGAAGGAAAGAAGGAAAAAAGGGAAGAAAGGAAAAAAGAAAGGTCCATCTTCCACAAACACCTGAACATGAGTGCCCTAACTTCTATTTCTCAAGACAACATTTTCTAGGTGTCTCAGGCAACTAAAATTTCTAAAACTAAATTTTCTAGAGTGGGAAATCAAATTGAGCATTCACTCTGCTGAGAAGGAATGTCGGTTCCAAGGCTCTTTTCTGTCTTCTAAGTCATATCTGCAGTTGTCCTCAGAATCTCACCTGGCTTGCTGG
The DNA here is from genome assembly GCF_030254825.1 of Meriones unguiculatus. Classification (NCBI taxonomy): domain Eukaryota; kingdom Metazoa; phylum Chordata; class Mammalia; order Rodentia; family Muridae; genus Meriones; species Meriones unguiculatus. Next base: position 4,994,443 of record NC_083368.1, on the reverse strand, counting down.
GTGGGAAACGCTTTGATCTGTTTGTGCTGTCACATGGGTGGCTTTGGGCCTAGTTTTGCCTGAAAGTAAACTTCCCACAATTCTTGCCCCTTCCAGCTTCCAACCAAGCAATCCGGAGAGTTCTGAATGACCATTTCCAATTTCATTTACATCACTTTAAACGGTTTTACTTTTCCATCCTTGTTCATAAGGAGCGTGAAACACTTGCACCTATTCATTCCTTAACAGAAAGAGAAAAGAAAGGAAGGAAGGAAGGAAGGAAGGAAGGAAGGAAGGAAGGAACGAACGAACGAACGAACGAACGAACGACTTCTGTCTGTCAGCCACTTTTCTGGAAGCTACTTTCCTTCCCCATAGTGTTTTTGTGTGTTTATTTTTCTAGCTATGCCCTTTCACTCAAAACACTCATATTTAACAAACTTTCACCAACATGTTAAGGTAGCAGTGCCTTTACAAGGTTTAGTTCTTTCTGGAAAGTGTCTCCTTTTGGTCTGTGGTCGTAGAGGGATATGTTGTGAATATCCCTCTTCAGTATTTAAAACAGGAAATAAAATGTGTGATTCTGTAATTGTACGCGTGCCAACCATTTGTCTAATCTTGTAGAAGGCATTATCAAGAGTGAAGTCCGCTGTCAGCTGCGGATGGTGGATAACCCTGTCAGTGTAGGTTCACAGGCACTCTACTGTGGGTGTTGAGAATGGGGCAGCAGCACGTCTTCTAGTCAGTTTTGCTGTGAACCTAAAATTACAGGAGAAAAAAAAAAAACAGCCCGTTTTAGCTGAGTCCAGTGCTAGACACTTGGGAAAAAGAGGTAGGATTGGTTGAGCTCAGGGGTTTGGGGCCAGCCTGAGCAATCCAGGGAAACCTGTCCCGAACAAAGGAACAATAAGTGCATTTTTACAAAGAGATAGTTATAAAAAGTTCTTGTCTGGAATGCACAAAGAGTCTACGTTTCAGCTAGACAGACAGACAACAAAGAAATGAGCACTGTCTCCTACAGGCACATGGACTTTGCTTCCACTGATATTATGTATGCTGATCCTTGAAGCATGTGTTTTGATTTTTGCCAATTCCTACTTGGAGGCAGAATTGACTGTCCTCTGGGCAGGCTTACCTGAGTGTGACTCCTGCCTATGCTGCTGACGCCACCAGGCACACATTCTGGATCCTCTGCATCATGGGCCTTTTGCAAAGTGGAGGATCACTGAGGTTATCTGCCTTCTTTGTGTTGTTTATAAGGATTTGAGGGGTGAAGCCCCTGAAAATGTAGAGGAGTGACTGGCCTGTCATATTGCACAGGAAAACTTGTTGCCATCCTTCTGATACTTCTTCCTGTTCCTCTTCCCTTCTTGTTTAATTTTCTTTTCCTCCTCCTTTGTTTGTTTATTTGTTCTATGGTGTGCATGTGTGTGTGTTATTTTTGATACAATGCTATAGACTATATGATCTATTCACCTGAAAACTAGAACCTTACTACCTCCGCCTCCAAAGCACTCATTATAGGAAAGTTTCCCCTAACATGTCTCTCAAAGACTGTGGGAGCATGTGCTACTTTTATGCACATGTATACACACATTCACACACTTCAAACTCAAGTGATATAAGAAATTATTATGTGAACAAGATATTTCTCACTTAGTAGGTCTTTGTTCTTATTTTGATTCCTGTGAACAAAATTACTGTAAGATGTACATTTAAAGGAAACTAACACCCTTCAATATTCAAGCTTACAAGAAGTAGCAATATTACTATTTTACGATATAAAACAATTTTGCTTTGAATAAATTTTTTATTTATTTCTAAGTGAGTTCTACTTTTCTGTGGCTAAGGGGTACCAAATAGTTTGTGTCACTTATTGAAAAGGACATATTGTGTTGATTCAGACTGAGGTTATTTTTTAATAGTTCAGGTATGAACTTTCATTGCTGATTTTTCACAGGTGACTTCACTGTAGAGGGCTCACAGAGGAGCATGGGGAGAACAGGAATGGCAAGCACGCAGGCTGTCTCTCCAGTGGAAGGGATGTGGGCACCTGTTTTCTGCCCAGAACGCTGGGAGTGGAAGTGGCTGGTAGCCTGGTGACTGTGCTATCTGGAGGGCAAGCCCGCACCTGTATCCCCAGGCTATTCTGCTCATCCCTGACCCTTCCTCCCTTGACCCTTTAGCCTTAGCTTTGCTTCTCAGTCAATAGAACCCATCCTTAGGGGAGATGTCACCTGTGCTTTGTACCCTACTGATCTCTACACTATTTTGGTCAGAGACCACACCATTTCCCTTTAGCTACAGAATTCATTATCATGGTATAGGTCACATGTACTTTGCAAAGGAGTTTAGACATCATGCCTTAAGCTTTAGTGTGCACCTGGGATTGGGATAATTGTTACCAGGACACTCTTTTCCAAAATGTACTGTACTTAAATCTGTCTAAAATAAACTGCCTGGAGTCAAATTGTAGATGTGTGAACCAGCCTGGCAAACCAAGTCATGTTTGTTGGTATAATGTTCTTTTGAAATGTATACACCTTACTCTTGTTCATTCAAATGCTGATCCCCCCCCCACCACATACACACACACACACACACACACTGGTTTCAATCTGGATATTGCATTGTGATACTTATTCTAAGCATCCTGTCTCAACTTTGTGTAAACAGGCCAAAATAAAGCAACTAACTACAAAATGTTGAGCAGTGGGAGGAGCCAGAGGGCAGGAAATGAGTGGGAGGAGAAAGGGCTAGAGGAGAGCTAGGAGAGCAGAGCTGGAGGAGAGATCTTGGAACGATGTGGAGAATGAACCAGACCTAAGATTTCACAAAAAGCAAGTATAATGGGTAAAATCTAAATGTTAGGAAACTATGAGGGCTTGGAGGCTTAAGAGGGAGTAACTATTGCACAGCATTGTGTTCTAGATTAAATAAATAAACCCAGTCTCTGTGTGGTTATACAGCTGTTTAAGATTAACAGCAGCATTACTAAAAGATATATCAATAGTAAATATTAATCACTGCCTACAACACATGTTGAATCAAATTTCTTTCTTGCCTCTTATGGGTTGCTTCTCTGCCTGCAGTAAAGATGCTCGTGCGCATGCGTGTGCACACACACACACACACACACACACACACACACCTATACACGCACACTTCACCAGCTAAGCTTAGATGAGCAGACTGTTGTAAGTGGAGGTGAATTTGCCTGAGGATCACCTGAAACTGAGCTGCATCAGCCTTCGCTGTGGTCATTTTCTGTTTGTTTAGGGGTTTTGTTTTTGAAATAGGGTCTCACTGGTAGCCATGGCTGTCCTAGCACTTCAAATGTAGACCAGGCTGGCCTCAACTTCACTGAAATCCTCCTTCCTCTGCCTTCTGACTGCTAGGATTAAGGGTGTGTACCCCCACACCCAGTACTATGATCATTTCTAAGGCAGTGCTTGTTAAAAGTGTTTTCCTGAATTAGATTAATGATTTGAAAATAATAAAATGGATGAAGAAAGGGTTGGGATTAGAGGGACATGGAGGGGACAGGAGCCACACAGAGACCAACAAAACTAAAAGGGGGTCCTGCAGAGACTGATGCACCAACAGAGGACCACACATGGACAGGACCTAGACCCCTGATCAGATGTGGCCAATTGATGGCTCAGTCTCCATGTGGTTCTCTGAGTGAGGGGAACAGGGGCTGCCTCTATCACGAACTCAGTTGCCTGCTCTCTGACCACTTGCCCCAGATGATGCAGCCTTGCCAGGCCACTGAGGAAGAGGATCCAGGCAGTCCTGATGAGACATAACAAGCTATGGCAGATGGCAATAGTGGAGAACTCCCCCTTACAGTGGACTAGGGGAAGGGAATGGGAAAAAGAGGAAGGGAGGGGAGTTGAGGGAGGGGGGTTCAAATGGGAGATATAATAAATAAATTGTGAAGAAAAAAATTTAAAAATCCAACAGCAACAGCAAAAAAAATATCTTTCTTTATCACTATTTACTTTAATACTATAATCTATGTTTCATTGTTTTTAACCACACACACACACACACACACACATATATATATATATATATATATATATATATATATATGTTTATGTTTTGGTTTTTGTTATTTTTGAGACAGGGTTCTTCTGTGCAGCTCTGGCTATCCTGGAACTTGCTTTGTGCACCAGGCTGGCCTCAAATTCAGAGATCCACCTGCCTCTTCCTCCCTGAGTGCTGGGATTACAGGCATGTGCCACCACACCAGGCTCCCAATATTTTCTTTTAAGGATCAGCTTTTATTAGATTACTGATTTAAAACATTCCTTCCTTTACTGTGATTACATGTAAATGTGTAGTTTGGTTCTGTTTTGAGTAAGCACATTTGAATTTGCAGCCACTTGGGGACGTAAGGGTTAATTAGTTTTATGGGCTTCGTAGATGACTGCTCTCTGAGCTGGTGTCAGCACTGTCCATCTCCCAGCTTGTTTCCAGCCTGCAGTGCTGACGGGACTGAGAAGCGTGAATTCAAGATTGCAGAGTAAAGTGCAGACAGTGTTTCTAAGAAAGTCTTTTAATATTACTTTAAAAAGCTTCATAAATTCTTTTTATTTATATACAAATTTAGTTTATGATAGTTTGGGGATATAGCTTAGTGGCAGAACATTTGCCAATTATGTGCTGGGTGGCAGGTTCTGTTCCTAGCACAAGAAAAGAAAGGGAAGGGGAGGACAATTAAGGAAAGAGGAAAGGGAGAAAGGAAACCACCAAACTTCATTACAAATATTTGATCTTGAAGGAGATGCCACAAATGTTGGGAGAAGAAAGGCCTTGTGCAAGAGGATATGTACAGCCTTGAATGTGGGTGTGCTGAACTTGCTATTAAACCTAGGGCTTTTCAGATAAATGCCCAGGAGTGGTATACAAGGATCTTGAGGTAATACTATTCCTAATTTTCTGAGAAAGTTCCAGATTGATTTTCAAAGTGGTTGTACAAGTTTACATTCCCACCAGCAGTGTAGGAGGGTTCCCCTTTCTCCACATCCTCTCCAGCATGTGTTGTCACTTGAGTTTTTGATCTTGGCCATTCTGATGGGTGTGAGAATAAATCTCAGAGTCATTTTAATTTGCATTTCCTTGATGATTAAGGACACTGATCATTTCCTTAAGTGCTTCTCAGCCTTTCAATATTTCTCTGTTGAGAATTGTTTGTTTAGCTCAGTACCCCAGTTTTCAGGTGACTTGTTTGCTTTGTTGGTGTGTAATTTCTTGAGTCCTTTATATATTTTGGATATTTGCCCTCTGTCAGATGCAGGGTTGGTAATCTTTTAACATTCTGTAGACTGCTACTTTGTCTGATTGCCGGTGTCTTTTCTCTTACAGAAGCTTTTCAATTTCAGGAGGTCCCATTTATTAATTGTTGATCTTAGTGCCTGAGCTTTGGTATTCTGTTCAGAAAGTTGCCTCCTGTTACAATGAGTTCAACATTATCCCCCACTTTCTCGTTTATTATATTTAGTGTATCAGGTTTATGTTGAGATCTTTGATTCACTTGGACTTGAGTTTTGTGCTGACTGATAAATATGGATCTATTTGTATTTTTCTCAAAAATTAGGTGTCTGTCAGTGTGTGGGTTTATTCCTGTGTCTTCAATTTTATTCCATTGATCAACTGACTGTTTTTTTTTTAAATATCATGTGGTTTTTATTACTATTGCTCTGTAGTACAGCTTGAAATTATGGGTGGTGATACAACCAGAGGTTATTTTATTGTACATGATTGTTTTAGCCATCATGAGTTCTTTATTTTTCCATATGGAGTTGAGAATTGTTCTTTCAAGGTCTGTAAAGAATTGTATTGGACATGCTGGGTAGGATGTGGAGAAAGGGGAACCCACCTCCATTGCTGGTGGGAAGGTACATTTGTTCAATCACTTTGGAAATCAATCTGGTGCTTTCTCAGAAAATTAGGAATAGTGCTACCTCAAGATCCAGCTATACCACTCCTAGGCATATATACAAAAGATGCTCAACTATACAACAAGGACATTTGCTGAACCATGTTCATAGCAGCTTTATTCATAATATCCAGAACCTGGAAACAAGCCAGATGTCCCTCAGTTGAAGAATGGATACAGAAATTTTGGTACATTTACACAATGGAATACTACTCAGCAATAAAAAAAAAAAAAAAAAAAAAGCCTGTCTCTGACACGAACTCAGTGACTGGCTTTTTGATCACCTCCCCCTGAGGGGGGAGCAGCTTGACCAGGCCACAGAGGAAGACTATGAAGACAGTCCTTATGAGACCTGATAGGCTAGGGTCAGATGGAAGGGGAGGAGGACCTCCCCTATCAGTGGACTAGGGAAGGGGACTGGGAAGAGATGAAGGAGGGAGGGAGTAAGGACAGGATTGGGAGGGGCTGAGGGTGGGGATACAGCTGGGATACAAAGTGAATAAATTGTAATAAATAAATAATTATATTAAAAAATAATTTACCAGGGCTGGAGAAATAGTTCAGCGGTTAAGAGCACTGACTGCTCTTCCAGAGGACCCAGGTTCAATTCCCAGCACCCAAATAGGAATAAATCGTTCATCTCGATGGTTAATATACCAAATGTCTTCTAGACAAAGATTAAAAATAGCTGTAGTCTATACAAAAGAGAAGGAGAGTTCTTTTATTGGAAAAAAAAAGCACATTTTTATTCTCCTTTATCTGGTTGTTTTCAGATTCCACATATAGCAGTCTTGTCTCATACTAGCAGTTCTTCTGTCTACGTCTCTTTAGTTTTGAGATCACAAGTGTAAATTATCATTCCTTTTTGAGGTGGGAGCATGTTATTACCTAATAAGTCGAATTAACACAGGATTATGTTATACGAATGTAATAATAGCATCTGATTCTAAAGTTACTAAATTTGAGTTCCATTAGTCCTTAAGGATAAGATAACTGATATCAGGAATCCTTAGACCTTGGGACAATATAGTAAAAGCTTGTAATTCTCAATCATACCATAAAATGGAATGTTTTGGATGTTTTGGGTGTATATTTATAACATATTAGCCTGTGGTACATTCAATGTCACAGGATAAAATGCATATGTTGAAATATTTGATAGAGGATTCATCAAGTTTCAAAGATGAAGTATCACTTGTTGATATAGAAACTGACAGCAAAGTCAGTTTCTATGAGCCCAAATTATTCAGCAGCTCAGCTGTTTTTCTTTTTAAAATTGAGATTTATTGTGTTTGAAATTTATAAGCAACAAGAAACAGTTATTGAGTATTTAATGTGTGCCTAAGATAAAACTAGGAATATGATTAAAAAATAAAAATAAAATAAAAATTTAAATACAAAAGAAAATATTTGTGTTGGAATTTTGATGGGCATATACGCAAAAGATGCCCCCCCATACCACAAGGATGCTTGCTCAACTATGTACATAGCAGCTTTATTCATAATAGCCTGAAACTGGGAACAATCTAAATTACCCTCAACCAAAGAATGGATAAAGAAAATGTGTGTCAATACATTAACACAATAGAAATCTACTCAGCCATTAAAAACAAGAATATCATGAAATTTGCTGGCAAATGGATGGAACTAGAAAATATCATCCCAAGTGAGGTAATCCAGACCCAGTAAGATGCATATGGTATGTACTCACTTATAAGCGGATATTTAGACCGCTTAAGTACAGGATAATCATGCTACAGTCCACAGACCCTAAGAAGCTAAGTAACAAAGAGGGCTTAAGGAAGGATGATTGAATTTCACTCAGAATGAGAAATAAAATAGACATTGGAAGTGGATGGAGAGAAAGCTGGGTGAGAGAGGGGTTAGAGAGAGGAACTGGAGTGAGTATCAGATGTGGGGAGAAAGATGGGGAGGAAGAGGACTGAGACAGAGAATGGAAATCAGTGGTGTGGGCATCTCTTGTACAAGCCAGAGACCTGGGAAAGAGGAGGTTCCCAGGAGTCTGTAAGGTGACCCTAGCTGAGATTTTTAGTAGTATGGGATATGGAGCCTAAAGTGGCTATCTCCTGGAGTAAGCTGGGACTCCCGGTGGAGGGAGGGGAACACCAACCCACCCACAAAACCTTCCAGCCGAAATTTGTCCTGCTTATAAGATGTGCAGAGATAAAGATGGAACAGAGAATGAAGGGGAGTAGCCAACCAATGACTGGCCTGACTTGAGACCCATCACACTGGAGAGAGCCAACCCTTGACACTATTAATGGTACTCTGCTATGCTTGTAGACAGGAGCTTCATCAAGCAGGTGTGGAAACAGATGCAGAGACACACAGCTAAACAATAGGCGGAGCTTGCGGCGTTGACTGAAAGAGTGGAGGGAAGGATTGAGGGAGCCTGAGTGGTCAAGGACACCACAAAAAGACCTACAGGGAAAACTAACCTGGGCCTATGGGGGTTGACAGAGACTGAACCACCAACGAAAGAGCATGCACGGGCTGAACCTAGACCCCCTACACATATATAGCAGATGTGCAGCTTGTTCTTCATGTGAGTCTTCTTGCTGTCTCTGACCCTGTTGCCTGCATTTGGATCCCCTTCCCCTAGCTAAGCTGCCTTGTCTGACTTTAATGGGAGAGGATGCACTTAGTCCTGCTGCAATTTAATGTGCCAGGATGGTTTGGTACCCATGGGGGGGGGGGGCTCCTTTCCTCTGAAGATAAAAGGAGGATAATACAGGAAGGGGGTGTGAAGGTGCGACAGGGAGGAAAAAAGGTAGGGGGCTTCAATCAGGATGTGAAGTGAATATGTAAATTAATTAATGTGGGAAAAAAATCTAGAGCTTTTCTGTATGCTAGAAAATGCTTTACCACTTAGCTTCATCCCTACCAGATGATTCAGCTAATTAACGAAGAATGATTTGCATTGACAACCTGGATCAGGTATTTCAAGATGCTTTTGAGGCATTGAAGCAGCATTCAACAGAAGCTCTTCAGTGCTTCCCCAGAACACAAAACTTATCAGTCTTTCATTAACTACTAATCTTCACAATGGAGGCCAATCCGGCTGCTACAGAGTGTTACCTACAGAGAAACCTTTCTATAACTGTCTACAACTATAACAGAGAGTGTTTAGACTTCTATCTGGGAGAAAGTCTTCATCAGTCATTGCAGAACAAAACTGAGAAGCTGTTGGTATAACCTACCTTTTTCCAGAAAAAGAGAGGAACAGACAGGAGGAGGCTGCAGCTGTTTGGCTACTCCCATGAATCCCTGTGCTGTCATTAAGTCTTATACTCAACGGATTCATAATACCACAGGCTTCTTCCTGGAGGACTAGCAAAATGACCAAGGACTAGAGATTGCTGATGCAATGGTGTAATGAGACTCTCTCTGCTCCGGGGAGATGGATTCTTCTGTTTACAGTGTGTCCATCCTGCTCAGGAATACCTTTTTTTTTAAGCCACCAGGATGCAGACTACTGTGGTACTACTTAGCTCACTACCATGAGCTAAGCCACTGCAACTGCTATCGTCACCATTTCCTTGCCTTCCTAGCAATGGAAAACTCCAAACCAGATTTTTTCTAAAGCAAACAGCTACCAAACAGAGGTACAAGTTCCCCATCATGGACTAGCCACCCTTGAGTCAAGCATGCCACATTGAAGATGTCACATTGAATATTTGCAGACTTCTCTTCTTGTCACGACAACATTTTAGCAAGTGTTTATGTTTTATCAACATTAAAGTGAACCCAAAGAGGAACTCAAATGTTACAGAAGGATGTTTCTAAGTACTCTGCAAATACTTTGTCATTTTAGAAATCAGGGACATCTTGGAATCAGTCTCCCAGGAAACAGTGGGCACGGAGACCTGCACTGAAAAGAAAAACTTCAATTAACGTCGACTTTATTTGTAATTTTATTAATGAAATTTTTTATTTCAAACAATTTTAAGTATAGATTGGATGTCTTTCTTGTGCTTACTATTTGCTATGCAAACCTTTTTTTTCTTAGCTTTTGTTAGCTTTGATGGTTTTATAGATTTTTTTAACATAGTATTGCTAGGCTTGTCTCATTTATGGTATAACAGATGTGCCAACACATTGAGCTTAGGTATTGACTTAAATACTTTCTGTCCTGTACTCAGATAAAACAACAACAACAACAAAACACCTTTAACATGGCTTTCTTAAGGTCACAGAACATTACTCACAAGTTATGCAAAAATGTGCCCGTTGCTTTTAAAACCACAGTGGATTATTTCCTTTTGGATAATATCTGCTCTAATAAATGTTGGGTAACATCTCATTGTATTTTTAATTGTCATTTTTTGATTATAGATGGTATTTTCTCTGTGTCTCTATTAATGATTTAAATGCCTTTTGAGGAATACATATTCAGATCTTTTGCCTGTTTTTATACAATATCTGTTATCTTACTAGTTTGAGTTCTTTGATTTTTTTGTTGTTGCTTTTGTTGTTCCATTTTTTGACCTTACCAGGCCACAGAGGAAGATAATTCAGCCGGTCTTGATAAGACCTGATAGACTAGGGTCAGATGGAAGGAGAGGAGGACCTCCCTTATCAGTGGACTTGGATAGGAGCATGGGAGGAGATGAGGGAGGGGGCTACAGCTGGGAAACAAAGAGAACAAACTGTAATTAATATAAAAATTATATATTTTTATAAATATATATAAATTTTATATTATATATTATATAAGTTATATATGTATATATTATATAAATTATATATATGTATATATATAAACTTCTGGGGAATCAGATCACAGAAAAATCATGAGATTCAGAGGAGGCAAGCCCAAGTTCCCCTCTCAATGCCCACTCTGGTTCTAAAGGGGGATCAAAACAGTGTAACCAGGACATACAAGTATGGAATCCTAAGGTGGTTAACACATGTTACAGAGGTTGGAAACCAGGACACTTTATAGTACACTGCCCAAATGCCTTGTGTTATCGGTGATTCTCCATTTGCTGGAGGTAGTTGGCTGTAGGGCATATGAGAGACACTGTGGCTCTTCCTGACAGACAGAAACCTGCTTAATAAGTTTTTGAGGAATGCTGACTTCAGGGTTTTCTTTCTTTGCCTAGATGATCCAAGCCCTTTTATTTACTTATTTATTTATATTCATAATATGCGTGTCAGTTTATTTTTTCCTTTTTTGTTTTTTTAATTTTAATTTTTTTCTTCACAATGTTTTCATTATATATCATGATTGAAGGCCCCTCACCCATTCTCCCCTTCATCCCGACTCCCTTCCTCTAGTCCACTGAAAGGGGGAGTTCTCCACTATTGCCATCTGCTTATAGCTTAAATCTCATCAGGACTGCCTCCGTGTCCTGGTAAGGCCGCCTGCAGAGACTGATGCACCAATGGAGGACCATGCATGGAGAGAACCTAGACCTCCTGATCAGATATGGCTGATTGGCAGCTCAGTCTCCATGTGGATCTCTGAGTGAGGCAAGCAGGGGCTGCCTGTTCTTTGATCACTTGCCCTTGATGATGCAGCCTTACCAGATCCAAACCCTTTTAAACCAACCAATTCTAAAGAAAAAAAAAAAAAAAAAAAGGAAGTCATCCCATCCCCAAACATTGAAAAAAAATAGTTTTTCTTTGTCAGATCAACTCAGATACCATCTTTGGGGACATACCTCACTGGGAGTCTGACTCTTAGCACATTCACCTGTGCATGTCTGCTTTCAATAAAACTTGGCTGGGCGTTAAGACATTGCTTTTCCTGGTGTTTATTCTTTGACTTAGTGGAGAAAAGGAATCTCTTTTTACAACCTTGGAGGACCTCAGCACACAGAGTCAACGGTATATATTATAAACAATTGATTTTATTTATTTGCTTCAAGAAACTTCCCAGAAGTATTTCTGCATGGACAAGGATAGTGTGCTTTTGTTTTTTTCTCATGTGCCTTATAAGAACATTATGTTTAAGGTAAAAATCCTTTTTTTTTTTTTAAGATGAAAAAAAAACCCAAAACAATTTGGGGAGAAAAAAGCTTCTGCTTTTTAGGAATGAATATAGAAGAACTAAATGGATGGCTCATTAGCTAAGAGTCTGAACTGTTCTTGCAGGCAGATGGATTGTGTATAACAGAAAAGGTCTCCCCTGTAGAGGAAACAGCAAAGAGGCAAAACAAATGAAGAGCATACATTCTCAATCCCTGAAGTAGGTAAGGAGCTAATATCTAAAATATTCAAGGTAGCTCACACCTACAATTCCAGCCTTTAGGAGGCTGAGCTAGGTTTGGTGTCAATCTGAAGTCAGCCTTACATTTTAGAATGAGAGAGAGAGAGGTGATCAAAGAGCCAGCCACTGAGTTCATGTCAGAGACATTCCCTGTTCCCCTTAGTAGGGAACCACTTGGATACTGAGCTGCCATGGGCTACATCTGTGCAGGGGTTCTAGGTTATCTTCATGCATGGTCCTTGGTTGGAGTCTGTCTCATAAAAGACCCCTGGGCCCAGATTTCTTAGTTCTGTTGCTCTCCTTGTAGATCTCCTGTCCCCTCCTGGTCATTCTATCTCCCCCTTCTTTCATAAGATTCCCTGTACTCTGCTGAAAGTTTGGCTATAAGCTTCAGCATTTGTTTTGATACCCTACTGGGTAGTCGTTCAGAGGCCTTCTATGGTAAGCTCCTTCTTGTTCCCTGTTTTCTCCCTTTTCCAATCTCCATCCCGTTTGCCTTTCTGAGTGAGGATTGATCATCTTACCCAGGGTCCTCCTTCTTGCTTAGCTTCTTAAGGTATACAGATTTTAGTGTGTTTATCCAATATCATATGTTTAATATCCAATTATAAGTGAGTATATACCATGTGTGTCTTTCTGCTTCTAGGATACCTCGCTCAGGATGATCTTTTCTAGTTCCCACCATTTGCCTGCAGATTCCATGATTTCCTTGTCACCCTGCACAAAACTAAAGTCCAAGTGGATCAAAGACTTGAGCATAAAACCAGACACACTAAATCTGTTAGAAGAAAATGTGGGGAAGAGCCTGGAACTCATTGGCACAGGAGACAACTTCCTGAACAGAACACCAACAGCACAGGCTCTAAAATCAACAATCAATAATGGGACCTCATGAAACTGAAAAGCTTCTGTAAAGCAAAGGACACTGTCATCAGAACAAAATGACAGCCTATAGACTGGGAAAGGAACTTCACCAACCTTGTATCTGAGAGAATATATAAAGAACTCAAGAAATTAAAAAGCAACAAATCAAGTAATCCAATTAAAAAAAATGGAGTAAAGAGATAAACAGAGAATTCTCTATAGAGGAATATTGAATGGCAGAGAAACACTTAAAGAAATGGTCAACATCCTTAGTCATCAGGAAAATGCAAATCAAAACGACACTGAGATTTCACCTTATACCCATCAGAATGGCTAAGCTCAAAACATGCTGGAGAGGTTGTGGAGAAAGGGGAACCCTCCTCCATTGCTGGTGGGAATGTAAACTTGTACAACCACTTTGAAAATGAATCTGGTGCTTTCTCAGACAATTAGGAATAATGCTTCCTCAAGATCCAGTTATACCACTCCTAGGCATATATCCAAAATATACTCAAATGAGTATGAGTAGCCAATAGAGAGAAGCAGCGGATGCATAGCAATACCTGATCAAATTTATGTTTATAATATCCAGCAGAAATTAAGGAAGCCCCTGTTAAAACTAATACAGTGGCAATTTTGATTGAGAGATTTTTAGGTAGATTCTTCTCTCTCACCTCCATGAATGGGCATTCCATTAGCAGCTTTTACTACAGATATCTTTATATCAGGAGTTAAACAATAATAGCTTCCACTGGAATAGTTTTCCTCTTAGCTGTTCTTTTTTTTTTATTTCTCTTATCTCATTTTTAAAATTTTTCTTTTTCTTTACTAATTACACTTTACTCACTTTGTGTCCCCCCCCACCGCCGTGGTTCCCTCCCTCCTCCTGTCCCAATCCCTTCCTTCCTCCACCCTCTGCATGCACGTCCCTCCCCAAGTCCACTGATAGGGGAGGACTTCTCCTTCCTTCTGATCCTAGTCAATTAGGTCTCATCAGGAGTGGCTGCAGTGTCTTCTTCTGTGGCCTGGTAATGCTGCTTCTCCCTCAGGGGGAGGTAAATAAAGAACAGGCCAATCAGTTCATGTCAGAGACAGTCCCTGTTCCTATTACAGTGGAACCCACTTGGACGCTGAACTGCCATGGGCTACATCTGTGCAGGGGTCTTAGATTATCTCCATGCATAGTCCTTGGTTGGAGTATCAGTCTCAGGAGAGACCCCTGTGCTCAGATTTTTTGGTTCTGTTGCTCTCCTTGTGGAGTTCCTGTCCTCTCCAGATCTTCCTGTTTCCCAGTTCTTTTCTAATATTCCCTGCACTCTGCCCAAAGGTTGCCCATAAGTCTCAGTATCTACATTGATAGTCTGCAGGGCAGAGCTTTTCAGAGGTCCTCTATGTCAGGCTGTTCTTAAGGGCACACATGCCTTTATGGTTGGGCAGTTTTGTTGTTCTCTGTTTCCCTTGTCACAGAGTTAGAGGGCAGCCTGACCTGAGGCAGGGGTGTTGGAAGACAAACTTGTTTGGGTGTGAAGTAGGACAGCCAAATCTCAGCCAAATCAGCCCTGAGCCAGATTCTCAGTGAATTCAAGCAGTGGATGAAAGCTTACCAATATAATCCACTTCAAAAGGCATCAGTTCCTCTCTAAACTGGGGATACCAAATGCTGCTTTTGGGGTATCAGAGAAGAGGAAGAGAACCCAGTGGTTTACACAAGACAGGGCTCTGGCTGTGGAGTCCAGTGAGGACTGGCTGAGTCAAAGAATCCATTCTGATAGCCTATGCAGGACTCTCCAACTAAATCTTCTCTGTTTGACTGCATATCGGGAATGGCGGCTGACAGGGGACAGGAAATGTTTTTTCTCTAGCATATCATCAGAGACAGAACACTTGATTTTGAAGGCTCGAACTCTGTTATCTTTACACTTTGTAAGATCAGGAGTGTGCGGTAACCTGCACTCACAATCAGGCAGTATCAAGCTCTTACAAGTGCCTGTCTTTACCGTTAGACACTTGAGAGCTTTCCTAACTAGTTTGGGTAACCAAACTAGTTGAAAAAGTATACACACAGTCATTTGTGTGTGTGTGTGTGTGTGTGTGTGTGTGTGTGTGTGTATGCATGTATCTCTGAAGGCCAAGGGGCCAGGAAAGGTACATATTTGCTCCTGGTGAGGTAGAAAGGGGAGAT
Source organism: Meriones unguiculatus (assembly GCF_030254825.1). Classification (NCBI taxonomy): domain Eukaryota; kingdom Metazoa; phylum Chordata; class Mammalia; order Rodentia; family Muridae; genus Meriones; species Meriones unguiculatus. The sequence goes on along the minus strand of NC_083368.1, from coordinate 4,979,236 downwards.
TCCTGTGCCATATGATCTTCCTGATTTCATGTCAATTATCTTCATCAGTCATCCCATATTTTAGTTTAATTTAGACAAGCAGGATAAGCATCCATAGTTAAAATAATAATAATAATAATAATGGGGTCTATCTACCGGGAAAGCTTTTTGCAATTGAGCATGTGCAAGTTGGATATAAGTCCCCCTTCTCTAGAGGATACTAACCACATAAAACAACAGCAGCAAAAACAAACATCTAAAAGAACTTAGGAAATTAAAGCATTGGCCTGTTGTTTTCCTTAGCCTGTCTTTGTTACTGTAATCGGAAAACAAAGCAAAGATATCCAGGGAGTGATAGGTCAGAAACAGGCTGTCACCTGTGGAGCAAAGGAGCCTTGAGGGGATGGGGAGCTTCTATCTCACTTAACAACCCTAGAGAGATACCAAGCACAGAAAGTAAGGAGTAAAGGTCCAGAGCAGCTTCCTGCTAATCCTCTGGCTGCAGCACCCCCTCACTCGTATCAGCTTTGTCTAACAGCTGGTAATTCATCATTCAGGCCCTGGTTGGGATTTGTACTTTCCCAGTATTTGGCCCTGAACCACTGCAAAGTCACATAAATTCTGTAGATTTACTAAGTTTCCTTAGTTAGTTGAGCAGTTCTGGGGGCTCATGGCTGGGGAAACTCTACATCCTCTTTAGAGACATGTCTCCTCCAGACCCTTCATAGAGGTCTCTATTTCTTCCTCAATCTGACTCAGGAAATGCATTGTCCTTATCAAGTCAGCAATAGAGACTGTGTTGGATCCTCCAAAAATCAAAAAAGGAAAAAAAACCAAAAAACATTGGGAGGACACACCTCATGTGGTAGCACATGCCTTTATCCCAGCACTAGGGAGACAGAGGTGAGCAGTACTCTGTGAGCAGTACTCCAGGCCAGCTTGGTCTACAAAGCAAGTTCCAGGTCAGCCAGGACTATTACACAGAGAAACTCTGTCTCAAACAAAACAAAACAAAAGAAACAAAGGACATAATTGGGTTGTATGACTGGCCGTCCATGGCTTAGGAAACTCTAGGGGTTCAGTAATTCCCTAAAGGGTTCGGTGGTACTGCAGAGTTTTATGGGCACTGACATCTTAATGATGTCATTAACCAAGATGACAACCAATGATCCTTGTCCTCAATTTCTAGCCACATACCAGCAAAGTAACATGGTGGCATCCATCTTGATGAAGTCCCTGTCTATGCTGGCAACACAGCCATGTGATTACTTTCTGCCTGTGGTGAGCTCAGCTGCATGATAAAAATGAGTCTACTCTCCCACCAGAGCATGGGTCCATGGGGATCCACAAATCTCAAATTAAATGTGGTCACTGTTAAGACTGAAATCACTGCACAGAGACCACCACTCACATATGCAATTAGCAAGAGTGTTTTATTCTTCAAAAACCTTCAAGCACGGGTCAAACCATTTCATAAAATGGCGACCCTAGACAAAGGTGCCCAGGCCTTTTTATAGAAAACTAGGAGAATTCTAGCAAGGATTAGGTAATCTAAAACCTCATTGGTGGTGCCAGTGAAGGTTCAAGAGTTGATTCTTAATTGGCCTGTGTTCAGGTGGTCAGTGGGCTACATTTCTGTGTCATGAATATTTAACTACAGGATGAGATGAGGCTGCCCAGCACAGATGCCCCATCCTGAGACAAGATATTTTCCCATTCTTATGGTTATCTCCAGGCTGTTCTTTGGGCAGGGGATTTTATGGTTTTGTTCCTAGAATTGGCTTGCATCCAGGTGGTCAGTGGGCTGCATTCCTGTGCCATGAATGTTTAACTACAGGATGAGATGAGGCTGCCCAGCACAGGTGCCCCATCCTGAGACAAGATATTTTCCCATTCTCATGGTTACTCCAGGCTCTATTTTGAGTGGGGAATTTTGTTCCTGGAATTGGTGACCAGTGGCTTAGTTTCTGGGACTGGTGACTTTTCTTTTAAAGTCAGGCCTGGTCCTAAAATGGAGACAAAATGGCATTTATGCCATTCGCTCAGTCATTTCCTTTTACTTTTTAAACAAGCCTGAGTGAGGTTATCAGGGATATAACAGAAAATTTATCCTCTGGAGTGTAGGCCCCAAGTAGCAAAAAGGAAAAAAAAAAAAAAACAAAAAAAAAAACCAGGAAGGAATTCCATGACTTCAACCGAAAGGAGCATGTGTGAGTTTCCTGCCTTGGCTTCTAGAGAGGGACAGAGAAAAGAGAATGTGTGAGTTTCCTTCCATGGCTTCTAGAGAGGGACAGAGAAAAGAATTTTAAACACCGTTCAGTTTTTAGGTTAAAACAACAGTAGGACTGTCTCTCAGAGTTCTGGAGACATGGGATAAGGAGGGGAGGTACAGGTGCTTTGAAAGAAGCCAAAAGTTATTTGTCTCCAGGCTGAGAGTCATTTCCTACATTTCCCTAGCGAACATGGCCCGTCCTACTTATTTTTTCTAAGAAAATGGGCACCTTTCTTATTTCTGACTTTGATATGCTTGGGTACCCCTTAGCCCTGCGGTCAGGTACCCATGAGCTGTGTAGGTACATTGTTGTGAGTACTAGTACCTAGTACGTCCCAGTACCTGGGGTCAGGTCTCACTATGAGCACTAGGAGTACACTGCTGTGAGCCAGACTTTAGGTCAATAGGATAAGTACTTTTTTTTGTTTTCTTTTTGTTATTATTGTTTTTGTCTCTGTTCATGTCTTTGGTTGCCCAATGATTTAACTTGCTTAAAGTGCTGTTGTACATCCCTAGCTACTTACTTAATGGTCCCTTTTATTTTGACTCAGACAGCTGGGGTGAAAATAGAGAAGGAGGATAGATATAATTATGGTTCCAAGGACAAAGGTAGGAGATTCAGTCTCAACTGGGGTAAAAATTAATGAGGAATGACTGCATCCAGTTGTAGAGATTAACTCTAGAGCTGAGCAGTCACCATCCACAGCCTGGACCTGCATGTACAAACATTAGAATTAGGGGGGGCAAGTATCTAAGGGGGTCTAGCCTTGCTAGCCTTTCAAAGACAGGAGAAATGAAAATGCCAGCCTGGGGGTCCAGCCCCACCCTCTGTCATTCCAGGATGCTGCAGAGGCCCTGGAACACTCCTTGTTCCCTTCACAGTTTGGCTTGGCCTGGCTGGCCCAGCATGAGTCTCTGGATAAGCACTCAAGTTGAAACCATCATGGTGAGTCATCCAGGATGACAGGAGCAGATTCTTTTTCTCAGCTGATCTAAGGAAGGAGAGAACAGGAAAAGCAAGGTTGTAGCACCCTGCCAAGTTTTAGTGAAAGCCACAGATGCTGCTGTTTCCTGGACATGGTGTTTGTGCTCCAGAGAGCACTGAGCTGCCTTTGTGCCCAAAATCAGTTGAGTCATCACAGCAACTGCAATAATCAGATAGGGGGAATGAAGTGTTTATTTCATGTTGGTTGTTGTTCCCTCACTGGAGCGGGTTCTTATTTACTCTTCTGACACTTCAAGTCTAAGGTAGCTGCAGGTGACTTGTCGCTGTTTGCAGATCTAATGGGGTTGTGATGTCCTGCCCTGTTTCCCTTTCCCATTGTTCCACACTCGGTTGCTACAGTAATGTATTTTGGCTCTTGCTGTGTGACACTCCCTCTCTTGGGTTCACTTACAGCCTTAGGTCTCTCATTAGCTCTCATTCATTTTAACCAGCAGACTAATATAAACCATTCATAGCACTGACCAATGTATGGGACTTGTCAAGTTTTATCTGAGTCAACGTAACAATAAGTAGAAGCTGCTGCTGTCCATCTGCAAATGATTGACTGATCTTTACCCTCATGCTCTTTTAAGTAAAATAAAGCAGAAGAAGAGCAGAAAAAAAAAAAAAAAAAAAAAAAAAAAAAAAGACATGCAAGGATCCTGCCTGTGGCAGGCTGTTTGGAGCCAGCCCACTGGAAGTCCAGTCATAGCAGGAAGCACAGTGAGTCCCACTGTGTGCTGGTTCTATTTAGTTTGAGTTTCTAGCATGTGGGCAAGGTGCTTTATGTGAATTCATTTACAGCGTCTGTTTAGAACATTCTCTAAAGGCTTTTCATTTAAATGGCAAATTTTTGCAAAATATTTTTCCCATTGAAATGACATTAGTAATTTTGGTGTCTGATGTATACTTGTGATCTCATAACTTGAGAGGCTGAGTCAGGAAGCTAACAACAAATTTGTGGCCAGCCTGGGCCAACTCCAAAATTCTAGGTAAGGCTATAGACTTGTTATGCTTAAAAACCCTGCTTAAAAACAAACAGACAGAGGGCCTTTGAAAGGCTCTACCCTGCAGGGTATCGAGGCAGATGTTGAGACTCATAGCCAAACTTTGGGCAGAGTACAGGGAAACTTATGAAAGAAGTGGGAGATAGTAAGACCTGGAGAGGACAGGAGTTCCACAAGGACAGTGACAGATCCTAAAATTCTGGGCACAGGGGTCTTTTCTGAAACTGACAGTCAAGCCAAGGACCACTCATAGAGATGGCCTGGAACCCCTACACAGAGGTAGTCTATGGCAGTTCAGTATCCAAATGGCCTCTATAGTAATGGGGACAGGGACTGTCTCTGACATGAACTGATTGGCCTGCTCTTTGATCATCTCCCCCCAAGTGGGGAATAGCCTTACCATGCCACAGAAGAAGACAATGCAGCCACTCCTGATGAGACCTGATAGACTAAGATCAGAGGGAAGGAGAGGAGGACCTCCTTTTTCAGTGGACTGGGAGAGGGACACGGGTAGGAAAGAGGGAGGATAGGATTTCGAAGGGAGGAAGAAGGGAGGTACAGGAGGGATACAAAGTGAATAAACTGTAATTAATAAAAACAAACAAACAAACAAATAATCTTATTTGGACAAGCTTTGCTCAGAGATGGAGTATTGGCTTATCATATAGGGGCATTGTAGTTGAACTTCAGCATAGAAAGAAGAGACATGTTTTGCGTAATATTTTGTTAACTAACCAGAAATCCACTGAGCACTCGAGCAAGTGTGTGTGTGTGTGTGTGTGTGCATGCGCAAACATGTGCATGTATGTCCAGTTACCTATGGAGGTTAAAGGACAACCTTGGATTTCATCTATCAGGTGCTGTCTACTTTTGAGCTTTTGTTGTTGTTGTTTTTATTGTTTTGTTCTGTTTTGAGAAAGTCTTTGTTGCTGGTCCAGAATTCAGCAAGTCTCAAAAACACGTTTGTCTCTACCTCCCCATTATCAAGATTACAGAAGTGTGCCTGCTTTCTATATGCATACTCGAACTCATGTCCTGTAATTTCAAGGCAATCTCCTAACCGACTGCAGTATCTCCCCAAATCAAACCCCCATGTTACTGAGTTTCCTATTTTAAAGTATTTCCTAATTTTAAGTGCTACAGAAAGAGAACCCATTATCTAATAATTATAGTGAGTTACCTTGATTAGTTAATATCTAATAGTAACCTTTATATAATCACTCTTTGGATATTTCTTAGTTTTGGATATTTCTAAGTCAACTAGAAACTTACTGGACAGCTTTGGCTGTCATCGTACATCTAAGAGTGCTGCCAAAAAAGTAAAAAACTATGTTGGAGTCATTTTGTGCGGGGAGGGATGATGGAATTCAACCTGCAAAATATTTGGAGAGCTAATGTAATAAATACATTGTGTAATACCTTAGTATTGCAGTGCTGTGCAGCGGGAGGGGGAGCCTGTGCCTCCTGCATTCTGGGCAAATGCTTCACCAATGAGCCACAGAGCCAGCTCATGTAACACACAGGTTTGGGTGGTTTAAACTGTAATGATTAGATAGTGCTCTCAAATCTCACATAGATATCTTTTAACCTCCAACACTGTGGTGAGAGACTCTAAAATGTGTACTAAATGTCAATAAACATTGATAACTTGGGAATGAAATATTCTGAGAAAAGAGTTTGAAATCTTTTTTCGTTTTTACACTAATAAGCTGGAAACTCATTATGACGTAGAATGTAATTGAAAGAAATTTTAAATGTAAAGCTCAAAGCTTCAGAGAAATTTTCTACTTTGTATAGTTTTCTTCAGGACCCATGTCTCCCCATTATAACTTTGTCTCACGCCATAAAAATACTTTGTTGGAGCCAGGCATAGTGGCTTAGATGCATAATCCCAGTACTTGGGAGGTTGAGACCAGGGAATCATAAGTTCTAGGCCAGCCTTGCTGCAGAGTGAGTTGATAGACAGTGTGGGATACATAGTATGATGAAGGAGAAAAAGAATGAAAGAATGAGAAACCAAGTGAGGAGAGGGGTGGAGTCTCCTTTACAGAATGTAGGTGAAAAATGCAGAGTCTCACATAGGAACTGGGCTGGACCACAGGGGTATGCATACTCATTTTTCACAAAAGTAGAAATTTGTGCTCATTAGAAATAAGTTTTCTGTCCTAGTTAGCAGGTATAAAGATGTCAAAACGATACTGTTCTAAAAAATTGAAAAGACGGGCTTATGTTCTCATTTGTGAAGGAAACTAAAGATTCACAGAAAACAGCTCGAGATGTGTTCTGTGGATACATCTACAGCACAACTCTGACATCACAGCTCAGGGAACATTGAGGAAGAAAAGGAGAAAAATTTAAGGGCTGAAGCAGCAGAAGCTCTGCGTGGGAATGTGCTTTCTAGACAGGATGGAGTTGCTGCGCCTACAGTCTCGGTGACATAGTTGCCTAAACAAGACGAAACAATTACAATAATAATTAATATCCCAGTGTAGACTGGTGAAATCTCTCAGTGCCTCACATCCAGAGGAGCAACAGGAAATTTATAACTGGCAAGAAATGGAAAACTGATCTTCCCCAGGGATGAACCCCCTACCTTCCCTCAATCTAGATCAGTCCTTAGACTCCCACAGGAGGGTTACACTGAAAGAACTCAGCAGCCTGTTCCTGTTTACATGTGCACACAACAGCAATGGCCAAAGAAAAGGTCATGGATTTAGCATGGAAGGGGTAGAAGGAAGAAGATGAGACAAATTATGCAAATATACTTTAAATTTTAAAAAGTATTTTAAATAGTTAAGCACAAAAGGTGTTATCTGGCAAGATAGAAGCTTGATCTATAAATTCTTGTAGCCAGATGTTAACTTAAAACTTTAGCAGGACAACTTAAATATGATTGTTGAGTAAAACTGTGTCCCATTTATTCAGACACAAATGTGCCTCTAAGTTATGTATTCATCTGTCCCAAGCTGTCCAAGCATGACTTCCAATTTTGTGCTGTTGAAACCAGAGACTCTCACTCACCAAGCAAATTCTTTTCTACAATGGTATATACCCAGCTGTAAACTTATACTTTGAGAATAAATTTTCCTTTCCCCAACCCCAACATTGCTTGATTACATCATGTGAAATTATTTTATGTTTCTAATTTTAATGTATTATTGTCAGGAGCTGTGCCTCTGGCAGCTGCTTTGATATTTAAATCTCAGCGGAGAGACTGCTTTTACCAGACCTTCTCTAATGGCAGGGTAGAATTTGCAAGTCCATCTCCTTTTGTTTGTGAGAGCAGGTGGGATAGCTTGTGAGGATCACACCTCTTCCTCAGGCTCCATTGTTCTGACATGTTTCTACTCTGGCTTAAAAACTCTACAATAAAAAGACAGGCGGACAGTTACTGCTGAAGGGGCTGAGAGTTGCTGCTAGAGGCTAGAGGCTTTTTGCTGTGGCTGTCGAGTCTGGACCTTCTTAAAAAAGCCTCCTGTGTGCTGTGTGTTATTTTATTAATTTTAATCCTCACTCCTGACTCAAGAACTGTTCGACTCTCCTGGCTGGCTCCAGCATATTATAGAAAGTTGATTCTGTTGATTCAGTTCTGGAGCAACCTGATGGAGAGGGTAATATGGCGAGAGTCCATGCTCCTATAAAATCTGCATGATGCCAATATGCTCCTACAGCGCCTTTCACCCTGGCTTTGCTGGAATCCTTGTCCACTGAGGCCCTCTGCCCAGGGGACTGGAAACAGCAAGAGCATGCTTATCAGGAGGAGATAATTTATTATGGAAGTCAGAATTTGCAGAGCATTGTCAAGCTACAGCTAAACTTACTTAATCGAGCTCAGAGAATTCCTATAACTTATGACATGCTTGCTGGAGAAGGAATCTACAAAAAAATAAGACAGCAATTGGGTACTATTCCTCTTGCTCCTTAAGATTGTAAAATATTTGCTTTTAGCATGCCATCAGTAAATTTTAAAGAACCTATGAAGACGTATCATTGGCTTGTATTACCTCAAGGTATGGCAAACAGTCCAACTTTATGTCAAAAATTTGTGGCTCAAGCTGTCTTTAAAATTAGAGAGGCATATTCTTCTGTGTATGTTATTCATTATATGGATGACATTTTACTGGCTCATAAAAATGAAGGGATTTTATTAAGTGCCTGCACACACTTACAACAAGCCTTAAAGAATCTAGGTTTAGTAATTGCACCAAAAAAGGTGCAGACAGAGCCACCCTATTTGTATTTGGGACATAAATTATAGCTTCAGACCAGTATGCCTCAAAAAATTCAACTAACAAAAGACAACCTAAAAACTTTAAATGATTTTCAAAAGTTGTTAGGTGAGATTAATTGGCTAAGACCCCATTTAAAATTAACAACAGGAGAACTAAAACCACTTTTTGACATTTTAAAAGGAGAGGCTAATCCTTTGTCAAAAAGGGAACTTACCAAAGAAGCTTGTGATATTTTGCAAAAGATAGAATTAGCTATTAAAAAACAACATGTTCAATATATTGATTATTCAAAACAATGGGGTGCATGTATTTTGGCTACTGTTCATACTCCAACTGCTGTATTGTGGCAAGAAGGACCATTATTGTGGTTGCACCTGCCTGTGTCTCCTGTTCGAGTTCTGACACCATATTATGAAGATGCATATGCAAATACAGCACAGTTTTAAAAGGTACACAAGTGTAGTGGAAGTCCTGGTTTCTTTAAAAACCTCAGTAACATTATATAAACAGTTTTGTATTAATCCCAAGTGTGGGATATGGGGTTGCTTTTACTTTATCCAGAGCTGATAGTTGCCTTCTGCAGCTTGAAGAGGGTGTGACCTTTGCCAGCTGGTAACAGCCTCATGCAGGCTCAGAAAGTCGAGTGATCTTTGTCAGCTGTAAAGAATTTAATTCTCAAGACTGGGAGAGCGTATAAACACAAGAGCCCATAGAGACAGAAGGGGTGAGAGCTTCAAGGGGATGGATAGAGAGAAGGCGAAAGAAGGTTGCTGGGTACCTGGACTGCTGGATATCCTGACAACTGAGATTGGTGTTGCCCTATAAGAACCTGATGACCCTAACCAGCCAGAACTAAGTTTAAAGAGATTTATGGCCCCTTTCCCTTCTAACATTCATTATGTCCTACCTAGGGTTAGGGGTTGGAAGTGAGGGAGAAGCTTAAAGAGCCCCAATAAAGTAGAGTTTAAAAACAGCACCTACATACAAACATCTGTGTTATTGGTATCTATGGGGCCCTGTAATCAGCATTATGAACAGTAAGTAACAAATTATGTATGTTTTTCAGTTGTAAGTAAACACAGACTATTCAAAACTGAGTGTATTACAAAAAATCTTCTCCCCCAGCATCTTCTGACACTCACCCCTAAAAAGTATCACTGTACTTAACGGAAGTTTCAGTTTCTTTGTATCTTATGTAAATATGCTTTGATTTTAATCCCAAGTGTGGGATTTTAGTTGGGCTATAGTTTGTCCACACTTGTTAATTATCAAGTTTGGGGTGTGATCTTTGACAGCTGGCAACGGCCTTCCACATGCTGCAGAGAGGGGCGTGGTCTAGGACTCAGAGTATAAATATCAGATCAAGAAAGAGACTGTGTAGCATTCAGTGTTGGCATGTGGTATGTGGCAGTTTGGAGAGACTAGAGACAAGACCCTGTGTGGCAGTTTGGAGCAGACAGAGAGAAATGCTTTGGGGCACAGAGGTGTGGAGGAGACTGCTAGCTGTGTCTGTGGTTGATGGAGATTGGTGTAGAGCCCTAAAAGAATCCCTTGGCCCTAAATAGCAGGGAGAAGTAAAGGGTCTGGGCCCCCGTAGAAAGGAGATAGAGGCCTAAACACCCCAAATAGAGTTTTTAGGAAGACTGCTACAGGTGGCCTTCTGCTATAACTGTAAATTTTGTGGTGTAGAGGTTTATTTTCTAATAGCTTCATAACCATATTTTATGCCTATATAAATATTTTACCTTTCAACACAAATACAGCATACCACCCAAACATTTTTAATCACATAGTTCATGTTACAGATTCTTCATATTATGGAGTTTTGCTCATGTTTCTTTCTCCACAATTCCACTCTTTATGTATCATTTTAAAAAATTATTTATTATGTATACAATGTTCTGTCTGCATGTATACATGCATGCCAGAAGAGGGCACCAGATCACATTATAGATGGTTGTGAGCCACCATGTGGTTGCTGGGAATTGAACTCAGGACCTCTGGAAGAACAGTCAGTGCTCTTAACCTCTGAGCCATCTCCCCAGCCCTTTATGTATCATTTTTAAGTAGTTCAATACTGATTATTATTATTTTTTAATACCAGGTTTCTCTATGCACCCCTGGCTGTCCTGAAACTTTCTCTGTAGACTAGATTGGCCTGCAGCTCAGACATTCGCCTGCTTCTGCCGCTTGAGTGCAGAGATAAAGGCACCTGCCACCACGCCAGTATGCTACTGATGAATATTGAATTGCTTCTAATCTCTTACTATTTGTAGACAGTATTTCTACAACAAAATTTAACATATTTTCTAGCAATGTGAAAATATCTCTAGATAATCTTGATGCAATCAAGAATATGTGCATTTGTAATCATGGTTACAGGAACTGAAGAGTGTGCACTCACACCAGAAGGAAAAGTTGGGCTTAATGAGCTTTGTAGCTACTTTTCCAAAACAACAATATGAGCCTTACGCCTATAAGACAAGTACACGCTTCTGCTATGGACCTATGGAATTACTGCTCCTGTGACTTAACCATGGGGAGACATTTGGTCATACTAATTCACTCCACAGATAAATTAGCAACATGATATAAAACAAAACTCTTATAATTTTTGTAAAGAAACAGCTTACCAATGCCTATATCAAGGCTTTTAAAAAGACATTTGACCTATGTGTCTCTCCCAGTCTAATGATAGTGGAGGTCCTCCTCCCCTTCCATCTGACCATAGTCCATCAGGTCTCATCAGGACCGGCTTCTTTGTCTTTCTCTATGGAGTGATAAGGCTCAGGTAGAGGTGATCAAAGGGCCACCTCATAAGTTCATGTCAGAGATGGTCCTGGTCCTATTATTGGGGAACCCTCTTGGACACTGAGCTGCCTTGGGCTATTTCTGTGCAGGGGCTCTAAGTTACCTCCATGCATGGTCCTTGTTAGAAGAGGGAGGGAGGGTGGGATTGGGAGGGGATGGGGGACGGGGCTATAGCTGGGATACAAAGTGAATAAACTGTAATTAATAAAATAAGATAAATTATTAAAAAACAGCAGTAGCTATAGGAAAAGAAATAGACTCTGGGGAATTCATTGTTAAGTGTCTTGAAATTGCCAAATAAAAAGCAAGGCAGTTAAAAAAAAAATTGGCTTTCTTCTTTAAATACTCAGTTCGAGGGCTAGGGAGATGGCTCCGTGGCTGCTCTTCTGAAGGACCCAGATGCACATAAGATATAAATAATGAAAATACATACATCACAAAACATGCCATCACTGCAGGTTTTAAAACAACCTTGCCTGTAGTATTTATATTGGTCATCCTTCTCAGCATGAAACACAGCTCTTGGGTTATCTTACGCGATGTAGGATTCTTCAGTTACCACCAGATGGCAGCATATGCTTATAAATTGTGGTACGACTTCCTGGGCCAAAGTGAACCAAAATACAAACCAGGACTTAGTTACAATGATGCATTCATACCATTATAAATATCTCAGTTATATTAAAAAAAAAAAAAAGTTGTCAATGGCACCATCTTTGACAAATGTAATTGCTCTTTCATTTCTAAAACACTATTACATTTCAGTTTCAGGATGATTAAACCATGTCTCCTAAAATCAATTGTAACAGACCTAAATTTTCTAGGAGTAATCCTGTTTCATACCACTATTTATCTCCTTCATCACATTTCTGTTGTCATCATAACTTCATAAAATTGTTAAAAAGGAAAAAATAAATCTTACTCAATCTGGTGGTGTCCTATGAGGTTTGTTGTTGTTGTTGTTTTGTTTTGTTCTTTTTTTTAATACAGCTTCTCTGGGATGCATGGATGTGATGCCTCCATTTAGAGAAGGAATTTTCCCTGCTGAAAATCACTGATCATAAGAATTGGTCTGAAGGTCTGCGGCCAAGGAGGAAGTGCAAAGAGGACACAAAGAGGACAGAGGCAGAAAACAAGTACTAACTTTGACGACTTCCTTGTGGACTTTGACTGTTTGCTACGGTGGTCCAGGGGGATTGGGAGCCTTGAGGATGGCAGGCAGGCCTTGAAGTTTGGCAGTCATTTTGGAACCGCTGGACTGTCTATTTTAGGGAAAGTTAAAAATAAATTTTGTTGGAAGGAAAGGAGTCTTAGGTCAAAGCTAGAAAAATGTAAAAGCAGATTCAAAGGGCATTTGCTGTGCTGAAACTACAAGGCAGAATTGGATGGAGAAGCTAAGCACATGCTGGAGTGGACACAGGTCTAGGCTGGAGGGATTTGGGCTTTTCCCAGGGTAGGCACTCCCTTTGCATGTGTGCTTGGACCTTTCAGAAGCTAAGGTGAACACTGGCGGAGAAAACAGCCCCGAGTGTTTAGTGACTATGCTGAACTCTTCTGGAAATTTGAGAAAATTGTGTTAGTTGCTTCATAACATATGCCATAAACATATTAAAACAGTAACATATGCTGTGACACAATTTCTGTGTGTCAGACAGAATATAGCCTTGTCGTCTGTCTTAGTGTCCATATAAATGCTTTCATGACACTGTTAGCCAAGGTTATGGCCACATCAAGACTTGAAGATAGCTGTTGTGAAAGTTCAGTCACTTGTGGACTGTTACCCATGGGTCTCAGTTACTCATTGTTGGCAGCAAAAGCAAAACAAAATGAAAAAACAGCTGCTGAGAGATGGGGAAAGGAAGGTCAGAAAGGAGAAAAAGCAGGAGGAAGATGAAGGGGGGGACAAGAAACAAGGTGGATTACGTGTGACTTTCAAAGATCACATCACATTAGGTTTGCTATGTTCTATTACACGAAGTCGGGCTGTGGGTCCAGACTGCAGGGAGTGTAGTACATATGGGTCTGAGGTGTGAGGTATGGATATGACTATTTCAGAAGCCATCTATTATCACACATTCTCATGTGTCTCTGCTTTGATGGTGTCCTGACCGTACTGGTTATTAAATATATGTATACATATTTAACTATACAAAGAAATAGATTTTATTCCCATATTCCATATGTGCATATAAAGTGCTTTGAGTATGTTTACCCTCCCACGTATATATATGTATGTATATATATATACATTATATATATTTATATTTCTTTCTATTTTTTATGCGACTTACTGACTCCGCTTAGTGCTGCTGGTATGTGTATGGTTATTGGATTATATGCTGGGGCATAAATAGCCTCTCAGAGGTTGCATCCATGAAGAAAACTCTCTCTCTCTCCCAACAGCCATCAGTTGCCAGTAGCTCCTCAGCTAGGCATAGGACATGGTGACCCTCTTCCCCAGTGTACTCTGGGATTTTGGCTGACTAGATCTTGTGTCAATGAGGTCATAACTGGAGTGTGCTCCCATGTGCAAAAACCTTGTCATTCCAGAGGACACTGTCTTATTGTACCTCTATCTCTTACAATCTTTCCTCACCTCCTTCCAAGATATCCATGAGGCTTGAGAGGAGCCAGTGTGATATGTGATAGTTCTTTAGAGCTGCGCACTCAGAATTATTCTCTGCACATTAATCAGTTGTGGGTGCCTGTGTTAATCACCATCTACTGAAAAAAGAAGGTTCTCTAAATAAAGATGAAAGATGCACTTATCTGTGGTATAATGGTAAGTCATTAGGAATCAGTTTAGAAGTTTTGTAATTTAGCAGAATACTAGTGGTATTTCCCTAAGACCTATGACCTATCTAGTCCCAGGCTTTTGGCCCCAGTAACAGTGCCAATCATGAGTTCAGTCTTCTGGAATGTCCTTAAATCCAATCAGAAAGTGTTTGGTTATTCTCTTAACCTTTGTACCACAATTGCACCAGTGAGCATATCTTGCCAGACTGGTCATTATTGGAATTTACAGCTGAGTAAGACTGACTGGTATAACTTTCATAACACCTCCAGGAACTATGAAAGCTATCCAGTAGAGAAGAAGCTTCCAGGTCAGTATCAGCTTAGTGTCTCCATATTCTGTGATTCAAGTGTGAGGTATCTTTCGTAATAGGGCCTTACAATCAGGTTCTAGAAAAAGAGTCAAGAAAAATGGCAATAATCTGTAAAAATTGGGGTCTATGGACCCCACTGACCAACATCTCCAAAAGAGGTGACCCATTTCTGACACCAGGCATTTTATTTGATAACCTGAAGTATCTGGGCTACACACTTTCCTCCCTGTTTAAGATAATTCCACTTAGACCCCTCTGTGTATGTCTATATATTAGGAAACACGCTTCTTCAAATGTATGCCATGTTGATTGTCCCTCCCCATCACTCCCCTTTTTCCCTGTGTTTCTTCCTGCTTCTCTTGAAATCCCCCATCCCATCCTTGCTAGTTTCCTGCCTTCTGTGTCTATATATTCCAGAGGAAATATAACCCCCACTAAGGATTTAAAGCTAACATCCACAGACTGGAGAGAATGTGCACCATTTGTCTGTGAGTCTGGGTTACCTCAGTCAGGACAATTATTTCCAGCTCCATCCATTTATCTGTTAATTTCATTGTTCTTTACAGCTAAATACCACATTTTCATTATTTATCTATCATTCAATGGACATCTAGGCTGTTTCCATTTCTTGGCTGTTGCAGATAGAGCAACAAGAAACTTGGATGAGCAATTATTTCTGTAGTAGGACAGCCTTTTGGGTATATGTCCAGAAGTGTTACAGCAGGCCTATTTTTATAGATCAATTTCTAGCTTCTTCAGGAACCTCCACACTGATGTACATAGTGGCTGCAGCAGTTTCTGCTCCCATAAACAGTGAATAAATGCCCTCCTGTCCCCACAAAAATGCCATCTTTGGTTGCCTCTTGTTTTTTTCATCTTTGCCATTCTGACTGAGGTGAAATCTTTTTATTTTTTATTTTTTTATTTTTTTGTGAGGTGAAATCTTAAAGAAGTTTTGAGTTATGTCTCACTTATGACTAAGAATGTTGAACTTTTAAAAATATATGTCTCAGCCATTTGTATTTCTTCTTTTAAGAACACTGTTTAGTTCTATAATCTAATTTTTAATTTGGTTGTTTTCTTGATCTTAATTTTTGTAGTTCTCTGTGTATTTTAGATAATAACATTTGTCATTTAAAGAGTAAAGATTTTCCCCATTCTGCAGGCTGCCTCTTTACTTAAGTGATGGTGTCCTTCATTGCAAAGGAGTTTTTTTTAGTTTTGTGGGTTCCCATTTGTCAGTTGTTGGATTAAATGCCAACTTTACCATGTTACCAGTCCTGTTGAGACAGGCATTTCCTATGCCTTGAAGTTCTTTCTGGATTGTTTTGTCTGGAGAAAGAAGTTGCCTATTAGCTTGTTTGGGGCATATGGACTTATTGGTATGAGCTTCCCTCTTAGT
This sequence comes from Meriones unguiculatus, assembly GCF_030254825.1. Lineage (NCBI taxonomy): Eukaryota > Metazoa > Chordata > Mammalia > Rodentia > Muridae > Meriones > Meriones unguiculatus. Next base: position 4,963,441 of record NC_083368.1, on the reverse strand, counting down.
TCATATTTACCACAGACTTTGGTTTGTTTTGTTATTTTTATGAGTTCCTAGAAATGTTTCCTTACATATTTTAGTGGTTTTTTTTTTTCAGTTGTCTATTGGTCTTGTGGAGTGTATTACTTAATTTTTATCCATTTGCATACTATCCATTCTTTTTGATTTGCATATTTTTTCATTTTCATTTATTAAGACTTGATCTGTGGCCTAAAATAAATCTATTCTGGATAACACTGTATGTTCTGATGAGAGGTGCTTCTTACTTTATATTGTATTGCCTTTCCTCTTAGCTATAATAATATTTGATTTATATATCTGGGTAGCTATGTTTCATGTATGTGTATTTACAACTCTCCTATCTTCTTGCTGAACTTATGAATTAATTTTATTAATGAGTAATGAGTGTTGTCTCATAGTTTTATTTAAAGAGCTCACTTTTTTACGAGTATACTAATTCCACTTACTTTTTGTTTACAATTACTTGATTTATCTTTTACCAAATTGTTATTTTCAGCGTACATATCTATCTAGTAATGGGGATGTTACCTGGGGCCTTGTGTATGCTCAGGAAATGTGTGTGCATATGCGCATGTGAGCGTGTGTTTGTGTGTGTGTTATGTATATATTTCCAGCCCATAGTTTGGCTATTTTTTATTTATTTGTTTAGGCTGTATCTTTTGACTAGTGAATTTAATACACTTATACTTAAGGCTGTTATTGATAATCTTCCTCCTGTCATCTTTAAATTCTTTTTTACTTGTTTTTTAATATGATTTTGTACCTTTATTTCTCTTTTATTATTTACCCCATAAAATCAAAAGCTTCTGTACAGCAAAGCATACACCAAGTGCAGAAACCCACAAAGTGGGAGAGGATTGTTAACAGCTATACACCCAATAGAGGACTAATACCTAGAACACATGGAGAACTAAACAAAAAAGAATCAATTAAATGAATAACAAAATAAAAAATTGACCAATGCGTATGAACAATGTCTCAAAAGAAAAAAATGATAAGAAATAACTTTAAAAATGTTTAATAATCTTAGCCATCAGGGAAATTCAGATCAAAACTACTTTGAGTTTTTATCTTATCCCTATTAGAATGGACAAGATCAAGAAAATAATTAGCAATAAATCCTGATGAGGATACATGATAATCCCTCATTCACTGTTGGAAAATGTAGTGGCTGAAGTAACCCAGATGCAGAAAGAAAAATGGCGCCTGTTCTTGTGTGTGTTTCCTAGATCCAAATCTTTAGGCTTGAGTGTATAACTTGGAGACTAACACACCAGCCCTGTTCCTGAGAGAGAGGCTCCTGGGTAGCTTTTTATCATGAGAAAGACTTTTTATCTGCATAGCAAGACCACTTTAATCACCTTATGTTTCTCTTCTGCTGGCCTGCAACTGTGGCCAACCTACTTCAGAGGCAGTATCTCTCCTCATTCTTTTCTGTGGTTAACCCATAGATGTCTCAAAATCCAACACTGGAAGAATGGCCAGGTGGTTGATGTTTGTATGACCCACTGAACTACAGAAAGGTCTCTTCTTCTTGGCATTTAAGGCTTTGTCCTCAGTGAGCTGACGGAACTTCATAAAGGTTCTATATTTGCTAAGCCTTTGCACTGAAGCCACAGCAAATTTCTAGGGACAGTGCTTTAGGAAATGCCATGAACTTCTTTATTAACAGAATAATCACAAAGCAAGTATGGTTGTATGTATAAGTATGTATGATTATTCACAAATACATATTAATAAGTCTTTTTTTTCTTTCACTTTGAATACTGTCCTTTCAAATCTTGAAAATTCTGAGGTTAGATTTGTGATATTCAATAAAGGAAGAGTTGATCTGCTAGCTGTGATTTGCATACTAAAGAGAGAAAAAAAAGACATGCTGTAGGTATGAGAAAGTACAGCTCTATAAAATAAGCTTCTCCCTGTAATAATACAGGTTAAAATAGCTCAGAAGGGCAACTGTTCTCAACTGGTTTATTCTGTCTGAGGTACTCTTAGAGGTCAAACTCTGCAACTGGTCATTCTTACAGCTGGAGAACATAAGACTTTTTACAAACTGGATGCCTACTATACGTTTTATTTCTTTTCTTTTCTGTGCTAGAACTTGAGCTAAGGACTTCGCTAGTAGGCAAGTACTCTAGACAAGTATTCTACCTAATGCTTAAGCACTCTGGTGATATGCTTAGCAGTTACAGCATTCTTCACACTACTCTAGTGATGGCTTTTCTTTTCCTTCCTTCCTTCCTTCCTTCCTTCCTTCCTTCCTTCCTTCCTTCCTTCCTTCCTTCCTTTTCTCTCTCTCTTTCTCTCTCTCTCTCATTCTCTCTCTCTCTTTCTACTCCTGAGACAAAATCTTGCTAGGTTTTTCCTCCAGGCTAGTCTTTAATCCAGGATCTTTGGTGATCTTCCTACCCTATCATCCTGAGTAGCTGTGACTATGGACATGCATGTGCCAATTTATGAATCCCATTGTACATGAACAAATAATGTAATTGACTTGACATAATTTCCTTAAAGACTTACTTGCGTTCATAATTCAGTTCTCCTGATATCATTGTATTGATACTATACTTCAGTTCAATATCATATTTCATTTTACATGTCTCCATAAGCTCTTGAATGATACTCTTGTAAAGTTGATACAAAAGTACACAGTTTCCTGCTTGATTGTGCCCTAAGTTGCTCTCTCTCTCTCATGCTTTGCAGAATGGGATTCAGGAGTTCCAAGTGGTTCTTCACAGATTTAACCTAAACCAATACTACTGTTGAGAAGACTGTAGACACAGCCTGTGACTGTCCTGTGACTTCCCATTTTAAGGATCATCAATGATACTTGATGTCTGTTAGATGAGTTTTCTTTTTCTTTTGAGACAGGATATTTCTGTGTAGTCCAGCTGGCTTCTAACTTTAGTCCCTCTGCATGCCTACGAGGAACCAGGATTACAGGGATATAGCATCATACCCAGCCAAAGTCATTTGTTTTTTATTATAAATTGTTGACTTTGGATTTGAATATTGTCTAAAGCTTTGAGGTCATAGTGCTTTAAATTAGCAAACCAATGTTCTTACACATGAGGTATTTATGTCTATTGTTGACTTTTGTGCGAACATTTGTTTTGTATCAGAGGCCTGGCTTAGTTAATTCATTTTTAATAGAGAAAAAAAGGACATTCTTCATCATTTCCTGATGGCATGTTAAGATCATCTCTGATTGCAACAATTATTATTCCTCAATTGAGGTTTCCAGTGTAACTTCTCAGCGTGGAATATTCTACACCTTTTGCTCTTTAAGTCTCTCTCTCTCTCTCTCTCTCTCTCTCTCTAAGTTAGTAACATGTTTACTTTCTATGCTTATCACCCCAAGCATGTTTTGGAAATAGGCACAAGTTTGTAAACAATGGAAATATTGCAGGGGCCGACTCATTTTATATCCTTCTGTTTACAGTTTGCTTGGTTACTACACAGGAAAAGACCAACCAGGGTTATTCTAGAGCTATTCTGGCAGCTTTCTCTAGAGTTGGCTACTATTATGTCAGGCTAGATCCTTCCGGTAACAGGAATGTAATTATTTCTATCTTATAACTGAATGCTGCTATTTGAAGACCTAAGTATGAACAGCCTATCATACATACATATGAAGAGTAGACATCCTAAGTGTAAGGTGCGCACAGTTTGAGTATGAAGAATTATAAAATATATATGTTTATATATAGACTACATTCTTTGATGATCCGAATGGATGGTAAGAACATACATAATCAATGATAAACTAAAAAGAAGAGGAGAGAGCCAGCCTAGACTATGATGCTTAGAGAACACTGTGGGAAAACAAGAGTAGAGCACATGAAATCAACTTTGATGGAGAGGAAGGTATTTTCAATGAGGAAATGGCATATTCAAAACCACTGTTAATGCAGAAGTGTTGAAAAGAATGAAAGGGGAGGAGGTCCTCCCCTATCAGTGGAGTTGGAAAGGGGAAGGGAGGAGATGAGGGAGGGAGGGTGGGATTGGGGAGGGAAAGAGGGAGCGGATACAGCTGGGAAACAGAGTTAACAAAATGTAACTAATAAGGAAAATAAAATTAAAAAAATAAAAAAAGAAAAGAAGGATCTTAGATGTAGATTAGAGAGAATTAAAAGGCATGTTGACGCCAGTTGGTATAAAGTCTTAATATCACATATCACATTATGCTGTGATTATATAAATGACTAATTTATACAATATATAAGAAGTCATATATAATGAAATATTTTAGGAAGTGCTTTGTCAGATATTTGGTGAGAAGACACTGGGTTGAGACAGAATATATAGAAACCCAGAAGACATTCAAGTCATTGACCTAAGGTCCTAGAGTCTAAAGTTATGCCAAAATCCTGCTCTTAAGTTCACAAATTGGTGGCTTTAAGAAAATTGACTCCTTTAATCCCAGCACTGGGGAGGCAGATGCAGGAGTATCTCTGTGAATGTGAGGCCAGCCTGGTCTACAAAGTGAGTTCAGGATATCCAGGGCTCTGTTACACAGAGAAACCTTGTCTCAAAAAACAAACAAACAAACAAACAAAAAAGAAAATGAAAAAGCAAATTCATAGTGTCATTCAGCCATCACTAATCTGCATTTCTAAACACTCTATCATCATTCCAGACAGAAACTGGGAATGGAGTCTTAAACAAGGTGACTAAAGGTGTTAGGAAGAAAACAAGAGAAGAATATGGCTGCTGAGTCAGACAATGCGATAAATGAGTGAACGCTAATCTTAAAAGTTCTTAGTGTAGGTGGCCCAAAGAATTGTATGTTGCCCCTCCCTTTGGTTAGGTGCATAGGAGGCCTGTGAAGGAAGTGGCAGCTTGTCAGATTCTTGACTTGAGAGGAATGAACCAGAAAGAGAGTTTTCAAGACACATTTTAATAGTCTTAGAGATCACTTGTGGCAAGCTTGGTGTTTTGAAAAGACTTGTCTTCAGCAATTCTGATCTTTCCTGTTCGCACCTGGAGTGGGGCTATTAGCAGCAGTAAAAGGAAATAGCCTATGTGCTCAGACCTGTTGTTTTGTCCTGACAAAAGAAACAGTTCTGGAATTTCTAGGAATAATGATTCATGACTCAAGGATTCCTGTCTCCCAGGTGAAGTGGGACTCACCCCAAGACTTACCTGCACAAAAACTGTTTTCTGTAACTTTGAGCAATTTGGTGTGAAAAGAGTTTATTTCAGCTTATAGCTTACAGCCCATTATGAAGGGAAGCCTGGAGAACAACTAAGGCAGGAACCTGTCAGCACAAATAGAAGCAGAAGCCATGAAGGAGCTCTGTTTCCTGGCCTGCTCTTCACTCTCACATTCATATTCAGTTACCTTTCTTACATCCACCTGCCCAGGGGTGGCATTGCTCACTGTGCGCTGACCCTCCAGTGTCAGTCATTAATCAAGCAAATACCCCACAAATTTAGCCCCAAGCCAATCTGACGAAGGCAATCCCTCAGTTAAAGTTTCCTCTTCCCAGATGTTGTTAGAGTTTAACGTTAACAAAAAACTACCCAGCATAACTGCTAAGATCTGGTGATCTTATGGAAGCTCTATTAGTTGTCTGCCTCTGAGGTCTAGCTATTTTTAGTGATGAAGTAGGAGAGACTCTTTTTTGTTTGTTTGTTTTTGTTTTTCAAGATAGGGTCTCTCTGTGTAGCTTTGGCTGTCCTGACTTGCTGTGTAGACCAGGCTGGCCTTGAACTCACAGAGATCCACCTGTCTCTGCCCACTTGAGTGCTGGGATTACAGGCATGTACCACCACACCTGGCTGTAGGATAGACTCTTGATAGTTAATTTTTTTTAAATAAAAATAATGGCCACCAAGAGGGAAAATTTAAGGGCAGTAGTGAATTGGACGTGATGGTGAATGCCTGTAATACCAGCATTCACTAGGGAGACTGAAGGAGAAGCTATGATTCAAGGCTAGCCTGAGCTATCTAGGCTAGCTTCAGTGAAACAAGCATGCCAACAACGAGAGTTTGCTATGGAGCCGTGATGAGCCGAGTGGAGATCAGCTGGAGAGGAGAATGGGATCTGAAGATGCTGTTTCATAGCACCTGAGCTGACTGCTCAGATCACCCAGTCTAAGTGTCAATTCCATTCTGACTGTGCTGGTAGAAATAACAGCTCCTTACATATGCGAGTTCAAGATGGAGCTGTGGAAAAAAGTGCAAAACTTTAGTTTTGTCTTGCAGTGGAGGACCAGGTCTCCTGTTCTCCCACATTTCCCAGGCAAGGAGTGGTAGCAGCTCTCTAGAGTGCCACAGCCAGTGAGGGGAGGGCCAGCTCTGTGCGACCCTTAGAGAACATGGCCGCAGGTGGCAGCACGCACCAGGGAACTCTGTACAGGCTTTTGTGTCAACCTGGGCCACAGACATCGACATAAACCACTGCTGCTGCTAGGCCGTGGACTCAGAACGGCCCTGGTCCACAGCACAGGACCACGTCACCACCACGGCCTCAGGTGTAGCTCAAGCTATTCGTATCAAGCTGATTTTCACCACATTTGCATACTCCACTTCTGACCCTTCACAGTGCACAAAAGGTTCTGCTTCTCTTTCTCGCCCATCTCTCTACCATGTACTTGCTCATCCATCATGGTGGCGCCTATGCACCTGTGCCGCATGACAGTGGGCAGGCCTCTCATCTCTCTTGCCCCAACTTTTGTCTCAGCTCATTTTCTACCTTCGCTTATGGACCCTGCTTTCTTGGTTGTAGAAAGACAGACAATTTAGCATGAAACGGTTCACTTTTTCATTTTCAAGCTTGAATTTGCTCTTATTCCTATATACTAACTTTCTTATCTAAAAATTAAAAATAATTATTTTACAGTATGAAATGGTTATGGAAGAATAAGTACTTACCTGCTAATGCTGGGAAAGATACAGAAAAAGGAAAAAAATAATTGGTTTCATTTGGAGTTAAGATAAAGATTTTAAAAATTTTGCCAATTAATGAAATTTTAGGTAGTTCTTTAATTGTTGGTTGTGATGGTAAATTATACAAGAAGAAACAAGCACTTTTAAAATTTCTGTGACTAATTTTGGGATCAGATACCAATTATAATTTTAACTTTTTGTGTTTTATGTAGTTGTAATGGCTGTCTAAATCTGCAGAAGTATTCTTTATGTATAGAAAATAACTTTTAAATGACAAATCAGTGATTGGGAAGTTGCTTTCAAGTTTTTAAATTGAGAGATTTATTGGTTTGGGTACTTTATTGATCCCATGGAAAACTAGAACCCTGTCCTGCCAGTAAGTTTATGGTTCTGTTTGAAAATGTGGAATACACTTTCAAAGGTCAGGATGCACGAAACAAAGTGGGATTAAAAGACAGCAGTCATTTCTAAGTCAGATGCCTGGAGCAGGGTTAAAGGAGAAGACTGCCATTTGAACTGGGCCACAGCAGTGTGGCCCTTTGGATGGAAAGGGTTGCTTAGGGAAATTTACAAAGTATAGACATGAGCACTGATTATTCTGCATGTATATGCATATGTGTGTGTAAGTGTTCACATATGTATGTACTTATGTGTATACAAGTGTGTAGATATGTGTATGTCCCTATGTGTACATTTGTGCATAGGTATATGTGTGTAGAAAAGTGAGTATATTTGAGTTTGTTAGTATTTAAGTAAGATTATTACTTAATTATCAAATACCTAAGTCATCTTCAGTGTCTATGTTTTCTTTTATTAAAGACAAAATTAGCTGGTATTGTTGGACACCTGCTCTTAGGAGGCTTGCCTGAACCCATAAGTTTTGAGACCAGTTTGGGGAATATGCAAGGGTTTTTTCCCCCCATGATCAATTATTTTTTAATTGAAAATTCATACAATATATTCTGATCATGGTTTTTCCTCTCAGATCCTCTCTATATCCCCTCCCATCCAACTCCATGCTTTCTTTCTCTCTAGAAATCAACCAGACAAATAAAAACAAACCAGAATTTAAAAAACAATCGAAAAGCACAAGAAACACACACCATAAAAACATTTAAAAAATTAAAAACGGCAAATAATCATGCAATATAACAGTAAGATATAAAAAAATACACACACAAAGCAATACGAGATAAAAATTCTACAAAAACACCGTTGAGCTCACTTTGTGTGAGCCATCTTCTGCTGCTGTGGCGACTCTAGTTCGTGTACCCAACTGAGATTCTATCAGAGAAAACTAATTTTTTCTTTGCAAGAAGGTGCAGCTTGGTGATTGCTTCCTGGTTAGGGATGGGAGCTCATGTCTGTTTCTTTCTTTCAGCTCTGGGACCTTGTCTGGCTTAACCCTGTCTGGCCTTGTGCTTGTTTCCACTGTCTCTGTGATTCTCAGAACAGAAAACAAACAAATTTCATGGTTTCCTTAAAAAGAACAAAATAAAAAGATTTATAAGAACAAGAGTCAGCTTCTGCTTCATCCTCTGGCAGTTCTCTGTCTTTCACACAGAAAGCTGGGTTAGCTGGGGCTTTTGAAATTCGTGTTCATTTGACAATATAGTATCATCTTTTGATGGCCAACTCACAGACATCACCTTATCACTGTCTTGAGAGGGGCACCATTGGCAGTTGCTAATTGGCAGCTCACTGCAGTCTATCCCAGTGCGCTTATAATATGAGTATAGTCTATATCATCCTGATATGAACACGTGTGTGAGCTGCATTTCCTAGTGAAACAGTGTATTTCCTACTGTGCATATTGACTTGTTTTCTAATTCACACAAATTTTTGTAAACTTACTTGTACATCTTACCAAGAGAGACATAAAAATCCATCATTAATTATCTTTGTTTTTTTTTTTTTTTTTTTCAAAATCGTCCAATAATCAAAAAATCAGTTCTTTGTTTCAAAAACTGATTTTCCTTCTGTTTCCATCTGGAATGTTCTGTGAGATATCCAACATTCCCTTACCTGCTTGCTTTCCCGGAAATACTATTTCCTGGAATACCTCCCCCCTCCTTTTTGTTTTAAACTGTTTTGGTAAAGACTTTAGTCAGTCTTCTCAACCTGGGAAATTTTGTCTTTTGATCTTCAAAATTTTCTTTCTGAAAAATCATTCATATGTTGTAGCTGTTTTCAATATCATAAGTGTTTTGTTTGTTTGTTTTAATCTGGTTCTGTGAAATTTTCTGAACTGTGTTTAGCAGAATTTTTTAAATTTAAGTTTTCTTATTTATTTTAATTGTTGAATTATTAAAAATAATTTAATATATGAATACCATATATATGTATGTATGTATATATATATATAATTTTTACCCTTTGCTTTCACCCCTCTACATTCCCCTGTGTTATTCACACTCCTCAAATTATTGACCACTTCAACACACACACACACACACACACACACACACACACACACATAAGCATAGTGAACCTTCCCCCACCCTTGTTGGCATGGCAACTGGTGTTGTAATTATTTGTAATTATGTAGACCATATTTATGCAACCGTATTGTGGAAGCTTCATGGACAGAGTTTTCTTGTCTGATGTCCCTGTCATCTGGCACTTAAATCTTTCTGCCCCCTCTTGCATGCATGATGTTCCCTGAGCTTTAGGTATAGGGGTATAGGGGTTGCATTGAAAATATGTCACTTGAAGCTGAGCATCCCATAGTCAGTTGTTCTCCTCATTTTGACCAGTTGTAGATTTCTGTAATGGGCTCCATCTGCAACAACAACAACAAAAAGCTTCTTTGTAAGGAGTTAGAACTACACTTATCTGTGGGTATGAGGATAGAATGTGGTTACTGATTATTCTAGTGTATGAAAAGTGGCAGCAAAATGTTCTTTAAGATCATAACCTCACTAGCCACAGAGAGTTGTCTCAGTTTACAGTGATAGTCATGAATTCTCTCTCATCAAGCAGGCCTTGAGTTATTTCTTAGTCATGCTAATCATTGTCAAGATGTAAATGCCACCATTGTAACCTTGGGCATAACTTTTTGAGTTGTAGTAGTTTGTGGGTGTATCTTGTCATTGTTGTGGTTTGTGGGCTTTCCAGCTGGGTAAATCTGTTGATCGCTTTTCTCACTTGGCAGCTTTTAGAGCTTCTTCAGGAACTGTGAGTGCTATTTCTAAGAGAGGAGACTTCCAAGAAAGTTCTAGTGGTACTCCTCCAAGTCTTGTATCATAAGTGTGTAGTGTCTTCAGCAATAAGGGCCTGGTTTTCAAGTTCTGGGAAGAAACCAAGAGCAACTGCAGTAGCCTATATTGTTCTGGAAATTTCTTAGATTACCCCAATGAATAACAGAAAAGGTTCCCATGCCTGACACTCAGGTTATTGTTAGTCTATGGCATTTGAAAGGAACATGATCACCTTAAGATATATATATATATGTATGTATCTATTTTTTTTCAAGTACCATGCCTTTTTTTTTTTTTAATTACTGCACCTTTGTAATATAACTTGAAATCTGGTATAGTAATCTCTCCATCATTGTTATCTTTGTTTAGGATTGCTTTGGCTATTCAGGGTCTTTTGTGTTTCCATGTGGGTTTTGTTGTTGTTTTTTAAAGACTATAGTGTGAATTTCACTGGAATTTCCTTGAATCTGTAAATTGCTTTTGGTAGAATGGTCATTTTTCACAATCTACTGATCCCAAGGTTATGAAAGCTCTTTCTGTCTTCTAGAAATTCTTTCTTCTGAGATTTAAAGTTTTCATCATACAGTTCATTCATATCATTGGTTCAGTTTATTCCCAGATATTTTTTGGAGAAAATTATAAATCTGGATGTTTCTGTAATCTCTTTCTAAACATTTTTTGTTATTAATACATAGAAAGGCTACTTTCTATATTTTTGGAAGTTTGTTATCTTGCTACCTTTCTGAAAGTGGTGATCATTTCTAGATATTTTCTGGCAGAATTTTTGGTTTGCTCATATTCACTTAGTAATAGAGATAATTTCACTTGTTTTCATATCTGTATCTTAATTTTCTTCACCATCTTATTGCTCTAGCTAGTGACTCCATCGATGTATGAAAAAAGATGAAGTTATTGGACAGCACTTCCTCATTTCTGATTTTAATGGGATTGCTTTGAGTTTTTCTTCATTTATGATGATGTTGTTTGTATATTTGTCAGATAAAACTTTTATGTTTTATCTGGAGGTATGTTTCCTCAACTTTACTCTCACTAGGACTATTTTATCATGATCACATGCTGGATTTTGTTAATGGGATTTTATACATCTCTTGAGATGATAATGTGAGTTTTCTTAAGTCCATGTATATGATATATTACAGTCACTGACTTACATATGGTGAACCACCCCTGCATCTCTGGGATCGAGGCAACTTGAGGACTTAAGGATAATGGATGATCTTTTACATCTATCTATCTATCTATCTATCTATTGAACATTTTTAAATTTTATTGTTGAGAAATTTTACATCTATGTTCATCAGTGATATTGGTCTGTAGTTTTCTTTTTTGTTGTGTTTTTACTTGGTTTTGATATTATAATAATACAGGATTCATCAAAGGAATTTAGAAATGTCCTTTCTGTTTCTAATGTTTGAAATCATTTAAGATGTATTCTTTGAATATTTCCATGGAAAGTCTGTTAGAATTGTGCTGTAGATTCATCTGGGCCTGGGCTTTTGCTTTAGTTAGAAGCTGTTTTATTAATGTTGTGATCTTCTTGCTTACTGGAAGTTGTTGTTCTACTCTTGGTTCAATTTTGGTGGTTCAGATGGATCTAAATTAGGTCATCCATTTCCTTTAACTCATCTGACTTAATAGGGGATAGGTTGTTAAAGCATTACTTAATGTCCTGGGTTTTTCTGGTATCCATTGTAATCTTTTTTTTTTTTTTCTGTTCATTCCTAGGTCTGCTTATTTGGATATTATCTTTGTGTGTGTGTGTCAGTTAGGTCAAGGGTCTATCAGTTCATTTATCTTCTCAAAGAAACAGCTCTTAGATTCTCTGAATTTTTATATTGTCGTATTTGCTTTTGTTTTATTAATTCTTTTCTGACTTTTATTTTTTTTCTTCCAGTCTGCTGAATTTAGGGTTGCTTTTTTCAGTTTTTTTTCTTTTTTCTTTTATTTCATTTTATTTTTAAGACAGGATTTCTCTGGGTAGCCTTGCCTGTCCTGGACTCGCTTTGTAGACCAGACTGGCCTCAGACTCACAGAGATACACCTGCCTCTGTGTTCCTTTGTATTGGGCTTACAGGAGTGGGCCTCTGTGCCTGGCTTTTCCAAACTTTTTAGCTACAACATTAAGTCAATTGTTTTTTTTTTTGTTGTTGTTGTTTGTTTTTTGCATTAAGTCTTTGTGGTCTTTTTTATTTTTAAATGTAAACACATAGGGCTATAAACTTCACTATTAGGATCACTTTTTATTTGCCATAGAGGATTTGCAGTGTTGCATTTTTATTTTCATTTAATTCCAAAATTTTTATTTATTTATTTATTTATTTATTTATTTATTTATTTATTTATTTATTATGGATATACCAGATCTTATTATGCACCAGAACTCATTATAGATGGCTGTGAGCCATCATGTGGTTGCTAGGAATTGAACTCAGGACCTTTGGAAGAGCAGTCAGTGCTCTTAACCTCTGAGCCATCTCTCCAGCCCTTAATTCCAAAATTTTTAAAAATTTCTTTTTACATTTCTTTCTTGGCCCATTTTTCAGTAAGTAATGTGTTCTTTTATCTTTGATTACTATAGACTCATTATGGTTGATTTTAAATTCTGTTGTATCATGGTTAGAGAGAATACATGGAGTTATTTTGAAATTTTTGAATGTACTAAGATTATTTATTTATTTATTTATTTATTTTGGTGAGCATGGTAAGACAGAGGCAGGTGGATCTCTGAGAGTTCAAAGCCAGCCTGGTCTACAAAACCAAACCAGACCAAAACAAAACAAAACAAAAAATATTTGTTTTGTGTCCCAAGATATAGTCTCTTTTAAAGATGTTTCTAAGTGCTACTGAGTAGAATGTGCTGTGTGTGTGTGTGTATCTGTGTGCATCTGCGCACATCTGTGCACTTGTGTGTGTGCATGTATGTGTGTCTGCATGTATGTGTGTGTGTGCATAGGGGATGGGATAGAATATTCAATAGGAATCTTAGGCCTATTTGATATATGATGTCATTTAATTCTGTTGTTTTTTGCTTTATTTTTCATCTAGCTAACCTGTCTATTTGAAAAAAGCAGGGTATTGAAATTATTTACTATTATTGTTGAAGTTAATCTGTGTATTAAAATTCATTAATACACTTTTTATGAAATTCGATGCACCAGAATTTGGAGCATGTATGTTTAGGATTGTAATGTTTTCTTGTTTAATGTTCCCATGGTTAAAATGAAGTATTTTAGTTTGAAGTCTATTTTGTCAGATATTAGGAATAATATGATATAGTGATACCTATTTGTTATCTGTTTCCTTCCGCTTGAAACACTTTTTTTTAATGTCTTTTTTCTTTGAGGTGGTATCTATCCTTGAGGGTACAATTATTTTCTTATAGACAATAGAAAATGATTTTATCTCTTTTTTTAATTTAAATTTTATTTTTTTTTTCTTATCAGTTACATTTTATTAACTCTGTATCCCAGCTGTGTCCCGCTCCCTCATTCCCTCCCAATCCCACCCTCCCTCCCTCATCTCCACCCTGCCCCTTTCCAAGTCTACCGATGGGGGGGACCTCCTCCCCATTCTTCTGATCCTGTTTTATCAGGTATCTTCAGGACTGGCTGCAAAGCCCTCTTCTGTGGCCTAACAGGACTGCTCCTCCCTTGGGGGGTGGGGAGGTCAAAGAGCCTGCCATTGAGTTCCTGTTAGAAATAGTCCTTGTTCCCCTCACTATGGGAAACCAATTGGTTACTGAGCTACCACAGGCTACATCTGAACAGAGGTTCTAGGTTATATCCATACATGGTCCTTGGTTGAATGTCAGATGATTTTATCTCTTAATCCAGTTAGTTTACGTGTTTCTTTTGATTAAGGAACTGAGATCACTAGTATTTAAAGCTAACATGGGTATAGATGGCTACCATTTTTGTTTTTTTGTTTTTTGGGTTTTTTTTTTTTTTGCCATTTCTGTTTTTATTGTTTCTATTCTTAGTGGTATTTTTTGTTTGTTTGAGCACTTATAGCACATTAGTTTTTTGTTTGTTTCATTTTGGTTTGTTTTGGTTTGTTTTTGTAGCCTCTTTGCTAGACTTATCCTTCTATGTCTGAAGTATTGCTTTCAGTATTCTCTGTAGGGTTGATGGGGTGGACATGAGTTCCTTAAGTCTGTTTCTAACATGGAAAGGTTTGTTTTTATTTTTTATTTTGTGTCTTCTTCAATTATGGGATATTTTTCTTGATACAGTAGTCTGGGTTGGCATCTATGATCTTCTGAATTTTGAAGTGCATTGCTTCAGACCTCTCTTGCCTTTAAAGTTTTCATCAAGCAGTTAGCTTTCATTCTGATGGGTTTCCTATACACGTGACTTGTGTTTTTTTTCTTGCAGCTTTCAGTGTCTTCTCTTTGCTGGACATATTTTGCATTGTAAGTCTAATATTATGTGTAACCTTTCTCTTCTGGTCTGGTCTATTTGGTGTTTTATATACTTCTTGCATCTGAATGCAATTGTAAATTTTCTTTAGTTTAAGAATTTTTTTTCTATAATCTTGGTGAATATCTGGGCTATGCCATTGATCTTAGGTTTTTCTCCTTTATATCATCCTATAATTCAAAGACTTGTTTTTTCTTTTTTTTTCTTTTTGTTGTAGAGTCTCAAGATTTCTGTACATTCCTCTTGTGTGTTTAATTTTGTCATATTATTTACAGGGGTAGTCCACTTCATTAACTGTATATTCAAATAATAATAGTCTATCTTCTGTTTGATCAATTCTATTTATGAGGCTTCCCTCAAACCCAAGTTTTATGATTGGATTTTTCAATTCCATCTTCATTTAAATTAAATTATTTCAAAACATTTCTAGCTTTTTACTCAATTCAGTTTTCAAATCCTGAATTCTTCATCAAATTTTGAGTCATCAGGGAAATGCAAATGAAAACAACCCTGAGATTTCACCTTACACCCATCAAAATGGCTAAGATCAAAAACTCAACTGACAACACATTCTGGAGAGGATGTGGAGAAGAAGAACCCTCCTCCATTGCTGGTGGGAATGTAAACTGGTACAACCACTTTGGAAATATATCTATCTCTTTCTCAGACAATTGGGAATAGTGATACCTCAAGATCCAGTTATACCACTCCTAGGCATATATCCAAAATAAGCTCAACCATGTTCATAGTAGCTCTATTCATAACAGCCAGAAGTTGGAAACAACCCAGATGTCCCTCAGTTGAGGAATGGAAACAGAAATTGTATATTTACCTAATGGAATACTACTCAGCTATTAAAACCAAGAAAATTGTGAAATTTGCAGGCAAATAGTAGGAACTAGAAAAGATCATCCTGAGTGAGGTAACGCAGAAGCAAAAAGACACACATGATATATACTCACTCATAAGTGGTTATTAGACATATAACATAGGATAAACATACTAAAATCTGGGGGATCCAAGATGGCAGTTATCAGTGTGCACCATTTCTGAAAGGCAGAGGATTTGAAACTCTGAAATTGTTGAATGGAGGGGCAACTGAAACCGGAAAATAGACATTGTGGCTTCCTGAAAAAGGGGGGACATCACAGGAGTGGAGAACTTTTTGATTCAGATCAGACAAAGACTTCCCTGGGAATGGAGAGGGGTACTTCCCTTCCTCGGGCCTCCCTCCCCCTCAGAGGAGCCAAGCCACAGTGACAGTGATACAGAACTTGCTGCCTGAGAACTGAGACAGCAGAGGCAGGGCTATTAGCTCCTCAGCCTCAGCAGCCAGCATCACCCACATCCTGAGCCTGAGATCTGTGGTATGATTCTGCCTGGGTCCCATACCTGTGAGCAGCCGGCCTTACCAACTCCACAGAGCCTGACTGTATGAGCCGCTCAGTCCCTCAGTGGCTGTGCAGCTACCAAAGTCTGGTGGACCTGCAAAACTGCCCAGGGGTACCAAGTGCAGAGCCACGCTAGTGGCTACACAAGACTTCTCAGCAGGCACCTAGACACCCCAGTTCTATAGCCACAACTGGATTCTCAGGTACAGTGGCTGTACCACTACTGAGCTGTCTGAGCACACATTTGGCTCAGCAGGTCCAAACCTGCCAATAGAGAACAGGAAGAACCCCTGTGCATTACGATTTGACCTGCTAAAATGTGAGTATGCTCCCCAGTGCCTGCAGAACCCCAGATCCAGGGTGCTTCTAAGCTAGCAGCCAAATATTAGAAATCTCCCACCCTCACATCCACTGTGGGAAACAGAGGGTTTCTTGAGACAAGGAAGCCCAGGCTCTGTGGAGCTACCAGCAGAGTTTAGGCAAATAGCTCAGTTAGTGAAGATTACCAGTAGCCTGTAGGCCACTGACATACTCAGGGAATTTGCACACAGGATCATCAGCAGCACTTGCAATAACTTCAGCGCCCATGACCTCTTCAGTGACCACGGGCGCCCCTCCCTCACAAAGGCCTCCACATTCTCTAGCACCCTGTGTCTCAAGGCAAATTTACACACACACGCTAGCTCACCTTTATTCTTCTGCACCCATGGACTTTCCTCCTACAGGTACAGCTGAAGCACCAATGCACATGCTGAAACCATTGGACCACTCTCATCTCCCTGAAGAATTCTCCAGATGCCAGGGAAAGACAGTACCACTCTGAACTGTAGAACCGAAGAACAAACAGTGAAGGTTAGAACACGCCCAACAAAAATCAGGAAATCATGGCTTCACCAGCAAATCCCCAAATCAATGGATACTCCAGTTCATTGTAAACACAGGAGAATGACCTTAAAGATATGCTTATCCAGTTATTAGAGTCACATAAAGAGAAAACAAACAAATCTCTCAGAGAAATAGCCAAGCAAATCCAGACAGTTAAAGAGGAAATGAACAAATCTCTCAAAGAATTGACTTCCCAGAAAGAGCAACTGAACAAAGTTCTCAAAGAAACATAGGCAAATATAGCCAAACAAATAGAGGGACAAGTAGAGGTAAAATTAGTGGCATATAAAGAAGAAATGAACAAAAATATATAGGCCATCATACAGAGACAGGAAGTCACATTCAAACAGATGAAGGAAATGGTACAAGACATAAAAATAGAATTAGAATCAATAAAGAAAACACAAACAGAGAAAACCCTGGAGCTGGAGAACTTAGAGAAAAGATCTGGAACCATAAAAGTAAGCATCACAAACAGAATTCAAGAGATGGAAGAGTTGGAAGAGAGAATCTCTGGTGCTGAAGAAATTGATAGTCGCAGAAATTGATACTTCTCTCAAAGAAAAAGTAAAATCGGGAAAAGTCCCAAACACAAAATATCCAAGAAATCAAAGATGCCATGAAAAGGCAAAAATCTAAGAGTAATAGGAATTGATGAAAAAGAAGATTCCAGTCTCCAAAGTCCAGAAAATATCTTCAAGAAAATCATAGAAGAAAATTTCTCCAACTTTAAGAAAAAGATGTCTATAAACATACAAGAGGTCTACAGAACACCAAACAGACAAGATCAGAAAAGAAAATCCTCATGTCACATCATTGTCGAAACACTGAATCTACAGAACAAAGAAAAGATATTAAAAGCAGCAAAGGAAAAAGGCCAAGTAACATGTAAAGGTAGACTTATCAGAATCAGACTGGGCTTCTCATCAGAAACTATGAAAACCAGAAGGGCCTGGGCAGAGGTCATGCAGACTTTAAGGGACCACAGATGCCAACCCAAGTTATTATACCTAGCAAAGCTTTCAATCAACATAGATGGAGAAATCAAAATATTCCATAAAAAAAACTAAATTTTAGCAATATCTACACAGCAAACCAGCCCTACGGAATATTACTAGAAGGAAATCTCAAATACAATGAAAACAACTATACCCAAGAAAACATAGGATACAGATAATTTCTCAACAAAAAGTAAAAGAAAATGAGCAATGAATCACACACAGTAAGACCACCAACTCCACAATAAAAGGAAATAATGGTCATTGGTCGCTATTATCTATCAACATCAATGGACTCAACTCGCCAATAAAAAGACACAGACTAACAGAATGGGTGCAGAAACAGGATCTAACATTCTGCTGCATCCAAGAAACACACCTTTGCAACAAAGATAAACACTACCTCAGAGTAAAGGGCTGGAAAAATGCTTTTCAAGCAAATGGACCCAGAAAACAAGGTGGGGTAGCTATCCTAAAACCTAATAAAATAGACTTTCAACCAAAATTAATCAAAAATGATGAGGAGGGGCACTACATTCTCATCAAAGGAAAAAAGTCCACCAAGAAGACATCCAAATTATGAACATCTATGCCCCAACTACAAGAGCGCCTACATTTGTAAAGGAAACATTATTAAAACTTAAATCACATTGATCCCAACACTTTAATAGTGGGAGACTTTAACACCCAGCTCTCACCAAAGGACAGATCATCTAGACAGAAACCAAATAGGGAAATAAAGGCACTTACAGAGGCCCTAAATCAAATGAACCTAATAGATGTCTACAGAACTTTTCACCCAAACTCAAAAGAGTATACCTTCTTTTCAACAGCTCATGGAACCTTCTCCAAAATAGACCATATAGTTGGTCACAAAGAAAGCCTCAGGAAATACAAGAAAATTGAAATAATCCCCTGTATTCTAACTGACCACCATGGACTAAAGCTGGACCTCAACAACAATAACATAAAGCCTACACACACATGGAAACTGAACAACTTGCTGCCCAATGACAGCTGGGTCAGGGAAGAAATAAAGAAAGAAATTAAGACTTCCTAGAATTCATTGAAAACGAAGGTACAACTTACCCAAATTTATAGGACACAATGAAAGCACTGCTCAGAGGAAAATTCACAGTACTAAGTGCCTTCAAAAAGAAATTTGTAATATCTCATACAAGCAACTTAAAGGCCCATCTGAAAACCCTAGGAAAAAAAAATGAAGCAGATACAACCAAGAGGAACAGATGCCTGGAAATAATCAAAATTAGGGCTGAAACCAATCAATTAGAAACAAATAAAACTATTCAAAAAATCAATGAAACCAAGAGCTGCTTTTTTGAGAAAATCAGTAAGACAGACAAACCCCTAGCCAAACTAGCTAAAAGGTGGAGAGAAACTATCCAAAATCAGCAAAAATCAGAAATTAACATGGGAACATAACTACAGACACTGAGGAAATCCAAACAATCATTAGGTTGTACTACAAAAGCCTATATGCCACAGAATTTGAAAATCTATAAGAAATGGACAATTTTCTTGATAGAGTCCATCTACCAAAATTAAGTCAAGATCAGGTAGAAAGATTGAATAGTCCTATATTCCCCCAAGGAAATCGAAACAGTCATCAACAGTCACCCTTCCAAAAAAAGCCCTGGTCCAGATGGATTCAGTGCAGAATTCTACCAGACCTTTAAAGTAGTGCTAACTCTAATTCTTTTCAAATTATTCCACAAAATAGAAACAGAAGGAACTTTACCAACTCATTCTATGAAGCCACAGTCACCTTGATACCTAAACCACACAAACCAACAAAAATAGAGAACTGCAGACCTATCTCTCTTATGAACATTGATGCAAAAATACTCAATAAAATACTTGCAAGCCAACCAAGAACACAGCAAAGATATCATCCACCATGACCAAGTAGGCTTCATCCCAGGCATGCAAGGATGGTTCAATATTTGGAAACCCATCAATATAATCCACCATATTAACAAACTTAAGGAGAAAAACCACATGATCATCTCCATAGATGCGGAAAAAGCATTTGACAAAATCCATTATCCATTCATGTTTAAAATCTTGGAGAGATCAGGGATACAAGGCACATACCTAAACATAGTAAAGGCAATATACAGCAAGCCTATAGCCAACATCAAACTAAACAGAGAGAAACTTAAATCAATCCCACTGAAATGAGGAACAAGGCAAGGTTGTCCACTCTCTCCATATCTCTTCAACATTGTACTTGAAGTCCTAAATAGAGCAATAAGACAAGCAAAGTAGATCAAGGGAATACAAATCGGAAAGGAAGAGGTCAAAGTTTCACTATTTGCAGATGATATGATAGTATACATGAGTGACCCCAAAAATTCAACCAGAGAACTCCTTCAGCTGATAACACCTGGATACAAAGTTAACTCAAAAAACCCAGAAGCCCTCCTGTATACCCCAGACAAAAAGGCTGAGAAAGAAATCAGGGAAACAACACCCTTCAAAATAGCCACTAAAAACATCAAGTACCTTGGTGTGACTCTAACCAAGCAAGTGAAAGACCTATTTGAAGAAAACTTCAAGTCTCTGAAGAAAGAAACTGAAGAAAATATCAGAAGATGGAAAGATCCCATGCTCATGAATCAGTAGGATTAACATAGTAAAAGTGGCCATCCTGCCAAAAGCAATCTACAGATTCAATGCAATTCCCATCAAAATGCCAACACGATTCTTTACAGACCTTAAAGGAAAAAATTCTCTATTTCATATGGAAAAACAAAAAAATCCAGAATTTCCAAAACAATCCTGTACAACAACAGATCATCTGGAGGTATCTCCATCCCTGATCTCAAGCTGTACTACAGTGCAATAGTAATAAAATGGCATGGTATTGGCATAGAAGCAGAAAGCTGGATCAATGGAAATTAATAGAAGACCCAGAAATAAACCCAAACACCTATAGATACTTGATTTTCGACAAAGAAGCCAAAACCATTCAATGGAAACCAACTGGATGTCTACATGCAGAAAAAAATGAAAATAGATCCATAAATTTATCACCCTGCACAAAACTAAAGTCCAAGTGGTTCAAAGACCTCAACATAAAACCAGATACACTAAATCGGTTAGAAGAAAAAGTGGGGAAGAGCCTAGAACTCATTGGCCCAGAAGACAGCTTCCTGAACAGAACACCAACAGCACAGGCTCTAAGAGCAACAACTGATACATGAGACCTCATTAAACTGAAAATCTTCTGTAAAGTAAAAGACACAGTCATCAGAACAAAATGACAGCCTACTGACTGGGAAAGGATCTTCACCAACCCTATATCTGACAGAGGGCTGATATCCAGAATATATAAAGAACTAAAGGAATTAAAAAGCAATAAATCAAGCAATCCAACTAAAAATGGAGCTAAACAGAATTCTCTGTAGAGGAATATAGAATGGCAGAGAAACACCTAAAGAGATTCTCAACATCCTTAGCCATTAGAGAGATGCAAATAAAAACGACCCTGAGATTTCACCTTACACCCATCAGAATGGCAAAGGTTAAAAACTTATATGACAACACATGCTGGAGAAGTTGTGGAGAACTGGGAACCCTCCTCCATTGCTGGTAAGGATGTAAACTGGTAAAACAACTTTGGAAATCAACCTGGCGATTTCTCAGACAATTAGGAATAGTGCTACCTCAAGATCTAGCTATACCACTCCTAGACATATATCCAAAATATGCTCAAGTACACAGCAAGGACATTTGCTCAAGCATGTTTGTAGCAGCTTTATTTGTAATAGCCAGAACCTGGAAACAACCCAGATGTCCATCAACAGAGGAATGGATACAGAAATTGTGGTACTTTTACACAATGGAATACTACTCAGCAATTGAAAACAAGGAAATCATGAAATTTGCGGGCAAATGGTGGATCTAGAAAAGATCATCCTGAGTGAGGTATTCCAGGAACAGAAAGACCTATAAGATAAGATAAACATACTAAAATCTGTGCACCCAGAGTAAGATGATCAAGCCTCACTTAGAAAGACAAATGGGATGGGCATGAGAAGTAGGAGAAAACAAGAAACAGGACAGAAACCTCCTGCAGAGGGCCTCTGAAAGATTCTGCCTAGCAGTGTATCAAAGTAGATGTGGAGACTCATAACCAAACTTTCGGCAGAGTGCAGGGAATCATACGATAAAAAGGGGAGTTAATATGACAGAAGAGGACAGGAGCTCCACAAGGACAAAATATATCAGGGCACAGGGGCCCTCTATGATACTGTTTCTCCAACCAAGGATGATGTATGGATATAACCTAGAACCCTTGCTCAGATGTAGCCCACGGTAGCTCAGTATCCAAGTGGGTTACCCTAGTAAGGGGAACAGGAACTATTTCTGACCTGAACTCAACCACTTGCTCCTTTACCCTCCCTCCCCGCGAGGGAAGAACAGTCTTGCTAGGCCACAGAGGAGGACATGGCATCCAATCCTGAAGATACCTGATAAGCTAGGGCTAGATGGAAGGGGAGGAGGACCACCCCTAGCAGTGGACTTGGAAAAGGGTAGGGAGGAGATGAGGGAGGGAGGGTGAGATTGGGAGGGAATGAGGGAGGGGGCTATGGCTGGGATACAAAGTAAATAACTCATGATTAATATAAAAAATAAAATTTAATAAAATTTAAAAATGACAAAATAAATAAAAATTAAAATTAAAGAACTTAGTAAAATCTATACTCCTAAAGAAGCTAAACAACAAGGAAAACCCTAGGGAAGAGGCTTAATCCTCCTTCAGAAGGGCAAAAGCAATAGACATTAGAAGCAGGAGAAGACAGAACAGAACAAGGGCCTACCTACTTAAAGACTTTCAGTAGACTTGGAAAGAGGTAGGAAGAAAAGGAGGCAGGGAGGGTGGGATTGGGAGGGATGGAGCGAGCGGGATACAGCTAAGATACAAAGTTAATAAACTGTAACTAATATTAAAAAAATAAAAATTTAATTTACAAAAGACTACTGATCCAGGTATCGAAGCAGAAACTGAGACTTTGGGCAGAATGCATGGAATGTTATGAAAGAAGAGGGAGATAGAAAGACAGGAGCTCCAAAAGGAAACCAACAGAGCCAAAAACCACTGGGTCCTGGGGTCCCTGCAGAGACTGATACCCCAACCAAGGACTACACATGAAGAGCCCCTTCTCACAAGTAGCCCATAGACTCAGTCTCCATGTGGGGTTCCTAGTAAGGGGAGCAGCGGCTGTTTCTGACATGAACTCAGTGGCAGGCTCTCTGATCACCTCTCCCTGGGGGTGCAGCCTTGCCAGGCCACAGAGGAAGACCGCAGCCAGTCTTGAGGAGACCTGATAAGCTAGCGTCAGATAGAACGGGAGGAGGACCTCTCCTGTCATCGGACTAGGGGAGGAGCATAGGGAGAAAAGAGGGAGGGAGAATGGGATTGGGAGGAGACTCAGCCGGGATATAAAGTAAATAAATTGTAATAAATAATAATAAATAAAAAATAAATTAAATTCTTTTCAATATTTCTAGCTTTTTATTCAATTCAGTTTTCAAATCCTGAATTGTCGTCATCATTTCGCTCAGCTGCATGTGTCTGTTTATTTGCACATCACTCAAGAGTTTGCTGTTTTGCTCTTTATTGAAGTGCATATCTTCTCTTTTTAAATATTTTTATTTTTGATAATGTAATTACTCCATTTCTCCATAACACTTCCCCCTTGTAAGCCCTCCCATATACCCCTCATTACTTTCCTTCAAATTAATGACCTCTTTTTTTATTCACTGTTGTTAAGATGCATAGATGTGTGTGTGTGTTTGTATTCCCAAATACATAAACACAATCTGGTTAGTCTGTATAATGTTACTTGTATGTGGACTTAGGTACAGGAGCTGTATTGTAGATGTATCAGTTGTGACTGAGCTCCACATCTCCTGGTTTTTATTGGTTGTATTTTTTTTGTAATGGTCTCCCTATGTTGCAAAGAGAAGTTTCCTTGAAGAGGAGTGTGGGCTACACTTAGCTGTGTGTAGAAGGATAAATATTTGGAATGTAGTTAGGGACTTTGCTGGTTTAGTAAAGTGGTGGTTACAGGTTCCTTCTTAATCTCATGACTTTACTACCCCTGGGTAGCTGGGTATGTTTCTAGTACCAGATGAGATTTCTCTCTTGTTGAGCAGGTCTCAAATTCAATCAGAAGGCTATTGGTTACTGCCAAAAATGTGATGTCATATATATATGACACATAATATACATATAATATATATATATGACAGATAATATATATATTATAACCCAGTTATTTCACTCGTTGGCAAATACCCAAAGAATCAGTATTCTACTCAACAGATACTTGCTCAGCCGTGTTCATTGTTGCTCTGTTCACAATAGCTAGGAGATGGAGCCAATCTAAATAGCTTCCAACTGGCATTTGGATAATGAAAATGTAGTACATATACACTATGAATACTGTTCATCTCTAAAGGAAAATAAAATCATGAACAATGCACATAAATGAATGGAACTAGAAAAAGTCACAAGTGAAGTAATCCAGACCCACAAAGACAAATGTCAAATATCCTTTCTTATCTGAGGCTCCTAGCTCCAAGCCTTCAGGCAGATGTATTGTTAAAATAATCAAGAAAGTAAGGGGACAGTGACATGTGGGAACAAAAAGTGTTGGGGAGCAGTAGAAAGGGGAATAGCAGAGAACAAGTGATCTGATCAAGGAAATGGAAAAATAGGAAGAGGAAGAAGATGAATACAGAAGAAGGAGAAAAAAAGATAAAGCAACAGCGAGGATGCCTGAAAAAATCATAAGCAATCATATTATTCACTATCTAGCCAAAATACCTGTAATACATGTAAATTGGTATATATATATACATATACAGTTTAAATGAAATTCTCCCATACAGGCTGACAATATTCCCTCTAAGAGCAAAAGAGCATATTATAAAAAGCTGATACCAACATGAGAAGTCTTCATTAATTTTGTTGGTCAGAATTATGCAAGAGACTCAAAACATAGGCTATTGCCATGGTCCTTCATAGGACTCCTCCCACCCCCACACAACACACGCACATGCACACACACCCCACAGTGGTGGAAGTGAGCCCCTGTTGCTGAAGACATCATGCACTGCAGACATAGATCCCAGAAACCTCTGAGTTTGAAAATATCTGAATGCTTCCTATCTGGGGACTGGCTTTCCTTGTACCTGAAGGTACTGAGCAAGCTTCCAAAGGAGGGAAACAGCCAGTAGCCTACCCAGCTACATTGCCTATGGACCACAGTGACTACCACGTGCAGTAACTGTAAGGATCATTCATGTCTTCTTTAAACTCCTAACTTCTTTGAAAAAAAAATGTGTGGTTGTTCTGTTAACTTTTGTGTCTTGATTTCCATCTATGTAACTCTCATTGGAGGACATTTCTGCAGCACTAGTTGGTTTGGAGGGATGCACAAGGTCTTGGCCTTTTGTATTGTGTTTTTGCTATGTAACGTGGGAGTCTGACCACTTCCATTGGTTTTGTGTCTGATGTGAGAGTCTAGCCTGCATCAGACTGAGTTAATATTGGGATTGTGTGAACACAGCTAGGCCTTAGAGTGTGGAGTCAGTGTGAGCAGGCTTGATTCATTGGGGACTCTCCAAGAAAGACCTGTGTATGAGATGAATGTCCAAAGCTAAGCCTGTATGTGTGGAGATGGTGTGGCCTGACTGTGTACTGGGGGAGACATACCAGGACAAGTCTGCAGAAGAGCGAGGCTCATGGCTTGAGACAAGATACTGAGAAGCTCATGAAACGAAGCTGGTGTGAGACGCTTATTTCTAATTCCTGTGGTGCTGGAGCTTGAACCCAGCACTGTGGTGTCAGGCAAGTACTCTTCCACTGTGCTACTCCAGCCCTTCACTCTTTGTTTTTAATATCCACAGTGATCATGGATCCCCAAAAGATCAGCGACTCTAGTATTTTAGCATTATCTTCTGAGGACATGAAACTCTTGTCATTAATTTTGTCTTCCATTCGTCAGTATTGTCTATCTGTGGCTTCTCATTTTGCCTCATTACACAAAGATATGCTATGCCAGAGACTGCGCTTTATCTGTTGACTTATTTCACCTGAGGGGTTTCTTCAAATGACAATTGGTAAAAACATTCTCCTGTTTAGCAGTTTCATTACTCATATCAGGAAATGGAGAGTTACCCTCACCAAAAGGTTCCTGTTTCTTTATAGATTTTTTTACCAGTTCACATTTTCATTTGTGTTCCTCACTCTAGCCTTTAATGTCTAAAGAGTCCAAGACTCATTGGCTACTTTCTAAGTCACTCTCTTCTTCTTTTAAATTTTTTTATGTGTATGTGTATTTCTTTTTATTTATTAAAATTTTTCTTTTTACTTTGTATCCTGGCTCTAGCCCCCTCCATCTCCTCCCAGTTCCACCCACCCTTCCTCTTCTCCCCCTATGTCCCTTCCCTAGTCCACTGATAGGGGAGGACATCCTCCCCTTCTGTCTGACCCCAGCCTATCAAGACTTATCAAGGATGGCTGCATCATCTTCCTCTGTGGCCTGGCAAGACTGCACCCACCTCTAGGGGAGGTGATCAAAGAACCCACCACTGAGTTCATATCAGAGACAGCCCCTGTTTCCTTTACCAGGGAACCCACTTAGACAATGAGCACCTTATGGGCTTCCTCTGAGCAGGGGGTCTAGGTCCTCTCCATGCATGATCCTTGGTTGGAGTATCTGTCTCTGCAGGCACAATGGAATACTACTCAGCAATTAAAAACAAGAAAATCATGAAATTTGCAGGCAAATGGTGGGAACTAGAAAAGATCATCCTGAGTGAGGTAACCCAGAAGCAGAAAGACACATATGGTATTTACTCACTTATAAGTGGATATTAGCCATCTAATATAGGATCAACATACTAAAATCTATACTCCTAAAGAAGCTAAACAATAAAGAGAACTCTAGAGAAGAGGCTGAATCCTCACTCAGAAAGGAAAACAGGATAGACATTGGATGTAGGTGAAGACAGGGAACAGGAGAGGAGCCTTCCACAGGAGGCCTCTGAGAGACTGCCCATCAGGGTATGGAAGGAGATACTGAGACTCATAGCCAAACTTTGGGCAGAGTGCAGGAAACCTTATAGAAGATGGAGATAGAAATACTGGAGGGGACAGGAACTGCACAAGGAGACCAACAGAGCCAACAGGGTCACGCTCTTCTTGAGAATGTGCTTGCTAGGTGTGAGAACTGCAGCGTCTCCCTGGGCCAGTGGGCTTCCATTTGTCTCTGTAACCTGGTCCACCTTCTCTGTTGCTCTTTTTAATCTTGGATGCTTATATTAACTGTCATTCCAGTAGAGTCCCGTTAGGATGACAAAATCTCATACTATCACCAGTCGGTCTCTTTAATGGAAATGAGCCCCTGTCTTTTTTACTCCTGATAACTGATTTTAAAGAGAACAGAACTCCACAACAGCAAACACCATTCAAGGCCTTGTGCATTTCAGTTCACTGAAATTTAATAATTTATACAGCGGTGATTTTGTTTTGTTTGGTTTTCCTCTTAAAAAGCAACACTAATGGCAGGGTTATTTAAATCATTACAATGAGTAGCCATAAAGAAATAAAATTCAGTGAGTCCAGCCAAGTGAAGTGGTAAATGCCTTTAATCCAAGCACTCAGAAAGTCAGAGGCAGGAGGATCTCTGTGAGTTCGAGATCAGCTTGCTCTACAAAGGGAGTCTACAACAGCAAAGGCTACACAGATAAAACCTGTCTCAGGGGGAAAAAATTGTTGAGCTCACCTGTGCCTTGGCCTTGAATTTTATTTTTCTTGATTACAGGAGATGCCTAGTTAGAGGTGGTCGCATTTAAGCAGCTCTTACCCATCCTACCCGGTGCCACATGCATTGTTGAGAGTTAACTCAGCGGGCCTGCCTTGCAGGTTTAGTCCCTGTACAAGTACTGCTCAATATTGGATGTTCTGTGTGGTGTGTTCTTTGGACTTTTGAATCCTATAAAGGCAGAGGACAAGTTTTCTTTTCTACACGTCTGTTCTCAGATGTGAGAAGTGCTTTTCCCTTTTGAATTTCTATGAAAAACTGTATTAAATGACAACTTTAACCTCTTGTTTTTTTATGCATTTTATTTTCTGTAAGCAATGCCAAATTATAGAAGATGATTATTTTTTTCTAGCTAAAGATTGAATGCAGAACAGAATTAAAGGACTGAAATCCATTTATCTGCCCCAAGGTGCCAGTCAATTGGAGATACCTTGCACACAGCAGCAGCATGACAGTTGGCTTGCTTCCATCCAGGCCCGTGTGACTGGAAAAACCTATTGTTTTTATAACCCCTGGGCCTCTAAACTTGGGATTCTGATAACCATATGGTACATTCTTTGCTGAGCACACATATGCATCTTTAATCTCACTGTGATGACATTTGATCCCTTTACACAATTCAGAGTAGGGGATAAGGTTATCTAAGCTTGGGAAGAGAAAAAGGAAAATGAATCCATATAAGTGTGTGAGTACGTGATACACACACTGTGGTGTCTGTGTATGAGTATTTCACCTGCTGACTCTGACTTCATTGATGTTGTTCTCTTTATCTGGGATGTCTTATTTCCTTTATAACATGTTCTGTTTTTATTCTGTGTATTAGGAAGGAAAGTAGATGTCCTCATGGTTAACTGAAGCAGGCTGTCACTTTAAAGGGATGCTTTCCTCTGACTTTCTTTTTCCCATGCTGAGTTTAAGCCGGGTGAACTTTTGGATACTACCGAGGCATAAATTATCTAACATGAAATTGATGCTCTTAAAGTGTGTAATTCAGTGGCTGTTAGTACATTTATAGAGTGTAATCATCACCGTTATCTAATGCTTGAATATTTCTATGATCCTTGCTCTCATGCTTATAACTTATAGTTCTCCCCAATACTGTTACTCTGGTTTCTGAATATCTTACAGGAAATAATCTTTACAAAGTCGATAAACAATTGGGGTTCCTTATGGTAGAAAGGGAGAGCATATGGTGTAGGGCTAAATAATTCTGGGGTTTGAGGTTTAATTCATGTGGCACCAAGTGCACTGAGCCTCCCCTCCACCCCCTGCAGCCAAGGATTTGATCAGTAGAGCCTAGAAAAAGATGGGTGGTGATAAGAATTTTTGCTGAAATTTTATATTAGTTGTACT
Source organism: Meriones unguiculatus (assembly GCF_030254825.1). Taxonomy (NCBI): domain Eukaryota; kingdom Metazoa; phylum Chordata; class Mammalia; order Rodentia; family Muridae; genus Meriones; species Meriones unguiculatus. Next base: position 4,934,402 of record NC_083368.1, on the reverse strand, counting down.
TTGTGCATTTATATGGTACTAGCATTATGGAAAAAAGCAAATTGTGTTAGTTGGGCTAAGGCCAATATTGTTTAAGATTAGCATGTTACCTTGAAGAAGATGCTGCTTCCTACACGCACAAACACACACACAATCATTTTGTCCACTCTCCTCACTTATTTTGCCAGATACACAAGTCAAGCTCTTTGTATGTTAAAAATATATGTTTTGAGGTATTTGCTACCAATTTTGACGTGTGGGTCATTAGAATTTTACATTTTCTTTTATATTTTTATTCCTGCCTCCCATCCCCCACACAGTAAAATGAGTTTTCTGAGCTACTATATTGCATCACTGGGGAGCTGCTGTTCAAGTCAGGACTGACTAAAGAGATCACTTTTTCTCATCCCCCCCGCTTTACTGAAAAAAGATTCTTTTCTCATACAATATATCCTGATTACAGTTTCCCTTCTCACTATACCTCCCGGTGCTCCGTTCCCCCTCTCTTTCCCTCCTGTCCAGATACACTCCCTGTCTCTCATTAGAAAAAACAAAAATAAAAATAAATTAAAAAAAGAAAAACAAAACAAAACAGAACAGGCTTCTAAGAGGTAACAACATAAAAAAAAATAAAATACAGTAAGATAAAACAAAAAAAATCACATCAAAATTGAACAAGGCAAACAAATAAAAGGAATAGAGCCCATGAGAATGCATGGAAATCGGACCCACTCATTCATAAAAATACTAAACTGAAAGCTACAATATTTATGCAGAGGACCAGATACAGACCTGTGCAAGCCAACACACAACTCTAACTGGGATGTCTCCATCAAATCCCTTCCCTCCAAGCTTAGGGAACTCCATGGAAGAGGAGTCAGAAAGACTGTAGGAGCCAGAGGGATGGAGGACATCAGGAGAACCTGACCCTCTGAATCAACTGAATAACCAAGAAAGAAAGTAACTCGCATTTTATTTATTATCATATACTTTGTATAACATTTTCTGCCTAGACATTCTTCTAGGCAGATAAAATACTGCTCTTCCCCATAAATCTTATCTAGAACCTACAAAGCTGTATTTTATCATAAATGAATTAGGATATTCCTCCTTGAGCACCACTGATTTTGTTTCTTATTTTATTGGTTGGGAGAAACATCTCAACCATTTTCAAGTGAGGCACTGTCAGGAGCTCTGCAAAAATGATAGTAACAATAACGACCTGCTCCGTGTTCTAACTCAAAGTTTGTGCTCTGAGGTTGGACTCCTGGGAGTTCAGCTGCAGCTCAGCCACTGAGTCCTTGGTGAGCATGAACAGTTTAGTCTGGTTGTCTCTAACCTGGCTGCATTAAATTTCATTACTCTTTTAACAGAGTTCCACCAATTTTGTGCCTTAAGACAGTAAGTTCATGAATAATTCATGTCCAAAAACTTATGGAAGGGTGTAAAGATAATTGTTTTTCTAGTTCTTACTGTCATAGATCTTGCAGTTTTGATGGGGTGTAAGAGCGGATGACTGTATTGGTAAGGAAAGGGTAAAATTCACTGTGCAGCTCCACAGCTTCAGAATGGCTATTGTAACTGCATAGAGGTTCAATAAAATGTATAGACTTTGGGTCTGGTTATTCTCAGTGTGTAATTTTATGTAAGATTTTTATACTAAAGTTTTATTAAAATTGTTGTAAGATAATAAATTCATCATCTCCTTCCTGTAGGTAAGAATTTTGGGTTCTCTTGTTTACCCAACTACGTGTCTCAGCAATGTAAATTCAGTGTAACATCTGGGCTGCCCATGCCTGAGCCTTTTAGGTTGTTGGTGGTTTCAGTTCTGTGTGGCTGTGAGACTAAAGTCCATGCCTCCTTGGCAGTGTCTCGGCTTCCAGGCTAAAGGCTGCTACTATCAGTCTTGTGGCTGATGCTCAACCTCAGCCTGCAACAGTTCACTGTCCTGTCTCCCACATCAGCAAGTTTCATAAACCACTTTGTGGGTCTTAATGAAGACAAGAAAAGCTGCTCCAGGAAATTTGACTCCAAGAGGATAAAAATTTTGGGTGTATTAGTTGCTGAACTTCTTAAGCACTGAAATCTCTCATGAAAGAGACTTGCATTTTTGACCGCTTCATTTTATTCTCTGAAGGTAGACTTTTATTACAGTTTAACTTTATGAAGGAAGGCACATGAAGAGCGCGAAGACAAATGTCAAGTTTAGATGTGGCTTCTGCCACTTATAATATGCTGTGAAATAAGAGTAGCATTTATTGTTCATTATGATTGTAAATTCTTTGAGTGAGAGTGTCTTATTTAAGGTTACAATTGCTATGATGAGAAGCAAGTTAGTATTTGACTCATGCTTCCATATCACAGTCCATCTATGAAGGAAGCCATGACAGGAACTCAAACAGGACAGAAACCTAGAAGCAGGAATAGATGCTGAAGTCATGGAGGAGTATTGCTTACTGGCTTGATATTCACAGCTTGCTCATCCTGCTTTCTTCTAGAATCCTGGATCACCAGCCTAGGAGTGGCCCCATTCATATAAGTTATTAATTTAAAAAAATGCCCTATAGGCTTGCCTCAGCCTGATATTATGGAGGCACTTTCTCATTTGAAGTTCCTTCTTCTCAGATGACTTGGTATGTATCCAGTTGACATAAAACTAGCCAGCAGAGAAAGAAAAACAATTTCCATGTTTGATACTCACCTGAAGCTGGAGCAGTTAAGACTATGGCATGCTCAGTCAATGCAGTAAGAACACTGTGCTGGTTATAGCTTTGGATTTAACTTGAAGATAGGGCAACATTAGCCAACAACAATTCAAAGCTTTCAAGAAAACTTAAATAATTCGAAGAAGTATTTTTCACTAATGAAGAAAGATGGCTTTGTTATAGAATGAAATTAATAATAGAAAATGATTACCTCCTAAGTTTCTCTAAAATATCCAAAGCTTCTCTAAAATTTCAAAAATCTCCTATCTGTGGACTACTATAAAATGGAAAATAAGTTAATTTTTTTTTAAATTTTGAGATAAAAGATTCAGGTCACAATCACTATCAATTTAAAACAAAAACAAAGCCCAACAGTGTAAAGAGCTCAGGACTTGACACACAGCATTCTGTCACCTTCCTCATGGCTCCAAAGGGCCTACAAAGTGGCTCTTCTCTGCTATAATTCTTCAGTGGTTCTGCATACACAGCTTGCCTCCTAGGCTCAGGCCACCACTACTGCATACTTCCTCTGTCCTTGGCAGTTATCCTGTGGTATTGGCATCTCAAATTGCTGGAGTCTCCACTGCAGGTAGACTTCACTTTCAACTGCAGCCTCTTCTGGAATCTCTTCAGGTTTGTACCAAACCTCTACTTCTCTCTACAACCCCTTTAATTTCTGGATCTTCAAATAAAACTGAGGCTCTACCTTCACCAAAGACCTGTCCTGTTCTCTTATTGTCATAAGCCTCAGCTTTCTTCCATGATACCTTCATGCCTTTAAAACAAGTACCACTAGAAAAACCTCTTACAAAATACCAAATTCATTTGCCAGCACAAAGTACAGCCTTGACCCACTCTGGATCATAGCTGATCCAGAGGAAACATTTTCAGATGTTGCTTCCATGATACTGATCTCTTTGTAATCACTACTAATTTCTCAGTTCCAGGTAACCAGAATCAATTCTCCCAGCAAAGCAAAATTTTTACTTTAGGGATCTTAATTCCAAATACCAGTTGAACAGTCTTGATATAGTTTACAACACTTTGAAACTTCAGAAGCCAAGTCTCCATTTTTCTGTACTTCTCCCTGCATTATTACCTTCCAAGCTCCCACAAAATAGCCCACTGAGCTCTGAGTACTCAATAACTTTACCAACCCAATATTCAAATGCTATCACAACCCTCTGAAAAATTCATGGTCAGTTCTATCACAGAAACACCGCAGTTCTGGTACCAGTCTTGGTCTTAGTGTGGTGATTTGAATAAAAAGTTCCCCATATGCTCATATATTTTAATGCTTGATCCACAGTTAATGAAACTGTTTGGTCAGGATTAGAAGGTGTGGTCTTGTTGAAAGAGCTGTGTCATTGGGATAGGGCTTTGAGGTTTCAAAGACTCATGCCAGACCCAGCTCTCTCTCTCTCTCTCTCTCTCTCTCTCTCCTGTAGATCAGGATGTAAAGCTATTAGCTTCTGCTCTAGCACAATGCCTGTCTGCTTCCTGCCATGATGGACTAACCCTTTGAAGCTGCAAGTGAACACCCAATTAAATGTGTTTTTGTTGTTGTTTTGTTTAATTTTTGTCTCTTTTCTTTCTTTCTTTCTTTCTTTCTTTCTTTCTTTCTTTCTTTCTTTCTTTCTAAGAGTTGCTTTGGTTGTGGTTACTCTTCAGAGCAACAGAAAAATAATTAAGAAAATAAGAGTTAATATTGATGTGATAAAACACCATGACTAAAATCAACTTGTGGAAGAAAGAGTTTATTTACTCTTTCAGTTTATAATCCATCATCCAGGGGAGTCAGGGAAAGAACTCAAAGCAGGAATCTGGAGGCAGAAACTGATGCAGAGGTTATCAGGGTGTGTTGATTACTGGTTTGCTCCCCATGGCTTGTTTTGCTTGCTTTCTTACACCACCCAGGATCACCTACCCAGGGGTAGCACCACCCACAATATACTGGCCCTTCCCACATCAGTTGCTAATTAAAAAAAATGTCCCATATTACTAACTGAAGTTCTCTCTTCCAAAGTTGATTCTGGCATGTGAGGTATTGAAGCAAAAACTAGTCCTCACAGTGGTCATTATTTACATATGCAATACTTTCATAACACATTTGAACTTGTGAATTATAACATGCTATTCTAATTTTTATTCAGTTTAATGTTATATACAGTACTAGTTTGTCACATTCAAATACATTAATATATCTACAAAGATGCATTTTGTTTTGACTTCTAAAGTCCTCACATTGCTATTTTGATGCTCATCCTACAAGTCTTGTTTTTGGTTTTTAATTTTTTTTTTTTTAGTCTAGGTCTTGCCATATTTTCAGTTAGCCTTGACTTATTGGAGCCCAAATAAACCTGTCTCATTCTTCTGAGTAGCTGGGACTGTACACATGTATCTCTTGCTCCACATGAACCTTTTGTTATCATTTAGGTGCAATTTGTAATTTAGTTATTACAAACTGCTTTAACCCAACTATTTTTTATAATAGTTTTTTCACTTTTCTTTAAAGTATATTTGAAAGATAGATGTTATTTTATCCTAGGCTAATTTGTCAGAAAAATATGTATTGTTGATTAAAACAATTTCCTGATGAAATCAAGGACCCAAAATGAATAAAAATATTTAACATGTTTCTGATACTGACTTAATAAGTTTAACATAATTATCCCTAGTTGCATCCATTTTCCTGAAAATGAGATAGTTCTATTTTTACGGCTAAAAAATGCCAGTGTTTATTTAAATCATATGTTATTCATTCTTTTGTTATTGAACACCTAGGTTGATTCTCTAACGTAATTTTTCGAGACAGGGTTTCTCTATGTAGCCTTGGTTGTCCTGGACTTGTTTTGCAGACCAGGCTGGCCTCGAACTCACAAAGATCCACTTGCCTCTGTCTCCCTGAAGTGCTGGGATTACAGGCATGTGCCACTCTTCCTGTCTACAATAAGAAGCTTTTTAAATTTCCTGAAGTCACACTTAGAGACTACTGTGCAATCAGTGTCTGCATTTCAGAATGCCTTTCTCTGAGCCTTACTCGAGAGGTGTACTCCCTGCTAATTCTTCTTGATACTGATGTTTCAGAGTTTCAGGCCTAACCTGGAAATCTTTGATTCATTTGGAATTGATTTGTGTGCAAGATGAGAGAGAGAGTCAAGTGTTATCCTTCTACATGTAGATAGTACTTTTTCCAGCTCCAGTTGTTAAAAGATACTGCATTTTTCTAGTATGTATTTTTGTGTCTTCGACAAAAATCAGTTGGTTTCATGAGCTTACATCTGAGTCCTCTGTTCTATTCCACCAACCAAAGTGTCTGTTATTGTGCCAGTACTATGCTTGTTTTAGGACCATGAGTCTGTAGTAAAACTTCAAATCAGGAATAGTATACAACCAGCAGTGTTTTTATTGTTTGGAATTGTTTTGGCTATCTCAGCCCTTTTGTGCATTTGTATCATTATTTTATTTTATTTTTTAAAATGTTTTTAATGAAAATAGATTTACCATACTTTCTGCTCCATTTCCTCCCTCCGGTCCCTCCTAGTTATCCTCCCTCAAATCCTTTGCACGTGCTCTACCTCACATTGATAGCTCTTTTTCTTTTATCCAATTGGTTACGTACATGATATTTTAAGATTCTTTTTCTTTTTTTGTGAAGAATTACATTGAGATATTGAGAGGTATTATATTTGAATATATATTACATATGTAGATTGCTTTTGGTAAAATAAACATTTTGCAGTTTTAAAGCTGTTAATCCATGAACATGGGAAGTATTTTGATCTCCTGATGTTTTCAATGTTTTCTCTGATATTTAAGGTTTTCTGGCAGAGGTCCTTCACTTCCTTAGGTAGGTCATTTGGGAGTCATTGTGAATGATATCATTTCCATGATTTTTCTTTCAGTTTGTGTTTCTTTGCTATTTGAGCATGTTAATTTTGTATCCTGCTACTTTGCTGGATTTCCTGGCGGAGACTTTGAGATCTCTCATATATAAATCACCTACAAGTATGGATGCTTTAACATCTTCCTTTCATATTCATATCCCATTTATTTTCTCTTCTGAAGTCTTATTACTCTAACTAGGATGTCGAGCACTGTTTTGTCTTCTTTTTTATCTCACTGCTCCCTGACATCCTTGCCTTAGTCACAATCTTAGTAGGAATGCTTCTAGTTTGTCTCCATTTAGCATTTAGCATTTGTCTCTTGGTTTGTCTTGGATAGCCTTTATTGTATTGACATATGCTCCCTCCACTCTTAGTCTACCTAGGGCTTTATCAGGAGGGGATGGTGGATTTGGTCAAAGTTATTTTCTCTTTCTATTTCTCTGTCTATGACCCTGTGTTTTTAGCCCTTGAGTCCATTTATATGATGAATTACAATTATTGATTTACATATATTAAAATATACCTGTATCCCTGGAGTTATTATGGTGTGTGATATTTTGGATATGTTGGTTTGCAAGTATTTTATTAAGAACCTTTGCATTTTTTATTTGTCAGGGAGATCCTCCCATCCCTTTATCTGGTTTTGGTAGCAGGGTAATACTGGCATCAGAGAAAGTGTTTGGAAGTGTTCTTCCTTTTTGTGTTTTATACAATAATTTGAGGTATGTTTATTACTCTTTGAAGATTTAATGGACTGCCATCTGACCCTAGGCTTTTTTTTTTTTTAGTTAGGAGAATTTTATTTTATATTTTCTGAAACATAATTTCAGTAGATAGCCCTGGCTGACCAGGAACTCTATGCAGACCACATGGGACTCACTGAGGTTCCCATGGGGCTCTTTGGGATCTTTCAGTAAACTTAATTTTAATGTAGGCATTGAGATCTATGAACATATCTTTTAGACATGTCTTACCGTATCCCATAGATTTGTATATATTGTAATTTTGTTATTATTTGATTCTACGGATGCTTTTATTTTCTTGATTTCTTCATTGATCCATTCATTCTGTATTACATTGTTCAATCTTCACCAGTTTGTGTATTTTCTGAAGTTTCCATTTTGCTGTTTGTGCAAATGTTATCCCATTGTAGTCAGATAAAATACAGGATGCTGTCTTAATTTTCCTTATTTCTTGAGACTTGTTGCTACTTAGATTCTTAATAACTAAAATTTTGACTGAGGTAAGAGACTGTCAATGTATTTTTAATTTCCCATCTACTAACTTAATTATGATGAACTTTCATATGTTTATTGGCCATTTGTACTATAGCTGTGTTGAGAACTCTGCTTATTTCATTAGCCTGTTATTGATTGGGTTGTTTATTTCTTTGTTATTTAGCTTTCTGAGTTCTTTGTATAGTCTAAATAAGAATACTTTGTCAAATGGGCAGTTAGAAAATATTTTCTCCCACTCTTCAGGCTGCCTCTTTACTCAGCTGCTTCCTTTGATGTGAGGGATCTTCTGAATTTAGTGAAGTCTCCCTGACCACCCTCCTCTCTCCCCCCACTCTGTGTGTGTGTGCGTGCGTGTGTGTGCAGGAACACATATGCCCAGGCATACAGGTAAAGGTCAGAAGACAACGCTGGGTGTCTGCCCTCACCTTCCTGTTTCGATGAGGTGGGGCTCTCTGTTCACTGCTGTTTAAACCAAGCTACCCGGTGCGTAAGCTTGTGAGAATTCTCTTGTCTCTGCCCCATCGAGCTACCCCATCGAGCTACACAGACACTGACCTACAGACATGTTTACTGCAAGCAGCTTTGTGTGAGTTCTGGAGATTTGAATTTATATTTTTACTTTTGGACAATGTTTTACCTACTGAACCATATTTCTACCCTAGCCCCATCCTTTTATTTGTCACAGTTCCCCTCTACTGCCTAGATATGTTTCCCTGGTCTTACTTTTCCTAGCCTCTAAAAGTATTGAGAAATCACATGTTCTCACACAGAAATCCCATCTATGGTATTCCTGCAGGCTGGCAAGAAAGGTTCTATTTATCACATATTTCTGGAAACAATACAAATTACAGTGTGTTAGCACATAATTAGTATGAAATGAAGTGATGATGAATGTGTGCTAATAAATTAAGGTCTTTACCCTGAATATATTTGAAAAGGGATTGAGGAAGAATAAACATTTCAAAAATATCGATGAAATGCTAGCACTGTGTTTCATCAGGGGAAGATACTTGCCAAACAAACCTAATGACCTGTGCTCATTTCCTAGAGCCACAGAGAAAACTGACTCCAAAACTAAACGTTCTCTGGCCTCTGACTTCTATACAAATGCCATAGCACAAGTGTGTGCACATACATACATACAAATAGACAGACAGACAGACAGACAGATAGATGATACATAAATAGATAGAGGTTGAGCTGGCATAATTTTTTTAACTTTTATTAGTTACACATTATTCACATTTTATCCCCCATAAACCCCTCCCTCTGCCCCTCCTAATCCCACCCTCCCTCCCCTTCTTCATGCATGGAGGTGGCATTATTTTAAATATATGTACTTTGTAACTGACTAACCTTCCTTTAGCGCTCATTTGCCTCGTTTTTCTGTTTGTTTTCACTTGACTGGCCAAAGCTAACTCTAATCTAATCTGTGCATTAAGTTAAATGAATCAATTTTGAAATTTAATTAAAGTTTTAAATTAAATTAATCCCTTTAACTAAATCAATTTTTAAATTCAATTAAAGTTTTAAATTAAATTATGTCTGTTTGATGTCTGTCAAAGGGATAAGTTGCAAAAAAAAAAAACAAAAAAAAGGAATAAGTTGGGATTCTTCCTCTAATAATTTGCTGTGAAAATATATATTTCTTTCTTTGATACAAAACAGAAGACAAAGTCATATATATTAGCATTCAACACCAAAGATGACAAGCCAAATGCCAAGAGGAAAGATTCTTTGGTAGGCCTGCCTGTGACTCTTTCCACATTCTGGGCTGTATGCAAGATTATTAGGCTTTTGTCTGAGAATAACATACCAAATTCTGAACTTTACTCACCCCTACCCTACATAGGGAGGGGCGTTTCAAGTATTTCAGTGCACGCTTAAGACCACAGATAATACACATTTCCATCAATATTGGGCTGTTTCTATTCATATATATCTATGATAGTTTAATTTACAAATTAATGGGGACAGTATAAGATTAACAATAATAACCAGTAATTGTGATAATATCATATAATAGATTATTTAAAATTTAGAAATTGTTTATTTTTGGTGAATTTATAGGTACTTTATGTGTATGTGTGTATAATGTGTGTGCAAGTGCCTCTTGAGGCGACAAGAGGGTGTTAGACCTCTAGGAGCTGGAGATACAGGAGGTTGTAAGCCACTGACTTGGGTGCTGAGAACATAACTCATGTCTTCTGTCAGAGCCTCAGCTCTCTTAACCACTGAAGCACTTTTCCAGCCCTCTATCTAGGCTTTTTCACTGAACAGTTTCAGATGACATTTACTAGCGGGTCATTGAAACTGTGAAAAGTAACTGCTTTAATAGTATTTTTATTTTAATGTTGCTGGCTTGACTAATGTACTAACAAGATAGTGTGTGTAACAAGCTAGGTGTCATTATGGGGTTATTCTTTCTGATGCTCAGCAGACAGTGCTGAGGTGGAGTTAGCTAGAATAATTGTTATTACAGAGTGGCTACTTATTCAGGTTTTGCAGGAAGAGAAATTAGGGTAGATTTGAAACAATGATAAAATTTAGAAATCATATAGCTAATAATTGAGGCAAGGCATAATCAGTGAGTAAAAAGCCCAAGTGGCAAGTGAATTTAGGATAAATCTGCTTACCTAGATCCTTGCTGAACATGGGTTGCTGTAATTAGACATCATCTAAGCATAGTGGAAATGAGTTACTGGTTCATAAATTGAGAATGGTAAGATCTTAAAAGTCACAGATACTGATGAACTTGCTTATCTCAGAAGAGCCTGGTTAGAGTTTTTTCAAGGAGAGAAGCTTTGTCGAGAATACAAAGCTGTGGGCTTAGCTCTTCTTCCATGTGCAGAAGAGACCACAGGAAGACTTAGTAAATTAAGAGCAGAGTTACAGAAATTAACAGTCCACATTGCTAGTAGAAGAAGAGAATTGACAATGGATAAACCATCAGAGACACGAATCACTCACTAAGTGCTAGACTTCATGTGTGTGTTATCTCATTTCATCTTATAGTATGCACAGCAACATTGATCTGCTTTCTCAGATAATGGGGTTATGACCCAGTTGGCTTAACTGACTCAATACACACTTATGATAGATGATAGGACCAGTGATTTGGATCCAGGCAGCTCAGACTCTGTACCTCATACCGTTTTTCCATTGTTAAACTGATAAATGCATTTTAAGAGGAGTTAAATTACTTTTTACATTACATTACATGATTTTTGACTCCTGACTGGCCAACAGGCTACTGAAAGGGAAGAACTTGAGGGAGTAAAGGAGTCCACCTTACATGTAAGGTGGATGATAGCACCATATTAGGTTTTCTCCTCATCTTCAGTTTATCCATTTGGACATTTATTTAAAAAGGCTAGTTTTATCTTGTGAAACAAAGGACATGTTTTTACTTGGTTTCTGTTTAGCCATTGGCTTAACTTTTCTTTCTTGTTTATTTATTTTTTATTATTGTTTGTTACAATTTATTCACTTTGCATCCTCGCTGTAGCCTCCTCCTTCATCTCCTCCTGGTCTCTTGCTTCCTCCTTCTTTTCCCCCTATGTATTTCCCCTAATCCACTGGTAGGGGAGGTCCTCCTCCTCTACTATCTGACCTAGCCTATCAGGTCTCATCAGGATTGTCTGGATTCTCTTTCTCTGTGACCTAGTAAGGCCACCTCACCAGGGGGATTTGATGAAAGAGCAGGCAACCAAGTTCCTGTGACTGTCCCTGCTCCCCTTACTAGGGAAGCCCCATGGAGAGTGAGCAGCCCATGGGCTACATCTGAACAGGGAGCATAGGTCCTCTCCACACATGGTCCTTGGCTGATTCATCAGTCTCTGCAGGCTTAGCTTTTTAAAGAGAGAAGGTGTTCTGTACATCTGTGCTCTTTGCCAACGCTCCACTGAGGCTGTAGTGTGTGTGCTTCTGTCCTGAGTTCTGATGAGCCAAATGTGCAGTCTGACAAGATGAAAGCACCTCTGTGCCTGTGGCACCTGCTGCCATGGGGTCATATTTCCACCATGTTTTCCCCTGTTGGTAGCATAAACAATTATCATTTAATTTTTATTGGTAAGTTTAAAAAACAGACAGTGTCTGGAAACAAACAAACAAACAAACAAACAAAAGCATCTAAATTCAATAGTGAAATAGATATCACATAGATATTTCTATAATAATCCACTGTCATGGGAGCTATTTTTCCTTTTCAATGCGTTCCTTGACTTTGTATAACTACAACAATTAAATAGTTAAGGATGCTGCTCTGCTATTAGCAAAAGAATTGCTGTGAAAGAATGAAAATTTAGGTGCTACTATCAAAATTCCATCAGACGAGCAGCCTGGAGACATCAGCAGCCCCACACAAAAGTCAGAAAAACAAACAAGTTCTTAAATCTCCAGAGAGAAGCGAAATGTCATAATGAGATGTTTCACTCAAGAAAAGCCTTCATTTCCATAGGAAATGGAAACGCTTGATGTCAAAGACCTTGATAACAGGCTGAAAAGATTGCCTACATGAAATCAGCAGCAAAAATACAATCTTGGGGCTCATTTTGGTAAAATATGCCAACCATTTAATTTAAAAGCCTTCCAAACTATCTTGAAATCAGAAGTTTTCTTCAAGGTTTTAGGTAAAGAGACCAATCACTGAGTTAATTGTCCATCTTGATTACCTACATAGATGTCTCTATCAAAGTTTATTCATCCAATAAAGAGAGTCCTGTATTTTACAAACTTGAAGATATGTATGAAGAAGAAAATCCTGCTTTCAAGTTAAAAACCTGACAATTTTGAGGAAGAATGGCCCAAAAGTGAGACTCATCAATATCATTGTACACACAGAATAAATCCAATCAACAAATTATATATTATGAAAAAAATAAATGCACAAGGCTTACTTCAAGTTCTAAGGACTTTTTTTTTTCTCATAATAAAAAGTTGCTTCTCGGCCTCTCCTGTCTCTGGTTTGGAAGTTAGAATCCAAAGTTGGGAGGGAGGCAGGAATTGCAAGTTGTTATTCCTCTGCCCCAACATGAAAGGGAACTGTTTGTATGATAAGAAACAAGAAAAATGTGGAAAAGAGCCACATAAGAATGAACAGATTTCCAGGACTGCTGGAGAGTGGCAGTCAGCTTTGGAAAGATCCAGCTTATGTCCAGCCAGGTGCAACTCCAGTGATAAGGGAAGAGGCTTCTCTAATGGTACTAAGCCCTGACAATTACAGTCTTTTTCAGCAAACGACTTAATTGTTACCACTAACTCCACTGCACACTTTTACTCCCAAACTGTACATTTTTAAAATTTCTTTCTACCCCACTTTGTTGCTTTTTTTGTTGTAGATATGAGTAAAAATAATCAGAAAAGCCACAAATTCAATGTTAGGCTATCTTAAAATTTCCTCCACCAAGTAAATCAGTCCATTGCTTTTAAGTTCAGCCTCATGTGCATATTCAGGATGTAGGCAAAATTAAATAACCTTCTTTGCCAAAATATCACAAGAATGGCCGCTAGCCCTGTTGTAATAGAGTCCATGTTTCTCTCTGCAGCCTTGTGATTCAGACACCCACTGTCTGCAGTACTCTCAGCAGTTCTTCGTTCAAACATTCCACAAAAATGGCCCACTAACCTCTACACGACCGAGCACGCAGTAGCTTTTCTCGCCCACAGTTCAGGTTGGGTTTCTCACTTCTTTGGTTCCAATTTTGTATTAGTTAATTTTCTGTTACTGTGATAAATACCTTGACAGAAAAAAATTAGAAAAAAAAAGTTTATCTTGGCTTATAGTTCCATGTACAGTCCATCATGGAAGAGGGTAGATGTCTTTGATCAAGGCTGCCACAGGAGACCATGTTGGTGTCCATCCACCATGCTGTCACCAGACCTATGTTGATGTCCATGTTCTTTGGCCAGAAGCCAGTTGGTGTCTGTGATCAGGGCTTCCCCAGGAAACCATGCTGATGTCTATGGTCTGTGCTGCCACTGGCTGTTATGGACAGAGATGTTTGTTCTGCAGTATTCATGGCTGTGGATACATAATTGCGAATGAGAGGCATTGAAAGCTTCTGAGGCAAATCCTCTTCCAAATAAAATGAGAAACAACCCAGTCAGGAAGTTATTAAAGAAAGTCCTTTAAAATTGTAATAACGATAATGAAGTATAGCTCTTCACAGTTAATGGTTTCTCAGCAGAATTGCAGGGAGGAGGACTCAGTTATGTTGAAGGGGCTGGCCACTGGGAGTTTGACCATGCTTCAATGCATACATGGGCAACACAAGTTGAACTTGCTTTTTTGTGTTTTTTTGTTTGTTTGTTTGTTTGTTTTTTAATTTTGGGAAGAGGAAAAGAGTGGAAGGATGGAACGAGGAGGAATGGGAAGTGAGTGTGACTAACATTGTATGAAATTTCCAAATAATCAATAACAATTAAAATAAGTATGGATCTATTTGCATTTTTCTACAGGTAGACATCCAGTTAGACCAGCACCATTTGTTGAAGATGCTGTCTTTTTTCCATTGAATGGTAGAAAAATGCAAATAGATCCATACTTATCACCCTGCACAAAACTAAAGTCCAAGTGGATCAAAGACCTCAATATAAAACCAGACACACTAAACCTCTTAGAAGAAAAAGTGGGGAAGAGCCTTGAACTCATTGGCACAGGAGACAACTTCCTGAACAGAACACCAACAGCACAGGCTCCCAGAGCAACAATCAATAAAACTGAAAAGCTTCAGTAAAGCAAATGACACTGTCGTCAGAACAAAACGACTGCCTATAGATTGGGAAAGGATCTTCACAAACCCTATATCTGACAGAGGGCTAATATCTAGTATATATAAAGAACTCAAGAAGTTAAATAGCAACAAACCAAGTAATCCAATTAAAAAATGGAGTACAGAGCTAAACAGAGAATTGTCAATAGAGGAATATAGAATGACAGAGAAACACAGAAATGTTCAATGTCCTTAGTCATAAGGGAAATGCAAATTAAAACAACCCTAAGATTTCACCTTACACCCATCAGAATGGCTAAGATCAAAAACTCAAGTGACATCACATGCTGGAGAGGTTGTGGAGAAAGGGGAACCCTCCTCCACTGCTGGTGGGAATGTAAACTGGTATAACCACTCTGGAAAGCAATCTGGCGCTTCCTCAGACAACTAGGAATAGCACGTCCTCAAGATCCAGCTATACCACTCCTAGGCATATACCCAAAAGAGGCTCAAGTACACAATAAGGACATTTGCTCAACCATGTTTGTAGCAGCCTTATTTGTAATAGCCAGAAGCTGGAAACAGCCTAGATGCCCCTCAGTGGAGGAATGGATACAGAAATTGTGGTACATCTACACAATGGAATATTACTCAGCAATAAAAAACAAGGAAATCATGAAATTTGCAGGTAAATTGTGGGATCTGGAAAAGATCATCCTGAGTGAGCTATCCCAGAAGCAGAAAGATGCACATGGTATATACTCACTCGTATAGATACATATAATATAGGACAAACCTACTAAAATCTATACACCTAAAGAAACTAATCAAGAGGGAGGACTCTTGCTAAAATACTCAATTCCTATCCAGAAAGGCAAAGAGGATGGCCATCAGAAGAAGGAGAAAAGAGGGAACAAGTCAGGAGCCTGACACAGAGGACCTCTGAAAGGCTCTGCCCTGCAGACTATCAAGGCAGATGCTGAGACTTATGGGCAATCTTTGGGCAGAGTGCAGGTAATCTTAGGAGAGAAGTGGGAAACAGTAAGATCTGGAGAGTACAGGAATTCCACAAGGAGAGCAACAGAACCAAAAATTCTGAGCACAGGGGTCTTTCCTGAGACTCATACTCCAACCAAGACTATGCATGGAGATAACCTAAAACCCTGCACAGATGTAGCCCTTGGCAGTTCAGTATCCAAGTGGGTTCCATTGTAATAGGAACAGGGACTGTCTCTGACATGAACTGATTGGCCTGCTCTTTAATTTCCTCCCCCTAAGGGGGAAGCAGCATTACCAGGGCACAGAAGAAGACAATGGGGACACTCCTGATGAGACCTAATTGACTAGGATCAGAAGGAAGGAAAAGAAGACCTCCCCTATCAGTGGACTTGGGGAGGGGCTTGCATGCAGAGGGTGGAGGAAGGGAGGGATTGGGATGGGAGGAGGGTGAGAACCACAGGGGGGGATACAAAGTGAATAAAGTGTAATTAATAAAGAAAAAAATAGTAAAAAATATTAAAATAAATAAATAGAAGGCTCTTGCTCTGCACAGGACCTCAGCAGAACTGATTGAGAAGGATTGTTGGAGGTGGGCTTTGAGGTTAAAAAGAATCAAGCCTCTCACTGGGGCCCAGTATTCAAAATATGGGTCTATGAGGTATTTCTCATTCAATCCAGCTCAAGTACCATATGAAAGACACTGCCAAATACTGCTGCCAGCTTGAGATGGAGTCTTTTCCCCTTGGGCTACAGTTGCAGCAGCTTTGGTACGCTGCATCTGGTGAAAACTTCCCTGAGTAGCTGATCCAGGATGAGGAAACCCCTTAGTCCACTTGTTCAGTTGGAGCCTTAGCTAGGTGGGTTCTTGTCCTGAAGAACATTTCTCAGATTACTTTGGCCCTATCAACTTCCCAGACCAACCTGCAGCCATTGGAGGCAGGTTTTATTTATTTGTTTTTTTTACTAGTTTTGGGAATTGTGAATCATCTTGACACAAGCCAGAAACTCCACACAGGTGCCTGATTCTGTGTTTACTATGGTTTAGGGTTAATTACAAAGTTACTTATTAAGTGATGGGAAGAAACAAAAGACCCTCTATTGATCTTTAGCTCATGTTTCACTTTTTAATTTTTGTTGCTTGCTAATGTTCTTGGCACTTTACATTGAGTTCATTGTGTATACTTAATTAGTTTTCATGACTTAAAAATATCAGTGTCTTTAATCTCTATTGAAAACAAATTTTGCAACTTCAACTAATGGGTAAAGCATTTTTTAATCGAGTGATGCTTCCTGTCTTTGCTTGCTTTGTGGGTAGACCTGTGAATGAATCCTTCCTCTTCAGCAAGTATTTCAGTGCTAATCAGTAGCATTGCAAGTGTTCCCGAAGCTTAAAGAGATAATCAACTTTAGATATTGAATTTGTTCTTCCACATTTACTTCTTCAAAGATAATACATGTCACTTTGTGGCAGCACCAAAAATGTTTTGATATTTTGTTTTGTTTCAAACACTCTTGTCCTAGCTGGCGTTAAATTTGTAATCCTTCTGCCTGTCTCTGTCTTTTGACTGCTGGAGTTATGAGCATACACCACGACACAAGGTATAAAAATTGTAATATATGACATTCATGAACTCGATATTTTTTTCTTTGTTGCTGGAATCAGGATGTTCATCCTCAGTATCATGAATGCTATTTTTCCTTTATTCTTCATTTTTACTTTTCTGGGAAACAGTTCTCACAAAGAACTCGGAATATTTTTTTCTAGATTTCACTATTCCTAGTGAGCCATTTTTCTTCAATTGAGTATAGCTAAAAGCTTTCATATTTCAATATATTTTGTCTAATAAAGCAATGTATTTCTCCATTTAGACTCTTTGTATTTATATGTCTTTATGGTCCTAAACTTTAGAAGCTTTAATAGCTACATAAAATGCCTTACTAAGCTACAGAAGAAGAGGATCCAGGCAGTCCTGATGAGACCTGATAGGTTAACGGTCAGATAGTAGGGGAGGAGGACCTCACCTATCAGTGAAGTAGAAGGGTGATAGAAGAGGGAGGGAGGGTGGGTCCAGGAGGAGATGAGGGATGGAGCTACAACAGAAAAACAAAGTGAATAACTTATTTAAAAAATAATAAATAAATAAGTAAATAATACATAAAATGAAGTATGGTATAAAAATATTAAAAACTGATTAAATAACTTTGTTAATCTCTCTCTCTTTTTTCCTAGCCACATGCTTTTTTAATGTTACCAAGGTTTTATTTTCATATGCTTTAAAACTCTGACTTTTGTAACCCAAAAGGCAGATCTTGTTGAACCATTAGCCAAAGGGGTCCCATTGAAAACCCAAATGCATCATAAGCTACTGGTTGCTCTCCACCATGTATTATTGAAGATGCCACTTATGTTCTCGAGTACAGAGAACATAATTTCACCTCTGCTTACTAATATTCATTATTTTATTCTGGGGTTGAGTGATGCATGCTACCAGGAGAGAAAAGTAATCATTAATATCATCCAACAACAAATCCTACAACTTAAAACAGTGATGTGCCTGCAAGATGTACTGGTAAAATGGTGGCATGATTGTTACGGGAGTAACCAACCACTTTTTAAAATTGGATTTAAAAATTGTGAGATGGAGTCCATACCTGACATTGTTCATGTGGCCCAGCACCTGAGACTAGATAGATCCTGGGTCCTAGAGGAAAACTAACTACTATTATTCTGCAAAAGGAGCATAGCAATAAAATGACTCCTAACAACATATTAATATATACATACATATACGTATGTATATATGTAGACAGGTAGATAGATAGATAGATAGATAGATAGATAGATAGATAGATAGATATAGATCAGTGTATCAATCATCTCTCATCAGAGAAGCTTCTTGCAGTAGATGCTAATTAGCAGGGACCCACTTTGGAGCACTTAGTCCTGAATAGAACATCTCTCTCAAGGCTAATAGATCTATTATATAGAGGACAAGGCAGAAATATTTTAAGAGCCGAAAATAGTTAGTAGATGACTCCAAAGAAATAGCATCTTCCACACACACAGAGTTCTAATGTGCATATAAACTCAGGAGACTGTGACAACACGCACAAGACCAGCACAAATTCAAAAAGACAAAATCCCAGCACTGAGAAAAGGAAGTGGATATGTGGTCCTACTCTAACAAAGAAGCTATTTGAATTTAATACTTACTGGGTACGCCATCCACACCCCAGGGCAGCCCTCATGCCTAGGAGTGGTTGGTCAAGACAAAAGAGATTTCATGGTTTTGCCTGTGGGATTTTTGTTTCTTTTTTTTTTAATTTTCTTTCTTCCCTTTTTCTTTTTTATCTTATTTTTGTTTGTTTTGATTTTCACTTTATTTTAGAGAGAAAAGAAATATAAAGTTGGGAGGTTAGGGAGGTGAGGAGGATCTAAAAGGAATTGGAGAAGAGAAAGAATATGATAGAAATACATTGTATGAAAAGAATTTTAATACTTTTAAAAGGTTCTGCCTTTTATATAACACTAAAATACTAACAGTGCTATATCATTTAAATCACTTGATTTTGCTATTCTTATTTGTTTACAGTCAAGACTTCTTACAAAGACAACTGACTTGCTTCCCTCAGTCAGCTCCTTCCTTCGAAGCAACAATGAAGCCTGGCTGTGACACATACTTTTATAGATGGAAATTCAAGTGTAAGAAATGTTGTATTTTAGGATTACAGAAGAAAAACAGAACTATAACATTTGTAATTGTTTGTTCCAATAAAATTAGGTAAGAGAGTAACAGAGGAGAGACTAAAATGGTGTAGACTTATTTCTATGATAGCGTTGTCTCTTTGTGAAGTGGGTAGCATCACTAAATTGAAGCATTGAAAACTTCTAGTTTTCTAGCTCATACTGCACAAATAGATTTTCATGCATATTGGTTCCCTGGTAAGAATAAGTCTTGTTTCTTTAGATCAACCAAAAGTATGAGTTTCAATCAAAAAATATAATGAATATATGAATGACAGTGATCCAAACAATTATCCATGAGTTAACTTGTTCTTTCTTCCTAAGACTTAAATATTTTTGTAAAGCATACATAGTCTTAATAACTTTTTGTAAAGCATGCATAGTCTTTCTCCAGGCCCTATGTGTGAAGACAGGAGTAGATTTTATTACTCTGATTGTTGCTAATGATGCTCTTGCCCCCAACTTTCAAAACAACAATTATTAGAAAGGAGATTTCTAATTTTAGCTCCCCTCAAGATGTGGCACTGAAAGTGTACCTGAAACCCCAGCTGAGAGGCAGAGGCACAAGGTTTGCAAGTTCAAAGAAAACTGGTCTAGAATGACACTTTGTCTCAGAAAAATAAAAGAAAAAGGTAATTTAAGACTACAAATGGTGGCTTTGCAACTGACTACTTGTTTGAAATAGATGATAGTCTTTCTTTGTCCTTGGATGCTTAGTCTACGCCTGAAAGTTAGGATAGCCCCAAACTATAGACGTACAAATAGACATGTCGATCAATAGAATCAAATTGAAGACCAAGACATAAATCTGCACACCTATGGACACCTGATTTTTGGTAAAGAAGTCAACACACACTGAAAAATATTTAACATCTTCAAAAAATGGTGCTGCTCAAACTGCATAACTGCATATAAAAGAATTCAAATTGATCCATACTTACACCTTGCATAAAATTCAACTCCAAAACAATTGAAGACTTCAACATAAGACCATATTTACAGAATCTGATAGAAGAGAAAATTGGGAAAAGTCTTGAATTAGTTGGCACAAGAGAAGCCTTCCTGAACAGAGCACCAATAGTGTAGGAACTAAGGACAATAACTGACAAATGGGACTTCATGAAACCGAAATGCTTCTGTGTGGCAAAGGACACCGTCAAAGTAGAAGGCTACAGAATGGGAAAAGACTTTTTTTTTTTTTTTTTTTTACCAACTATATATCCAGCAGAGGGCTAATATCTAAAATATATAAAGAACTAAAAAAAATCAGACAAAAAGAAAAAAATACACAATTAAGAATGGGGGATAGAGCCAAACAGAATTCTCAAAAGATGAGACACAAATGGCTGAGAAGTACTTTCAACATCCTTAGTCATCAGGCAAATGCAAATCAAAACTGTTTTTATCTTACATTAGTCAGAATGGCCAAGATCAATAAAACAAATGACAACACATGCTGGTAAGAATATGGGATAAGGAGAACACACATTTATTGCTGGTGGAACTAAAACTTGTACAGCCAGTGCAGAAAACAGTGTGACAGTTCCTGAGGAAATTGGGAAAAGATCTATCTCAGGATCCAGCTATAGAACTCTTGGATATATAGTTTACATTATACTACAGAAACATTTGCTCATCCGAGTTTCTTGCTATTCTATTCATAATAGGCAGAAACTGGAAACAGCTTTAAATGTATGTCAGTGGATAAAGAAAACATGGTACATCTGCACAATAGAATATTATTCAGTTGTTTAAAAAATGAAATAATGAAATATGGAGTAAAAAGGGATAGTGCTTTAAAAATATCATCCTGAGTGAGGTAACCCAGACCCAAAATGACAAACATAGTGTATCTTCACACACGCAGACACACACACAGAGAGAGAGGTAGAAAGAGAGTTTTCAACAAGCAGGCTACAATCCTAATAAACACAGATGCTAGGTATAAAGGAAGGAACTGGGGCATGGGGAAAAGATCTTCATAGCATGGATAAATATAATACATCTTATGGGTGGATGGGGGAGATTGGAATAAAAGGATAAAATGGGGAAGGAGGGAAGAGGGGGTTCAGGGAGGGAATACAGGAAAGGATAGATTTAGGGCCATTTGAAGTGTTGTAGCAAAACCTAGTGCAGTAGGCTTCCTAAAGATTTACACACATGAAAGACATCTAAACTTGAATCACCAGATAGCAGAGGAGATAAACCCCAACTCTACATCTCTCACTGCGAAATGAAACCTCCGGGACCAGGAATAGGTTACACCTAACTGAATTGTTAGCCAAAGAGTCTCCATGGAAGCTCCCAAACAATTCAGGTTATTGCCAGGGCTATTGGTTGCTCTCCACAAACTGGCAGTAAGATCCTTTTGCTGAAGACAACACCTACACAATTCACTGGAGAAGTCAAGCTGGTACCTAGATAGAACCTTCACCCTACATTATACTGTTTATACTAGAGTATATCATAATGTTTATACATATTACCAGAGAAGAAAAGTAACACCATGTCAGCTATAAACCCTGTAATCTCCAATGGTGAGCAGCCTGCAAGATACATTGCTGCAATAGTACCACAAAGCTTATGGGATTAACCAACCACTATCTGATTGGAATTAAGGCCCAATCGACGAGACAGAACGCGTGCCCAACATTCCCCGAGTGGCTGAAAAGCTGACACTAGAGAGACAGGCCATGGTACTATGGGAAAACTAAATATTACTGTTCTGCTAAATGAGGATTCAAGAAAACAACTCTTTCATTATTATTATTATTATTATTATTATTATTATTATTATTTACAATTTATTCACCTTGTATCCCAGCTGTAGCCTCCTCCTTCATCTCCTCCCAGTCCCACTCCCCCTCCTTCATTTCCCCGTATGTCCCTCCCGTAGTCCACTGATAAGGGAGGTCCTCCTCCTTGGCAATCTGATTTTAGCCTATCAGGTCTTATCAGGACCGTCTGGATCCTCTTCTCTGTGGCCTAGTAAGGCCACTTCACCAGGGGGATTTGATCAAAGAGCAGGCAACCAAGTTCATGTGACTGCCCCTGCTCCCCTTTCTAGGGCACTCCCATGGAGACTGAGCTGCCCATGGGTTACATCTGACAGAGGGTCTAGGTCCTCTCCATGTGTGATTCTTGGTTGATTCATCAGTTTCTGCAGGACCCCTGGGCCAAGATTTTTTTGTTCTATTGGTATCTTTGTGGATCTCCTGTTCCTCCAGGTTTTTCTATCTCCCCCTTCTCCATAAGGCTCCCTGATCTCTGCCCAAAGTTTGGCTTTGAATCTCAGCATCTACTTTGATACCCTGATGGATAGATACTTTCAGAGGTCCTTTGTGGAAGGCTCCTGTCCTGTTCCTTGTCTTCTCCTACTTCTGATGTCTATCCTGTTTGCCCTTCTGAATGAATATTAGATATTAGCCTCTTCCCTAGGGTCCTCCCTTTCATTCAGTTTCTCTAGGACTATAGATCTTGGTATGTTTATCCTATATTGTATGGCTAATATCCACTTATCAGTGAGTATATACAATGTGTGTCTTTCTGTTTCTGGATTATCTCACACAGGATGATCTTTTCTAGAAGAAAACAACTCTTAACAACATTCAGCTATCCCATAAATCTGTGTCTTGCTCAGCCAATTTTAGCCACCTACAGTAGATAGGAACAAATACAGAGACCCACAACTGGACGATGTGGGGAGAGTGAGGAACCTTGGAAATGGGATGTCTTCATCAAACTCCTGTCCTCAGGGTTCAGGGAACTCTGTAGAAGAGGCAGAAAAATTATAAGTGTAAGTGGAGATGGAAGACACCAAGAAATCAAGACTTCTAGAATCACAGAGCTGATGCACATATGGGCTCACACATATATACTGTGGAACTACATATAGAGCCCATATAGATCTAAAACAGATCTAGTGCTGAGAGGGGAAATGAACACAAACCCTAATACCTAACCCAAAAGTGATCTCCAATTGATAACTTCTCACAAAAGAAAAATTAGCTTTCTCCAACAGAATCTCACTGTGCACAGAAACCAGACATTATGGCAGGCCCCTTGCTTACCAGAAGATTGTCAACATAAAACAAACACCATGGTATTTATGGATTTTATTTTTGATCTTACAGTGACTTCTCACTTTCCCACATCCCCTACAGATCTGCTTATCAATTATGGTTTCTGATTTTGTTTTGATGGTTTTTTGTGTGTGTCTCAGTATCTGTATTTGTTTCTTGTTCTCTTTCTTGCTTTTTCTTTTTATTCTTCTCTCATATAATACAGCCCAACCACAGTTTCTCCTCCCAAGTTCTCACCCTAAAACTTTTCTCTCCCCTAGATCCACTCCTCCTCTTTTTCCCTTCAGAGAAGAGCATGGCCTTCCAGGGAAGGCATGGAATAATAATATTTAATAAGGCTCGGCACAAACCCTCATATCAAGGCTGGACAAGGCAACCCAGTAGGAGGAACCCCAAAGCAGGCAAAAACGTCATAGACACCCACACTCCCCTCCTACAAAACCCCTAGCTAAACAATCATGTACCTTCAGAGTACCTAGCACAGACCCCGGCAGGCTCCAAGATTGCCACTTATAGTTTGAGTCCCTATGAACCTCCATTAGTAGATTCTGTTGACCATGTTCCCCTGCTATCTTCCAACCTTCTGGTTCCTATAATCTTTCCACCTCCTCTTCTGCTGGGCTCCCCTAGCTCTGCCTAATGTTTGACTATGGGTCTCTGCACCTCATTCCATCAGTAGCTGAAGTGAGCCTTTCTGATGACATTTGGGCTAGACACCAATCATTAGGAATCATTTCATTGACTTTGGGAAATGCAGTCTGTTTGGCTCTGCTCTAGGTCTCTGGGTTATCCAGCTTCTCTTGTGTTTTCCCCCCCCTTTGGCTCTTAATTTTTCCATTGTTTGTTTGTTTTTGTTGTTGTTTTGTTTTGTCTTATTCTGGTTTGTTTCTTTTTATTTTATCTTATTATAAATTTTAGATGCCTGTTTGCATTCTAATGAGAGAAAGAAAGATGTAGATTTGTTGGAGTGGGGAAGGGGAGAGGATCTTGGAGGAGTTAGGGGAAGAAAAATCATAATCTAAATATAAGTATATTGTATAATAATAATCTATTTTCAATTAAAAAGAGAAAAAAACTCAAAGATAGCACTAAACTATAACCTATGTAAGTTTAGTTCATGTTTTGGACAAAGTGAAAGATTAACAAAAATAGGTAGTGATTATAACATTTTATATTGTATTATAAACATTATTATATTATTATAGCCTAACCATTATCACAACATACTGTAATGAAAGCTTGTACTTTGAGACTATTATTAAGTAAAGCAAAGGTTACTTAAACAGTAGTGCTGAGACACTTGGAATCAATAACTGAGGTGCTGACTACGTGACTAATGGGCATATAATATATATGGTATGTATATGCTGGACAAGGAATGATTTATATCCTAGGACACCATTTAAAATTTATGAATTGTATATTATTAGAATTCTCCATTGAATGTTAAACTAAAGTTGAATATAAGTTTTTTTTTTAAAGGATGGAAAACTACTGGCTAGGGAGGCTACTCTAAAAGAGATTAGTAATGAATTGTATTGAGATACGTGCATTGTGTAATTAGTATGTTTTCACATGTGAAATAATGTTCTTTGTCATATTTAAGAAACAGTGATCCCTCCTACCGTCTTAATTCAGTGAATTTTAGATTTGTGCTCATAGAAAAGAAGGTGACGTGGGTGGTTTTCCAGTCTCTTGCCACAGACAGCAGTGTGAGCTAGAGTTGGTAAAGTGTGTGACCACTTCTCAGGCATGAACCACTCTAGGACTAGCCAGGCTTAGTGGTCTACCACCGCCGACAGGGACCAGAGTCAAACCTTCTTCAGACTTTCTTAGCCTTTTAAAAGTAATCCCTTGAGTCCTTCGAGCTCTGTGGGAATGTGCTGATTAAGCAACACCTGCTCCGTAGCAAGTGATCCTCTGATGACATGCGTGCTCTAGCACGAACGCAAGATCCTTTAAGTGAGCTGCTTACTAAGGAGCTGTCCAGAGCACACCAGCACTCTTCTACTGATACAGTTTCACAACTGAAGTTGCACATTTCGCTCCTAGACTGTTCTCAGGGAACTGATGCACACGTGATCTTGCTTCTGTATGTCAGTCTTTGGAGGAGAGCAACCCAGAAGATTCTCTTTAAAGGTGACGCAAGGCTCTGTGGGATTGGGTGGATGTTAGATGGATCTAAAATCGGCCCCAAGTTATAAGATTACATATGGTGTTCAACTTAGAATTGCTTGATTTCTGACTTTATAAGGTTTTTTTTTACTTTATAATGACATAAAAATGCATTCAATACAAATCTGAATTTGAATTTTTATTACTTCTGAGATAGTTTAAAAGCAGCCATATGATAAAACTAAGCAATTAGTCCTCTCTATGATGATCATTAGGTTAGGCATAGTGAATGTATTTTTTGACCTACAAAGTTTTAAACTGATGATCTCGTAGTCTAACAGGAGCATCTCAAGTAAGCAGGAAGATAAGGGATGAAGGGCTCCTCTGCTGTGTTTTCTCTGGGTCACCTATCGCCTCAAGAAGACTGCTTCTAAGCTGATACCTCATACACACCACTGTACCACACTACTGTGCTACCTGATGGATCCCCATCACTCAGTACATAGCCTGCCTGCTTCATGCGGCCCGTGTGTACTTAGTCAATGGCTAATTATTAAAGAAAGGGTTCCTTGGGGACAAAAAGTAAAAAAAAAAAAACCAATCATTTTGGCAACTCTGCCTTTCTTATTTTTATTCTTTTAAAAGAAAGCTGAAATTAAAGCAAAATTATCTTACTAACATATTGTGGTTGTCAATTCTAACTTAAAAATGAAGACTGCAGTGCCAGAAGTCTGTTGAAGAATAATCGGGAAAGTATCTCTTGACTTAAACTACTTGCAGCATCATCCAGGGATAAAAAATTGAATATTTGAGCATGAACACACACAGAAAGTGTGTAAAACAGAGTGTGTCTAAAGAGAAACACATTCGTGAACTGTTCACAAAATCTGTGGCACCTTAGACTCTCAACAGGGTACAAGGTGGAAGTGTGTCGCCTGCTCATAAACTCCAGAGTTACTGTCTAACACACCCGACACCTTGCCTTTATTTTCCCTAGTAGTATTCTTAAACAGATTCAGGCTTGAGAAGGCAGATATTTCTTCCAATTCTTTTAATTAATCACTTTTGAAACTTATAGATGACTCATTGCCTGTTTCTGAAACTCTATTTTCAGTATGCTGACATATGTGCCGGTTTTCATCATTAATGTCTTTAACATAATTTTATTTTACTATAATTTTTATTTATTTGGAAAATGTATAGCATCATTTGAAAAACTCAGGTGCAAGATCTTAGCCAGAGGTTCTCCTCATCTCGAGGAGTTCATACACTAAGGGATGGGTTGGGGAGATTGCTAACCCTAAGTAAAGCCCTGCATTTGTGACAGTGCAGCCCGCACTCATTGTTGAGAGTCTAATACAAACTGTTGATCATATTAACTCACTCCCACAGTGCTGCCCAGAACAGGCCCTCCTTACCCAACTATGTACCATTCCTTTCCTTTCTTTTCTTTCCTTCCTTCCTTCTTTTCTTTCTTTCTTTCTTTCTTTCTTTCTTTCTTTCTTTCTTTCTTTCTTTCTTCCTTCCTTCCTTCCTTCTTTTCTTTCCTTCCTTCCTTCCTTCCTTCCTTTCTCTCTCTCGCTCTCTTTCTTTCTTCTTCCTTTTCTTTTTATCAACTAAAACCAATTTGTGCTGACCAAATACTTTTGAATTTGTGGCCTTCTACTGATCAATTCATCAGGGGCTAAACTCTTAGAGAAAACTTTCTTTCCCTCTCCAGTAGCTAACATTGCTGACAGCCCCATGCATATGTGTAGACTATTATGTTGGTGTACACTGAATTGGAGTCCTTGCTTTACTACTTTATAGTAGATTACTTTGGGAAACTCACAAGTGTCTTCTCATCTAGTTTTCTTCAATTTAAAAGATGATAAGAATATCACTTCAAAGGTTACAAGGCTAATAATATTACCGAGTTAATATTCTAATGATTAATTGACAAGTATTTACAGGCAGCGTTTTATATGGCAGGCCGTGGTTTATATGGGTAATATGACATTAAGCTCCCGGGTGACCTGAGAATCGAGAAGTGAACTTTCTCTACAGGTGACTTTTATACTGAGATAAGAAGAATGAGAAGTAGGTAAGTGCTCAAAGATGGGCAGGCTAGCAAATAATTCTGGCATCACACCAAGCAGGCTCTGGGTTCTACTTTGACTTACTGTGTACCCTGAGACTGTTTCCTTACTCTTCCTGAGCCTCAGCTTCTTAGCTGTAAAATGAGTGTAATAGCCACACACTTGTTAAGATGGGAGAAGAAATCAGTTTAAATGTGAAATGCCTGTGCATGGTCATCTCTGCATAGCATTTGTTATTGTGTGTTTCTCGCAGCAGAAAGAACAGGGCAAAAGTCCTGCAGATAACTTGGTATGTTTCAGAGCAAAGTGTTTTTGGATAATGGTAGGAAAGGACATATATGCTTCCTCACAGCATGTTCCCAGTAAGAAATGCCCTTATTTTTCAATTTCCACCTTCTACCAAAACCCTTCTGTGAGTCTACTGTATCGTCATCTCTCAGAGTCAAGTTGCTTCCCAACATGTAGGAAGCCCTTCTGACCACTCCTTTGTTAGAAAACAATCAGGGACCGGAAATTAAAACCTAAGTTAATGGGCCATATCTGTCACTTAGAATCTATGCTATCTAGACAGACAAGCCACTTTTAAAAAGCACATTTTCTATTTTTAATATATATATTATGAAAATCATCCTTTGGGAGGCCTCTTAAGAATATAACCGGGGGTGGGGTGGGGCAAGATGGCTGCGCCAGAATAATACTGTGTCTGAGAAGCGGGACAACATTTTCCATACAGCGACCAAGAGACTGAACTCTGGGCCCTAAAACAACAGCGATCATGTTTCCCAGGTGAGAGGAAACCCCCAAAGTGTGGGAATCAGTTGGATCCATGCTCAGGCCACCCAGCCAGAACCCGGAAGAGATCCTGAGATCCAGGCACTAGGTCCCCAGACCAGAGCCACATGCCTGCATGTCCTGATCACCTTCCCAGGCTGATCAGTGGGCACAAAAACACCAGAGACTGGGAGTCCCAGTCACGAGAAAAACCCACGGGTAAGGAAAGTAGCGGGACTGGCCACGGGTCACCCAGTCTTCCCCTGGAAAAAGTCTGGGACCGGCAGGTCCCAGCCACCATCACTGAACTGGGCTCCCGCCACCAGCACGAAGTGGGGCTACGTGACAGCTCTCAGGCACAGACAAACCTGCGCGCCCCAGCGCAACAGAATCTGGGAGGCCCTCTCGGGAGAGGGACCCACAGGGAAGGAAGGAAACAGTGCTGACTTGGACCACCCAGGCTTTGCCAGGGGAAGGTCTCTCGCAGACCAGTGGGTACGAGCCGCCATCACTGATCTGGCCCCAAGCCGGAAGCACTTGGGCACCCAGTGCTTCTGCAGACTAGCAGGCAGGTGCGCATGCCACCAGCCCAGAGACCTGCTTTTTACCAACTACTTCTCACAGACAGAACTGTGCACCCCAGGACATCAGAGACTTGGAGTCACTGTCTGGAGAAATACTCACAGGGAACTAAGCAAAGGGGACGAACTTAGACCACCCAGTATATCCCCAGAAAAGGTCCCGCAGATTGGCCCAAACCAGGGACCTGCTGTGCACCAGATAGCCTGCTGTTACCAGGAGAGCAGTACTTACCCGCCACAGATTACTGCTTGGGTACTGGGGCACAGAGCCCCAACTTCAGACTTACAAAAACCCGGGATCCCCGAGATCAACTCCCAGATACTGCTCCAAGGAGCAACCAGTTATCCCTAACAAAACCGATCAAACCACGGGACACACAGGTTACAGCAGCAGATCACTAAATTAGCAGCAAGAAACAGGGCAGCTGTCTTTAGGACTTGTCCCAGTGAGAGAAGAGCCCTCTTGACTAACAAGGACCACAGTTACTATTTGGGTCTCTACACCTGAGGTGAGCAGTGGCAACTCCTGAAAAGTACCAGCCATCCAGTGACTATATGCAAAAAGCTGAGAAGTCTTCCTTCAGGAAAAAACATCTTCCTGCCAAAGGGATTCTCTCCACCACAGGATTCCAGGAACCACCAGAAACCAACCGCAAACATGTAAGATAACCCAATGGGTAGAGGCCAGCGTAAAAGTTCAACCAACAAAAGCCAGAGCAATATGCCATCTCCAGAGCCCAGTTATCCAAGGGCAAGTAGACCTAGACACCCCAGCATATTAAATTCAAGATGACCTAACATCTATGCTCATGAAGAAGATAACAGAGGAAACAAATAAAATGCATAAAGAAATAGAGGAAGATAAAAACAAACAGATTATGGCCATCTGTAAAGAAATAGAGGAAGTTGTAGCCAAACAGTTTGTGGCCTATAGAGAGGAAATGCTTAAATCACTGAATGAAATAAAAGAAACAGAAGATTGTTCAAACAAAAAGCTGAAGGAATTGATGGAAAAACAGGAAAATACAGTCAGACAGGTGAAGGAAATCAACAAAATGGCTCAAGACCTGAAGATAGAATTGGAAAACTTAAAGAAAACACAAATGGAAGAAATTGTGGAGAGAAAGAACTTAGGGAAGAAAGCAGAAACTACAGAGGTTAGCATAACCAATAGACTACAAGAGATGGAAGAAAGAATCTCAGGTGTGGAAGATACAATTGAAGAAATAGATGTATCTGTCAAAGAAAATGTTAACTCTAAAAAATTCCTGACACAGACCATCCAAGAAATTCAAGAGAACATAAAAAGACAAAAACCTAAGAATAATAGGAGTAGAGGAAAAAGAAGATTCCCTTCTCCAAGGACCAGAAAATATTTTCAACAAAATCATTGAAGAAAATTTCCCCAACTTAAAGGAGAGGCCAGTAAGAATACGAGAGGCGTACAGAACACCCAATAAATTAGACCAGAAAAGAAAATCCTCGCACCACATAATAATCAAAACAGTAAGTATACAGAACAAAGAAAAAATACTAAAAGCTGCAAGAGAAAAAGGCCAAGTAACATATAATGGCAAACCCATTAGAATCACACCTGACTTTTCAACAGAGACTATGAAAGCCAGAAGGGCCTGGACAGATATCATGCAGACCCTAAGAAAACACAGATGTCAGCCCAGGCTACTATACCCAGCAAAACTCTCAGTCATCATAGAAGGAGAAAACAAGATATTCAATGACAAAAACAAATTTCAATAATACCTACACACAAATCCAGCATTACAGAAGACACTAGAAGGGAAAATACAACCCAAGAAAACTAGCTACTTTCAAGAAAACATAGGAAATAATTAACCTCACTACAGTAAAACAAAAAGCAACCAAGCACACAACTTTATGACCACAGCCAACATCAAAATCAAAGGATCTAACAGCCACTGGTCATTGATTGCTCTCAACATCAATGGACTCAATTCTCCAAAAAAAGACACAGACTAACAGAATGGATGCATAAACAAAACCCAGCAATCTGTTGTATACAAGAAACACACCTAAGTCACAAAGATAGATATTACCTGAGGTTAAAGGGTTGGAAGATGGCTTTCAAAGCAAATGGACCCAAGAAGCAATCAGGAGTAGCCATTCTAATAGCTGATAAAATAGACTTTCAACCAAAATTAATCAAAAGAGATGGGAAAGGACACTTCATACTCATCAAGGAAAAATTCCACCAGGAAGACATCACAGTCCTGAACATGTATGCCCCAAATACAAGGGCACCCATATTTGTGAAAGAAACATTGATAAAACTTAAACCTCATATAGATCCCCACACATTAACAGTGGGAGACATCAACACCCCACTCTCAACAAAGGACAGGTCAACAAAACAGAAATTAAACAAAGAAACAATGTCTCTAACAGAGGTCATGAATCAAACGGACCTAACAGGCATTTACAAAACCTTACACCCAAACACAAAAGAATTTACCTTCTTCTCAGCACCTCATGGAACCTTCTCCAAAATAGACCATATAGTTGGTCACAAAGCAAGCCTCAACAAATACACGAAGATTGAAATAATCCCTTGTATCCTGTCTGATCCCCATGGAATAAAGCTGGACCTCAACAACAACAGAAATAGCAAAAAGCCTACACATACATGGAAACTGAACAACTTGCTACTAAATGACAGCTGGGTTAGGGAAGAAATAAAGAAAGAAATTAAAGTCTTCCTAGAACTCAATGAAAATGAAGACACAACATACCCAAACTTGTGGGACACAATGAAAGCAGTGCTAAGAGGAAAGTTCATAGCACTAAGTGCCTTCAAGAAGAAATTTGAGACAGCTCATTCAAGCAACTTAATGGCTCACTTAAAAACCCTAGAAAAAGAAGAAGCAGACACACCAAAAAGGAGTAGATGGCTGGAAATAATCAAACTCAGGGCTGAAATCAATCAATTAGAAACAAATAAAACAATTCAAAGAATCAATGAAACCAAGAGCTGGTTCTTTGAGAAAATCAACAAGATAGACAAACACTTAGCCAAGCTAACTAAAAGGCAGAGAGACACTATCCAAATCAACAAAATCAGAAATGAAAAGGGGGACATAACTACAGATACTGAGGAAATCCAAGCAATCATTAGGACTTACTTCAAAAGTCTATATGCCACAAAATTTGAAAATCTAAATGAAATGGACAATTTTCTTGACCGATTCTACATGCCAAAGCTGAATCAGGACCAGGTAAATGAATTAAATAGTCCTATATCCCCCAAAGAAATAGAAGCTGTCATAGAAAGTCTCCCATCCAAAAAAACCCCAGGACTAGATGGTTTCGGTGCATAATTCTACCAGACCTTCAAAGAAGAACTAACTCCAGTTCTTTTCAAACTATTCCACAAAATAGAAACAGAAGGAACATTACCAAACTCATTCTATGAAGCCACAGTCACCTTGGTACATAAACCACACAAAGACCCAACAAAAAAAAAAAAAAAAAAAAAAAAAAAAGAGAATTTCAGGCCAATCTCCCTTATGAACATTGATGCAAAAATACTCAACAAAATACTTGCAAACCGAATACAAGAACAAATCAAAGATATCAACTATGAACAAGTAGGCTTCATCCCAGGTACACAGGGGTGGTTCAATATACGGAATTCTATTAATGTAATCCACCATATTAACAAACTGAAAGAAAAAAACTACATGATAATCTCCCTAGATGCTGAAAAAGCATTTGTCAAAATCCAACATCCATTCATGTTTAAAGTATTGGAGAGATCAGGGATACAAGGCACATATCTAAACATAGTAAAGGCAATATACAGCAAGCCTATAGCCAACATCAAACTGAACGGAGAAAAACTCAAAGCAATCCCACTGAAATCAGGGACAAGACAAGCCTGCCCACTCTCTCCATATCTCTTCAACATAGTTCTGGAAGTCCTTGCTAGAGCAATAAGACAGTTGAAGGAGATCAAGAGGATACAAATTAGAAAGGAAGAAGTCAAATCATCACTATTTGCAGATGATATGATAGTATATATGAGTGACCCCAAAAACTCTACCAGGGAACTCCTACAGCTGATAAACACCTTCAGCAAAGTGGCCGGATACAAAATTAACTCAAAAAAATCAGTAGCCCTCCTGTATACAAAAGACAAAAGGGCTGAGAAAGAAATTAGGGAAACAACACCCTTCACAATAGCCACTAAAAACATAAAGTACCTTGGAGTAACCCTAACCAAGCAAGTCAAAGACTTGTATGAAAAAATTTCAAGTCTCTGAAGAAAGAATTAGAAGAAGATATCAGAAGATGAAAAGACCTCCCATGCTCATGGATTGGCAGGATTAACATAGTAAAAATGGCCATCTTACCAAAAGCAATCTACAGGTTCAAAGCAATTCCCATCAAATTACCAACACAATTCTTTACAGACCTGGAAAGAAAAATTCTCAACTTCATATGGAATAACAAGAAATCCATAATTACAATAAAAGATCTTCTGGAGGTATCTCCATCCCTGATCTGTACTATAGAGCAACAGTTATAAAAACTGCATGATACTGGCATAGAAACAGAAAGAAGGATCAACAGAACCAAATAGAAGACGCAGAAATAAACCCACACACCTATGAATACTTGATTTTTGCAAAGAAAATCATGAAATTTGCAGGTAAATGGTGGGACCTAGAAAATATCATCCTGAGTGAGCTGTCCCAGGAGCAGAACATATACTCACTCATATAGACGTATAACATAGGATAAACCTACTAAAATCTGTACATCTAAATAAACTAATCAAGAGAGAGGACCCTGACTAAAACGCTCAATCCCCATCCTAAAATGCAAAGAGGATGGACATCAGAAGAAGAAGAAACAGGAAACAACCTAGGAACCTGCCACAGAAGGCCTCTGAAAGGCTCTGCCCTGCAGACTATCAAAGCAGATGCTAAGACTTATGGCCAACTGTTGGGCAGAGTGAGGGAATCTTATGTAAGAAGTGGGAAATAGTAAGAGCTGGAGAGGACAGGGTCTCCACAAGGAGAGCAACAGAACCAGAAAATTTGAACACAGGGAACTTCCCAGAGACTCATACTCCAACCAAGGACTATTCATGGAGATAACCTAGAACTCTGTACAGAAGTAGCCCAGGGCAGTTCAGTGTCCAAGTGGTTTCCATAGTAATGGGAAGAGGGACTGCCTCTGACATAATCTGATTGGCCTGCTCTTTGTTCACCTCCCCCTGAGGGTGGAGCAGCCTAACCAGGCCACAGAAGATGACAATGCAGCCACTCCTGATGTGATCTGATAGACTAAGATCAGAAGGAAGGAGAAGAGGACCTCCCCTATCAGTGGACTTGGGGGGAGGGGCATGCGTGAAGAAGGGGAAGGGAGGGTGGCATCGGGAAGGGAGGAGGGAGGGGCTTATGGGGGGGGATTCAAAGTGAATAAAGTGTAATTAATAAAAATTAAAAAAAGAGTGAGAGTGATCTATTTTTTTTCTTGTTTTTCTTCGTGGTTTTATTCTAATAAAATAAGTTATAAAATAAAATTTAAAAAAAGGATATAATCAGATGAGCTAATGTAGAAATTTATCAAGTAGCACTTACCTCTAATAATTTATATACTTCAGTCATATGGCCTCTTAGGAATAGACATTTTAGTAAAGTTCATCTCTGCTTAATTTTCTCACAAGTATATCATACCCCTAAGATGTATGTTATATTAACAGGAGAGGGTGGTTGTAACTTTAAAAAAATGTTCTTTGAGAATTTATTACATGTTTTCATTTATATTCATGTCCCAACTCTTCCACAATCTTCCACCTCCAGTTCCTACCAACCCAACATTTTTAAACAGTTGAACCCACCAATACAAATCTGCATTACTCAAATATTCTTGGATGTGTGGCCCTCCACTGTAGCATAGCTGACTCTACACCCAAGAGTGCTGAATTCCCCCTTTCCACGCTAGGACTTAGCCCACCTTGGACTTACGTAGATTTTGTACACTCTGTCAAAGCTGCTCAGAGTTTCCATGTGCAGCTGCCTGCTGTGTCCGCAAGACGCTGTCTCCTCATAGTCATCCACCCTTTCCACCACCTCTTTCCCAATGACCCCTGAGCCTTTGGAGGACAGAATGTAGTATTTATGTTCCCTTAATAACTGAAGGGACTACAGACACTTATTCTCCACACTTTGGAAAGCTGTGAGTCTCTGAGACTCACCATATACAATAAATAGCAGTTTCTCTGATGAGCCATACAATCTTGGCTGATAATGGTGTCAGGTATGGGTTTCATTGTATGGATGACTTAAGTCAAGATGGTGGTTGGTTACCTCTCTGATGCCCATGTTACAATTGCATCAGTGAACATATATTCTCAGGCAAGTCATTGTTGTAGCTTGCAGGGGTCACAGACAAGTAATACTGATGATTACTTTTTTAGTAGCATGTCTAGCACCTCCCAGTTCTATGAAAACTAGCCAGTAGGGATGAAACTTGTTTTCTTTTTGTTCTATGACTCAGATATGCACAGCCTTAAGCAGTAAG
This sequence comes from Meriones unguiculatus, assembly GCF_030254825.1. Classification (NCBI taxonomy): domain Eukaryota; kingdom Metazoa; phylum Chordata; class Mammalia; order Rodentia; family Muridae; genus Meriones; species Meriones unguiculatus. The sequence goes on along the minus strand of NC_083368.1, from coordinate 4,898,942 downwards.
GTTTTATTGTCAAGATCTAGAGGATAGCCACTAGCATTGGCATTAGTCTGCAATGTTTGGGAGTATGGGAGCTCACCAACAGCTTGGCACTGTGTTTTTTTTTTCAATGCAGTTTATTCAGGAACCTTGAACAATCCTCAGACCCTGGGGAAAGCCAGCCCACAGCTTAAATAGCCTCTGGGTAGCCAACCCAGGCACTGTGTTTTTTATTTGTTAGTCTCTGGTGTCTAGTGGAGGAATTAGTGCCCCATTTTAATACAATTCATGGTAAATAAGTTTCTACATTTGTTCATTTTCATATGATTATTTCAAAAGGTCTTTTCATAGTTCCTCTTTTACCTTGTTCTCCACTTCCCCATGCCAGCTTAACCTTTCCAAACAAAACACATATATCTGAAGATTCAGAGCTAATTCCCACAAATGAGAGAAAATATTTATTTGTCTTTCTTGTCTGTATTACCTTGCTTGAAATAATTGTTTTCAGCTCCATCAATTTTACTGAAAAAATTTATAGTTCCATTTTTCTTAACAAGTGAGTAATATTTCAATATGTAAGCATACCATATTTTTATTATCTGTTTTTCACCTGATTGAAATCTAGGCTGTTTCAGTTTCCTGGAGATTATGAATAGAGAGCATCAATTAACATGGATGAGTAGTTATATCTATAGTCAGATATGGAGAGGTTTTTGTGTGTATTGCTGCGTTATGTGGTAGGTATCTTTTCAGCTTTCTTGGGAACCTCCACAGTGATTTCTATTGTGGTGACACCAGTTTGCATTTTTACCATCAGTGAGTGTGTTCCTTCTTCTTATATCCATGCCAGAATTTGTTATTTTTAGATTTTTAAATCTCCCTCTCTCTCCCTCTCTGTCTCTGTTTCTCTCTATGTGTCTGTCTGTCTGTCTGTCTGTCTCTGTGTGTGTGTGTGTGTGTGTGTGTGTGTGTGTGTATGTGGTAAACATTAAACATGAGTTCAGGTGCTTTGAGAGCCAGAGGTGCTAGCTCTCCCTGGCATGGACTAGCAGGCAGTTGTGAGATGCCTGGTAGGCGTGCTGGGGATTGAACTCAGTTCCTCTGGAAGAGTAATATGTGGTCTTAACCAGAGTTACCCCATCATGTTTAAAAATCTAGTGTGGGGTAAAATAAAACTCGGAGTTGTTTTAATTTTCATTTCCCTGATGGGTAAACATGTAAACATGTTGAGAATTTAAAAAGAAAAATTTTTCTCAGACATTTATATCTTATCCTTTGAGGACTCTGTTTAGTTCCATGACCTATTTTAAAATTAGGTTGTGTTCCTAATGTTTAGAGTTTTAAAAAAAAAATTGTCTACTTGAGATATAAACCTTTTGTTAGGTTACAGAAGGTAGAAAAAAAATTTCCCATTTTGTAGGCTTCCTTTTTACCTAGTGATGATGTCCTTTGATATTTAAAGTTTTCAGTTTCATGAGGTCTCATTTATTAATTGTTGGTCTTTAGTGTCCGCATGGCTGGGATCTTGTTCAGGAAGCCCTTTCCTGAGCCAGTGAGTTCAAGCATATTCCTTAATTTCTTCTCTATAAGAGTCAGGGTTTCAGATCTGTTGAGATATTTGATCAGTTTGGAGTTGAGTTTTATACAAGGTGAGGAAAAAGAATCAAGTTTATTCTTCTATGTGTAGCTGTCTAGTTTGTCCCACACCATTTGTTCAAGATGTCAGTGTGTATTCTTGCTCTTTTTTTCCCCTAAAAAATCAAATAGCTGTAGGAGTGTGCATTCTTAATTCACCTCCAATTAACTCTAAGTCTGTATTTTATTCAAGTATCTTCCTGTTTTTAAATACTTTAGCTCTGTAAGTTGAAATCTGGAATGGTAATATCTTTAACAGTTTTGTTGCTGTTAATGTTCAAGATTGTTTGAGCTATCCTGGGTCTTTTGTGTTTCTATATGAAATTCAAGGTGGGGTTTTTTGTTTTGTTTTGTTTTTTCAGTTTCTGTGAAAAACTACATTAGAAAGTTGGTGGAGATTGTGTTGAAACTGTAAATTACTTTTGGTTTTCAGTTTCTTAAAATTTTCATGTATCTTGGTTAGATTTATTGCAAGATTTTTTTTTCCTGACCATTGTTTGTATTATTGTTTCCTTTCTTGGTTGTTACTTGTATAGAGGGATACAGCCAATTTTTTAAATTAAATTTTTATTTTTTTACATTAATTACATTTTATTCACTTTACATCCTAGCTGTAGCCCTCTCCCTCATTCCCTCCCAATCCCACCCTCCCTTATTTTCTCCCTGCCCCTCTCCAAGTCCACCGATAGGGGAGGTCCACCTCCATTTCCATCCAACCTAGCTTATCAGGTCTCATGAGGACTGGCTGCAATGTCCTCCTCTGTGTCCTGGCATGGCTGCTCCTCCCTCCTCCCTCGGGGGGAGGGAGTGTTCCAAAGAGCAAGCCAATGAGTTCATGTCAGAGAGAGTCCCTGTTCCCCTTACTAGGGAAATCCACTTGGTTGCCGAGCTGCCATGGGCTACCACTGAGCAGGGGTTCTATGTTATATCCACACATGGTCCATGGTTGGAGAATCAGTCTCAGACAAGAACCCTGTGCTCAGATGTATTTGGTCCTTGGGACACTCCTGTCCTCCCCAGGTCTTTCTTACTAACTCCCTCTTCTTTCATACGATTCTCTGCACTCCGCCCAAGGTTTGGTTATGAGTCTCAGCATCTGCTTTGATACACTGCTAGGTAGGGTCAGTCTTTCAGAGGCCCTCTATGGTAGACTCCTGTCCTGTTTCTTGTTTTTTCCTACTTCCAATGTCCATTCCATTTGTCTTTCTAAGTGAGGATTGATCATCTTACCCTGGAACCTCCTTCTTGTTTAGCTTCTTTAGGTGTACAGATTTTAGTATGCTTATCCTATATTATAGGTCTAGTAACCACTTAAAAGTGAGTATATACCATGTGTTTCTTTCTGCTTCTGGGATACCTCACTCAGAATGATCTTTTCTAGATCCCACCATTTGCCTGCAAATTTCATGATTTCCTTGTTTTTAATTGCTGCTTAGTATTACAATGTGTAAATGTACCACAGTTTCTGTATCCATTCCTCTGTTGAGGGACATCTGGGTTGTTTCCAGGTTCTGACTATGACGAATAAAGCTGCTACAAACATGGTTGAGCAAATGTCCTTGTTGTGTACTTAAGCTAATATTGGGTATATGCATAGCAGTGGTATAGCTATGGCTTGAGGAAGCTCTATTCCCAATTGTCTGAGAAAGCACCAGATTGATTTCCAAAGTGGTTGTACAAGTTTACATTCCCACCAGCAATGGAGGAGGGTCCCCTTTCTCCACATCCTCTCCAGCATGTGTTGTCACTTGAGTTTTTGATCTTAGCCATTCTGATGGGTGTAAGGTGAAATCTCAGGGTCATTTTGATTTGTATCTCCCAGATGGCAAAGGACATTGAGCAGTTCTTTTTTTAAAATAATTTTTATTTTTTATATTAATCACAGATTATTTACTGTGTATCCTAGCCATAACCCCCTCTTTCATTTCCTCCCAATCCCATCCTCCCTCCCTTATCTCCTCTCTGCCCCTTCCCAAGACCACTGATTGGGGGGTCCTCCTCCCCTTCCATCTGACCCTAGCTTATCAGGTATCTTCAGGACTGGCTGCAATGTCCTCTTCTGTGGCCTAGCAAGGCTCCTCCTCCCTCGGGGGGACAGGGAGGTCAAAGAGCCTGCCATTGAGTTCATGTCAGAAATAGTCCCTGTTCCCCTTACTAGGGTAACCCACTTGGATACTGAGCTACGATGAGCTACATCTGACCAGGGGTTCTAGGTTATATCCATACATGGTCCTTGGTTGGAGAAAAAGTCTCATAAAAGACCCCTGTGCCCTGATATATTTGGTCCTTGTAGAGCTCCTGTCCCCTCTAGGTCTTACTAACTCCCCCATCTTTCATATGATTCCCTGCACTCTGCCCAAGGTTTGTTATGAGTCTCAGCATCTGTTTTGATACACTGCTAGGTAGGGTCTTTCAGAGGCCCTCTGTGGTAGGCCTCTGTCCTGTTACTTGTTTTCTCCTACTTCCTATGACTATCCCATTTATTTTTCTAAGTGAGGATTGATCATCTTACCCAGGTCCTCTTTCTTGCTTATCTTCTTTAAATATACAGATTTCAGTATGTTTATCCTATCTTATAGGTCTAATACCCACTTATAAGTGAGTATATACCGTGTGTGTCTTTCTGCTCCTGGAATACCTCACTGAGGATAATCTTTTCTAGATCCCACCATTTGCCTGCAAATTTCATGATTTCCTTGTTTTTAATTGCTGAGTAGTATTGTATTGTGTAAAAGTAGCACAATTTCTGTATCCATTCCTACATTGATGAACATCTAGGTTGTTTCCAGGTTCTGGCTACTACGAATAAAGCTGCCACAAACATGGTTGAGCAGTGCTTTAAGTGTTTTTCAGTCATTCTATATTCCTCTACAGAAAATTCTCTGTTTAGCTCCGTACCCCATGCTTTAACTGGATTGCTTGATTTGTTGTTTTTTAACTTCTTTAGTTCTTTATATATTCTAGATATTACCCCGCTGTCAGTAAGATATAGGCTTGGTGAAGATCCTTTCACAGACCATAGGCTGTTGTTTTGTTCTGACAACAGTGTCCTTTGCTTTACAGAAGCTTTTTAGTTTCATGAAATCCCACTTATTAATTGTTACTCTAAGAGCCTGTGCTGTTGCTGCTCTGTTCAGGAAGCTGTCTCCTGTGACAATGAGTTCTAGGTTCTTCTTCACTTTTCCTTCTAACTGATTTAGTGTGTCTGATTTTATGTTGAGGTCTTTGATCTACTTGGATGTTAGTGCAGGGTGATAAATATGGATCTATTATCATTTTTCTGCATGTAGACATCCAGTTGGACCAGCACCATTTGTTGAAGATGCTGTCTTTTTTCCATTGAATGAGTTTGGCTTCTTTGTCAAAAATCAAGTATTCATAGGTGTGTGGGTGTATTTCTGGGTCTTCTATTCAGTTCCATTGATCCACCATTCCGTTTCTATGCCAAACCATGCTGTTTTTATTACTATTGCACTGTAGTACAGCTTGAGATCAGGGATGGTGATACCTCCAGATGATCTGTTGTTGTACATGATTGTTTTGGAAATTCTGGGTTTTTTGTTTCTCCATATGAAGTTGAGAATTTTTCTTTCAAGATCTGTAAGAACTGTGTTGGTACTTTGATGGTAATTGTATTAAATCTGTAGATTGCTTTTGGCAGAATGGCCATTTTTACTAGGTTAATCCACCAATCCATGAGCACGAGAGATATTTCCATCTTCTGCTATCTTCTTCAATTTCTTTTTTCAGACATTTGAAGTTTTTTTTTTTTTTTTAAACAGGTCTTTTACTTGCTTGGTTAGAGTCACACCAAGGTACTTTATGTTTTGAGTGGCTATTGTGAAGGGTGTTGTTTCCCTAATTTCTTTCTCAGCCCTTTTGTCTTTGGTATACAGGAGGGCTTCTGCTTTTTTTTTTTTTTGAGTTAATTTTGTATCCAGCTACTTTACTGAAGGTGTTTATCAGCTGCAGGAGTTCTCTGGTTGAATTTTTGGGGTCACTCATGTATACTATCATATCATCTGCAAATAGTGAAACTTTGACTTCTTCCTTTCTGATTTGTATTCCCTTGATCTCCCTTAGTTGTCTTATTGCTCTAGCTAGGACTTCAAGTATTATGTTGAAGAGATATGGAGAGAGTGGACAGCCTTGCCTTGTCCCTCATTTCAGTGGGATTGATTTAAGTTTCTCTCCATTGAGTTTGATGTTGGCTATAGGCTTGCTGTATATTGCCTTTACTATGTTTAGGTATGTGCCTTGTATCCCTGATCTCTCCAAGACTTTAACTATGAATGGAATATGGATTTTGTCAAATGCTTTTTCCGCATCTAAGGAGATGATCATGTGGTTTTTCTCTTTAAGTTTGTTAATATGGTGGATTATATTGATGGGTTTCCAAATATTGAACCATCCTTGCATGCCTGGGATGAAGCCTACTTGGTCATGGTGGGTGATATCTTTGCTGTGTTCTTGGTTGGTTTGCAAGTATTTTATTGAGTATTTTTGCATCAATGTTCATAAGAGAGATAGGTTTGAAGTTCTCTTTTTTTTTGTTGGGTCTTTGTGTAGTTTAGGTAACAAGGTGACTATGGCTTCAAAGAATGAATTTGGTAAAGTTCCTTCTGTTTCTAAATTGTGGAATAATTTGAAGAAAATTGGAGTTAGCTCTTCTCTGATGGTCTGGTAGAATTCTGTGCTGAAACCATCTGGCCCAGGGCTTTTTTTTGGAAGGGAAACTTTTGATGACTGCTTTTATTTCCATGGGGGAAGATAGGACTATCCCATCTTTCTACCTGATCTTGATTTAATTTTGGTAAGTAGAATCTATCAAGAAAATTGTCCATTTCATTTAGAGTTTCAAATTTTGTGGCCTACAGGCTTTTGTAGTGAGACCCAATGATTGTTTCTATTTCCTCATTGTTAAGTCCCACTTTTTGTTTCTGATTTTGCTGATTTGGACAGTTTCTCTCTGTCTTTTAGTTAGATTGACTAAGGGTTTGTCGATCTTGTTGATTTTCTCAAAGAACCAGCTTTTGGTTGCATTGGTTCTTTGAATTGTTTTATTTGTTTCTAATTGATTGCTTTCTACTCTAAGCTTGAATATTTCCAGCTGTCTACTCCTCTTAGGTGTTTCTGCTTCTTTTTTTTCCTCGGGCTTTCAGGTGAGCTCTTAAGTTGCTTATATGTGATGTTTCAAATTTCTTCTTGAAGGCATTTAGTGCTATGAACTTTCCTTTTGGCATAGCTTTCATTGTGTCCCATAAGTTTGGGTATGTTGTGCCTTCATTTTCTTTGAATTCTAGGAAGTCTTTAATTTCTTTCTTTATTTCTTCCCTAATCTAGTTGTCATTGAATAGCGAGTTATTCAATTTCCATGTGTGTGTAGGCTTTTTGCTATTTCTGTTGTTGTTGAGGTCCAGCTTTAGACCATGGTGGTCAGATAGGATACAAGGGATTAATTCAACCTTCTTGTATCTTCTGAGGCTTGCTTTATGACCAACTATGTGGTCTTTTTTGGAGAAGGTTTCATGAGGTGCTGAAAAGAAGGTATACTCTTGAATTTGAGTGAAAAGTTCTGTAGACATTTATTAGGTCCATTTGATTTAGGACCTCTGTAAGTGCCCTTATTTCCATTTTTAGTTTCTGTCTAGATGATATGCCCCTTGCTGAGAGTGGAGTGTTGAAGTCTCCCACTATTAAGGTGTTGGGATGCATGTATGATTTCACCTTTAATAATCTTTCATTTACAAATGTAGGTGGTCTTGTATTCGGAGTATAGATGTTCAGAATTGTGATGTCCTCCTGGTTGAATTTTCTTTTGAGGAAAATGAAGTGCTCCTCCTCAGCTTTTTTGATTAATTTTTGTTGAAAGTCTACTTTATTAGGTTTTAGGATAGCTACCCCAGCTTTTTTTCTGGGTCCATTTGCTTGAAAAAATATTTTTCTAGCCCTTTACTCTGAGATAGTGTTTATTTTTGTTGCAGAGGTATGTTTCTTGGATGCAGCAGAATCTTGGATTCTTTTTCCACAACCATTCTGTTAGTCTGTATCTTTTTATTGGAGAGTAGAGTCTATTGATGTTGATAGATAATGGTTACCAATGAACGTTAGTTCCTTTTATTGTGGAGCTGGTGGTCTTACTAATTTCATTGCTTGTTTTCTTTTAATTTTTATAGGGACATTTTCTGTATCCTATGTTTTCTTGGGTATAGTGTTTTTGTTGGATTGAAGTTTTCCTTCTAGTATCTTCTGTAGGGCTGGTTTGCTGTGCAGATTTTGCTTAAATTTAGTTTTGTCATGGAAAATGTTGTTTTCTCCATTTATGTTGACTGAAAGCTTTGCAGGGTATAGTAGTCTGGGTTGGTGTCTGTGGTCCCTTAAAGTCTGCATGACTTCTGCCCAGGCCCTTCTGGCTTTCATAGTGTCTGATGAGAATCTGGTGTGATTCTGATAGGTCTACCTTTATACGTTACTTGGCCGTTTTCCCTTGCTTCTTTTAATATTTTTTCTTTGTTCTGTAGATTTAGTGTTTTGACTATAATGTGACAGCAGAATTTCTTTTCTGGTCTAGTCTGTTTGATGTTCTGTAGGCATCTTGAATATTTATGGTCATCTCTTTCTTTAAGTTGGGAAATTTTTCTTCTATGATTTTCTTGAAGATATTTTCTGGAACTTGTAGCCTGGAATCTTCTTTTTAATTAATTCCTATTATTCTTAGATTTCACCTTTTCATGGCCTTCTTGGTTTCTTGGATGTTTTGTGTTTGGGACTTTTCTGATTTTACATTTTCTTTGAGAATAATTTCAATTTCTACGAGTGTGTCTTCAGCAACAGAGATTCTCTCTTCCATCTCTTGTTGGTGATGCTTACCTTTGTGGTTCCTGATCTTTTCTCTAAGTTCTCCAACTCCAGAGTTTTCTCTGTTTGTGTTTTATTTATTGATTCTAATTCTGTTTTCATGCCTTGTACCATTTCCTTCATCTGTTTGAATGTATTTCTGTCTATCATGGCCTATATACATATTTTTTTGTTTCCTCTCTATATGCCACTAATTGTGCCTCTACTTGTGCCTCTATTTGTTTGGCTATATTTGTCTGTGTTTCTTTGAGAGCTTTGTTCATTTCCTCTTTATTTGTTTGCCCTCACTTGTGTGTCTAATTCTTTGAGATATTTGTTCATTTCTTCTTTATCAGCCTCTATTTTGTGGCTATTTCTCGGAGAGATTTCCTTGTTTCCTCTTTATGTGCCTCTAATAACTGGATAATCATAGCTTTAAAGTCATTTTCCTTTGTTTCCAATGAATTGGAGTATCCATTGCTCTTGGGGGTTGCTGGTAAAGCCATAATGTCTTGATTTTTGTTGGATGTGTTCTTTCACAGACCTCTGGCCATTTGCTTATCTCTAACCTTCACTGTTTGTTCCTGGATTCTGCAGTTCTGACTGGTTCTGACTCTTTCTCTGGTGTCTGGAGAATTCTTCAGGAAGATGAGAAAGGTCCAGGGGTTTCAGCATGTGTGTTGGTGTTTCAGCTGTAACTGTGGGAGGAAAGTCCATGGGCACAGAAGTACAAACACGCGTGAGTGTGCGTGGTAGCGTGCCTTGAGAGACAGGGTCCAGAGAATATAGAAACCTTGTGTGTGAGAAGGGTGCCTTGCGGGCACCGAAGGGGTTGCAGATACTGAAGGTATCGCGGATGCTGGTGATGATCGCAGGTGCAGGTGATGATCGCAGGTGCAGTTGGCTCATGCAAATTTCCTGAATACCTCTGTCGTCTACAGGCTACTGGTATTCAGCTCTGTCTGAGCTCCAGGAGTTATTTGCCTGAACTCCACTGGTAGACCTGCAGAACAGGGGTCTCAATGACGGAGAATCCCTGTTTCCCACAGTGGGTGTGTGGGTGGGAGGGATCTGATGTCTGGCTGCTAGCTTAGAAGGATCTTAGCCCCTGGATCTGGGGCTCTGCAGGTACTTGAGGGTGCACTTACTCTCTAGTAGGTCAAATTAGAAAGCATAGGCGTTCCTCCTGTTCTTTACTCTCAGGTTTGGCCCTGCTAGGAAAAATGTAGGTGTACTAGCTCCGTCAGCTCAGTGGTGCTGCAGCTGCTCAACTAGGGAGTCCAGCTGCAGTCGCGAACTGGGAGGCCAGTCCAGGTGCCTGCTGGGAAATCCTGGGGCGCCACAACTGTGGTCCAAAGACCCAGGTGGCCTGGTGCCTGGTATACCTGGGTGGTTTGGTGGGTCTGCTGGACTTCGGTGGCTGTACAGCAAGCTGTCTGTGACTGAGGAATTGGGTGGCCCATACAGTTACTGACTAAGGCTCTGCAGGTTCAGTATGGCCGCTCGCGTACCCTTGACCTGGAAGGATGATATTGCGGATCTGGGACTTGGAAGCCTGGTACGGCTGGCAGCCTCGGCTGGGAAGGTAGGAGCCCTGCCTCTGCTGTCTCAGTCCCCAGGCAGTGAATTCTGTGCTGAGAGTCTCTGGCACTGTGGGTCGGCTCCACTGACCAGGAGGGAAGCCCAAAAAAGAAATGCAAAGGGTTTGAAAGAGTGCTACTCTCTATCCCCAGAGAAGTCTGCGGGTAACCTGAATCTAAATGGCCTCAGCTCATGTGATGTCCCCTCATTCAGGAAGCCTCAATGTCGATTTTCTGGCTTCAGCTGCCCCTCCACTCACCAATTTCGGAGTTTCAGTTCCTCTGCTTCTCAGATATGGTGCACCCTGATCACCGCCATCTTGGATCCCCTGCTAATTTTTTTGTGTATGACTTTGCATCCTTTTATTTTTGGAATGTATTTATAAGCTGTATAAGTTTCTTGAGCATCTATAGTATCTTTTATTAATGATATTTGACTTCTTCCTTTTTTATTTATCTCTCATTATCTCCTTGACTTGTCCTATGTCTATAACTAGACCTCAAATACTATGTCAGTGAGGTTGGGGGTGGGCATCCTTGTCTTGTTCTTAATTTTCCTGGAAATGCTTTGAGTTTTTCTTCACTTAGGGTAATGTTGAGAGTGCGTTTCCTGTATATTGCCTTTATTACAATGAGATATGTTCCCTGTATCTCTCCTTTCACCAGTACTTTAATGATGAAGGAATGTTAACTTTTGTCACAGGCCTATTATGTGTTTATTAAGATGATCATGTGACTTCTGACCTTTAGTCTCTTTATGTGGTAGATTAGATATATTGATTTATGTATGTTGAATCATTCTTGTATCTCTGTTATGAAGTCAACATAATCATAAAAGATAAAGGTTTTTATGTGTTTTTGAATTTGGTTGCTAAGAATTTTATTGAAAAAAATGTACACCAAGAAGATTGGTTGAGATATGTATGTTGTCTGGATTTGGTGTTGGAGTAATACTTGCTAAATTATTTACTAAAGTAAAAGGAATTAAAGTGCCTTTTTTCTTCTCTGTTTTGCAGAATAGTTTCAGTAGTATTGGTGTTAGCTCTTCGTTGAAAGTTTAGTAGAATTTTGCTCTAGTCCATCTGGCCCTGGGCTTTTATGTTGTATTGTAGAGATTTTTAGTTACTACTTTTATCTCACTAGGTGTTGTGAGTCTATTCAGTTATTTGCTTCATGAAAACTTAACTTTGGTAGTTCATAGATATATCTAGAAATTATTAATTTTTAATAACTTATTAAAAATTATTAATTTTTTAATTTTTTTCTAGTTTGGTGAAATATAAAATTTTAAAGTAAATTCTTATGATTCTGTGAATTTTTTTCAGTGTTATAATTTCTCCATTTTGTGTTTCTAATTTTATTAATTTGGATTCTCTTTTTCTAATAGTTCATGTGGCTAAAATTTTTCAACCTTGTCGGTCTTGTTCAACTCTGTTTCGCTCATTCTTTTTGCTTTTTGTTCCACATGAATTTCAACATAGATTTTCATTATTGCTTCCTGTCTACTTCTTTGGAATACTGATTGTTCTAGTTTTTATAAAGCCTTCACATACATCATTAAGTTATTAATTTGAGGTCTCTCAAATGTTTTGATGTAGGCAGTAGTGATGTAATTTTCTTACATGTGCGTTCAGTGCATGCTGTAGACTTTCATGCATTATACTGTTGTAGGAATCTTTTGTCTCTCTGAATTTCCTCCTCTAACTCGTTTTGCTTCTTTAGTGTGGTGATTAGCTTCAATGAATGTATGACCTTTTTGTCATTTTGTTGTTGAAATCCAATGCTATTCCATGGTGGCGATATGATTCAATATCTCCGTGTGTGCTGAGACTTTCTTTGTCCCCTAATATGTGTTCTGTTTTGGAGATAGTTTCTGGAGCTTCTGAGAAAAACAAATGCTACTGACTGTTTTTGTAGAATGTTCTTTAGACATCTTTAGGTCCATTTAATGACATTTACGATGTCATTAAGCTCTAGAGTTTTCTGTTTGTTTTTTTTCTTTATTGGTGATAGTGGGGTATTTAAATCATCCACTGTCATTGTGTTGATATCAGTCTGTGTTTTTCAATTTAGTTGTTTTGGGGGGGGTTGTGGAATTTTTGTTTTGTTTTTGTAACTGAATATTTTAGTTTTCTGTGTGCATATGTTTAGGAGGATAATACATTTCTCTTGGATTTTTCCTTTAATAAATAGGAAGTGCCCTCTCTTATCGCTTTTGATTAGTTTTGGTTTAAAGTCTATTTTATCAAGCATTAGAATAGCTATACCTGATTTTTTTCTTAGTTCCATTTAATATTTTTCTTAGTTCCATTTGATTAGACTAGCTTTTTTATCCTTTTAGTTCAAGTGATATCTGTTGTAGGTCATGGCAGCCAAAAGAGGAAGATCATATTTGCTTATTCAATTTGTTTCAATGGTCTCTTTACAGGAACATTGAGACCATTAATATTAAAACTTATTATTAAATAGCATTTGTTAATTGCTGTCATTTTGTTGCTTTTTGTGTTTTATTAATGTCTTTGGATTCAATATTCTGGAATTATTTGTTCCTTGTACCATCTTGAACGTGTTTAATATTCTCCTAAGACTCAAGTACTCCTTACAGTATCTTCTGTAGAGCTAGCTTAGTGGTCATAAATTCCTTAAATCTGTTTTTATGGTAAATGAACAGTTTTCCTATCACTTTTAATTATCACTGATAATTTTATTTGGGATAGTAGCCTGGGCTGATATCTGTGGTCTTTCACAATTTGCAGAACACTGGTCCTCCCCATTGCAGCTTTCAATGTCTCCACTGAAAAAAACAGCTGTTAATTTGATGGACCACCTTCATATTTAAGTTGACATTCTCTCCTGCAGATTTCAATATTCTTTTTTTTGTTCTGTATATTTAGTGTTTTAAGTATAAGATAATGTGGAGAGCTTCTTTTATGATCCTGTCTACTTGGTGGTTTGAATGCTTTTGGACTTTGATAAGCATCTCTTATCAAATGTTTCTCTTATTATTCATAAGTTTGGTCTTTTATAGTGCTGTAGAGTTCCTACACATTCTGTTGGAATTTTTTAGATTTGGCATTTTTTTGACCATGTCATTCAGTCCTGTCTTCAAGATTTGATATTTTATCTATCACTTCATCTACTATTGATATTTTCTCTGATTTTTTTTGTTTGAATTCATGAACTTTCCATTTCAAACTTTATTTCATTTTGTTTTTTTTCTACAAAACTTCTGTCAGTATGTGAATTCTATTTTCTTTTAATTTAAATGCACTTTATTTTTAGACAACCCACATGACATGTTTTTTTCTTACAAAAACAATGCCTCCGCTCCAAATAAATAAAAGCTCAAGATGACATCAGTCCCATTTGTCTTAAGTCCTGGTGTTGAATGGATGGTAAGCAGCAGCCAGTTACGGTGACAGGTGATAGGTCCAATTTGTTAACATTTTTCTCTAAGCCATCCTTAAAGAAATTCTATTTTCATATCTTGACTGGCTTCCTTTATTTCATTCCGCTGAGGGTTCTCAGCAGTCTTTATTGTGTTGTGTGTTTATTCATTCCTTCTTTGAATTTATTGATCATGTTTATCGTTGCTATTTTGAAACCATTATCTTGTATGCCATCTAAGTTATTTTCTCTAGAGCATTATTATGGGAATATTAATTTGGGGAAGAGAATTATTGTTTTGTTTGTTAATGTTTCTGTATTAACAATGGGATCTAGACATATTGTTGGTAATATTTCTTGGTAGGTGTGCGTGTGTGTATGTGTGTGTTCTAGAAGCTCTGTTTCTCTTACCCACCTGCTAGGTAGTAAATGACTATAGGGTGCTTAGGGTTCAGTCTTTTGGTAATTCAGTGTTGATACTCAACACTGAAGTTGTCCCAGTTCATATTGGGCTAAATAATTTCTAAGCCCAGTAGCAGACCTTATGTGGCATTTGAAGATTCTCACAGGCTAATTGTTAGGAATCTGGGGAAGGTGATCAGGACTTTCCTTTAAACAATGGATGCTGGTGGAGTTTGCAAGGTGAGTTTAGGGTTCTTATCTGAAGAGGAAGACTAAAGGGATGCTGCAGGGCAGGTATAGACCACATGGTTCTCAGGCAGGTGGAAGGAGTGGGAGAAATTGTTGGGGTGGGTCTAGTGCTTTGCCTCAGAAAGGAGAATTCCAAATTAGGTGGTGGGGAATGAGCAGAACTGGTGGATAGAGTGCTTCTGCCTAGATAATGGGACAAGTGTGTTTGGGAGGGGTGGGTGGAGTTAGCCATGGTGGGAGGAGTTGATGGCAGAAGTCTAGTCTCCCTGCCTAGAAATATGCGGGTAAGGGGACTCTGCATGGATGGGTTATTGGCAGTAATCTGGTTTTCTAGATAAAGACGGTGCTAAAAGGGAACAAAAACAAAATCAAGGGATACATGAACTAAAGCAAGTTGGAGTATTGTTAATCATTTGTTACATGCTCCCACAAGTATGTAACACAATTATAGACATTTCTGTTGAGTAAAACACATAAGACTTTGATGATTCACCAAGAAAACCAATGCCATTTATCCTATTTTTTTTAAAGCAATTACTTTAATTTATCCTAGATTTAAAATACTAAACTTGCTGTGTTGGGAGAAAAGGATAGGGATGCAAGTGGGGAAAGGAACAGCTTTAAGTAGTGGGGGAACAGAAGAAAAACTTTCAAAAACAATGCATTAGAAATTATTAATTCTTCAGTCCAATTACCTAAAATATAGCTAGACAATTGTTTAGACAGATTTGCAGCATGGGAAAAATTCTCATATTTTATGCTAGTGACACAAAGTCCAGCATACTTTCATTGACAGCCAGGTTGAGCGATTTGCCATAGGGTATCAATTTGCTCCTGCAAGGGGTCAATCCTCTGATTGAACACCATCAAGCTTCCTTTTAGTTGAGCATTAATTCCTTTTTGTACATCTAAAGCATGAGCTACATTGGCTAAAAGATTTGGACTGAAGAATTCGATACTATGATGGAGCAGCTGAGAGTGGCCATTGTTACGGCAAATTCTACCAGAGTGGACACAGGACTAGCCACAGGATTATCATCATGGATTGCTGCAACCATGAATCATCTGAAGGAATAGGCGGGCATGGGAGCATTAGCAGGCCTTCTGGTGTTGGTCTCCTTGGTTTGCCTGTGGTAAAAATGCAAGATTAGAGTCTCACAACAGAGTAATGCAGCCATGACCATTCAGGCCTTTACAGCCATTGAAGCAGGACAGTCTCCCCAAGCATGGTTGGCTACCATAAAAAGCTAAAATGTTATGCTCAGGATGCGAGGCTAAGCACTGCACTCAGGGTCAGCCGCTTTCGACCCAGAGAAGAGCATGTCTGATTGCATGCGGGTTGATGCCCCAGGTCCCGCCTCTGAGAAAAAGGTATCAGACAGGTCTGATGCTCTTTGTGTGGATGACACCTAAATGAACATTGGTACAAAGTCCCAATTTATTTCTAATATCAGAGATCAGACCTCTACTCTTGCCTGATGCGTCTAAAACAAAAAGGGGGAACTGTAGAGAGCTGTGTAATGCAGCCCCTTAAAGATGGAGCTGGTTTCCGCCTTCCACCTTCCCAATGGTGACTTCTCTCTGTCACAAACAACCCCATATTTGGCTAAGGCTGAGGATCTGGCTTGTTTCCATGTATGTGGACCTATCTGCATTGCCCACATGGCACGCTGGGGTTGGCTACCCAGAGGCTATTTAAGCTGTGGGCTGGCTTTCCCCAGGGTCAGAAGATTGTTCAAGGTTCCTGAATAAACTGCATTGAGAAGAACAAAAAAAAAAAAAAAAATCAGAAAGAAGGAGAGGAGGACCTCCCCTATCAGTGCTATCAGTGGACTTGGGGAGAGGCATGCATGCAGAAAGGGGGGAGGGTGGGACCGGGAGGGGAGGAGGGAGGGGCTTATGGGGGGATACAAAAGGAATAAAGTGTAATTAATAAAAGTTAAATAAAAAAATTAAAAAAAAAAGAAATTACTAAGTCAGGGATTCTCTTACTACTAAGAAAGAAAAATGTATGTTCCTCAGACATATACGGAGAAAAAAAAAAAGTTGAGTAAAACTGCCAAGTGTTCAAGTGGTAAGTAAACCGTTCTTATCATAGAAGAGGTGATTATTATAGTCTCTTCCATCTCAGTCAGAACAAAGAGAAATATAAAAAGCTGTTTTCAATAAAGTCAGTTTTACCCTGATGCCAATCATTGAGAATCAGTTTTTTGTGGTGCTGTGCCCCAGCATAGTCATGTTGGGGTTAAAAACAGTGACACTTAAGAAAGTTGGATTTCTTATGAGCAAACAGGAGGGAGAATTTTTTTCAGATGGTGACCTTTGTTTGCAGGTGGGTGATGTGGCCAGGCTTGAGTGGAATTTTAATACCTATGGTATTTGAGGCCCTTATGCTGGTGCTCTGTGTCAAAGATAATGAGCAGATTCCGTTTTTATTATCTTCCTGTATTGGCCATTGAACATAGAAGCTTTACCAGGCTCCCACATTTAGTCAGCAGACCTTTAGCCGATAAGCACTTTTTAGATCTTGGTCCCCTGGAAAAGCCACAGACGATGATTGGCCCTGAGAGGGACTACAGGGTGGAACGCAGACACTCTCACAGTTCCTATCCCTCAACCCATGTGCTCTGTGGCAACATTGAGCAATGCTGAGAAGATAGCTGAGAAGAAAAAGCATAAAACTTAATATTACCCAGAGTCAACAGTCTCCAAAAGAATTTCCTTTCTCTTCCTTCCGTGAGACACACCTTCTTACTACAGGGAATAATTCACTCTTCACCTGGCTTTCATTAGTGTGGTGTTTGGTTTTTATGTCAACTTGACAAAATCTGTAGTCACCTGATAGAAAGGAATGACAATGAGAAAATTTTTCCATAAGATTGGGCTAAATGGAGATATATATACACATATATATATATCCATTTCATCATGGAAGTTATAATGTGTCACAATGTGTCACACAGTATACCTGTCTATCCACATATCTTTAGTTGTAAACAAATGTTAATTGCAATGAGTCATTGGTCTGTTTTGAGGCCTCTGGCTTCTACTATACTGTCAATATTGGCTCCTCACCAGGATTCCTCTTGGATATCCTCTGGTTGCTCTGTGTTATGGATATCCTGTAGCTTTGGATCTGCAGGTCACTTCCTGCACTCCAGGAGTTCGTAGATGGAGTAGATATTGGAGTGAGCCAACCCAGAGCCCTGGATCTGGACCTGGGTGCGAACTGAGTTAGTTAGCCTGCCAGATTTCCTGCACCCACACCACCAGGGCCAGCTCTTCAGCACTGCTCCAGCTAACTCACCCAGTGCCACAGCTGTCAAGGAACAGGGCTAACCCTCCTGCTCTCATGCTTTTAGGGCCATCTCAGCAGCCCACACCTTCACCACCAGGGCCAGCTCCACTCTGCTCCCCAGGCAAGGTAGAGGGTCCACTCTCGAGTGCTGCAGCTGGCAAGGGATGGGGTCTGCTCTCTAGCTCTCATGACCTTAGGGCAGGCTCTTCCACCTGCCACAGATGGCAAGGGTTGAGTCATGGGGGCATCTCTCCCTCACCCACGTAGCAGACAAACTGCAGGGCCAGCTCTTCCGTGCTTGTATCCTCAGAGCCAGCTCTCCTGCTCCCCTGTCACCAGTGCCAGCTCTACTGTGCTGCCCAGGTGAGGGGCAGGGCCTGCTTCCCTGAGTGATGCCAGTGGGTTAAGGGGAGGGCAGCTCTGCAAAGAATTTGGACATCAACATGTTCCCAGGTGGCAGCCCAGACACCTCTGGGTATCTTCCACCTGCCCACGCTGCTTGGCGGAAGGCGGCCTATTCTGAATTTTTTTCAATAGTGAACAGAGATAGGGAAGCATAAGCCACATACACTCTTTCCGCCCCAACTTGATTTTGATGTTTCATTTCAGCAATGCTAATCCTGAGACAAATGTTTTTTTCTGAGTTACAGTGATATAATTCTTGTTCCCTTGACTCCTTCCCACTGTTCTTCTGGTAGCTTTGCTGTATTATAGTAACCAGAACTGCTGAGCATTGTCAGGGAAGCCCTGGGGGGCACATGCTGTCAAGGGGAACCAGATTATGGACCAGTAAACATCCGGTGCACCAATAAAAAAGCATGTCCCTGCTCTCAGGGAGCTTATGCCTTGTAGAGGAAAATAGACAAAAACACCAAATACGTAAATAATGGTCATGGCAATAAGCACAGGTATAGGTGGTTATTGGCTTCCTGATACCATGAACAACAAATTATATGCATTTATTATTCAAACTTACTAATGAATATGCATATGTAAGTTAAGTATTATGTAATATTGGATTAGTAATGCAAAAGATTAAGATCTGACCAAGGGTAGAAGGGTTGGTAGCTATTTGGTTCTGTACTATAATTATAAAACACTAAAAAGTTAAAAAATACAAGGGAGTGTTCCTGAGTCAGGGGATCTAGAAGAGAAACAGTGGCAATTTTCTAGCATGTTCAATGTTTTGATTCTATGTAGTTACTATAACAGTTTATTTTGTGTATGAGCTAAGACAGGGATACTTCACAGGGCATTTCTTACCATCTAAACAGTTTTTTCCTGCGGTCCCTGGAAGAAGCACTGATGTAAATAGAAATCAAGACACACTAAATGCGGTAAACACTGTGACTGACTCTTAGGGATTTTACACCCTAGAGTTAATTAATAAAAAGATATAGACTAGGTGGTGATGACACATGCCTTTGATCCCAGCAGTTATGATGCAGAGGCAGGCAGATCTCTGTGAGTTCAAGGCCAGCCTCCTCTTCTACAGAGCTAGTTGCAGGACAGTTAAGACTACACAAAGAAATCCTGTCTTGAATATATATATATATATATATATATATATATATATATATATATATAAAGGTATATAGGTAGGTAGGTAGATAGATAGATAGATAGATATGGAATTTCTGTTAGGTATATTTAGTGTAACCCAACCTTTAGGTGAAAGAATAATCATGGTTCTTCTACAACTGGGACCCCTAACTACTATAGGAAAAAGGTCATCGGCAAGTGAGGACAGGGTAAATGCTTGGCTTGGTGCTGTTCACAAACAGTCCACCACATAGCTGGACTTCAATGCATGTAAGGTGTATGAACTGACCAGTGAACATGAAGATTTATACTTGTTTAATATTGTTAGGAAAGGAGAGAGGGTGTGGCCCACAAAAATTCAGTATTGACTTTGGAATGTAGCTGTAATAACGATGGGACTCAGCCATTAGATCTGTATCAAGTACCATCTGTTCCAGGATGCTTTTTTAGCTTCATCCTCACCAAATACAGAATTCTTTATCCTTCTCATAGACCTACTGTGCATTAGCTTTTATCTTTCTTATAGAAATAGCTTATCAAGTATGATACTTATTTAACATTCTCACTCCTTGCCCCATAAAGTAATTTTTAGGAGGTGTACTCACTTGCTTTTAGGCTCATTATTCTCTGAAGCATTTCCCACCGGCAGAGACAATCACAGCTGTCTGGCAAATGTCTTGGACTGAGCTGCACCTGCTTTTGCATGTATGTTAAATTAACTCTTGGGAGTTGTCCCAGTCATTTGAAAGATACACAACTCTACGCTCTTACTATATCCTATTGCCTAACTTACTTAGCCCGTTCTTTAATTTCTTGTTTGGTGTTCAGGAAGTTTTTGTTTGTGTTGAGTTGAAGCCAAATCTGATGAGATTTCTGGCACACAGGAACTTGTTTGTAGTTTCTCTTTCTCGTTGCTGCTATTGTGTAAAGGGACTGCCTGGGGGGTGTACTGAACACCACACAGTTACCGGGCATCCAGTTAGTCTGTGGCACGCCTATCAGCTGACCCATTTATCACTCAGATAATTAGGTGAGGTGTGCGAGCTTGAAATGCATTCAGTGGGGCTCCATGTCAGACAGATAACCTGCTGTACTACTATTCATGTTTTAACTTCAAGTGAGGGACACTTCCCTTAAACACGTGGACAAAAGTTATGAAATATGAGCTGAATTTCTCCGTTCACATGTATTAGTTGTGTATGTTAAGGAAATCTAGTATATTTCCATGCAGGTGTGTAGCATGCACTGACCAAATCTATCCCCTTCTTCCCTACCCTTCCATCCCTGGAAGCCTATTAATCTTAAGTAATCACTATTCTTCTTTCAAAATGACATTCATTTCGAGATTCTACATGTGAGAAGAACTCCAAATCTTCCAACGGAAGCTCTGAGAATTGAACTCAGGTCCTCGTACTTCAGAAGTAAGCACTTCTGAACTATCAGATAGTACCAAGTGAACTATCTCCTCAGCTCATACATCACACTTTATTCTATCAGTTGGTAAGAACATAAAGTTGGGCTGTAGCTTTCAGGCATGTTCAACCTTCTGATACTGTAACATGCACTGTCATCGACAAACGTTTAGGAACATATACAGAGTTATCCTGAGATCTATGTGGACCATAAGCCACACCTTGTAAACAACAGATTAGCTACTGTGAACAGTGCCATTCAGTCTGTGAACATGTGTCTTCTCCATTCATAATCCCTATTCTCTGGATGTAAACTCAGAAGTGCATACAGTGGACCTCTTTATATTTATTTTAAAGACTTCAATAGTTTTCTCCATAATCTGTATGCTCATCCTCGGCATATAAGAGTTTTAGGGGCTGGTGATGTAGCTTAGCGGTAGAGCACTGATTTACGGTTTATTATGCACAAGGTTACAGATTCAACTTCCAGCACTGAACAAAACAATAAATAAACAAAAGGAATTCTTTTTTCTTCACATCCTTGCCAGCACTTGAAATATTTTATAATGACCACTCTAATTAAAAGAAGATATTATTTCATTGTTATTTTGGTTTATATATCTCTAGTGATATTTTTCATATATATGCATTTAATATATCTATATTCAATCATTTGAAAAGTCTCTATTAAAATCATTTGCTTGTTTTTTAATTTTTATTGTTTGGCACTTTCATATATTTATATAATGATCTTTTTAATTGTTTCCCACTCCACATCCCTCTTTCTTATATGTCCCTCTCTACTACTGGAAGCTTTCCTCTCAACATAGCCTCATACTTTTATGTCGTCTTTTCTCTCTGTGACCCACTGAGTGTAATTAGACTTTCTTGCCCAGATGTGAGTGGGGAGTTATTTACTTGAGCAAGGACAACTTATCAACGTTGATCAACTAAGAAAAATAACATGGCCTGTCTCAACAAACTTTAACTGCCAATAGTCTTCCAAGGATAGGTGGAGCCTAGTATCACCTCCTTCATCCATAATTAAATGTTGATGGGCCCAGTCATGTTCAGGTCTTCTACAGACAAGCACAGCTGCACTCGTTTCTTTAGTGCTATGGCTATATATTGTCAAGAAGTCATCTTTTTGTTGCCCAACTCCCCATCCTCTGGCTTGTACATGCTTTCGACTCCCTCTTCCCTGATCCCTGGAGGAAGGACCATGGCTGTTCCACTTATGACTGAGCATTCATTCTACCATTATTTATTCTTGCCACTGGGACCAGCTCTGAGATTCTGCTTTAGCTGCCACACACAGCAATAAGAAACATCTCCAAGGGAGGCTGGTTACACATTAATCTATGATATAAACATGAGAATAAAGAAGGGACTTTGACAATATTAGCACTTAACAAAACAGTAACAGCCCTCTACCTCTCCCCCACTCCCACAGAAAAGCATATGACTTCTTCGTGGGTTCATAACTAACTTTAAAGAATGAAGCCCTATTTCTCTCTGTAGAATGGGGCTCAAAGCAAATCAGAAAATAAATAGTTAACCTCACAAATGTTGTGCCACTATTACCTTGCCTGGTAAGTCATTATTCTAGCTGGCAGTATTTGCAGCTGAGTAAGACTGTGGATGAACTTTCTTCCCCAGCAACCTTCATAGCACCTTCATAGCGAGCACATTTACTGGCATTATTAAGGCTAGCAAATGGAAGAAAGCTCCCAACTCATTTCCAGTCTGATTTCTTCCTGTTCTGGGGCTTAGTGTGTGGTGTCTTCAAGAGTGAAATCCTATCATATTGCAACCAGGAGCAATGGCAATAACTTGTTTTGTCTTCAGGACCTCTGGGGCGTCCCTGCAAAACAGCGTGCAGGTCAGTATTCCACAGCCTGTGCTGGACTTTTCATTTAATACACATGGCTTCTGGGAGCAGAATTACCCATCCGTGAAGGGTCCCTCTGTCCAAAGTCTTTCATTTTTAGATTATATTTTTCAATAGGCCTAAGGAATAGTAGGTTTCCATATGATTTTTCATATATCTTTATTTTTAGTTTCTCTTCCCCTCACACTCCTAAGCCATTCCCTCATTACACCTACACATTCCCAGTATTCTCCTCCTACTTTCATGTTCAATATGTTCTACTGTAGCCCCTCCCTTTCTCAAATGCTCCCTTTTCTCTCTCTCTGGCCCTACTAGTGCTCAAAGGCAAACTTGCTATTCTAAAAAATTATCCTAAGAACTTCATATATGGGGAAATATGTGGCGTTTACCTTTTTGTATCTGGGGAGCTTCTCTCAGTATATTTCCTGATCTATCCATCTTCCAGCAAATTACATTCATCTTTACTGCTGAATAAAGCTTACTGTATATATGTATCTCGTTTTATTATCCACCGATGGAAATGTAGGCTGATTCCATTTCCTTTGTATTGTTACTAGAGACACAATGAACGTGGAAATATACTTTTAACATTTTAAGCAAAGTCTACACTGATTTGCAGTGTCTACATCAACTTACATTCACAACAGCAGTGAACAAGTTTTCCATTTTCCACAACTGTACTATCATTCGTAGTTATTTTTTTTTCTTGATC
The DNA here is from genome assembly GCF_030254825.1 of Meriones unguiculatus. Classification (NCBI taxonomy): domain Eukaryota; kingdom Metazoa; phylum Chordata; class Mammalia; order Rodentia; family Muridae; genus Meriones; species Meriones unguiculatus. The sequence continues at coordinate 4,876,021 of NC_083368.1, read as the reverse complement.
ATAGCCATTCTGACTTTAGTTAGATTAAATCTTAAAATAGTTTTAATTTGCATAACCTGAATCACTAAGGGCATTGTATACTTTTAAAGCATTTATTAAGCAGCTGTGTTTCATCTTTTGAAAACTGTGTTCAGTTCCAAAGACCAGTTTAAACTATTTATTTTCTTGACTTAGTTTTTCAAGCTTTTTCTGTTTTCTAGACACAAATCATCTACTAGATGTCAGGTTAATATTGCAATTTTCTCCATTATATTGGCGTTTTCTTCACAAAATTATGATATTTTTTTACAGCATAGAGGCTTATTACTTTTATAAGATTCTACTCAGTGGTCATTGGCAACTAGCATCTTGTTCAGAAAGTCTCCATCTATACCCTTATTATTTTATTTTACCCATACAGTTTCACATTCTCTGTCTTTCTTTCTCAAAACAAAAACATGAAAGTCAAAGCAAATAAACAAAACACCCAGTTTTTCACACCCAGCGTCACTTCACCCGGAGAACTGAGCTTTCCTTTTCTAGCAAGAAGCACCAAGACCTGAATGGAATGTCTTCATCGAACCCCTTTATCTTCATGGCTCAGAGCGCTATGCAGTAGAAGACACAGAAAGAATGTAAAATCCAGAGGTGATGGATGATTCTGACAAAAAATACACCTTCCAAATACAGTAGGACAGAGGTACATATGAACTCACAGAGACTGTGGCAGAATGCACAAGACATGCACAAGTTCAAACAGACAAAAGCCCAGCACTGAGAAGCGGAAATTGGCACAAATTACTACCTGAAACCAAGAAACTATTTACAATTGAGGCCAAATATACACTTTATACTATACAAGTATATAGCTCATGCATTTACAAAAAGATAAATAAACTAATTTTTAAACTAATTTGCAAGAGAACTGCAGATTAAAGATTTTTCAGTACCCTTTAAGTCATATATGATACTAAGCTTTGTTTGATAACATCTAGTGAACTCGACACCCTGTCCTTAAAATATTCCCTAATGAAAACACTTTCACCACATCTTCCAATGCCCCAGATCCTGAAGTAAGTGCTATGATTGAAAATTAATCTAATTCTCTCAGAATAACTGTGGCACAATTTATTCTGATGTAGGAAAGAAACATGATGTAGATGGGCCTTGCAAGATAAATAAGAATTCAAAAGTGACATCCTCAAGGGGGGGGGGGAGGGAGGATGTCCTTGTATATCAGCTTTTATTAATTTTAAAAATTAAATTTTAGGCAATATTTGCATGGAATTTATGTGGACAATGCTGAGCTCTTTAGATGATCATGCAGGCAGATTCAGGCCTGTCAACATTCTTATTCTAAAGCTATTGAAGAAGCAAATGATGACATTCTAGAGAAGGCACAACTGAACTATCCCATTGCTTTTAACTGTGGACCCCTTATTATTAATGCCTTAAAGCAGAGAACACTTTGGTTAAGGAGAAACTATAAAGTGTTCTCTGCTTTAAGCCATTAATAAAAAGGGGTCCATAGTTTCAGTTTCCCATGCTCAACCATAGTCTGAAAATATCAAGCAGAAAATTCCCCAAATAAATGCTTTTTAAAGTTTATAATTGTGTACTATTCCACACAGCATGAAATTTCATGCCGTTCGGTGTGAGCCTACTGAACCCTACTCAAGATGTGAATCATTCCTTTATTTAATGTTTTGACAGTATATAAAATGCAGGCTTGTTAATCACTTAGTAGTTGTTTCAGTAATTAGGTCAGCAATCAAGCTAACATAACTGGTGTGATAGCAGTCTATCTTTTGCTTAATATTGTTCCCATAGGTCATTAATGCAATGCTGGCATTCTAAGTATATGAAGAAAAAGTTGGGGCTGAGAACATAACTCAGTCCCAAGTTAAGTACTTGCCGTGCAAACATAAGGATCAGCACTGGGTACCCAGTGTCCATGTCCGTGTGAGAGCCAGGCATGATGGTACATATCTGTAACTCCAGCATTGGGATGAGGTGTAAGCAAAGACAGTAGTATGCCAGGGGCCTTGCTAGACTGCAAATATTGCCAAATCCCTTAGCTCCTGATTCAGTGAGAACTTCCATCTCGAAACCTGTGGTGGTGAACAACTGAGGAAGATACCTAATGTCAACCTCTGATCACTACACTACATACACAAAGTTGTACACACAGAACAGGACCCTGGATTTCATCACCAACACCACAGGAACAAAAAAATGACAAAGAAGAGGAGTTATAACGTGTTTCCTTTAAGGACTTCTCTATTAGAAAAGAGAAAATCATAGGTTAAGGTTGCTAAGATGTTTTGGTAAGAATGAGTCTCCTATCTATAACATCATGGAGAAAGAAAAAGAAAGTTGTGATAGCATTGTTACAATACCCATCTCTATATTTATTTATAATATATATTTACTATACTCTAACAGCATTTACATATTGTTACAATTTTTTTGAAATCACATATGGTAAAGACTTTGTTAACATAAAGACTAAACTTGTTGTTGGAGGACATGAACTGTAGATAATGTTTCAACTGATAACAAACGGCCATTCTTTATGAACGCATGGGCAACGGGCTCCCTTCAAGCAACAGTCTAAATGTGCCCTTGAGAAATCATAAAGTCATTTACTACAAGTGAGGGATAGTTATATAAATTCAGGAATAAATTTTAAAATATGCTCTAGAGGCTCTGCCTGCCAATGAATAAACTTCTGTGCCATTTCTGGTAGAGTTGTGGAAGTTGGTCAGGAGAAAGGAAACCATACAAAGTACATATGCAGTTGTGATGAAGCTGTGATCTTCTGGAATCAGATGCCCAATAGAACATGTTCTAAAAGGGCAAAGGAGGTGCCTGGCCATAGACTATGAAAGGATGGAATAGCTCCGGCACTGTGTGGCAGAGCTGCAAAGCATATGGTAAAGCCAGGTGTTTAGTGCAGACTGAAGAACCTATACTCTCTCAAAAACAAGAACAAAAAGTATCTCTCCAGCTCTGGCAACATGATCTAACAATATGGATGACAACTGTGTTGCTTACCAAGTGATTTGCCACTGCTTTATTCTTGAAGTAAAACCAATTTTGAAGAGGAAGAGTCGGCACGGAAAGCCTTATTTGTAATGGAATACATAGGGAACTGAATTAAAGGATCATAGCATTAAGAAAGTTGAGAACCTGCTTTAGAACATCCTGTATCTTAATGAACTTTCCTACAAAGTGGAATGTTTTCTCTCAGAGAAAGTTGCTACACAGCATTTGGCCATACACTCTTAACAAGCCAATTAAAGAATAACAGTTAGAGGCAATATTCAGTTTGGCCGCATTGAAGAGAATAAAATGGTCCAGTGACTTCCTCGCATAGATATTTTAGATCCTTGTTTGAGATATTGGCTCATTAATTTCTGTTTTGTGGTTTTCTTTTCTAAAAATTTATTTTCAATTTGTTTGTGTCTATGTGGGTTATGCAATGTGGGGGGGTGCCTGTGTAGGCTCAAAGAGAGTATAAGATCTCCTGGAGTTGAAGTTTCAGGGCAGTGTGAGCCAAATGTGGCTATTGGGAATGAAACTTGGTTCTTCTGGAAAGGCAACAAGTGTTCTCGAGACTTAGGTTTAGAGAGAGGAGGTGCGCATAACTAAACGATCCTGGTCAAGCTTGGACCCCACCCATCACTGACGATCGTTGTTTCAGCTCTAGTTTCTTCAGCGAAGTGCTTTGACAGGGACCAGCACTGCGACATCTCTTCCTGGGAGTCAAGCACCAGATTTTAGCATTTTCCCTCTCGGCTAGGGATTCCTGGGAATTTGTATTTCTTCTTTAAAAATGTATTACATTTATTTATTTGTGAGGGTGAGCACGCATGTGACACAGTGCATGTTTGGAGGTCATAGGACAGCTTACAGGAGGTCATTCTCTTTTTCTATTAGACTACCATGGTCTGTCTGGACAGCAAATTTACCTGCTGATCCATTTTCTTGGGATCCACTCTTTCAGAAGTCTGGTTGCCTGAAAGGAGCACAATGTGTCCTTCGTATATTGTCATTTGTTCTAGTACAAGTTATAGTCTTGATTCTTGGTTCTACCATTTGAGGAATCCTTCACAATCTGATAAAGTCAGTTTGTCTTCCCCAATAGCTTTCCCAACAATGTTATCATTCATCAGTCAGTTTCACAGAGATTTTCTCCCACACTCCCAATATAAAGCAGACATATCCACATATCTTTTTAAAACAAACTAATTTCTGTCTTTGGCTCATGCTAAAATGGTGGAGGGACAATCTGTAAGCCCTGCATTTAGTCACCTGATGAAGATCTTATGTGTGCTAGTAATAAAAGCTCTTCTCCAGACTCTAACAAATGGATACATAGTCACGCTTAGCTTCTTTAGAGCTAGTTTTGCTCTCAGTGACTCACTGTTGCCATATGAAATGTCTGAGACTTTAGAATCAGGTCTTTCTTTTGTAATAATTCTCTTTATTTATTTATATTTGCACTTGACTACAGTGGCAAGAAGAAATCAGGTGACACATTTAAAACATTATTTGGAAATGTTATGCTAAATGTCTAAGCTCATTTCTTATGAGTAACGATTCCCATATGCCTGCAAATTAAAATTTCACAGAGCTTACTGCTACCAGAGGGTGAAACTACCTTCCTACGTCTCTGACAACACTCTCCTCATTTCCACCCAGGCCAGGAATCCATAAAATTTAGGTTTCCACTCACAGCTTTCTCTACAGCATCTCCTCTTCATGCCAGCTCCAAAGCTGTTCCCATTGTCTGAAACACTTGTTAAAGAACCATCCCACTTTCACATAACAAGTTCTATTGATTTTCTATTGTTTTGTAAGAAACTACTACAAACACAATGACTCCCTGTTTTGTGTCTTTTCCTGGGGACACATAAACAAACATCTATTTACTCTAGATAATTTACCATCAACATACCAAAGAGATGGTTCCACCCTAGTGCAGCTTAATGAGGCATTGAGTTCATTACAGCAGTACAGGGGAGGGGAGGGAGCATGAGTGAGTCAAAGGCAGCTCACTGAAAAGCCCATCCCAGTATGAGCAGAAATTCCTGTGCACAGGAGCACCATGCGCAGCTCTCAGATGGCTTGACAAATCAGAGTCTCATTTTCCGTGCAGTTTTTAATAACTTAGGAGAGGGGCTTGTGTATTGCAGGTAGCCAGTTGTCTGCCCAAGAAGTTAAGTGTTAGTCAATGGGAGATATAAACTTTAGCTTCTGTAATGGAAAACATACTCCTCTTGTGTGCAGGAGCAATTAAAATTAGAATCTTGTGGTGAAAGGACTGTCCTGGATTATCTGAGATTGTCTGTATTCTTATTTAAAGGATGCTAACTAAGAAAAGACACACAGGATGGGTCAAAGGAGGCCACATAAAGACAGGGCTGGAGAAAAGGTATTGGCCTTTAGTGAAGACCCTTGTGATGCACATTGAAGGATGCTGGGCCTTTAGTGAAGACCCTTGTGATGCACATTGAAGGATGCCTAAGGAAAGCCACTTAGGCTTTCCTAAATGGGGAAAGCCTAGGTCTCAGTTCTTCCAGAAGCTCCTTACAGGCCTGCTCCACCTGGTGCCTTGGGTTTTTTGGACCCTAGTAATACTAGCTTTTTTTCATCAGACCTCTAAAGCTGAACAGTGATAAGTTTCTATTGTTTTAGGTCACCCAGTGTCTGGAAATTCTTTCCTTCAACTCCAGAACACTAATAAAAACAATGTTAAATGAGTCTAGTGGCTAGCCAGATGGCTCAGTGGTCAAGAGAAGTGGATGTTCTTCAGAGGATTCGAGTTCTATTCCCAGCACTCACATGGTGGCTCACAACCATTTATAACTCCAGTTTCAGGGGACATGACTCTCTTCTGGGCATCACAGGCTCCCGACATACACATGGTTCAAAAACATACATGCATGCAAGTGCCCACAAGCATAACAATATTTAATGCATTGTAAATAATACCTAAGTGTTACGTTTTAAATTTATTTAAGAGTTACTCAGTGAGTCTTAGTGCTTTCATATTGTTGCTGGCTGTTCATGCTTCTGCTTGTGAGTTTTCCAATTTGTGTCTCTTGGTATTTTTCTTTTGGATGTATTCTCTTTCTTAAGTTAGAAAGTACTCCTTACCTAGTCTAACAGTGTACCAATCCTATGCCGATTATACACGTTACTAAATAAGATACTTATCTTCCGATTGTAGCTTGTATTTTATTTTGTTCATGTGTATTTTGAATTCAGACTTGCTTTCAGTGTATTTTATCATGGAAATTTTAAACATTAAAATGGGAGAGAGACACTAGTACAATAGAATTTCCCTTTTCCCATTATTCAACTTCAATAATGACTGGCATTTTTCCAAGAAGTAATATTTTTTCCTTTAATTGTAATTTTAAAGAGGTATTTTGGTGTGTGTGTGTGTGTGTGTGTGTGTGTGTGTGTGTGTGTACATATAAATGTATGGAGGTGTATGTAAGCATTCACTCACATTCAGAGGCCAAAGGTTGATGTTGGGTATCTACCTCTATCTTTCTCTGCCTTGTTCCCCTGAAATATCATCTCTCACTGCACCTGAAGTTTCCCAGTTTTGCTCTCCTGGTTGGCCTCCAAGCTCCCAGAATCTGCCTGTCTCTTTCTGCCTCAACTCAGATGACAGGTACATATGTCTGGGCCCAGCTGTATTTTCACATGAGTTCTAAGGGATACAAACTCAGCTCTTCAAGTTTGCACAGAAGGTTCTCTTACCCAACGGACCCATCCCCCACTCCCAATTTTTTATTCTTTGACAATTTCATAAGTGTATATGATGTATATAGTCATTTTGTTATCTACTTCCTCTCATCTGCCTCAACCTCCCACTTTTGCTGAACCCATTCTTCTCCTGAAAAAGTTCCCCTCCAAGTTTCATGCCTTTTGTTTTGTGAACCATTAAGTTTAATTAAGATTGTTTTCATGACTATGGGTGTGAGGTTATTTACTGGATTGTAGACAATGTACTAGTCCCTACATCACTGAAGAAAATTACTCCCTCTCCTTTAGCAACCATTAACTCTCAGTACTTCCTAAGGGGATGCTTGTGCTCCAGGATCCTCTCCCCCAACCATGCTGGAATATTGACTTGTTACTATCTTATGCAGATCTTTTGTTGGTAACAACAGCTACTGTGAGCTCTGAATATTACAGCCATGTCATGTCAAGAAGACAGTGTTTTTCAGCACTTCTGTCTTCCTCCCCCTTGTTCTTTCTTTCTTACAATGTTCCCTAAGGCTTTGCTAGGGGTGATATAGATGTCCTAATTAGGAATTAGCCCTCAACAGTCATTTGTCCTCAATACTTTGGTCAGTTACAAGTCTTCATTAACCATCACCCACTGTAAACAGAAGCATCTTTGATGAAGGTTGAAAACAGCCTTGATTTTTATGGTATAAACATAAATAGCAAGAACAATTTGACTCACATTAATTTAGCAATACAATAGTAGGTGCCTCCCTCGGGCCAATGATACCACCCCTACCAGCTTTTGTCCAGATCTACAATAGCACACATGAATTCCCTCCTGTGAAATGGGCCTCAAATAAAATTTTAAAAAGCAGTTGGTTACTCTTATAACACTCATGGTGCTATTGTGACAGCAGACATATCTTGTCTGGCAGGCAGGCATTGTAGCTTACAGAGTTCAGAGAGGGCAAAATAGTCTGAGGAGTGGAATTTGGGAACAAATTTTTCTCTGGTAATGACCAGATGGTGATACTTGGCTATGATAAATTCCAAGAGAAAGCTAATTATCAGAGAAAGGCAAAGCAAATATTCCTCTGTGTGCATGGCTATCATCAAACAGATAAAGAAGTCATCAGCTGCAAATGTAGAGACAGAGTAACATGCAAATTCAATTGGTAAAAATATGAAACAGTGTAGCTAATATTTAAATACATTTTGGAAATACCTCAAAAGGTTAAAATTAAAACTACCAGATCACACAGGAGTCCACTTTCTGGCCTTTTATCCAAAAGGACTGAAGTCCAGATCTTAATTTGATATTTGCATGTGATCTGATAGACTAAGATCAGAAGGAAGGAGAGGAGGACCTCCCCTATCAGTGGACTTGGGGAGGAGCATGCATGCAGAAAGGGGAGGAAAGGAGGGATCAGGAGGGGAGGAGGGAGGGGCTTATGGGGGGATACAAAATGAATAAAGTGTAATTAATAATAATTTTAAAAATGTTTAAAAAAAACATTCTGTGCAAGCAGGAGGCTCATATGACCTTCCCTGAAGGTCTTTGATAGAGTGATTTTGTCATAGGCTGTCTAAGGCAAGGGTCCTAATGTCTTTCTGTCCAGTTGTTTATAGTCAGTAGTTGCTAAAATCATCATGAGACTATTCATCAGCCTTACCACAAGACATATTTTCTTTCAGGAGCCAGAACAAGAATGAAGAAAGAGGTTTCCCTCTGGACAACACTTTCAGCTACATTTCTGTTACAATTCTTTGGGAGCAGACTCCAGATACCACACCTACACACACATACCATACACACCAGATTCTATAGTGTTTGGTCACATCTGCCATGACACAGTTACTCCAATTAAAATAATTTTGGATAGACCTCTTAGCACTATACCATTTGGAGAAATCTAGAATCTGAAGAAGTCTGAAAATGTATGTTTTATCTTGAGTTTGGTCTGTTAGCCTTTTTTTTCTAAACTTGGTAAATTATTTTCATGGTCAGTACTGTGGTCATTCTTTGTCTCACTCAAGATGAATTTTCTGTTCTTCCATTTTTATCATTTTATAAGTTTAAGGAATGATTGTAGTTAGAAACACATTTATTTGGCCAAACTGGAAATTTGAAGTTGTATTTTGGAATAATCAAGTTAAGAAAAGCACTACTATTCAAGTCAAGATTTGATTTCTCTGGATGCAGAGCACCTCTGCAATTGCTATTTAGAGACTATTTAAATCCAGATGTGACACTGTCCCCTGTTGTCACTTAAGAATTTGCAATATCAAGCAGATGTGCTGAATCACAGAAAACTCAGCTGCGAAACTACGGTAAAAATAATGGACGGTGGGTTATAAGTACAAGAAAATACTGGCAGTCTACTGCAAGCAGCATTGTTGCGGGATGGGGAAGGTAGCAACAGACAGAACTGAAAAGATCTCCGCTCATGTAGGTCTCTTCATCTAATGGGGAAACCAAACACAGAGACATGTTGTAATTTGTTATGATTAGTGTGAAGGAGGACACACATGCCATAGACCATGTGTGGAGGTCAGAGGTCAGCTCTCTGAAGTCACTTCTCATACTCTGCCTTCATGTGACTCTAGAGACTGAGATCTTGTTGTCAGGCTCGCACAGCCAGCTGAGACATAGTGCTGCTTTCAAGCACATACACTATAAAAATAAAACACGTAGGATGTGGAGAAGAAGAAAACAGGAAGTACAGAAGTGGGGCTAGTGAGAGGAGGGATTGCCACTTATTTATTTAAAGAAGTACTTCATTGATGGGACACACTTGTACAGACATGTGAACAAGGGCCAGGAATGAGCCACAAAGCTCTTGGAGATAGCACATTCCAGGCCAAAGAAGCATACAAAGGCTTTGAGATGAAGGCGGGCTTGGGCTGTTTGGTCAGCAGTGGTGAGCAGGCAGTGTGTATTGATTTCAGTGAGTCGGGGGGAGTAAAAGGACAACAGGGCTCTCAGGGCAACAAGGACGATGTCTTGTCTATCCTGCGGGTCACTGCCAGGACTTTGACTGGGTGAAACCATTAGGCAGCACTGGGTACAACAGTGCAATGGACTGACTCATGTGTTGAAGATAACACTGACTGCCAAGCTATAGGGGAAGAAAAGCAGAAGTAGGGAGGCCCCGAGGGAATGCATTACAGGCTGGGACAAGCCTTGTGGAGAGTGGCTGCCTGCAGAGGGCTTGTGTTCATGAAATGAGTGACTATAGCAGAGGAGAGCCCACAGCCGAAGGGAAGGAAGTGGCAAAAGAATGGGAGAAAACAACACCAAAGTTTTTTTTAAAAAATTGCTTATGGATCTTGAATTTACCTAGAGGGTGTCTGACGTGCCGGCAGACAGGAAGACAAACAGGCACGATCTGCATAGTTATGAATTTTGTGTATAAGTGATGTGTCAGTCATGTAATAAAGTTCATTCAGAGTCTTATATATGTTTACAAACCATAAAGTAATTTATTATATCAGCAACCATCTGTCTAGAAGTGTCTGGATGAGCATATCCTTATTCCAAATAAGCCTCTCATGGTTTTGTCCTTGTTAGCTAGTGTTGCTATTACGCATTCCATCTTCGGGTGTCTTGAGATTGACTTCAGAGCATGTATTACCCAGATACCATATTCGTCTGTGTCATTGACTAGAAAATCTTAGTACTTCATTATTTTATTTGGTTACGGAAAAATCAATGGCAGTCATTTTAAACACAGTAGATCAGTAAGTTGGGGAGTGGTCATTAAATATTAACTTTTAGGTTAAATGGATTATACTATAAAATAACCACACCAGCTTTCTTTTCTGACTCATAAGACAATTCACAAAGCCATTATTGAAAAAATTCTCCGAGCAGAAGCAAAATACTAGAATGATCCCTGTGGTGATTAGTATTTAAAAAAAAAAGCTCACTTATTAATGTGTTATGGCAAGATTAGCTGCAATGTTAGTTTAGTTCAAAGAGCCACATCAGCACTCAAACTGATACAACTCATCGATTTCCTAAGCCATTCCTCATCTCTTGTTCCTGCTCAAAATCATTGCATGTATCTCCATTTTCACTTAAAGTCACACACTAAACCCAATTAGATTAGATTCAATGAGAATTTGGGTTTGGTTTTTTTTCTTATTTAATGCAAAACTAGTCACTTCGAAGCATATGACTGGATGCTGAGAATCCTTTGGTGGAGGGAAAACAGTGTCCTTAACCCTAGGAGAGCTTACCATGTACAACAAATGAAGTCAGTGAAAAAAATAGAGCAAAAACAGCAAGAAAGGGGCTTTACACCTTTTAATCATGGGAATTTCTTCTATGTGTGTTATCATATTTACTTATCACAATAGCACTGTGAAAAGAGGTCACTATATTAGTCACTCTTTGATACTCAAATATCTGACAAAGGGCAGCTGAAAGAGGAAGGATTAGTATAACTCAGTTCATGGTGGAGAAGACACTGTGTCTATCTGACTCTGTGGTGGAAGCTTGTAGCATAACTATTACACTTCCAAGGATAAGAAGTGGAGATGGAACAAGAAGCAGGGCCAGGCAAAGCCTCAATACCTGAGTCCCAGCAACCTACCTCTAATTGAGATTCATCTCTCCAACATCCAAAACCATGTTACCAGGTAGGGATCAAGTGTTTAAACACATGAGCCTATGTAACATTTTACACTCAAACTTTAACTCTCTTCTGATAATGCAACACATTCAACCTGATTCCAAAAGTTCCCATAGTCTTATAAGCATTGTTCAAATGTCATATGGAAGAAAAGAAAGGGATTTGAGGCAGAGTTTACTGAGGTATAAGAACAGATGATTACTGTAAAACCTGTCACTTTAGCTGCTCAGTTTCCAAGGGTATACATTATTCATCCATGGTTGCGCTTCTGGGAGAGGGATGGAATAATGTAGAATGGAAACAGAAATTAAGGACATAAAAATACAATGAAAAAAGCATTAGTACAAGAATTAAAAGCAGAAAAATACAGAAAGTTTGTGAAAATGATAAAGGGATCTTATTTATTCATTCATTGACTAAGCTGTACGCAATACTCTTTTCTGGGCCCTATCAAGGTGGTCATGAACAAGACTGACCAAGTTCTTTGGTATTACGATTTCCTAAATTTGGGGATTTAGGATTTAATAAACAATTAAACTAATGTACTTGAACTTATTTTTTTATAAGCAATATGTGTAAATATGGAATATATAGGAAATAGTAAGAAGCAAGTGGGATGGAAGCAGTGCTGATTGACAAGCAGTATGTCCTGAGCAAGAAACTGTGCCCAGTGAAATTGAAGGAAGCCTGGAGGTGATGGGGCAGCAAGCAGGGAAGGGCTGTAGAGGTCATGTGCTAAGCACATAAAAAAAATGCTGTTTTGTTTTTTTACTATCATGTAAGGCCATGTACTGAATAGTTTTATGTCAGTTTGACACCAGCTAAAGTAATCTGAGAGGAGGGAACTCAAGAAACTACCTCCTTATAGGCAGGCTGTAGGAAAGCTTGTAGGACATTTCTCAACTAGTGATTGATAGGGAAGGGCCCATCCTATTTCCTATTGTCTGTGACATAATCCCTTGGCTAGTGGTCCTGGGAACTATGAGAAGGCAGGCTAACCAATCCATGAGAAGCAAGCCAGTAAGCCGCACCCCTCCATGGCTGCAGCATCAACTCTTGCCTCCAAGTTCCTGCTCTGTTTGAATTCCTGTCCTGACTTTCTTCAGTGGTAAGAGTGTTATCAAAGTATAAGCCAAATAAACTCTTTCCTCCCCCACTTGGTTTTGGTCACGGCGTTTCATCACAGCAAGGATTGTAAGACAGGCCAGCAGAGTCACAATAAACAAGATTTCCTTCTTTCTTGATTGTGTCTTTAAATGATGTTTCCGTAACATTGTGAGAACCTGGCTTCTGCAGTGGCTGTTACACAGAAGTCACTGGACTGTGCCGTGAGTTTAGTCAAAAGTCCCCTTTAGCCAGGCCATTTGTTTAAATAAGTACAGTCAGGGCCTGGGTGATAGACTGATTTTCAGTTTATCTCTCCATCCTCAAGTGCCCAGTAGTGGAATACCATAATAACAGGACTGTTAATATTTGCTAAATGACTTTTTATGTCCACATGTAGTTTAACACCTAAAAGCATAGGGCATGCCATTTAAAACCTTTTCAGAGAAGTGACTTTTAATGAAAGAATTTAATTCTTCTCCTTGCTCTGGGAGCATGGGTCTTGCTTTGAAAAGTTTTATAAAAAAGAAAAAACTTGGGTACAATGCACATACCATAAAATTCGTCCTTTTAAAAGCAAATGGTTCATTGGTTATAAATATATTCTGAAAGTTGTGTAACCATCATGATTACCTAATTCCAGAAGATTTTTATCACTCTTGAAAGAACTCTTATTCAGACCAAACCTATTAGCACTCACCCTGTGTTCCCTCTGTCTTCTGGCCTCAAGCAACCAGTGATCTGGTTCCTGTCACTATGCAATTGCCTGTCTTGACATTACAAATAAGTAGCCATGTGTTCCTTTGTCCTTGACGTCTTCATTTAATGAATTCAATCAGTTCATTAAAATTGAATAATATACATTGTGTGATCCTATTGTATTTTATATGTCCATTTACAAGTAGCTGGACATTTGAATTGTTGCCACTTTTAGGCTTTTGTGAATAATGCTATAATGAGTATTGTGTGTGACTTTGTATGTGGGCAAAAGTTAACAGTTTTCTTAAATAAATACATATCGGGGCAATTGTATTTTAAAGCTATAACTTTCTCTAAAAACAAGAGTGGGAAGCACTGCAGTGCAGTGCAGTTCTGAACAGCTTGCCTTTTTCATGCAGGCAATATTGCTTCCTTCTGGAGGAATCTTGACAATGTGAACAAAATAGGATTTGGTGAGCTCATCTAATTCAGTCCTTTTATTTTAGAGAACTTGGAATTAAGAAAGGTCTATGATGTACCACAGTTTCTGTATCCATTCTTCACTTGAGGGGCATCTGGGCTGTTTCCAGCTTGTGGCTATTACAAGTAAAGCTGCTACAAACATGGCTCTATTCCTAGTTGTCTGAGAAAGCGCCAAATTGATTTCCAGAGTGGTTGTACAAGTTTGCATTCCCACCAGCAGTGGAGGAGGGTTCTCCTTTCTCCACAACATCTCCAACATGTGTTGTCACTTGAGTTTTTGATCTTGACCATTCTGATGGGTATAAGGTGAAATCTTAGGGTCAGAAATTGTGGTACATCTACACAATGAGAATATTACTCAGCAATGAAAAACAAGGAAATCATGAAATTTACAGGTAAATGGTGCGAGCTGGAAAGGATCATCCTGAGTGAGCTATCCCAGAAGCAGAAAAACACACATGGTATATACTCATTCATATAGACATGTAATATAGGATAAACCTACTAAAAATCTGTACATCTAAAGAAACTAATCAAGAGGGAGGACTCTGACTAAAATGCTCAATCCCCATCCCGAAAAAGGCAAAGAGGATGGACATCAGAAGAACAAGAAAAGAGGGAACAAGCTAGGAACCTGCCACAGAGGGCCTCTGAAAGGCTCTGCCCTGCAGACTATCAAAGCAGATGCTGAGACTTATGGCCAACTGTTGGGCAGAGTGCATGCAATCTTATGAAAGAAGTGGGAAATAGTAAGATCTGGAGAGGACAGGAACTCCACAAGGAGAGCAACAGAACCAGAAAATTTGAACATAGGGGTCTTTCCAGAGACTCATACTCCAACCAAGTACCAAGCATGGAGATAACCTAGAACCTCTGCAAAGATGTAGCCCATGGCAGTTTAGTGTCCAAGTGGCTTCCATAGTAGTGGGGACAGGGAATGTCTATGCCATGAACTGATTGGCCTGCTCTTTGATCACCTCCCCCTGAGAGGGAAGCAGCCTTACCAGGCCACAGAAGATGACAATGCAGCCACTCCTGATGAGATCTGATAGACTAAGATCAGAAGGAAGGAGAGGGGGACCTCCCCTATCAGTGGACCTGGGGAGGGCCATGTGTAAGAAGGGGGAAGGAAGGTGGAATTAAGAGGGGAGGAAAGAGGGGTTTGTGGGGGAATACAAAGTGAATAAAGTGTAACTAATAAAAGTTAAAAATAAATAAATAAATAAAAAGAACTTAAAAAAAACTATAACCTCAAGCAAAAAAAATAATAAGAAGAAGAAGAAGAAAGAAAGAAAGGTTGAAAACAGATGTTCAAGCATCACAGCTACTTAGTTAGAGACTTGGGTTTGTTGTCTACAACTGGGTGATTTGGAAGTTAGCATATGCAGCAGATTTCTCGCCTCAGTGCCCTAGCTCCCAAACATTACTTTGCCTGTTTGTCTGAACTTAAAAATCATAAAAGAAAAAAATCCATATAGGTGATATTTCCACCTAAAAGCTTAGGACAATGCTTTTGGAGTCTCATAGTAGGAAATTGGTTGTTAAACTTGTAGTTGTTAATTTACAGAGGTATGATGGGCCAATAGGATTAATGAAGAAATACTGAATTGTGCCTGATGAAGAAGAGGTATATATAAACACAGGTGAGCTATTCCTATTGACTTCCCTTAGGTGCTATCAAGTCCAAAGAAAACTCGATTTTCCCAAATTCCAAAGGGCAAAAGGGACAAATAACTACCTGTGATGCCTGTTAGCACACCAAAGTACACGCTGGTCTCCAGGCTCTCTCAGTATTACAAGTACCAGTTATACTTTCAGAGTCTATGCTTTGTAGCTCTTTTTTTTCTTTTTTTAATTAAATTTTTAATTTTTTACATTAATTACATTTTATTCATTTTGTATCTCTGCTGTAGCCCCTCCCTCATTCCCTTCCAATAATACCCTCCCTCTCTCATCTCCTCCCATGCCCCTCTCCAAGTCCACAGATAAGGGAGGTCTTTCTCCCCTTCCTTCTGACCCTAGTCTATCAGGTCTCATCAGGACTGGCTGCATTGTCTTCCTCTGTGGCCTGGTTAAGGCTGCTTACCCCTTCAGGGGGAGGTGATCAAAGCGCCAACCACTGAGTTCATGTCAGAGACAGTCCCTGTTCCTCTTACTGGGGAACCCATTTGGACACTGAACGTCCATGGTCTACATCTGTGCAGGGGTTCTAGGTTATCACCATGAATGGTCCTTGGTTGGAGTATCAGTCTCAGAAAAGACTCCTGGGCCCAGATATCTTAGTTCTGTTGCTCTCCTTGTGGAGCTCCCGTAGCTTTTTTTTTTTAATCTCCCCCCCTACGCTAAACTCCCTTCATTTCATACCCTTCCCTCCTCACAGCAACTTGTTCTCCTTATAACCCTGCTATTTCTCAATATCTTTTTCATTGTGTGTTTTTTACTCTCTCGTTCTCCCTCTGCCTTCCTCTCTCTCTCCCTACTCTGTTCCTGTTTCTCTCCTGGCCAGTTCCAGTCTGCCAGTTGTGTTCAGTCTACTTCTTTGTCTCTTTGTGCTCTTAGATGCCTCTGGCTGTTCCCTCTCTCATATATACAATACAAAGCTTTCCTTAACTGTACCATGCCATATACATGGAGTAGTCATTTTGTCAGTTTTTACAGCTGTCTTTTTTTCTTTGATCATACTCTAACATTTACTCACCTGTAGTTTTAAAGGGAGTACAAGAATTAATCATAATTATTTTATCCAATTTTAGTCAAATTGGGCAGTGGATTATGTGTTTAACTGCTTGGTCCTCCTACTGCCCTGCTGTATATAGTTTATCCTACCACAGTCAGTCTGAAGTGGGAGTTGGTTCATTAACTATTTACAGTCAGTGACATGCCATAAGCAGCTGTTGTAACTGAAAGAAAGCATATCACTATGACATGCACTTGTTCAGAGACCTCAGAAATGTTCCCTTAGGCTCTTGTGTAAGTCTGTAATGAGAACAGTGGCAGCTGAGAGTGTTGGCAGCTGTCTCTCCCAGAAAGGGGTTTCTGAGTCTCTATGAGTCTGGGAACATGAGGCTCTCAACAGGTGCCAGGACAGGACCCAGGATGAATATCAGTGATCTTGAGCAGGTTTCCATATGCTGTTGCACATGTCATTCAGAATCCAAATCGCTTATCTCTAACCTTAAAGTTTAAACAAACAAAACAACAAAAAAGTCTTTGATGTTTAAAATGCTACAGTTTACAACTTAGTGGGTAAGATTATATAACAGATGGAGAGTAAGGGTGCAGGCCTTAAAGTACAAAACTGTATTTGCATCTGAACTCAAAAACATTTTATCATAATAAAATATTGTTTCCTTTAGAAGTAAGTGAATATTGTGCCAATGAATTTTAGTTACATTGTAAAATCTGTATTCTGAAATTTGTTTGAAAGATTTATAATTGATCTTACCATAAATTTGAGAAGGGAAGCCTGTAATTTAGATGATTGGATTCTATGAAAGAAATGAGATTCCAAGGTAAAAGTTACAGAGCAAGTGAAAGAAATCCAATGTCATTTCTCCATAGCTTTATTGCCTGTGATATTCCTTCTACTTTTCTACCTGAATTCAAAGGAAAAATGAACAGAATCAAGTTTGGAAAACTGAGCCAAGTTCATGGTCATTCAGAAGTGAGGCCATGCATTATTGAGAAACACACAAAATTATCAGTCCTCTTTATTGTGAAATAAAGAAGTTATAACTCTGTTCAATTCTATCTATGCAGCTGTTTTGTAACTTCTAACATTGTTTTCATAAATATTGCTTTAATATGAAACAAAGACTTGGGAATTTAATAATTGTGGAAACAAATACCCAGACATTTTTTCTCAGCTGGGGAATTAACTCATTTCAGTGGTTTTCTCAGTTATCTGAAGGAATATCTAGAGAAGCATTACCAATAAACCAAACAGTGTGGTAACAGTTAACTCTTGGTTTCCTAGTGGACAAGAAAAGGAAGTTTCTATCTGTCAAAGGAAGACAGGAAACCAGATAAGGGCCTACTATAGATGGTCCTCTGAAATGATTCACCCAACAGGGGATCAAAGCAGATGCTGAGATTCATGGCCAATCTTTGGGAAAAGTATAGGGAATATTATGGAGGAAGAAAGGGATGGGAAAAGAGGGGCATGGAGGGGGCAGAAGTCCCACAGGGAGACCAATAAAACTATCAGATCTGAGCCCAGGGGGTCTTGCAGAGACTGATGCACCAACGGAGGTCCATTCATGGAGAGAATCCAGACTGCCTGTTCAGATGTGGTCTGTTGGCAGCTCAGTCTTCATGTGGAGTGAAGGGGAGCAGGAGCTGCCTCTTTCATGAACTCAGTTGACTGCTGTTTGATCACCCACCCCCTGCAGCCTTGCCAGGCCACGGAAGAAGAGGATCCAGGCAGTGCTAATGAGATTTAACAAGCTATGGGCAGATGGCAATAGTGGAGAACTCCCCATTTTGGTGGACTAGGTGAAGGAGATGGGGGAAGAAGAAGGGAGGGTGGGACTGAGGAAAGTTGTAGGTGAGGGCTTCAATTGGGATATATAATGAATAAACTGTGAAGAAAAAAATTAAAATTACAAAAGAAAGAAATGTTTTATTTCTTTTTTAAAAATGCCATGTGCCATTGTCACAAATAAAACACTAAAAATGACTCAATATTTCACACAAAAGCAGAAGTGAACGGATTTTTTAAGTGGTGTTCTGTTCAGGAAATTGTTTCCTATGCCAATTAGTTCGAGGCTCTTCTCCACTTTTTCTTCTAACAGAGTTAGTGTGTCTTGTTTTATAATTTATTATAAGCTTTAATTTACTTTGATTTTCATCTTCAGAATTATTTCAAATATCTATTTTGCTTTCTTTTCTAGATTCAAACTACCTTTCGTGTATTTATGGAATGTTTGTGTTGACATATATATTTAATTCACATCCATAGTAGCAATGCTGCTTATTATTCAGTTAATAACAATTTGGTGTTAGGCAGTTGAGCTGGTTAAGCAGGTAAAGGTGCTTGTTACCAAGTCTTGCAAATTTATTTTAATCCTCAAGGCCCAGGTGGCAAAAGGTCAAATTGCCCTCTGACCCCCACACATGTACAGTGGCAGGTGCGACCCCTCCCACAACATAACAGAATGAAAAAGTCTGTATATGTGTACATAAACGTTGATATGGAAGTTGCACTCATGAAGCAAAGATCTTGAAAGCCTGATGAGTGGGATCTGGCCATTCTTACATATTATTTGCTTGTGAACTCTGTCCATATTGCTATAGTCACTTCAAGGGTCAAGACCCTAGGTAAATCACTACCACAGTGAGTGCTATTTTACAAACTCTTTGAAAGAATTCTATCACTCTCATTAGATTAGTTTCATTTGTAAAATGTCAAAGATGTGAGAAATGGATGAATTAATGTGTGTGCACTCGTTGGCCTCCATCTATCATTCTGCCTGGTTTGTGACTCAACTGGTTCACCAGAGAAGTTATTCTGCATTCATTCTTTAAGCCTTGGTTTGTAATGTTATATCTCTCTAGGCTTACATGATTGTTTCACTTTACATGCTCAGTTTAGAGATGGTCACACTCTGTGATTTCAACTCCCCATAATAAGCCAGAGCATGTGAGTACCTAGTGTTATTACGGAACTAACTCTGTAACCAAAACATTTGGTTAATTAGTATTTGAAAACTTAAGCTGAGAACATCTCCAAAATATGAATACTCCATTCATTATAGAGGGGCTGTGGGAGCTATGAGAAGGTATTAGTGTTACCCTCCTGCTTCCCACCTCTGTCTTTCTTAGACATCTCTAGTTACAGCTGTATTTGGACAGTTAAGTATTTTTGATCCCTACATGGACCAAAGATATAAAATGACAATCAAGAAATGGCATTTGTGCATTGGCTCTGGGATGTCTCCATAATGTGAGCGATCTGTGCCCATATGTATTTCCTGTACCTCCAGTTATCTTTGCTCTTGGGCAATGACAGAATTGTATTTCTCTTCCTTCCTCCCAGGAAAGCCTCTTTTTGATTGAAGTCCAGGATGATAAAAAGGTGCATATAGCAAACAGTGTCACCTCTCACTGAATGAGTGAGCTTCTAACATGCCCAAGGACATACTCATGCACCTCTTATGCCCAAAACTGTGCTAACTATAAATGCCAACAAATAAGTGGAATGAATGACACAGAAGAAAATATCAAATAGATTCTTAAGTAAAGATATATAGACAGTAAAGGCAAAGGCATAGCTCCTGGTGACCTGGTATGAATATGATTATTGGAGGAAATGAAATCTCCTGTTAAAAATAAACACTCTGACTCACCCTGACAACCCATAGTCATTGCACACAGCATAAATAGTGAGGGAAGACCATCAAATTGAGGGAAGAAGGCTGCTTTTCCTCTTTTTTGTGATGAGTCTGCTCTGGCCTAAGCTGCCATTTTGCATTTTTGGCCTGAGCTCATGCTAGGGTCTTCTCACAAGGATACTATTCCGACTCACTCAGTGGAAAGATGACCCATTTCCTTCTTGACATTGGTCAGTGAGCTAAAAGAGTGATAACAGTGAAAATTGAAAGCACATGATAGTTGTGGATTCTGCCCATGCTTTTCTAGATCTGTGCTTAAGGATACAGAGTTGGAGACCACCATAAGTGTCTGGTGAGGGCGATGCAGCTGTGAGGCTGATAGCTGTGTGGACAGGCTGCTAAGGTAGCTTTATTCTGACAGGTCAATTGCTTCAGCGACTTTGAACCATTTCAAAATGTTTTTAAACATCTATATTTACTACTAACAATAATCAGAAGTTAAATATAATCTAGGATTTTGTGAACATCTAGTGGCAACATAGGCTCATTTTCAATGTACAGATGATTAATTGAGTCACAGTAAGAATTATTTCCAGATCATTTAATATTTTAGAAAATGATTATTAGTAGAGATGCATGCATTTTGTGTAGTTTCTATTGACATATACATTCTAATTGATTTACTCTTTATATTTAATGTTCTTTCTCCTTGATGTCTCACGTTTCACCCTAGTTTATACACCCACTTTTTTGTATAGCTAAAAACATTAGTAACAAAAATAGTAGTTACATTAGCTAACGCTGATGGAGGGCAGGCATATATAGTCACTCCTTCACATGCATTATCTCATTAACAATTGTATGTCAGATGTTCAGTCATGACTGGCCATTTTGAGTATTTTTTTGACAAGTTGTAATTTACTTTTGCTATAGAGTCACTGTATCATATGTGTTAGTAATTTTTTTAATTTCAAAGATTAATTCAAGACATTATCACCTACAGCAGAAAGAACAAAGGAATGTGGATAGTTTTCTGACTGATATTCAGTAATGTTCCATCTTCACTTTCCCAAATAATGAATTTTAAATAAAATTTATCATGTTTATGCATGTTACAGCTGCCTGCTCTCTGTGTTATTATGTATAATATATGTTAAAACTTCTACACATTAAAGCTTTGTAACCAAAAATAATGTAAAGGACATTTCCATCAGCAATTTCCTCCCATTGAAGTTGTTCACCTGCACTCCAGCCCTGTGTCCAGCAGCCAGACACAGGAGCACAGACCCTTCAATGACTGTAGAACAGGCACTCCTGACAATTTTCATGAGCTCTAGGTCAACCAAGAAACAAACTTCTATTGTGTTATGCCAAAAAAAGTTCATTTGTAACCTCATCAAAATGTAGTCAACCATAATTAATACATGTGGACAGCTTTCCATGAGTGTGTGATTTTTATGCATTTATTAACTTTTGATTGCATTTGTGATTATTAATCTGTGCATTTCTTTTTCTTATTGCTAGCAATTTCACAGTTAGGTTGCTTGTTCTTTAGTAAGATGTAGTGTTTTCAGCTATTATTTATTGAAGGCATTCTAAATATCCCTCATTTTTTATCTAACTTTGTGTTTTCTTGATTTATTAAACATTTTTATTATAATATAATAAATTTACTAGTTTTTTGTTTTCGTGCTACCCAACATCTTGTCTAAGAAATCATCATCTACCTGCAGGTAATTAACACAATCATCTTTTGTTGTTTTTCAGAAGTCTTTACAGTTTTGTTTTCTATATGTGTTTGTCATAATACACTTGGTAAAGTAGAAATTTAATTTTGTACATGAAAATTAGTCATCATATATTATATCTTCACTCCACAATTTGAAATGTAATTTCTAAAGCATCATCATGTTTTCCTCTATCCATTCTAGGTTGTCTTATTGGTGGCTTCATAATTGGTGATGACAGGACAGATCTTGACTGTTGACAGATTTTCACTGTCATTCAATATCATCTGAGCCATTTTTTTCCTTGGCTTTCACTTAAATATTGTCCAGTTTTATTGGAATCTTTTTTAGACAGGGTCACATGTAGCCCACTCTGACCTCAAACTTGCTTCGTAGCTGAGGATAACTTGAGCTTCTTAGCTCCCACCACCCCTGCTCCCAGGTACCTCTGTACCTCCCAGGTCCTGGGATTACAAGTGTGCATCAGTGTGACATAACCACCAATGTTGGTCATCAAGTCCAGGGGTGTTGTGCTCACTAAGCAGAGCTTCAGCTCTAACCTAAAACATTTTATTTAAAATTTACACTGAACTGGTAACTTGATTTTGTAATAGTACATTTCATAACTCATATCTAACTCTCCATTTGCTCAAATCCTCTTTAATTCACGTATGTTTGTATCTGTCTGTCTGTCTGTCTATATTGTGTAATGACACTTTTACTTACCTTCTGATTATTTTGGTTTGGTTTTAAAAGTGAGGCTTTTATTTATTATTTTCATTTTAGAAACTCTCATGCCTGTGTACAATAATATGATTCTATATGCCTCCCCTTTTCCCTACCCCATCGCTTTATAATAAGCTCAACTGTCCTTCTCCAAAAAAATCCTCATGTTTTCTATTTTTTTAATGACCCCTATGTGCATGAATACTAGGCTATGCACCTGAGCATGGGAATCCTACCACTGGCCACACCCTCCAAAAGCAATTGAGTCTTCCTTCTTCAGCAACTATCAACTGCTAATACCATGTCAGTAAGAGGCGGGGCCTGAGAAGTTCCTACCCCGTCTACCGTCTATGCCGGGAATCTGGCAGGCTTGATCGTGAGCACATCATATACAGATAGCCATGGCTGCTGTAAGTTCATGAGTGCATTAACCATGTCCAGAAGACAACAGTTCTTTATTTCTTTCCAATTCTCCAGTTCTTATCATTTCTTTTACTGCCTAGTATATGGGACTCTTTGAGCCTTTGTGAGGTGAAGATAATATGATGTTCTGTTTAGCTCTGAGCATGCCCTCTGTTAAATAACCCGCACCTACATGTATTGTAAGCACACATATTCAGAAAGCACACTGATAGAATGATCATTTGCGGGGGGGGGGGGGGGAGGAAGCAGGTTCTACCTCAAGGCCTAGGACTCCCCAAATGTTCATTGCAGTGAGTCACTGGTCTGTTTCAAGGCCTCTGGCTTCTGCTATGCCATCTATACTGGATCCTCATGGGGACTCCTCTTGTTTACTATGTTCATCCTTGTTTATTCTCTGTGTCATGGAGATCCTGCAGCTTTGGATATGCAGAATTGGCCATTTTACATGCTCCAGCAGATCGTTCATGGGGTAGATGTTGGAGTAGAGCAAGTCAAAGCCCTGGATCTGTGCCTGGTAGGTAGCTGGGCTGGTCACCATACCAGCTTTCTCGTCCCTGCACTATCTGGGTGAGCTAGCCAGCACTGCCTTGGTTAGCAAGCCCAGTGCTGTAGTTGGCAAGGGGCGGGGTCAGCATTCCTGCCATCAATCCTGGGGTCTAATACACCAAAGCCTTCACCGCCAGGGCCAGCTCTACTGTGCTGCCCAGTCAAGGTGCAGGGCCCATTCTCCTGAGTGCTGCAAACAATGAGGACTTCCAGGTCAACTCTTCTGCCTCCCACAAGCACTGAGGGGCAGGATGGGGAGCAGGGAAGGGCTGTTTCTTCAGTCTAAGAATGTGAAATTAAATTGTCTTCCCCTCCTTCTGTACACAAACCCATATTTACAGAGATAGTGTAATCACAAAGAGTCCTGTTCACACTCCAGCACACACACATGCACAGCACAGAAGACTGCAGAGCCTTTGGTTAGCTCTACACTGCTTTATGTGAACAAACCTGCTCTCTGTTTTTTCTGGCCACTGCCATTACCTTCTGAGAATCTCCTACTTGTTGTTATCTCCTGGAAGTGTGTAGAGAGGTGTCCTTGCCTAAACTACACAACCTGAAAGTTGGGTGACTCAGGAACTACTCAGTCTTGAATACCAAAGGCGTGTTTAGTCTGGTGCATGTTTTTGTGTGATTATGGTGGTGGCTGTGTTTTCATGCGGTTGGTGATAAATACTCTCAAAGACGTAAGAACGTAATCTACCCCTAACCTGTCCCTCTTTAGTCAGGCCCGGGTGCTGGTTATAATTCCCAAAGAAGCATTCTCTTTCCCCAACCTTCCAAATCTCATAGAAATGTTCCCACCACAGTTAATTACACAGATTCCCACTGTAGGAAATGAAGTTCACAGAGTTTGTGTCCCTTCAGGACAAGGTATCATACAAAGAATTGAAGTGTTTCAGCTAAGTAGAATAGATATGCTATATATTAAACTAATTAGAGCTTCTTTCATGAAAATGGGATTGAACTCAAACTTTTTAAAGTATTTCTTTCAACTTTTGAGATAATAATGATTACATCATTTCCCTCTCCCCTTTTTTCCTTCAAACCTTCACATATATCCCTCCTTGCTCTAATTCAACTTTATGGCTTCTCTTTTTACTAATTATTGTATGTCTGTATGTATATTCCTATATATGTCATTCTTGTAATGTTATTTGTATGTATGTTCTCAGGACTGACCATTTGGTATTGGATAACTAATCTATAAGCTCTTCCCTGGAGAAGACTATGTCTCCTTCTCTCAGCACTTTTTGGTTGCATGCAATCCTTTGTGTAGGGTTGAGGCCTCTTGGTCTTTCCCCATCCACTTTATCATGTCTATTATTGCCCTTGTTCAGTTTTGGAAGTCATTATTAGTGAGACTTTATGAGTGTGGCTTCTGACGTTAAAGGTCTTTTGGAGGGTTAAACAAGAGTAAGGATTCTAAGACTGTCTCACAGCAAACTCCCTGTTCCTCGGTTCTTACAGTCTTTCTGCCCCCACTTCCCTAGTGAGTCTTGAATCTTATGTATGGGAGATGTATTGTAGATACAGCAGTTAGGACTGGGCTCCCCAATGCTGCATTTTTAATTTGAATGATTGTGGTTTTCTGTAATGGTCTTCATCTGTTGCAGAAAAAAGTTTTCTTGATGAGGGGTTAGGACTACACATATCTCTGGGTATAATGACAAATATTTAGAATGTAGTTAGCCATTGAGCTGGTTTAGTAAAGTGGCACTTTTAGGTAGGTTCTACACCAAAATCCATGACTTCAATAGCCTTGAATAGTTGGCTGTTTCTAGAACCAGTTGTGATTTTCCTCTTGTTGCTTATTATTAAGTCCAATGACTGAGCTATTGGTTACCATCAAAGTATTGTGTGCCACTACTACACCCTTAGGTTTATCTTGCCGTGCTGGTCATTGTTGTTGTTCATAGGTATCATGGATGGGTTGAACTGGTGGTTCCTTTCCCCCTTTGGAGGTTTGCATAGCACCTCCTGGTGCAAATCTAGTCCTCTGAGAGGAACTGTAGAGATCTATTCTAGTTCAGGGGCCTCATCAGCCTATGTCTGAAATGCACGATGTCTTCAATATTAGAGAACTATCACCTCTCAGGGACAACCAAGGGAAATAGCAGTAGCCTGTAATATTTCTTGAGTCTCCTGGGCAACTCTGACCAACAACTTAAAAGAGGACTTCTGATGCCCAATGCTAGAGTTAGCTTCATATTTCTTTCCACAGTTTTGGCTATGCTCATACCTCTCTTCAGCCAAAAATATTGCTTCCTATATTTTCTATAGGTTTGATTTCTTTAATATAAATATTTTAGTCTGTTTATATCATGGAAAGGTTTTCTTCTTCAATTATAGTTGATATTTTTGCAGAATATATTAAGCTATGTTGGCTATTATAATCTTTTAGTATTCGGGATGCATTGCTGCAGGCTCTTGTGACTTTCATCCTTTCCACTAATGGGTTTTCCTGTATATATAACTTACACTTTTTCTCTTTCAGTTTTCAATGGACTTTCTTATGTATTTTTAGTATATTAACTATGATATGCTGTGGAAATTATCTTTCTTCTGGTCTTGTCTTTTTTATGTTCTGTTTGCTTCTTGTTTCTGTGTGGGTGTGTCTTTTTATAGTTTTGGAAAGTTGTCTTCTATGATCTTTTTGAGAATTTGGTCTATGTCATTGACTTGGGATTCTTCTCCTACATCTATGTGTATAATTTGGAGGTTTGCTGCATTTTTCTTCGTGTTCCTTTCCAATGTATTTTTTTTAATTGTGTTCCTTACTTATTTCATCAAAAATTTTAACTTTATCTTTGAGTCCTGATATTCTATCTTCTGGTTGGTATATTATACTTAAAAGTTTTTTTGTGTTCTTTTGTTGTTTTTTTTTTTGTTTGTTTGTTTTTTTTTTTTTAGTTTTCAAGTTGGATTATTTGGTTTCTTAGCTCCATCTTCACTTCATCTTGAATTCTCTTCAATGTTTCTATCTCTTTATTGAATTCCATTCTCAAGTCTTGGATTGTCTTTATCATTTCCACAGTCTCATGTTGGTGTTTTCTTGGATATCACATTGGTATTCCTTGTATATTCTTTCTCCTTGATTTCATTGACCTGTTTCTTTGTGTCTTTACATTTCTTAAATTCTTTTATGAAATATATATATATATGCATACATAATTAATTCTGGGCTCTGGAGTTTATCTGAGTACAATTCTATAAAACTGGTAGGTTTATGTGGGAGGAGAGAGTAGTTTGCTCTTTCATGTTGCTTAGGTTTTTGTGATGCGGTCTGGGTTTGTTGAACTTCTTTGCCTGATTCTGTGACTTTTGTGGACAGTGTAGTTTAGAGCAGAAAAGAAAATTTGCAAGTTTGTTGGTCTAGATGTTGGAAACAGCTTAGGAGGAATAAAGGGAGGTAGACAGAGGCCTGGCTTGGTGTACAGTATATGCATCCTGATCCAAGTCTCAAGTGTGGGAGTAGATCCCGCTGTGAGGAGGAAGTGGATGTAGTATGGGAAGAGCCTGTGGATTGGGAGATAGGTGCAGAGTCGCAGAAGAAGCCTACTGGTTTGTTGCAGAGCATGTAGGGGTACTAGACTATTTGGGCACTAGATAAGGGACCCAGGCTAGATCTGGGTTAGGGAGAGTACATGGAGGGATTGGTCAGGCACATTCACCAGGCTAGACCCTATAGACGGATTTGAAACTGAATTTTTAAAAAGAAGAAATGTGCTTAACATGGTGGTTCCAGCCCTTAGGAGGCTGAGTCAGGAGAATCTTGAGTTTAAGGCTAGCCTATCTCAAAATAAAAAAAGAGTTAAAAACAGGGCAGAGACAGATTTCAATTAGGCTAGACTACTAAAAAGACTGAAGTAGTAAATAGGCACTTTTTATGTCAAACTAACATGAGCAGAACTAGAAATATTAAAGGGTAACTAGAAATACTAAAGTGACTTAGCTCATAGAGGGATTTGTATCAATAAAATTACCTGTATGACAAGACTTAGGAAGCAAACAGCTGGAAAATAAAGAAAACTGTTTTCCCATATATGAGAAAGAATTTCAGAGCAAAAAGGTATATTTGTAAATGAGATGATTTCATTTGAAAAGTTATTACTAATTTACTTTTTTCCTGAGTAATGGTGCAATGTCTAAGTAATAGATGTTCATCTTCAAAATCATGTAAAAGTAACTGTATCAACTGATGATAGTGTACTCGGGGTCATAGCACACAACAGGCTGTGCTCCAGTTGTTCTCACGTGGAAGAGGAATAATTGCTCAGTAGTCCAGGAGGTTGTCTTGACAGAGTGCATTCTGTTCACCAGACCAACAAGCACCTCTCATGCTACTTAATGAGACCCTCACACAGTGTTGCATGGAATGACCTCTGTCTTTCTTTATTGGCTTGGTTAGATTTCAGTAATAAACAATCTTAGCAGCCAAATGACTTCAGACAACTCTTTTTTCTTGCCCCTACCACCTGTCCAATATAAAGACAGTCTCTGTCACTAAGGTTACATGGACCCAGGCTGACAGAGCAGGTCAGAGCAAATGTGATCCGTTACTATGCCAGGGGATAAAGAGATCTATCTGAACTTACACTGAGGATTAATGTTCCGGCCCAGAACATGTCCTTAGTCAGAAAATATAATGCTCACCTCAACCGTGATGGGGCAGACACTACAACCAGGATGTACTTGGAAGCACTACAAGCACACATTCCAGCTTGGCTATGTACTACATACTCAATTTCTTCATGGCTCAACATGTACTACATACTCAATTTCTTCATGGCTTAATGTGTGCTAAAGATAATCATATTTACCACATTTCTCTTTTTAAAATTATATAAGTGAGAAAACAGAGGGCTCAAGTAAAGTTTCCTAATGTTTCCCAAGTATCGAAATGTTTTACCTCATCTTACCTTTCTGTCTGTCGTTCTGAAAGCCCTAGTGTGTCACACAAGCGCAGCTATGGGCATTACAGTTAGTGCATTTCAATGACCTTCTGCTGGCTGGGATTTGGAAAGCATAAGCATCTAAGTGACAGTTATCTTTTCATTTTTTTATTTTTTACAATTTATTCATTATATATACCAATTGAAGCCCCCCCCCCTCAGTTCCTCCCAGTCCCATCCTTTTCCCTCTTTCCCACTATTCCCTTCCCCTAGCACACTGAAAGGGGGAGTTCTCCTCTGCAATCTGCCCACAGCTTATCAAGTCTCATCATGACTTGCTTGAATCCTCTTTTTCTGTGGCCTGGCAAGGCTGCATCACCAGGGGCAAGTGCTCAAAGAGCAGTCACCCAAGTTCGTGATAGAGGCAGCCCCTGCTCCCCTTACTTGGTCTCCTTGTGGGGCTCCTGTCCCCTCCATGTCCTTCTATCTCTACCCTCCTCTTCTTCTATAAGACTCCCTGTGCTCTACCCAAAGTTTGGCTGTGAGTCTCAGCATCTGCTTAGATCCCCTGTTGGGTGGAGCTTTTCAGAGGGTCCTCTATAGTAGGCTCCCATCCTGTTTTCCTTTCTTCCACCGCTTCTGGTGTCTATCCTGTTTGCCATTCTGAATGAGATTTTAGTATCCTCCCTAGGGTCCTCTTTGTTCTTTAGCTTCTTTGGGTCTGTAGATTTCAGTATGGCTATCCTATCTTCTATGGCTAATATCTGCTTGCTCCAACATTCAATAAGGACATTTGCTCAACTATGTTTATAGCAGCCAGAAACAACCTAGATGTCCCTCAGTGGAGGAATGGATTCAGAAATCGTGGCACATTTACACAATGGAATACTATTCAGCTATTAAAAGCAAGGAAATCATGAAGTTTTCAGGAAAATGGATGGAAGTAGAAAAGATCATACTAAGTAAGTTAACCCAGGAACAAAAAGACAGACATGCTATACACTTACTTATAATCCTGCACTTTTAATCAACTGCTTTCCTCTTACACTTAGCTTTCATCCCTGCTACTCCTTGCGCAGTGTAAATATTACATGATCTATAAGGTAAAGGGAGGTGCACAGAATAACACTTTTTTAGAACGTAAAACTAAATCAAATTAAAATTTTCATAGTCTTGGTTTAAAGTTAACCTTACATTTTGTAAGGTAACACAATTAGACAGAATGTAAACTACCTAAATTATAGTTTACAGTGATTCCCTGCTTCTCTATTTTCTGGGCATATCAATGATTTTGATTTCTTAATCAGTTGCTACCTGATATTGATCTATGTGGTCATTTCATGCAAAGTTGTGTCTATTATATTTCTTTTATTCTTCATTAATCTGCATTAATTTATTTTTTATTATCACTAGAAATGATGGTGCATGTTTTTGATTCTAGTACTTGGGGCAAAGATCAGCAGCTCTCTGTGAGTTCAAGGCCATCCTGTCCAATACAGTGAGTTCAAAGACAGCCAGGAACATCCAGAACTATACTGTGAGACCCTATCATAAAAGGTGTGTGTGTGTGTGTATGTGTGTGTGTGTATATATATAATGGTGGGAAGATCAACTGAAAATCCAAGACAGCACATGACAAGGCTCAGGGGCTGAATAACTCCACTTGGAGGAGGAGGTCCAGGAATCAAAGCAGAGACATGCACACACAAGGTGCATATGGGCACATATAGGATATTAAGAAAGTAAAGAGTCTTCAAAATGCAATTGTTAGCCAATGATTTATCTTAAATAAGAACACCTATGATTAAATTTGTGCTTAGAGAGTACAAATCCACTGATGTATTAGAAAAGGTATGGCATTAGTGATGGTAGCAGGAGAGGCAATTAGCAAGTAGTTGTGTTGTCCAAATAGGAATTT
This sequence comes from Meriones unguiculatus, assembly GCF_030254825.1. Lineage (NCBI taxonomy): Eukaryota > Metazoa > Chordata > Mammalia > Rodentia > Muridae > Meriones > Meriones unguiculatus. The sequence continues at coordinate 4,845,799 of NC_083368.1, read as the reverse complement.
TTCAAAGTTTAAAATGTATGGAGATGAAGGTATAGACTCTTTAGGTGCATACTGCTTGGATCCTTATGTGAAGCACTCTTTGGCTGGAGGCCATGGAATCTAGTGATTGGATTCTGGCTATGCTTTGCGTGATGTGACTGTAGACAACATTTTGCAAATGAAGATGTTTACTGAAGCTCATGGTTCAGTTAGGTTGGATTGGAACTCAGGAGAGGAGGCAAATAAAGATAAATATTTAAGAATTGTTGTCATATACAGGTCAAACATCTGTGCTGTGAGCATCTGAAATCTCCTAAAATTTAACATTTTTGAGTACTGACATGATACCACAAGTGGAAAATTCCACACGTAACCTCCCGTGGCAAGGGCAGCCAAGTGTCAGTACACTGATTATTTTTTGCAAAACTACTTCAGACTACATAGAAGGAGAATATAGAACATAAGTGAATTTATGGTTAGTTTTGGACCCAACTGCAAGCTCTTCATTATGTATTTGAAATATTTTAAAGCATGAACAAAAAATCCAAAATGTGAAGCCCTCTGGTCATACATATTTAGATTAACCTCACCCTACCTGTAGGTACAATTTAGAGTATAAATGAGAAATTATATTCACCTTTGCATCATGCTAAACAAAATATGAAAAAGACAGTCAATCACTGCTCAGCCTATGTTGAGCCATGAAGAAATTGAGTATGTAGTACATAGCCAAGCTGGAATGTTTTATATGCCAAAGAAGTGCAGATTGTATAGAGAATGGCATGGTAGTTATAGTATGTTGTCATAAACCTGGGAAAATGACAAGCAAAGCACTGCAGAAATTGTTCAATTTTCTATTCAGTTAAATTCTAAGTGATAGACTATAGAAAATAGAAACCTGGTAAATAATTTTAACCAGTGAATAAGATCAGAAAACCTCTAACAACAGAGAAAGTGGGTTTACTTTTTAAATTTATTTATTTATTTGCTTGTTTATTATAATTTATTGACTTTGTATACCGGCTCTAGCCCCTCCCTCATCTTCTTCCAGTCCCACATTTCCTCCCTCTTCTCCCCCTATACCCCTTCCCTAGCCCTAGTAAGGGGAGCAGAGACTGTCTCTGACATGAATGTAGTAGCCAGCTCTTTGATCACCTCCCCCTGGAGCCTTGCCTGCAGCCAGCCTGCAGCCTTGCCAGACCACAGCAGAAGATGATGCAGCCAGCCCTGTTGAGGTCTAATAGGCTGGGGTCAAATAGAAAGGGAGAAAGTGGGTTTACAAGAGAAAGTATGAAGTGAAAAATAGGAGAGGAGATAAACAAATACCATGAAACTTGGTAAATGGCAGAAAAGCATGGAGAAGTGAACCCCTGTATTTGGGTAGGTTGATTCTGTTTCCTCTAGGAAAGAACTAAAGGAAAGAGAATATACTGGGAAAGCTGGAAATAGAACTAACTTACTTTGGAGGCATACGAAGTGTGCAGCAATTGGAGAAAATAAAGGGGGAAAGAATTCACTGACAAACTGCAAGACGGAGCAAAAGTTCCTTCAAATGAGCATTCACTTCAGAGCTAGCGATGCATGTGTTCCTAGCAGCTAGGTATACCAGCTAGGTGAACAAACCTTGCTAGATATACCAGCTAGGTGTCCTGAATTTAACTCAGTTCAGAGTTCATTCAAACCATGTAGACTAAGGATTGACATCCCCCAAGAGTTCAGACACCAATCAGACGTCCAGGTTGTAATTTGCACACATAGCCAGCTGTCTTACAACCAGTTTCCACACACCTGTCCCCTCCCCCTAACAATGCTGCCTGGCTCAGAACTCAGACATGCACCTCACTCCTCCAGTTCATTACAGAGGATGCACCCTGCAGCGGCTGGATGGAAGACATGTAAATGCCAAGATGCTAAGGAGGACCAGAGAGTTCCATCGTCTCTCAGAGTGCCACTGACCACATTGCTATTTTGGATTTGCAAGCCAGAAACTCTTGGAACTGCACTTTCTCACATTTTATTGAGGTCCTTGGTGATTAAATGCAATTAAAACATTCTGTCTTCCCCTCCCTGGTGTTTAAATCTTTGATCGAACAGTTAGTTCCTGTGGTGAGCCTAGGAATTCTCAGATTCTTAAAGAAGACTTTTTAAATTTTTTATTATTATTATTTTTCCATTGGGCCTGTGAGGCAACTGAAAATGAGGTAGCAAAGTTCATTTCACAGATGTGTCAACAGCTGTCTTTTCACACTCCAGAAACCCAGAAGTCTTTACTAACTTTCTCTTGTATATACAGTCACAGAACGTGACCTTGTTTACACACTACTTCTGCCAAAAGCCAGTGACCTTTAAGTCCACAGTCTTGTTGCTTTGATATTCAGCCAGAGGAGCATGTGATTATTCCAAAGTCACTCTGAGTTGTGTTTAAGTCAGATATATTTTTAAACTAAAAATATAATTCTGCATGGAACCATCATGAATACCTTTGAATTCATTATTTTAAAATACTTTATCTGCAAAGGAGATGTACTGGCTCATATGTCTGAAATCCTGGAAATACCATGAATTCCCCATGATTTTGCTTTGAGTTCTGTGTGGATTTCTGGCTCCAGGTGGCTAGCAGGGGCTTCAATGGCAGTATACCAGTAATTGAGAACCGAAAAGACTCTAAAATCTTACTACCGACTTATGGCTGACCAGTTAACCTACCTCTGTCCATGGGTGTTGACTGAAGAAGTAAGACTGCTGGGTTAGATTGTTCACTAGCCACAACAACAGCAAATGCTGGCACCTTATGTTCTGTTTCCTTATACCTAATAGTGATTCAGAAAGGCTGGGAATTCCAGCTGGGACTAGCTGTGCTTCAGGAGGCAAACCCCACACTTGGGAAACCTGAATATTTCATAACATGTATTGAGCATGGACTGTCCGTCATTTTGGAGGCAGATACTATTTGTCTTTGAGGGCTGTTAAATAAAGAAGTCTTTGCTCCTGACTGCTTAAACTCAATAGAAGGACAGACAAAGAAACAAAGCAATATCAAATTGGCATGAACACAATAGAAGTGATCGTTTCCAGTGAGGCAGAAGCATGCCAGGAGACTTCACAGAAGGCCTTGGGAGACTGGTGTTTAAGTGTGGATTGGTGGAGGTTCAATATCTATTTCCTTGATCTGTGTCTAAGTCAGACCAGGCTGTTCTGTGAATCGTTGATCCTAGTAACTTAGTGTCTGGCATATTGCTAGCATAAATAGTTTGTTGAATGAAGAAATAATTTATTTTCTTTAACTGTATTATCTTCTTGTATCCCAATTTTTTACTTTTGTAAACTTTGTATTCTTAAATACACTTCTATTTGATTCTCATCTTCAGATTTACATTCTAGAAAAGGAAAAAAAAAACAAGTTCAACTTATTTCTGGTTTATGTTGAAATACCATAGTTTAGGGCTGAGGGTGTACCTCAATCCTTAGATGATTGCTTACCTAGCATCCACAAGGCGCTCGGTTTGATTCTCAGCATCACCTAAAACTAGATTCGGTGGTATATGAAGCTGGGTGGGTAGAGAGGTGGGGGAAATCTGAAAGAGTTCAAGGGTATATGCTTAAAATATATTGTATGAAAAAAACTGTATCATAAACTTTTAAAAAATAAAACAGAGAAAAGAGGTATCTTTTCTTCTACAGCTGGTAGTTATACAGACATCCTTGAGAAATTATGACAGGACAAGGCATCCAGTGCCTGAACTCATTGCATGCAAAGTTACAAACCACCTACAAAGAACTCTTTCTGCAATGATAGTTGAACAGAAGGAATCTCTGGTTCAGACTTCCCGAGACTACCCTAGATGTAGCTACCTGAGCAATTGTTGTTGATAGCAGACAGTGTGTACTTCATTGCTGGCTAGTTTTGTCAACTTGACACAAACAAAAGTTGGCTTGAAAGAGAGAACCTCAGTTGAGAACTGCCTCCATCAGGTTGGCCTGTAGGCATACTGTGGAGCATCTGTTGGTTTATGACTGATGTGGGAGGGCCCAGCCCACTGTAGGTGTTGCCACCTGCGGGCAGGAAGCCCTGCATTGTATTACACAGCAGGCTAAACAAGCCATAAAAATGAGTCGGTAAGCAGCTTTCCTCAAAGGCTCACCTCCTTCTTGAGTTTCTGCCCTTACTCTGTCAATGATGGACTGTGATCAGGACATTTAAGCTAAAGAAGCTCTTTCTTCCCCAAGTTACTTTTGGTCATGGTGTTTTGCCCGCAACAGAAACCAAACTAGAACAGATAAGTCACGTGATTCACCTCTATAGCCACAAAAGGAGTTAACCTGGGGAACTCCATGTAAGTCTGAATTGCCATTGAGACACAAGAAGGAACGTGGGGATTGCAGGGGGAACTGACAATTGCTGATCATTAGTAGGAAACATTTGTATTTAGTGGGTTTCTGGGTTAGAAGATGAAGTTAGGGGGTAATTTCTGGTGGTATAGTTTGCTAACTAAGGTTAGTGTTAGTAATTTCCACCCAGGAAATACGCTGATGTCACCCTACTCTTTTCCTTCACATAATGGATGAAGTAATTACTACAAAAGTCCTAGATAATCATTTAGCACAGTCTACATTACCTGTAATGGTTTGACTACAACCTAGTTTTCCAGCCTCAACTCTTTCTACCACCTTCCATTCTCTTCTACCCATAATTGTTTCAGATTTCCTATTTTTCACCTATTCTCAGAACTTATAAATATCCTATAAATATTTGAAAATATTCCCAAACAACTGTATTCATATGCCTTTCTCTCTATCTATCTTTCTTCCTTTCTTTGTTTTTCTGAGACAGGGTTTCTCTGTGTAGCCTTGGCTGTCCTGGACTTGCTTGGACTTGCTTTGTAGAGCTGGCTGGCCTCAAACTCACAGAGATCCACCTATGTTTGCCTCCTGGAGTGCTGGGATTACAGGAGCGAGCCACCATGCCCAGCATCATATGCATTTCTTAATTTTTAAAACAAATATTATTTCTTTTACGTTTTGTTTCTCCAACAATGTGGTTAATGTCTGTCCTCTTCCCTGCTAGGCTCTAAGCCCCAGAAAGTAGAAACCAGGTTGATTTATTTTCTTGCGGATCTTCAGTGACTCATAAGTGGTAGGTGCCCGGCAACCACCTGTTGCTATTAATGTTCCTCAGAATACTGGTGGCAGTGTGACACAAGAGTTACGACCCCGGGTACTGTTATCACGGCTCACATTCTAAACTGATCACTCATCTGGCTAAGCTTGAACAAGCTCTTTAAACTCTCTTATGTTTGTTCTTCCATATAAAATAGATTTTTTAAATGCCTACTTCATAGTTACTTTTTTATTAAATGTGGAGTAAACACTATGCCTAACGTGCAGTAAGCACTGAGCAACTACCTGTTTTTACAGCTCTACTTGCCTTGGTATAGAAGTGCACGTATGTGTATCCTTGCTAGAGCAGCCAGTTCCACAAGACTGTAGCTAGCATCATTCATTATAGCTTAGAACAAATTTAATCTATAACTGTCATTTAGCTTAAGTATAATAAATTAATTCTCAAATTCAGAGAATTCAGATATCTAAATTTAAATCATTGAGGGATTGTATGGTAATAATGGCATATCTGTAGTTCTACAGTCATTATTTTTATGGATTATTAAAGTTAATAGCTCCTACTTTATCACTTATTGTAAGCCCAATCTATTCCAGGCAGTCAGTAGTGATGTATGAATTATCCCACCAATTTTCCCAACAACTTATGAGGATTGGTTGTTTTGTTTTGTTTTGTTTTGTTGCACTAAATTAAGGCATTTGAGTTCCAGATGAACTGGGAAACTCCCACGTATCACTGGGTTTGCAACTGAGAAAAAGAGAGAGTTCAAAGCTGGTGTCTTCCCTAAGAATGAGTATGTTGTGAAGTGTTTGTTTTTGACAATGAAATGCCTTCTAGTCCAGTAATAATATACATGCCACAAAGTCACAAAAGGTGTATGCCTTTGCTGGCAATACAGCTCTGTGGTGGAGGAGGCCTCCTGAGTGGAAACTTCGGGACTCCAGGCTCTGCAATTTCCAGTGGGCATTGAGGACCTGTGCTGTTTAGCTTCAAACATTCAGAGTTTGGCATAGGGAACACAAAGCATTGTGTCATTTCCAAGTTTATAGAAAAGCCTACATTACAAAGAAAGCTTGGTTCACAAATGAGTAGCATTTGTTTTGTCCCTTTTGTAATTTTTTTCTTTTTTGCAGTCATGCTCATAACACAACTTGACAAGTATAGAAAGACAGCAATGTGTTGGGACCAGGCCCTGAGAAGGAACTTGGAAAGTGGTGTGCCATTTGCCCCCGATGTACTTTCACTAGTAGACTTATCAAAAACTCACAACGTAATGGCATCCAGAAGATCTGGGTAATTACTTCCAGGTCCATAGATGAAAGAGTGGGTTCAGACGGTTCCCAGAGAAGCGGCTTAGCTATTACCTGTGTGACAAATTTAGCTACATGGATCCTGAGCTGCTTCATCTTGCCCTGGGGAGAAAATTTTCACTTTTGAGAAAAATGTAGACGAATTTGTCTCTGTAGTTCTACTGAAAAGAGTAAGATAATAATTTTAAACCATATGAATATTATTAACAAAAGATGTCTTAACCTTTGGTTGATACTTTAACAAACTTTTTAAATTAGTGCTCAGAAAAAAGAATGTGATTTTTGGACACATTATTTTGTTTCTTTTATATAAGGAAACTTTTAAGCAAAAACTGATTCTAGCTTTATGACATAACTTGTAAGTAAAACAGTTTATCAGCTATATGTTTAAAGAAGTAGAGACAACGAACACCTAACACATCAATAAATTCATATTTATATTAAGTATTCTATTGACCATCTATTAATAGCCTCTTTCATGTAGGGGAGACAAAAAGGAAAAGCTCACATTTCCAGATCTCTCACTCTGATGGGAACATATAAGCTAGGCTAGACAAGGCAAGAATAAAGAAGCTACTATGTCCAGCCAACCTAAGCCTACCTCAGCAGCTGAGGGTACCTGAGATCCCCTCACAAATGAGCTGTCTCAGGCAGCTCCTCTGCTCTCTGCAGCTCTCGTGCCTCATCCCTTGCGATCAGCTCTGTCATGCATTCCAGAACATGTTCAGCCTGGGTATGCAGGTTGGCTCTAGGTTGGACCACTTTGTATCATCCTACAGTGTTCACGTACAGGTCTTTATGTCGATGCTTATTTGGTGAAACTGTGCAAACTGATGTTCCTTTTCGGTTGAAACTCCTTAAAGTTGTCTTTTGGTATTCTTCTACTTTTTTTTTCTCTATCTCCATATTCCAACTTAAAAACAATCTTAGACCTATTACATGAGACTGGGAAAAGAATCAACTCGGCCCTCCTTCTTAAACCGCAACTGCTACTCCAACAGGCATCCCTATCAGCCTCCCAGCTGCTCCTGAGCATCTGCTGATTTCAATGGTCTCAACGTCTCACTCTCTACATTAGTAGGCATCGGAGCTTGCATGACAAATGTAACTGAATAAATGATGAAAAAGTATAAGAACAAAAATTTTCATTACTAATAGAAACAAAATCGGATAAAGTATTATGTCTACATTCTTAGAACACTTAAGTCAAATCGGTGCTTTTTGCTTCAAGTTTTTTCTGGAGGGAAGCCCTGAAGTCAGGGAATTTAACAAATACTCTCTAAAGTTGAGAGCAAACTTCTGTCAATATTGATGGGAGGCCTCACCCCACTCCATTGGCCACTTACCTGTGAGCAGTTCTGAGAGCTGGGACTTCGGGGTACCCACACCCAGCAAAGATGGTGCCCTGTAGGCCAGGCAGAGGTCAGAAGAACTTTTCTGACTTACAGTCCTTCCTTAACATACTACAGATTCAGATTATTTTCATTTTTCTGCCAAACCTTTTGGTTAAACCGAGTTTTAGCCATTTTGCTTTTAGATTAGTAAGCAAAGGAGTTGGTTTTACCATGGGATTCTTATACATACCTTTTTGTTTTAGATGTAATATAGCAGATTTTAAACCAAACATAAACAAAACTTCTAAGACAGCAAAATTTGTACCTAAAATTAATGTGTTTTATGGTGAGAACTGCTGATAAACATTTCAGCATTTCTCAGAGGAAAGCAGGTAATAAGATTTCCTTTGCTTGGTGATCATTTATTCTTTCTCTATACAAATAGTTAATGGCCACCTGCTGTTTGCTGGGAGCTGTTCTAGAAGGCAAGGCTGTACCAGTTAACAAAACAGAGCAATGCTTCTGCTGTCTTTGTACAAAGACTGTACATACAAAGGTGGGGGGGCAGTTACCACAAACTCAGCTTCTCACTGGACATGCGGGAAGCTGTAATTCACTAGATCTTTTTTTCAAGATGATTTTAATTAAAGAAAACTTTATAAACTTTCCATGTAAGTTTTCTGACAAGGTTGAATTGATTTTATGATGAAGTTCATAGCTAACCCTCAACTTTGTATCAGAATAAGATTTTAGTTATAGCTTTATTTACCATTTTCACAACAGAAGAAAAAGTCAAGAAGTCCATATCCCCCAAAATTCCCTAATGAGTTAGAATATTTTTGGTTAGTAATTTTTTATTATTTTTTTAAGAATTTCATATATGTGTATAATAAATTTTTTATCCTGTTCACATTCTACTACTCACATAGCTCCACCCCGACCCATGTCCCATCTTCATGGTTTTTTGTTTGTTTGTTTGTTTTTTGCTTTGCAACCAGAATACTTTTTATTAATTGCAGTTTATTTACTTTGTATCCCAGCTGTAGCCCCCTCCCTCATTCTCTCCCAATCCCACCCTCCCTCCCTCATATCCTCTCTGCCCCTCCCTAAGTCCACTGCTAGGAGAGGTCCTCCTCTCCTTCCATCTGACCCTAGCTTATCAGGTCTCACCAGGACTGACTGCAATGTCCACCTCTGTGGCCTAGCTAGGCTGCTCCTCCCATGGTTGGGGCGGGGGAGGTCAAAGAGCTAGCCACAGAGTTCATGCCTGTTCCCCTTACTAGGAAACCCACTTGGATACTGAGCTGCCATGGGCTACATCTGGGCAGGGGTTCTAGGTTATATCCATGCATGGTCCTTGGTTGGAGAATCAATTTTTTACAGAAAAAAAAATATATATGGAGAGATTATTAACTAGCTAGCATCTGCCTGGTTTGTTTCAGAAATAACAGAGGACCGCTGGGGGTGGCTGCAACTGTCCTGTAAGCATCCTCATCTCTGAAGGAAGTGACACATTTTTTTGAACAAAACTTAAAGCTTTCTTTTCTGATTTTGGATAGTCCATTGGATTTTGTTTTTGGCTTCCTTAGTGAGAAATGTCCATTATTTTAATTCAGGCTAAACAACTTTTCTGGTACTCTTGTTATTTCACATTTCTCTCCAGAAAAATAGGCAAGAAATTATGTCTTTTTTATGAGTGATAGTGCAGAAGAGAAAAGGTCAAGGGTAGCAGGAAGTACAGGACCTTAATATAGCAAGTCTCAGAGTCAGAACTCAGGCCTGTGTCATTCTTTTTACATCATTTGAGTGTATGCAATCTAAATCTCTGCAGTTTTAATAATCTCTGTTTTACTTGTTGAAGGTGTTAACATCCAAAAAAGAACATTCTGGAAGCTCTGTTTCAGAACACAGGCACTCTTAGATTCTTAGACACAAGCATGAGCAAAACCTTAAAAGGTGATTTGTTAATGCTACCACACAACAGCTTGCTGAACTGTTAGAAATTTCAGTCCAGCTGATTTATGAATTTGACTTTTCTGAAAACACATTTGCAATAATTGAGAAACATCCTTGATCTCCACGAAGGAAAAGGGTTTGCATCCCGAGCACAGAATTCCCGTTTCTTCACTTGTCCTTCTAACGCTTTCATTGCTTGGGCCACGCACATGCTAGTCCATCGCCCCATAGAAGAGGGGCTCACTGCCCTTGACACAAGTATGGAGGGTGATATAAATTCAGGATGAGGCACATTCTTAGCTCTTTTGGTTCTCATCATGGCTGTTTTTATTCTACCAATAAACAAAAATAAAATGAGGCAATCTATTCTAGAGGTTATGTTCCTAGAGGGAGTTGATGGGTGCTAGAGAGATGAAGAAAGAAAGGTCTAAGTACAGATGACAAACAAAGACAGGAGAATAGAAGGAGACTGTGGAAGAGAAAACAGAGGAAAAAGAAAAGTCTCATTGTAGGAGGTAGCATACCATCTTAGAAATGCCATTTCTGGGCTGGAGAGATAGCTCAGTGTGAAAAGGTTTACCTCCCAGTCCCAAGGATCCATGGCTGATTACCAGAGCGCAGATTTATTAAAATAAATTTTTAAAAAAGTTGGAAGTGGTCACAAGTATTTGTAAGCTCAACATCGAACCCGGTTCTATGGCTGGACAGACAGTTTTATCTGGTTGGCGGATTTCAGGCCAGTGAGAGACCCTGACTCAAAAGAACCATAAAGAAATAATTAAGAATGACTCCATGTAGACCAGCACCATTTGTTGAAGATGCTATCTTTTTCCATTGAATGGTTTTGGCATCTTTGTCAAAGATCAGGTGTCCATAAGTGTGTGGGTTTATTTCTGGGTCCTCTGTTCCGTTCCATTGATCCACCATTCTGTTTCTATGCCAGTACCATGCAGTTTTTAAAACTGTTGCTCTATAGTACAACTTAAGATCAGGGATGGAGATACCTCCAGAAGATCTTTTATTGTAGAGGATTGTTTTAGCAATTCTGGGTTTCTTGTTATTCCATATGAAGTTGAGAATTTTTCTTTCCAGGTCTGTAAAGAATTGTGTTGGTAATTTGATAGGCATTGCATTGAATCTGTAGATTGCTTTTGGTAAGATGGTCATTTTTACTATGTTAATCCTGCCAAGCCATGAGCATGGGAGATCTTTCCATCTTCTCATATCTTCTTCTAATTCTTTCTTCAGAGATTTGAAATTTTTTTCATACAAGTCTTTGACTTCCTTGGTTAGGGTTACTCCGAGGTACCTTATGTCATTTGTGGCTATTGTGAAGGGTGTTGTTTCTCTAATTTCTTTCTCAGCCCTTTTGTCTTTTGTATACAGGAGGGCTACTGATTTTTTTGAGTTAATTTTGTATCCGGCCACTTTGCTGAAGGTGTTTATCAGCTGTAGGAGTTCCCTGGTAGAGTTTTTGGGGTCAAGAACCTTAAAGGACTTTCAAAAGTGGAGGAAAACATGGAGTTAGTCAATTTACATGGAGCACGTCTCGCCCCTGGGGGCAAGGGTCTCCTGAACCTACTCAGACTTCGGACTCCACCACTGCTAGTTCTAGAACTGATGCAGGATGTTCCAACGAGGGGGTTAAGGCTTCTCATAATATTTCCTATAAACCCACACCTGTTTGTTTATATCCCCCATTTTTATTCATTATTAGCCAGATAGAACCAAGTAATTGTGGTAATGATACTTGCTTTTTTGCTGGAATGCTAGTGAATTTAGGTAGGCCCTAGTTACTCGCATACTTCGCTGGGTGCCTGTGCTCGTTGATGCCCCTCACGCTATGACTCTCTTCAGACAGAAAAGGGATCTTGGGACTACAGCCACAATTGTTACTGCCATCTCATTGGCGGCTGTTGGAGCTACCACCACGGCATTAGCCATGAGTCATACTGTGCAGACTGCTCAGACCCTGAATAATCTTTTAGCCAATGTAGCTCATGCCTTAGATGTACAAAAAGGAATTAATGCTCAACTAAAAGGAGGCTTAATGGTGTTCAATCAGAGGATTGACCTAGTGCAGGAGCAAATTGATACCCTATGGCAAATCGCTCAACTTGGCTGTCAATGGAAGTATGCTGGACTTTGTTTCACTAGCATACAATATGAGAATTTTTCCCGTGCTGCAAATCTGTCTAAACAATTGTCTAGCTATATTTTAGGTAATTGGACTGGAGAATTCGATACTACGATGGAGCAGCTGTGAGTGGCCATTGTCACAGTAAATTCTACCAGAGTGGATGCAGGACTAGCCACAGGATTATCATCATGGATTGCTGCAGCCATGAATCATCTGAAGGAATGGGCAAGCATGGGAGCGTTAGCAGGCCTTCTGGTGTTGGTCTCCTTGGTTTGCCTGTGGTAAAAATGCAAGATTAGAGTCTCACAACAGAGTAATGCAGCCATGACCATTCAGGCCTTTACAGCCATTGAAGCAGGACAGTCTCCCCAAGCATGGTTGGCTACCATAAAAAGCTAAAATGTTATGCTCAGGATGCGAGGCTAAGCACTGCACTCAGGGTCAGCCGCTTTCGACCCAGAGAAGAGCATGTCTGATTGCATGCGGGTTGATGCCCCAGGTCCCGCCTCTGAGAAAAAGGTATCAGACAGGTCTGATGCTCTTTGGGTGGATGACACCTAAATGAACATTGGTACAAAGTCCCAATTTATTTCTAATATCAGAGATCAGACCTCTACTCTTGCCTGATGCATCTAAAACAAAAAGGGGGAACTGTAGAGAGCTGCGGAATGCTGCACCTTAAAGATGGAGCTGGTTTCCACCTTCTACCTTCCCGATGGTGAGTGCTCTCTGTCACGAACAACTCCACATTTGGCTAAGGCCAAAGATCTGGCTTGCATCCATGTATGTGGACCTATCTGCATTGCCCACATGGCACGCTGGAGTTGGCTACCCAGAGGCTATTTAAGCTGTGGGCTGGCTTTCCCCAGGGTCAGATGATTGTTCAAGGTTCCTGAATAAACTGCATTGAAAAAAAAAAAAAGAAGAAGAACAACACCTGAGGTTTGCCTCTAGGCACCCGCACACACCTGCACATATACCCCATGGGCAAGCATCCATGTACACAAACAGAGATGCCATTTCTTCTTCCAGGGCTGATATTCAACATGTAAGCAAACATATAGAGTATCATGAAGTCTAGAGACTGAGGCCAGAGCTGTAGCAGTTCTGCTCCTTACTCAGCAGAATAAAGAATTCCAACACCCCCTGTCCAGATTTTCCTGTCTTTGAAACAGTAGTAATTGTTGCCTTCATTACTATAAAATTAAACAACTGAATTTGTGTGAAATTCTTGGCAGCACGCCTGGCATGCTGAGCAGAGATCAAGTGTTCAATAACACCTGCATAAACAGTAGCAGCATTAAAAACGTAACAGAATGTTTTTTATTTACATTCTCAAGGAACAATTGTTTTTGTTTCTGTTTCTATAACACTTTAGACACTGAAGTAGTTCAAGCGCTATAATTAGACTTACTGTATGCCTGCAAAGATAGGCAAGAAATGTACTCTTTTTTAAGTTCCTGGGATTGTTTGTGTTTCAGCTGTACACGTACCTGATCCTTATCTCAGAGTGGCTGAACTCTTGCAACAAAGTGTTTCTCACAGCTGTTTTACACTTTATAGTTTTTGCCTTTAAGTTCAAAAGTTGGTGACTAGATGGAAAGAGAATGTACTGTGAAGTAATGAATGTTAACTAGAACCCCTTTGGAAGGAAAACACTGCCTAGTCGGCCTTCAGCTTTGGGTGGTGTTTGAGTGGCCAGAGTGACTACATGAAAAGTTAGGCGCAAAGAAAGTCTGAGAAACAGGAAGCAGCTCCCAGGGCTGCAAAGCAGAGTTGATTCAAAGGTCTGGATGTTTTTTCTACAAAATTGTGACTTTTAATACTTTCTTAGGAAAAAAAATAAAACTCTTTCCATTCCAAAGGCAGAGAGCCTAGGGTATTTCTTAGGCATACACTTAAGTTCAGATTTGGCTGGGGAATCTAGTGTGTGTTGTGTTCATGTGAGACACATGTCCCTTGTATGTCACTCTACACTCTAGATGCATGTCACTCTGTAAGCATGTCATGCTTGTAGAGATTTTAGGAGGTTGTGTATTCTCTATGTGTTATCTAGCTTAGAAGCTGGTGAAATTGTCCTCTGTAGAGTGAAAGAAAATTTCATGTTGGGCACAGTAACCAAAACACGGCATTTACTAGCATATGAATTAGGGGATGGAGTGAGTGCTCAGCTAGCAAGGTGCTTGCTGTGCGAGTATGAAGGCTTGTGTGTGGATGCCCCACTCTTGTTCATAGCTGGGCCAGAAGTGTGTTCCTATAACCACAGCCTAACACATAGAAACAGGCAGATTCTGGGGCTCAACAGCCAGCCAGCTTAACCAAATTATAAGCACCAGACCAAGGAGAGACATTGCCTCAAAAAACACAATTGTTGGTTCCTGAGGAATGACAGCCATGTTTGTTCTTTGACTTTTACATGCCCACAAAAACATGCATGTACACCTGGACACACATGGAAAAAAAATTAACTTTTGAGATAATTTATAGTGTACTTCTAAATGAAGAAAAGTTCATGCAAGTATTAACCCTCCTAGAAATTACAAAAACAAAAAAACAAAAACAAAAACAAAACAAAACAAAATGTTCAAACATTAAATCGATAGATAACATGGAATTAAGGAGCTGCTGCCTTGGTTTTCTTAAAGAAAAGCTAAAATTTGAGCTGAATCTTGAAAGATAATGATAATTTAAATAGAAAGAGGATGACCAGAATATTTTTAATAGATCCAGTTAAGGGAAAATCAGGGTGGAGTACAAGAAGACCAAATATAGCAGGAAGACAGAAAGAGGCTGGGTAGGCTAGGACCTTGACGTCTGTATTCAGTCTTCCATTCACTAAACATGACAGGCACTCTCTGGTTCCAGGAACTGCTTACAGTAGATGTTGTTGTAAAGTGGACAAAGCTCACCAGCCTTCTGTGTTTATGAACTTGTCATGCTTGTAGAGAGAGCAATGAGTAGACATAGGAGAAAATAGCCCCTGAGAAAAAGGATTTCCACTTTCAGGGTATAAAGAAATTACAGTAGGTTTTAAAAAGGCTTACTCAAAGATTATTTTAGTTTGAGAAAAGCTTTGGTCTTACCAGAAAGCCCAGGCTAAACATTAGGAGGGAAATGAGTCTGTGAGGATCAGAAGACCCAATTCTAATAAAGATCTTACCCTATGCAGAAGAGACGGGGCAAGAGAAGCTACTCTTTACCGCACAGGTAGCAGGAAGCAGCAGAGTATGAGCAGTGTGGGGGTGTTATGGGTGCCATGGAGAACTGATGTGTTAAAAAACAATCTTCCCACAATGAAGACAGTCCTGATGAGACTTGATAGAATAGGGTCAGATGGAAGGGGAGAAGGACATTCGCAATCATTGGACTGGGGAAGGAGCATAGGAGAAGAAGAGGGAAAGAAGGTGGGATTGGGAGGTAGCGGGGAGGTGGCTACAGCTGGGATACAAAGTGACTAAACTATAATTAACAAAAATAAACTAAAATTAAAAAAAAATCTTATCACAACAAGAAAACCCATAGAATCAAGTAACCTGGGCTCATAGACTAAAGTGACAATCAGGGAGCCTGCATGGGTCTGAACTAGGTCCTCTGCATATATATTATGTTTCTCAAGCCTGATCTTCTTGTAGAACATCTAACAGTGGGAGCAGGGATTGTCTCTGACTCTTTTGCCTGCCCTTGAGGTCCTTTTCCTCTTAAAGGGTTGCTTCATCCAGCCTTACTATGAGGGGAGGTGCCTGATCTTACTGCAACTTGATATGTCATGTTTGATTGAGATCCCTCAGAGGCATGCCCTTTTCTGAAGAGAAAGGAGAAGAATTGGTTGGGGTGGGGTGGGCAGAGGAACTGGGAGGAGAGATAGAAGGGAAAACTGCAGTTGGGGTGTTATATATGAGAGAAGAATAAATTTTAAAAGTTACTTTATAAAGTTAGCAACACTTAGAATGAAACGGTCTTCTATCAGTGTGCAGATTGCAGTGGAGGAGGCTGAGTTTGGAGGCAATTACAATGTTATTCTGATAATATTAATCTTGCGTGAGATCTAATTATGTGCTGTTTGTAGAGAAGCATAAGTGTAATTCTTGGAGAGACAATAGAAAGGTGGTGACCAAACATTCAGTGATTGTTATCCAATATGCCTCTGATAGATACACATCATAGGCTAGGCACTGTGAAATTAGGCTGTGGCTAAAATTATGTAGTGACACTTACTTTTAATCCTATTACTCAGATCTCTGTGAGTTTAAGGCTAGCCTGGTGTACATAGCAAATTTCAGGCCAGTTGGAACTATACAGTGACACCTTGCCTCAAAAACCAAAACAAAAACATTCAAGTTCTCCTCTTGAGAAATTTAAAATACAGCTCAGAGTTGTCTTGCAGTGAATGAAGAATAACAAGGGCTACTGAAGAATTTCATTGTTCGCTTTTCTTTTCAGATTATCTATTTTATAGTATGTGCGGATTTTGCCTATATGGCCCAAAGAGGTCAGAAGGGGTCAGCAGATCCCCTGGAACTGGAATTCAAATGATGTTGAGCCACCATGTAGGTGCTGGGAACAGAACCCAGGTCGTCTACAAGGGCAACGCATGTTCCTAACCACTTAGCCACCTTGCCAGCACCCTAGAAAAGATTTTGAACTAAGCCTGTCAGGATAAGTAGTTTACTGAGTGGATAAATAGAGGTAAGTGTTTCCCTGGGGACCATATGTGAGGACATGCAGGGCATGGGACAACTTCAAAAGTAGATTCCTTATATCTGGAGTTAGAATGTGAAGGGCATGGTAACCTTTTATCACTGGACAGCACACCTGAGAGAAATCAACCTTTAAAAAGAATTTTTTATTTCAGTTGAATACTAGCATGGAGGAAGTAGAGGTAGATGGATCTCTGTGAGCTCTGGACCAGGCTGGTCTACATAGAGAGTTCCAGACAAGCCAAAGCTACATAGTGAGATCTTGCATTGGTATAAAGAAACAGACAAGGTGAGGGCTGGAGAGCTGACTCAGAGATTAAGAATGCTTACTATTTTTTTCAGAGGACAGGAGTTTGATTTCCCTCACCCTCAGGGTAGCTCACAGTCACCTACGACTGCAGTTCCAGCAAACCCAATGCCCTCCTTTGGCCTCTATAAACACATGTTATTCATATACATCCACTCAGGCATACACACAAACACACATTAAATAAACAGCAAAGCTTAGTGACACAGTCGTTTCACCCCATGAAAGAATTAGCTAAGCTCTCTAGAAGATCACCTCAAAGGACAGAACAATCCCTAAAGTACTGATAGGAACTCTGTTTCACAAAAGACCATGAATAGCCAAAGCATTTCTAGGAACCAAGAACACAGGTGGATGTGTAGTTTACTTTTGTTTGTTTGTTTGTTTGATTGGTTGGCTGGTTTTTTGTTTGTTTTTTGAGACAGGGTTTCTCTGTGTAGCCTTGGCTGTCCAGGACTTGCTTTGTAGACCAGGCTGGCCTGGAACTCACAGAGAATCACCTGCTTCTGCCTCCCTGAGTGCTGGGCTTATAGGCGAGCACCCCCACAGCTGCCTAGTATTACTTTATACTACAATGCTATAGTGACAAAGTCAGCATAGTCCTGAGATAAGAGCTGATAGACCAATGGAATAGAATAGAACTGCAGATAGACTGTCAAAACTACCACAGCTAATTTTTGGCACAGGATGCAAAAATATGCAATAGAATAAAGATAGGTTACTAACAAAACTGAATATCCAGTTCAGAAGAATTAAATTAATGTAAAATCATTTGCATTACACAAAATATACATAAAACATGAATTATAATAATTAGTATAAAACCAAAACCACTGAAACTACTAGAGGAAAATGTAGGGTATATTTTCTAGATACTGAGGTAGGAAAGAGCTTTGTGAACAGAACCTCAATAGCATAGATACTACACCAAGTATCGGCAAGTTGAAATTAAAAAGTTTCTGCACAGCAATTGATTATCAGAGCCAATAACACATAGAATGGAGAAAATCTTTCCTGGTGGTATTTCAAACAGAATGCTTATGTCCAGACTGTACAAAGAACTGCAGAAATTAAATGTGGAGAAAGTAAAATTGCCAATCAACAAAGAGATTAATAAAATAAACAGGCATTTTAGAAAAGAAGAAACACAAATGGTCAACAGCTACTGTTTTTTTTAGCTTTTTGAAGTTATTTTATTATTGTACATAGGTATTTTAAATTTTTATTTTTTATATTAATTACAGTTTATTCACTTTGTAGCCCCCTCCCACATTCCCTCCGAATTCCACCTTCCCTCCCTCTTCTCCTCCTATACCCCTCTCCCAGTCCACTGATAGGGAGGTCTTTCCATCTGACCCTAATCTATCAGGTCTCATCAGGACTGGCTGCACTGTCTTCCTCTGTAGCCTGGCAAGGCTGCTCCCCACCTGGGGGGAGGTGATCAAAGAGCCTGCCACTGAGTTCATGTCAGAGACAGTCCCTGTTCCCCTTACTAGGGAACCCACTTGGATACTGAGCTGCCATGGGCTACATCTGAGCAGGGGTTTTAAAAGTGTTCAACAACCTTAGCCACCAGGAAAATGTAAATTAAAATTACTTTGAGATGCCACCTCACCCCAGTCGCATAGCTATCATCAAGATATCTGACAGCAGAGGCTAGAGAATTGGCTGTTCTTCCAGAGGACCCCTACAAAGCGGCTTACAACAATCTGTAATACCTGTTCCAGGAAATGGCTGTTTCTGCCTTCTGCTAGCACCAGTGCATGATGCAGAAACATACATGCAGACAAGAGACCTAAATATATAAAATAAAATTTAAAAACTAAAAATGAAATACAGTATTTAAAAAAGATTGCCTGACCTGGTTGTGCACACCTTTGATCCCAGCACTCGGGAGGCAGAAGCACGCAGATCTCTGTGAGTTTGAGGCCAGCCTGGTCTGCAGAGAAAGTCCAGAACAGCCAGGCTATCACACAAAGAAACCCTGTCTCAAGATAGAGAGAGAGATAGATAGATAGATAGATAGATAGATAGATAGATAGATAGATAGATAGATAGATGAAAATTGACAACTAATCTTAGAAAGAATGTGGGGGGAAGAGCTCTATTAGGGGTGCAAATTAATATATCTATTGTTGAAATCAAGTTGGGGGTTTCTCAAAAAATTAAAGTTGAGCTGCCAAATGACCTGGCTATTTGACTTTTGGATGTATATGCAGTTAATTTCAGATCCTGCCAGAGAGATATTTGTATCCTCATGTTCATTTCTGCAAAGGAACAGAAGCAATATAAAAAATAAAATGTTATTCAACTGTAAAAAAAAGAAATTTGCAGGAAAATGGATGGACTTGGAACGTATACTGTTAAGTAAGAAAGGTATCTAATTTTCAGAAAGAAAAACCCCACGTTTTCCCTTAAACATGAATCCTAGCACATAATGCATACATTTATATTTGTAAATAGATACATGTGAGTACAGTATAACATCTATAAATAAATAAGAAATCATAATAGTGGATGGTGAAGAAGGATGGACTGCAGGTAAAGCATGCATGAGCCATGGAAGAGGGTTGGAAGCAAACTGTTCTTGTAACTTCAGTCCTTGTATGTTTCTTTTTTCCTTTTCATTGTGGATCAGTTCAAAATGTACACTATACAATGAAAGTATACAACCTTAAGCAACACTCCCTTGCTTTACAATGACCATCTTAATGTACAAAAATTTCACTAAGATACAGGGTTTGCAGCCGTGCAAGTATGTGGTTGATTGGCTACCTTAATCTAGTTCTGTAATTTTGTTTGTGGGTTCATTTCAATGAAGTGATATTTAACTTTAAAAATGGCTAGATAATAAAGAGATATTAACATAAAAGAATTCTTTTTTATAAAAGTGTGCTACTAAAATTCACAGGAGAATGAATAGCACAGTCTTTTTAATTTTTATTTTATGTGTATGGAAGTTTAGCCAGCACATATGTCTGTACACCAAACACATGCCTGTTGCCAGAGAGGGTGTTAGATCTCCTGGGGATGGAGTTACAGAAAGTGTGAGCCATCATGTACATACTGGGGATAGAACCTAGGTCCTCTGGAAGAGCAGCAGCTATGCTTCAGTGTTGCCACAAAATAGCACAGTTCTAGCCCCACATCTGATTTGAAGGGGAGCATGCCTGGCTCCCTGCTCCAGGAGCACTACACATAAGGCGCCTCTCTCAGAGGCACTGACAGACAGGAGGAGGTTATTGGACAGTTGCCTCTTCGAAAGCAAAGCAGAAGCATCCCAGTCCTCACTAAGCACGGTATTCTTACTCTTTTAAAGACACAGAGTGGGGGCAGAGGAGGGTACAATTACCACAGACACTACCCCGAAGGTGTTAACTACTACAGTGTTAAGAAAAGACCATTTCAAGCTTTAACCACCTGTTCTGGCTTGAAGGTCCCTGATATTCCAGCATTGTTGTAAGCAATGCAGTTGCAGAAGCAGATGTCTTTGTTACACTGTAGGAGTTTGTCTCTGCTTGGAGTGTAACACAGCTCAGCTGGCAGAGAGAAAGGGCAGGTACTCCTGCAAGGTGACTCCTGAGGGAGAAGGAGAGAGGCTCTTTGTCTTTTCACCTTGGAGGGCTTCCAGCATGAAGCTTCTTGGGTTATAGTCAAATGTTACTGAGGTTATCAGTATTCCAAGGGACACAGGAACAGGCAGGGAAGGTGGCCTGTGCATATGCGTATGCAAGCCATTTGCAGGAAGCTGCGCGCATGCTCATGCATGCAAGCGCACACACACACACACACACACACACACACACACACACACTACTGAGACCGCCGCTCATAAGCCAGGTTGGCCACTGCTCTGCAAGACTAAAGTGAGCTGTGTGGCTGAGAAAAGTGTTCTTAGTTTCAGCAGAAGCCTGTTTTCATTCCAAGCTCAGACATCTGAAGACAGTGAACAAATAATAAAAGCTTGGTTCTTGGCTATTATATAATGATACCACAACATACAGAGCAAATTATTTTAAAAAAATTAATCTGTGATGATAATACGGTAAATAACAACGCTGAAACATCCTCACATATTTCAGATATGTTCTTAACATGTAAAAATACATATCATACCTTGTTCCTTTTTTACTTTTTAAAGTCCTTTCATCATGCTGTCTTCTGGTGCTTTATGGTTAATTAAAAACTCGCCAGTGTGAATCCCTGCTTCCAAGACTTCCATATCCTTCCCTTTCCTTTCCAGCCTACTTCAGTGCTCTAAACACCTTCTACCTCAGCCGCCTCAGCTTCTGCTGCAGGCTATTCCTCTGGTGATGAATTCTGTGTCGTGGTATATTTTCAAATCCGGGTCCTGGACCTCAGTGCAGATACAGATCTGCAGTGCTGGGACCATTTCCACCTTAGCACTTACTACCTGCCAAGAATTCTCCCGCTTACCAGCCTCACAGCACTCGTATCAGCAGACCCCAAAAGCCTACTTGTGTTTCCTTCGAGGTGTCTCCAACATCCTTTTCCATTTGCTCATGATCTCAGACCTAATTTAGACACTCATCACTTTGAAGCTAGATAATCACTGTATTTCCTCCCTTTCATTGGCTCGATACACACCATCTTTCCAAGTGTCTGCCTTTTACTCTTGATTCTATACATGTTGCTTCCAGGTCTGTGTGTGAATCTTCTCATAGCACTGTCATCACTCTGACTCATCAATGACGGGCTAGCAAATGTCTATTCCCAATTACTCAGAGAGGAATTCCCTGCCCCTTAGCACTGCTATCATTGCATAATCAGACAATTCCAGAATGTACTTTTCCCCTCCCTCTGCAAACCCTGGAGTGTAAGCCTCTCAATCACTCCTATTAGAACTGCGTATATTGCTTGTTTGTATTAACCTACATAGGACTTCTTGTCCTCTGACCATCTTTCCTGCCCTCTTACCCCCAACCAACTTCATTGTTGTGACCAATTACCCAAGATAATCAACTGAAAAGGAGGGAACATTTCATTTCATAGGTTCCCTCCCATGCTTTGATGCTCCCACAGCACAACTGGTAATGTGAGCTCACCTCAGGAGGCCAAGAAGCACAGAGAGCCAGAACTCTAGTATCCTCTTCCACGGCACACACCACCACCTGACTTCCTGCTAAATGGGCTAGACACTAGAAGAGGCTGTTGAAAGCCTAGGTAAGCAGTGGAATAGTGTAAATGGTGCAAACAGTTCTGTGGATAGATGAATGTAGGATCCTAGAGGGAATACAGTCTAAAATCCTAAAACCTGGTTCCAGGTAATGGAGTACAGAGGTTGACTTTATGGAGAACAAATGAATTAACTGCCAGTTCTCCTACTTCACACGCACTGCAAACAAAGCTAGTCCTGAAAAGCTTATGGGCCACTGGGGAGCATTTGGGCCCTGCCCTTTTTCATACTACAACCACCCCATTCCACAGACTTGCCAGGACTGTGTTTCAGGCATCCCTTTCCAAGATCCAATCATCTATCAGCTTTTATCTATTCTTTCTAAACACCATTGTAGCTTCTCTGAACTGTGTCGTAGCTTTGTCAGATAGCTCAGTAAAAAACAAACAAACAAACAAAAAACCCAAACAAACAAACAAAGCATTGCTGGTCTTAAGAATGACACCCAATGAGAAAGCCATGATTTTGAGGTTATGTGTTGACATATGTTAGCCAGCTTATCCAAGATGACCTGTTTAGCCAATAGGCTTGGGTTGAGTGTAAGTCTTCTGGTTGCTTTACAATTATTTCTTGCCACGTTTTTTCCTCCAGGTGCTTTATCCTTTTGTGTGTTTCTCTGTGGGTCACTGAAGCATTCCTGTGTATTTCCATTACCTCTATGGCAGGAGCTATTGGCATGTTCACTATTGCTGCCAACTTGACCATTATTGTTGTGATAACATTACAAGTCCCATTTGGATTTGCATTCCCCTGCCAGACAAAGGCACTGCTGTCTTCATCTCTCTGCCTCTGGCTTCTCAGAGACTGGACTGTGACTCTAAAATATGACAAGGGTATGCTTGTTTCTCAATGCAGTTCTTGGAAAGTCCTGAAGCAAAGCAATCTTACTCGATGCATTTGGTAATGCAGAGAAGTGGCAGGGGCTGAACCTGCCCTTTACTGCCCAATTAATCCTGAGCCATCACATTGCATCCTACCAGTAATCTGCTTTTTATTTACCTAGATGAATAAGTCTGAAAATATGCAACTGCCCACACTGGCAGAAAGTTTGTGCCCTGTGACATTTGCCAAAGAATACCTGGTGCTTTATCAGTGATATTCATAAGAATCTAACTTATGACAAGGTTAATGATGAATTAATATTCAATACAAACTCTACCCACTTCCCTCAATTGATCTAATCTACCAATTCTTGCTATTAAATATAGTCTTACTTCTGAGATCCAGCCAGTAAAAAAAAAAAAAAAATGTAGTCATAATTGTTCTGTGTTTGTACTTCAGGGAGGTCACGTCCTAAAATTCATTTGTTGCTTGTAAAGTCAAACTCCATTCTCCATTACCTAGAACTATATTTTAAGTTTGAGTTCCCTTTAAGATCAGTCATACCTGCATCTACCCACAGAACCCTTTGCCTTATCTATACTACCCTACTGCATACCCAGACTTTCCACAGCCTCCTCTAGTGTCTATCCCAGATCTCTTCATCCATGCCTTCTTGGTTACCAGATTTAGCCTGGGTCTCACAATCAGTTTAGCAACCTGCTTTAGCTTTCCCTACCTTCATTGCAGAGGAGCTCCTGGCTTGTGCCAGTATTTTACTTAACTACCCACCATACCAACAGGACTTGCCATATCCAACTGAGATAAACCTCAGTACAAAGATCTAAAGGAAAAACTATAAAATCTCCTCTAGGAATTCGAAGAGTTTGAAGAAAACAAATAAATATCTCAGTGAAATCAAAGAAAAAGAGCTTAAGGTGAATCAATGCCTGGGTGATACCCAAGAAAGTACATATATAAGACTGATGAAAATGACAAAGATAATCAGACTTTGGAAATGAAATTCAATAAAAAGATAGAAACATTAAAGAGTGTGAGGCCATAATGGCCCAAGCTACTAAAACTGAAATAAAGGTAAAATTGAAAATCATATTAACCCAACTAGAAAAATCAAAGGAAAACCTTAAAGGGATAATGAATGAAGCAGAAAACAGAACATCAGGTCTGGAAGATAAAAATAGAACATCTAGATAAAATAAACAAGGAACATAAAAAATGAAAGAAAAGAAACACACACGGAAGGAATACAAAGGAAATGTGAAATATCATGAAAAAAGCAAGTCTTCAAATTATAGACATAGGTAAGTGTGGTAGTTTGAATAAGAATGGCCCCCCATAGGTTTATCAGGGAGTGGCACTACTGTTTAAGAAGAATTAGGAGGTATGACCTTGTAAGAGTAGGCATAGCCTTATTGGAGGAAGTGTATCATTGGGAGTGGGCCTTAGAGTTTCAAAAGTCCAAACCTGGCCCAGTGGTTTTCTCTTCCTACAGCTTGTGGTCCAGAGGTAGAACTTCCTGCTACTTCTCCAGCACCATGTCTGCTTGCATGCTACATTATTCCCTGCCTTGATGAGAATAGACTAAATGTTGAAAAGTGTAAATTAGACCAATTAAATGCTTTCTTTCATAATAATTGCTGTGGTAATGGTGCTTCTTCACAACAGTAGAACACGGACTATGACAATAGGAGGAAGAATCCAAAGCCAATGGTGTAGACCAGATCTTCAACAAAATTATAAAAAGAAACTTCTCATTAAAGGAAAAGTAATGGGCTCTAGTATCATTGAGAACAAAAGAAAAAAACAATACCAAAAATCAACAGCACAAGAGCCACAAGTAGTATACACATTTCAATAACAACTTTTAATATCAGTAGCCTAGATTACCCAGTAAAAAGACAGAGACTGGCTGAATGAATCAAGAAACAAAAACCATCTGTTTGTTGTCTATAAGAAACACATCTTAGTTTCAAAGATGGGCATTGCCTTAAGGTTAAAAGGTAGACAAAAGTACTATAATAAAATGGGACCAGGAAGCAAGTAGGCATCACTGTTCTAATATCTAACAAAATATACAAACTAAAGACCCAAATTAGTAGAGTCAAAAAATAATAATGAAATACTAGCAGATACAAAAGAAATTCATTATGTTAGAAGAGAGTATTTTAAAAATCTGTGCTTGGGGGGGAGCCAAGATGGCGGCGCCGGGAGAACACCACGTCTGAGAAGCAGGACAGCACTTTCTGTGCAGAGACCAGAAGACTGAACTCTGGGCCCTAAAACTGCAGCGATCCTGTTTCCCAGGTGAGGGGAGGCTCCCACGGCGTGGGAATCGGTTGGGTCCACTCACGGCTACCCAGCCAGAACCCGGAAGAGTGGGCTTTGGGTCTCTGGGCTGGAGCCGCAAGCGGGCGTGTCCTGGTCAATTTCCCAGGCTGATCCGTGGGCACAAGGGTACCTGAGACTGGGAGTCCCAGTCGCGGGGGGACCCCACGGGGAAGCAGGGTTGCGGGTCTGAGCGCAGGTCACCCAGTCTCTCCCCGGAAGGTCTCTGCCGCCATCACAGCCGAGCTCCTGCCGCGCGCAGAGAGCTTTGCACTCAGCTCAGCGGTACAGACAAGCTGCGCGCCCCAGTACAACAGGGACTGGGAACCCCTGTCCGGAGAGGGCCCCACAGGGAAGGAAGAAACCATGCTGCTGGGGTCACCTAGGGAAAGTCTAGCAGACTGCAGATCACAAACAGGTGAGTACGGCCAGCCATCGCAGATCTGGGCCCAAACAGGGAGCACAGAGTTATTGGGAACCCAGCTCCCACAGACTAGCAGGTGGGCACACGCTCCACCAGCCCAGAGGCCTGCTTTGTACCAACTACACCTTACAGACAGAACTGTGTGCCCCAAGACACCAGAGCAGTACTCACCCACCACAGATTACCTCTTGGGTTCTGGGGCACAGAGCCCCAACCCCAGACCTACAAAAGACCGGGAACCCTGATATCAACCCCCAGATACTGCTCCAAGGGGCAACCAGTTATCCCTAACAAAACTGACCAAACCACGAGACACACAGGTTACAGCAGCTGATCACTAAATTTACAGCAAGAAACCCAGAAGGAGGGCAGCTGTCTCCAGGACTTTTCCCGGTGAGAGGAGAGCCCTCTTGACTAATCAGGACCACAGTTACCACCCAGGTCTCTATGCCTGAGGTGAGCTGTAGCAACTCCTGAAAAACACCAGACATCCAGGAACTATACCCAAAAATCTGGGAAGGCTTCCTTGAGGAAAAACCATCATCCTGCCAAAGGGATTCTCTCCACTACAACAGTCCAGGAACAACCAGAAACTAAATTCAAACAACTAAGATAGCCCAATGGGTAGAGTACAGTGTAAAAGTTCAACCAACAAAAGCCAGAGCATTATGGCATCTCCAGAACCCAGTTATCCAGGGGCAAATAGCCCTAGACACCCCAGCAAAAATGAAATTCAAGGAGACAACCTAACATCTATGCTCAAGAAGATGATAACAGAGGAAACAAATAAAATACGAAAAGAAATAGAAGAAGCTGCAGCCAAAAAGTATGTGGCCCTTAGAGAGGAAATGCTTAAATCACTGAATGAAATAAAAGAAACAGAAGATTGTTCAAACAAACAGCTGAAGGAATTGACAGAAAAACATGAAAATACAGTCAGACAGGGGAAGGAAACCAAGAAAATAGCTCAAGACCTGAAGATAGAATTGGAAAAATTAAAAAAAAAAAACACAAATGGAAGAAATTGTGGAGAGAAAGAACTTAGAGAAGAAAGCAGGAACTACAGAGGTTAGCATAACCAATAGGCTACATGAAATGGAAGAAAGAATCTCAGGTGTGAAAGATACAATGGAAGAAATAGATGTATCTGTCAAAGAAAATGTTAAATCTAAAACATTCCTGACACAGACCATCCAAGAAATTCAAGACAACATAAAAAGACAAAACCTAAGAATAATAGGAATAGAGGAAAAAGAAGATTCCCTGCACCAAGGCCCAGAAAATATTTTCAACGAAATCATTGAAGAAAATTTCCCCAACTTAAAGGAGAGGCCAATAAGAATACAAGAGGCCTATAGAACACCCAATAAATTAGACCAGAAAAGAAAATCCTCCCACCACATAATAATCAAAACCGTAAGTATACAGAACAATGAAAAAATACTAAAAGCTGCAAGAGAAAAAGGCCAAGTAACATATAATGGCAAACCCATTAGAATCACTCCTGACTTTTCAACAGAGACTCTGAAAGCCAGAAGGGCCTGGACAGATATCATGCAGACCCTAAGAGAACACAGATGTCAGCCCAGGCTACTATACCCTACAAAACTCTCAGTCCTCATAGACGGAGAAAACAAGATATTCAATGACAAAAACAAATTACAACAATACCTACAAACAAATCCAGCATTACAGAAGACACTGGAAGGGAAAATACAACCCAAGAAAGCTAGCTACATTCAAGAAAACACAGGAAATAAATAACCCCACTACAATAAAACAAAAAGCAACCAAGCACACAACCTTATGACCACAGCCAACATCAAATTCAAAGGATCTAACAGCCACTGGCCATTACTCTCTCTCAATATCAATGGACTTAATTCTCCAATAAAAAGACACAGACTAACAGAATGGATGCGTAAACAAAACCCAGCAATCTGTTATATACAAGAAACACCCCTAAGTCACAAAGATAGACATTACCTCAAGGTAAAGGGTTGGAAGACGGCTTTTCAAGCAAATGGACCCAAGAAGCAAGCAGGAGTAGCCATTCTAATATCTGATAAAATAGTCTTTCAACCAAAATTAATCAAAAGAGATGGGGAAGGACACTTCATACTCATCAAGGGAAAATTCCACCAAGAAGACATCACAATCATGAACATCTATGCCCCAAATACAAGGGCACCCACATTTGTGAAAGAAACATTGATAAAACTTAAACCTCATATAGATCCCCACACACTAACAGTGGGAGACTTCAACACCCCACTCTCAACAAAGGACAGGTCAACTAAACAGAAATTACACAAAGAAACAATATCTCTAACAGAGGTCATGAATCAAATGGACCTAACAGACATTTACAGAACCTTACACCCAAACACAAAAAAATTTACCTTCTTCTCAGCACCTCATGGAACCTTCTCCAAAATAGACCGTATAGTTGGTCACAAAGCAAGCCTCAACAAATACAGGAAGATTGAAATAATCCCTTGTATCCTGTCTGATCACCATGGAATAAAGCTGGACCTCAGTAACAACAGAAATAGCAAAAAGCCTACACATACATGGAAACTGAACAACTTCTATTAAAAGACAGCTGGGTCAGGGAAGAAATAAAGAAAGAAATTAAAATCTTCCTAGAACTCAATGAAAATGAAGACACAACATACCCAAACTTGTGGGACACAATGAAAGCAGTGCTAAGAGGAAAGTTCATAGCACTAAGTGCCTTCAAGAAGAAATTTGAGACAGCTCATTCAAGCAACTTAATGGCTCACTTAAAAACCCTAGAAGAAGAAGAAGCAGACACACCAAGAAGGAGTAGATGGCTGGAAATAATCAAACTCAGGGCTGAAATCAATCAATTAGAAACAAATAAAACAATTCAAAGAATCAATGAAACCAAGAGCTGGTTCTTTGAGAAAATCAACAAGATAGACAAACCCTTAGCCAAGCTAACTAAAAGGCAGCGAGACACCATCCAAATAAACAAAATCAGAAATGAAAAGGGGGACATAACTACAGACACTGAGGAAATCCAAGCAATCATTAGGACTTACTTAAAAGTCTATACGGAACAAAATTTGAAAATGTAAATGAAATGGACAATTTTCTTGATCGATTCCACTTACCAAAGCTAAATGAGGACCAGGTAAATCAATTAAATAGTCCTATATCCCCCAAGGAAATAGAAGCAGTCATCAAAAGTCTCCCATCCAAAAAAAGCCCAGGACCTGATGGTTTCAGTGCAGAATTCTACCAGACATTCAAAAAGGAGCTAAGTCCAGTTCTCTTCAAACTATTCCACAAAATCAAAACAGAAGCAACATTATCAAACTCATTCTATGAAGCCACAGTCACCTTGGTACCTAAACCTCACAAAGACCCAACCAAAAAAGAGAACTTCAGGCCAATCTCCCTTATGAACATTGATGCAAAAATACTCAACAAAATACTCGCAAACCTTATACAAGAACGCATCAAAGATATCATCCACCATGACCAAGTAGGCTTCATCCCAGGTATGCAGGGATGGTTCAATATATGGAAATCCATCAATGTGATCCACCATATTAACAAATTGAAAGAAAAAAACCACATGATTATCTCCCTAGATGCTGAAAAAGCCTTTGACAAAATCCAACATCCATTCATGTTTAAAGTATTGGAGAGATCAGGGATACAAGGCACATATCTAAACATAGTAAAGGCAATATACAGCAAACCTATAGCCGACATCAAACTGAACAGAGAGAAACTTAAAGCAATCCCACTGAAATCAGGGACAAGACAAGGCTGCCCACTCTCTCCATATCTCTTCAACATAGTTCTGGAAGTCCTTGCTAGAGCAATAAGACAGTTGAAGGAGATCAAGGGGATACAAATTGGAAAGGAAGACGTCAAATTATCACTATTTGCAGATGATATGATAGTATATGTGAGTGACCCCAAAAACTCTACCATTGAACCCTACAGCTGATAAACACCTTCAGCAAAGTGGCCGGATACAAAATTAACTCAAAAAAATCAGTAGCCCTCCTGTATACAAAAGACAAAAGGGCTGAGAAAGAAATTAGAGAAACAACACCCTTCACAATAGCCACAAATGACATAAGGTACCTCGGAGTAACCCTAACCAAGGAAGTAAAAAAACTTGTATGAAAAAAATTTCAAATCTCTGAAGAAAGAACTAGAAGAAGATATGAGAAGATGGAAAGATCTCCCATGCTCATGGCTTGGCAGGATTAACATAGTAAAAATGGCCATCTTGCCAAAAGCAATCTACAGATTCAATGCAATGCCCATCAAATTACCAACACAATTCTTTACAGACCTGGAAAGAAAAATTCTCAACTTCATATGGAATAACAAGAAACCCAGAATTGCTAAAACAATCCTCTACAATAAAAGATCTTCTGGAGGTATCTCCATCCCTGATCTTAAGTTGTACTATAGAGCAACAGTTTTAAAAACTGCATGGTACTGGCATAGAAACAGAATGGTGGATCAATGGAACGGAACAGAGGACCCAGAAATAAACCCACACACTTATGGACACCTGATATTTGACAAAGACGCCAAAACCATACAAGGGAAAAAAGATAGCATCTTCAACAAATGGTGCTGGTCCAACTGGATGTCTACATGTAGAAAAATGAAAATAGATCCATACTTATCACCCTGCACAAAACTGAAGTTCAAGTGGATCAAAGACCTCAACATAAAACCAGACACATTAAATCGGCTTGAAAAAAAAGTGGGGAATAGCCTAGAACTCATTAGCACAGGGGAAAACTTCCTGAACAGAACACCAACAGCACAGGCTCTAAGAGCAACAATCAATAAATGGGACCTCATGAAACTGAAGAGCTTCTGTAAAGCAAAGGACACCGTCATCAAAACAAAGCGACCGCCTACAGATTGGGAAAGAATCTTCACCAACCCTTTATCTGACAGAGGACTCATATCCAGTATATATAAAGAACTAAAGAAGCTGAAATGCAGCAAACCAAGTAATCCACTTAAAAAAATGGGGAACAGAGCTAAACAGAGAATTCTCTGGAGAGGAATACCGAATGGCAGAGAAGCACTTAAAGAAATGCTCAACCTCACTAGCCATTAGGGAAATGCAAATCAAAACAACCTTGAGATTTCACCTTACACCCATGAGAATGGCCAAGATCAAAAACTCAAGTGACAACACATGCTGGAGAGGTTGTGGAGAAAGGGGAACCCTTCTCTACTGCTGGTGGGAATGTAAACTTGTACAACCACTCTGGAAATCAATCTGGCGTTTTCTCAGACAACTAGGAATAGTGCTTCCCCAAGATCCAGCCATACCACTCCTAGGCATATATCCAAAAGAGGCTCAAGCACACAAAAAGGAAATTTGCTCAACCATGTTTGTAGCAGCTTTATTTGTAATAGCCAGAAGCTGGAAACAACCCAGATGCCCCTCAACTGAAGAATGGATGCAGAAATTGTGGTACATCTACACAATGGAATATTACTCAGCAATGAAAAATAAGGAAATCATGAAATTTGCAGGTAAATGGTGGGATCTGGAAAGGATCATCCTGAGTGAGTTGTCCCAGAAGCAAAAAGACACACATGGTATATAGTCACTCATATAGACATACAACATAAGACAAACCCACTAAAACCTGTGCATCTAAAGAAACTAAGCAAGAGAGAGGACCCTAACTAAAATGTCCAATCCCCATCCGGAAAGGCAAAGAGGATGGACATCAGAAGAAGAAGAAAACAGGAAACAACCTAGGAACCTACCACAGAGGGCCTCTGAAAGCTTCTGCCCTACAGACTATCAAAGCAGATGCTGAGCCTGATGGGCAACTGTTGGGCAGAGTGAATGGAATTTTATGTAAGAACTGGGAAATAGTAAGAGCTGGAGAGGACAGGGTCTCCACAAGGAGAGCAACAGAACAAGAAAATTTGAACACAGGGAACTTCCCAGAGACTCATACTCCATCCAAGGACTATTCATAGAGATAACCCAGAACCCCTGCACAGATGTAGCCCAGGGCAGTTCAGAGTCCAATTGGGTTACATAGTAATGTGAAGAGGGACTGCCTCTGACATAATCTGATTGGCCTGCTCTTTGATCACCTCCCCCTGGGGGGAAGCAGCCTTACCAGGCCATAGTAGAGGACAATGCAGCCATTTTGATGTGAACTGATCGACTAAGATCAGAAAGGAGAGGAGAACTTCCCCTATCAGTGGACTTGGGGAGTGACATGCATGCAGAGGGAGGAGGGTGGGTGGGATTTGGAGGGGAGGAGGGAGGGGCTTATGGGGGGATGCAGAATGAATAAAGTGTAATTGATGAAAATTTAAAAAAAAAAAAAGGGAAAAAAAATAATTTAAGAACCTTAAATGACTTTCAAAAGTGGAGGAAAACATGGAGTTAGTCAATTTACATGGAGCACATCTCACCCCTGGGGGCAATGGTCTCCTGAACCTACTCAGACCTCGGACATCACCACTGCTAGTTCTAGAACTGATGCAGGATGTTCCAACTAGGGGGTTAAGGCTTCCCATAATATTTCCTATAAGCCCACACCTATTTGTTTATATCCCCCATTTTTATTCATTATTAGCCAGATAGAGCCAAGTAATTGTGGTAATGATACTTACTTTTTTGCCCCATGCTGAAATGCTAGTAAATTTAGGTATGCCCTGGTTACTCGCATGCCTCGCTGGTTGCCTGTGCCCGTTGATGCCCCTCACGCTATGACTCTCTTCAGACAGAAAAGGGATCTTGGAATTACAGCCACCATTGTTACTGCCATCTCATTGGCGGCTGTTGGAGCTACCACCGCAGCATTAGCCAGGAGTCATACTGTGCAGACTGCTCAGACCCCGAATAATCTTTTAGCCAATGTAGCTCATGCCTTAGATGTATAAAAAGGAATTAATGCTCAACTAAAAGGAGGCTTGATGGTGTTCAATCAGAGGATTGACCTAGTGCAGGAGCAAATTGATACCCTATAGCAAAGCGCTCAACTTGGCTGTCAATGAAAGTATGCTGGACTTTGAGTCACTAGCATACAACATGAGAATTTTTCCTGTGCTGCAAATCTGTCTAAACAACTGTCTAGCTATATTTTAGGTAATTGGACTGGAGAATTCGATACTACGATGGAACAGCTGAGAGTGGCCATTGTCACAGTAAATTCTACCAGAGTGGACGCAGGACTAGCCACAGGATTATCATCATGGATTGTTGTAGTCATGAATCATCTGAAGGAATGGGTGGGCATGGGAGCATTAGCAGGCCTTCTGGTGTTGGTCTCCTTGGTTTGCCTGTGGTATATATGCAAGATTAGAGTCTCACAACAGTGTAATGCAGCCATGACCATTCAGGCCTTTACAGCCATTGAAGCAGGACAGTCTCCCCAAGCATGATTGGCTACCATAAAAAGCTAAAATGTTACGCTCAGGATGCGAGGCTAAGCACTGCACTCAGGGTCAGCCGCTTTCGACCCAGAGAAGAGCATGTCTGATTGCATGCGGGTTGATGCCCCAGGTCCCGCCTCTGAGAAAAAGGTATCAGACGGGTCTGATGCTCTTTGGGTGGATGACACTTAAGTGAACATCAGTACAAAGTCCCAATTTATTTCTAATATCAGAGATCAGACCTCTACTCTTGCCTGATGCGTCTAAAACAAAAAGGGGGAACTGTAGAGAGCTGCGTAATGCCGCGCCTTAAAGATGGAGCTGGTTTCTGCCTTCCACCTTCCCGATGGTGAGTGCTCTCTGTCAGGAACAACTCCACATTTGGCTAAGGCCAAGGATCTGGCTTGCTTCCATGTATGTGGACCTATCTGCATTGCCCACATGGCACGCTGGGGTTGGCTACCCAGAGGCTATTTAAGCTGTGGGCTGGCTTTCCCCAGGGTCAGATGATTGTTCAATGTTCCTGAATAAACTGCATTGAAAAAAAAAAATCTGTGCTTGATGAAGGTGGGAAAATCTTAAAAAAAAAAAAAGATGATTTCCTAGATTCACCCAGACCTCCAAAATTCCAATAAGAAGTCAACAACCTAAACTACTCATGAGAAATTAGGATATTTAAATAGTAATAAAAAAAAAAAACTTCCAGTTAAGAAAGTCCAGGACTAGGTAGATTAACAGCAAAATTCTACCAGACATTCAAGGAAGATCTGAAGACAGTCTTTCTTAAACTGTTCAAAGACATAGAAGGAGCACTCCCAAACTCCTTCTGTGAATCCAGTATTATTCTAATATTCAAACCAGGTTAAAGATACAACAACAATAACAATGAAAGAAAGAAAGAACACCAAAAAAAAAATGGAGTTAAAAAGCAAACTACCCATTTTTAAAAAATGAGCCTGGGAACAGAAGAGAGAGTTCTCAAAAGAAGAAAAAATAATTTCTAAGTGATGTCTCTTAAAATGTTCACTATAATGAGAAAGAAAGGAAGGAAGGTAGGAAGGAAGGTAGGAAGGAAGGAAGGAAGGAAGGAAGGAAGGAAGGAAGGAAGGAAATTGGAAGGAAGGAAGAAAGGAAGAAAGAAAGAAAGAAAATTGGAAGGAAGGAAAGAAGAAAGGAAGGAAGGAAGGAAGGAAGGGAGGAAGGAAGGAAGGAAGGAAGGAAGGAAAAAGGCCACAATTCTTCAATCAAAAGACACAGACTGCCTGAATGGATCAAGCAACAAAACCCTTAAAGAAAAGTAGCCCAACATTCCTAATGAAAATATACTCAAAAAAATACTCAATAAAATACATGCAAATGGGAAACAAAAAATTATACAACCTGACCCAGTTGCTTTTATCCCTGAAATACAGGAATTGTTCAATATACTCAAATCAATAAGTGTAATAAACCACATCAACAGACTTAAAGACAAATATTAAATGATCATCTCAATAAATGCTAAAAAGCTTTTTACAAAATCCAACATGCCTTCTAAGACACAAGTCTTAGAGAGTGTAAAGCTAGAGGAAACTTAACTCAACATAATAAAAGCTACATATAAGAAACTCATAGCCAATGTCATTCTAAACAGATAAAAACTTGAAGCAATGAAAGTCAGGAACAAGATAGGGATTCTCACCATCTCTAGTCCTTTTCAACACAGTGCACAAAATATTAGCTGGAGCAATAAGGCAAGAGACAGAAATTAAAAAGATAGAAATAGGGACAGTGCTTCTATCAAAGACCACCAGAAAGAAAGAAAGAAAGAAAGAAAGAAAGAAAGAAAGAAAGAAAGAAAGAAAGAAAGAAAGAAAGAAAGAGAAAAACAATACCCAACATGAAAATCCCTCTTCTGAGTTATT
Source organism: Meriones unguiculatus (assembly GCF_030254825.1). NCBI lineage: Eukaryota > Metazoa > Chordata > Mammalia > Rodentia > Muridae > Meriones > Meriones unguiculatus. Next base: position 4,810,842 of record NC_083368.1, on the reverse strand, counting down.
GTTCAGGACTATCTAGGAGACTCCCAAAACAGTCAGCCTAATGCTGTTTCCCTTGGTCACCCCTCAGAGGTGGAAGACAAGTCCCTTGCTGAAGATACTGTGCACTCCAGACACAGGTCCCAGAAGCTCTTGAGCTGGAACTGACTTAAAGGTCCCTTTTCTAAGGACTAGCTTTTATGATGCCAGAAAGGGCAGTCTTCCAAAGGAGGGAGGCAACCAACAGTCCCACCCAGCTATATGATGCATGTGAACCACATAAACAACCAGCACAGCATAACAACCCACATACCTTAGTGATAACCAACAGTTCTACAGTTGAGTTAAGACCTATTCAAGCAAGAGGAATGCTATGCCCGCTACTGAAAACCCACCCACCTACCTTCCGGACCACAGCATCCTTCTAGCTTTCCCGAGATTCAGCAAACATTAGCACTGAACTCTCACTTGTAGTGCTTTTCTTCTTCTACGGGACCCTCAAACCTGGAGCTCTTTCATGATCAGCGTTAAAATTAATTTAGTTAATTTAGTGAAGAGTCAACACTTTAATGTTAGCATTTTTCCCCATCTTTAACATCAGCAGTATGAAATTAAATCAACTAGGACATTTTATATTTTACTAAATGGCAGTAATTTTGTTTGACAATCATTCGATATATTTATTGACACTATTGAAAAACACAAATCATTTTGTTTCTGTGTATTTTATGTTGATATTTACTGTGTTGGAACTTAAAATTTAACTACATGTTTATTTTAAAATGAAAGTAACTAATTTAGAAAAAAGTTTTGAAAACTATTTTCCAAAATGGAGTAAACGCTACTTAGTATTTTTTTTTTTTTTTTTGCAGTACTCTTTAGTAGCTAATTGAATAGAAGACAGGTGTGTTGAACCTGTTGTGACATCCGTCATCTTGTATTCTTTGGGAAGTCCCACTGCACATTCCTAGGCATCTCAGAGGGAGCTAAGCAGGTAGCATCTTAGTACCACTTTGACAAACAGCTTTTACTCTGGGCTTTTCTGCGCACTTAGATCAGAGTTTATAAACTGCTTCTATCTAGCACAGCTGAAAGATAATGTAAAAAGATCAAAAGTCTCAAGGGAATGCATCATGAGATATGTTACAAAGTAGTACTTATGGCGTGGTCTCATCTTTTTGAAATGTTGGCAAAATAACTTGAGTGACCAGCATAACCACTCCTAGTATGTATTTCGATAGTGTTAAATGCATCCACAATGTCCCATCTTTTGTAATTTTACTTGATTTTTTTTAACATTAATAGACATAGAGTCTAAATACTAGTGATATAAGTGGAGGAGATAAGTCTGACCTTTATCGTCTTGTCTGTTTTTAAAGATTTTTTTCAATGAACACATAGCATAAAATTTATAAGACAAAAGAAATTTTTATTTTAAATTGAATAAAACTACCATTTCAAGGCTGAAATGGCAATTGTCATACTTTAGATCAATATTGCCTAACAAATAGATGGACTGCCTCTGAGGAACTCCATTTTGCTTTCAACTATAACTTCCCCAAACCTTAAGGAGGTTAAGTGCCTGAGTAGTGAACCAGAATGGGCCACTTGTGAGATGCTCAGAATGCTGGGTGTTATTGTTGATTTTTTTTTATGAGAGGTGTTGATTGGGGAATTGTGCCAAGCTAGAAGATATACCTGAGCAAATCATAGTGAAAGGCCAGAGCATGATGGGCTCCACATTCTTGTGAGGGAGATGGGGTACTGCTAAGATGATTTAGAGTTTACTCATAAGTAGTAAAGAGAAATCAGAGCTTTTTGTTAATGTTTAAGAGCTTCAGTTCTCTACAATATAGACCTAAGGTAAGAAAGACCAAACATCTGCAAAGCCTATGAGAAAAATAAATTCTTGGATGCAATGGTTAGGCAATAAGAACGTAAGTAGGAAGGATATAGGATGGAAAAGAGGAAAAGAGAAAGGACACTCAACAGCAAAGGTAAAGAGAATGGAATCTGTTTCAAGCTTTCTTCTTGAGAAAGTAGACATTCATGAGTAGCCATGTTGACCTTATTCTATACTGTGTATCAATTTATCATACCTTGAAGTCTAAGCGTCTAGGAGGTACTTGGCTGGGTTAATTAGACTGGTTATGTTTTTAAGTTGTCTTCCTGAGTTAGAGTTTTGGAGAATTGGTTTTCCATGCAATTTCTTCTATTTGTTGTTTACATTTAAGTTATAAAATCTGATGTGATATATAGTAAAATGCCTACTATGTTTTCTTTATTTTAATGATGAATTGATATTAGGGCCTCGATGAGTACTAGCCAGTACTTTTATTAGCTCTCTCCATCTATAAGGCCAGTTTTTTTGTCTAATAGATATGAATTTTTCTGCTTTACATATTTAGTCATTCAAATTCAGTGAAAAAAAGAAAAATTGCTTCATTATGAATCCTAAATGCTCTATACAGAAATAGCACTAAAAGGATACATACACAACTATTCAGTGCACTGGGTCCAATTTTCTGATGAGTTAAAGGGGATGCTTTAAAAATCAGGTCATTTAAACTGCACTTTAAACTGACACTTTAAAGACTCATCATATGAGTCTCTTCATGTAAAGTATCCTTAGTAACACAAATAACTATTACTTTCTCTTAAAATACATTTTTGTTTTCTCATTTATTGGGCTTTTTCAGAAAAAAACACTTAGTTTTGTGTTAAAATGAATTAATTTTGCCAGACATTGGTTCTGAGATTGCACGCTTTTTTCTCAACATCTCATGACTCAGAAACATACAGTATCTATCTATGTGGGGGCATGACAGCCCTCCCGTTGCCTTATTGCACTTAACAGTGTGGAAGTCATGCCCAGGCTGCTTCTCCTGGCAGAAATATAATTTAACAGGGTGAAAGATCCCTGAGAGCTTGAAGCAGCCATCTCAGGTGAAGCGGTAGCTGCTGTGTGAACCATCCCTTGCTTTGTGAGCACAGAATCATCTGTACTGAAGTGAGGTGTGGAGATTCAGGCCCAAGAAGTGCTGTTCCAAGAAAAATGTGCTTGAAGGACTTATTTGTTGGCAATGCTCACTGACTGAGGTTCCGTCTGGCAAAATTGTGGATTTTTTTTCCCAGAAAGCTGGAGAACGATTACATAAGTTGTCTCAAGGAATTTATTTTTAAACACCTTTCATGCATCCCTTGTGGTGTTTTTTTGTTTGTTTGTTTGTTTGCTTTTTGTCCAGGATTTAAAGTACCTTCATTTTTCTGCTTAAAGCACATACATACAAGGGGGGCGGGGAAGGAATATGGTAAAGTAGAAGAATATTGTGAGACACAAAGACTTAAAATTTCTAGTCAGAGTTACGACTATTTTAAACAGTCAATGTATCTTTAAAGGAAATAACTACAAGAAGTCTGATTAAGACTCAAATGTCTTGAGTCTACGTATTAGCTTCAAAAAAAATAGGTAAATAATTTTCAGAAATTTGCCATCCACAGCTGTCAGGGATGCTACCCCATGTGAGCAAGAGAGTCCAGAGAAAGAGTTTTTTCCATGCCTAGTGTGGAGAGAAGCTTCCTTTGGCAGTGTCTGCAGCTCACGGTTGGGTAGCCTGACGGCGTGTAGAGTACAGGAGGCACAGGCCCCAAGGCAAACCACCGGGCTTCGGTCCACTGCGTGTATTGGATGATGTCTTGCACTCGTGTTTTTCATAGCCTAGCGAGCTCCTTTCTTCTCCTCTTCCTATTGCCTGGCTTCGTCTGTACAGTGTTTTCCAGGTGCTCATGACAGACATTCTCTTTCTAACCCCGCCTTCTTCTCGGTGACCAACTGAAAGGTTTCTGAACAACAAGTGCCATTTTCTGCTTTTTTGAAGAAGACGGTGATGCCCGAGCCTCGAAGCAAACTGCTTCTTTCTGCCGTGTTGGTTCTCCTGCAGCTGGTACTTCCACAACCCAGTTCTCTGACTACCTCTTTCGCTACTCTCCAGGGAGAGGGGCTCAGCTTGAGTCATTAACCTTTTTCTCTGGCAGTTACTGGTGTCCAGCTGAAGCAAGAGAAGCACCTTAACTTGTACATCTACCCTTTCTGCTTTTCTTCTATTTTCCTATCTTTCTGTAACTGGCATTCTCTGTCCCAAGAATCGAAGAAGAAAAAGGCATTTCCAAGTGTGTCTCCTGCCTCTGGAATTGGGGCCTGTAGGTACTGCATCATGTGGCACAGTATGATGTCTCCTCACTCGGGCTTCATCCTTTTCCGCTTCTCTGCTGGACAGTCATCGGAAACTGCTCCTCCATGCAGAAGCAGGTAACTAGCAGACAGTGACCCGACAGATCTTCTTTTCAAGGGACGCCCACAAAACGCCTTCCAAGACCTTAGCAGTCCAAGTCTGAAACGACACTCAAAGGATGCAGTCTTTGATATCTTCTTGGATTCTAGCTCCTGGATTCATTTCTCCATTTCTAAATTAAATCCAGGTGTTTTCACAAGTGATTACTTTGGTAAGATGGGCCTACTTTCAGGAATGCCAGGGTCAAGTTCCCATGATCTAAGTCTGTATTACTGCACTTCTCAAGCTCCTTGGCCACTTGCTTTGCTATAGTTTTTGTGCACTCCTTCTGGTTCTCTCACTCTCTGGCACTCTCTCACTCTGTCACTCTCTTTTTCTCTGTGTGTGTGTGTGTGTGAGAGAGAGAGAGAGAGAGAGAGAGAGCGCTTTTGTGCACTCTCTCTGTTTCTCTGTCTCTGTCTCTGTCTCTGTCTCTCTCTCTGAGGTTTCCTGTACTTTCTCTTTTCCTTGCTCTCTCACTGTCTCTCTCCCTCTCGCTCTCTGACGTTTTGTGCACTCTGTCTCCCTTGCTCTTTTTCTGTTTTCCTGTCTCTGTCTGTCAGTCTGTCTGTCTGTCTGTCTGTCTCTCTCTCTCAGTTTGAGCTTTGTGTACTCTCTCTGTCTCCCTTGCTCTCTCATTCTCTCTTTCTGCATAGCTGTGCTACTTTACCTGCCATGATTTGCTGGCAGCTCTAGTCCTGTTTTGAATTCTATTTTCTACAGTGGCAGTGAGGAGCCTAGGTAGCCAGGTGCTGCATGGAGTGTGGAGATAACATCATTGCTGGGTGCTCAGGTCTACATACTTGGCCTCTGCCAACAACTTTCTTTTCCTCTTCTCCCTAGCAGCTCTTTTGGGACTTTAGAATCTAAACAATTGAGCCCTGTGAGAGCCCTGAAAGCCCAGCAGGCCCTATTGAAAGTATTCTAATATTTTAAGAAACACACTATTTTATTTGCATAAAAAAACTCACAGGCCACCTACCACTTTTATGGAGTAATGTTTAAATAGAGAAAACATTTTTAAAACTGAAAATAAATAAAGTTGGGGCTGGAGAGATTGGCAGCAGTTACAAATGCTTACTTCTCTTGCAAAGGGCCCAAGTTTTACTCCCAGCACCCATATCAGGAAGCTCACAACAGCCTGTTTCTCCAGCTTCATGAGAATTCCACACTTTGTCTTCCAAGCTCACATGCATGTATCCACCCTTGAGCATGAGCACACACACAGATACACACACACACACACACACACACACACACACACATAGGTACATACACAACACCGAGCATGGTGTTAACTCACATTAAGAGAAGACAGCTGCTAAAGTCCTGTGGGCATCTTTGTAATGGGCTTGTCACTATAAGACTATATGATTTTAGTTTAATGCTATAAATATATTAAATATAAATACATTCTTTTAAATATAAGTTTATTATAATTGTTTGATAATGCATAGGTAGGTGGATGGATGGATGGATGGATGGGTATATGTAGGCAAATTTAGAACTTTGCTGTTTGGAAAGGCCACTTAATGATGAAAAGCTGTGGAAGTTGGCATTTGATGACTGAGTTCATGTCAGCCACTTGCTACTTGATGCTAACATGAATACTTCATTTCTACATTGATTACAGTGAGCACAGCATAAGTCCTCAGGACATTCCAGTTATCTCCCTAATTCCACCATCCTACTTCCTTCTCTCCAGCATTTATTGACATTTTGTTACCAATGGTGATGATGATGATATTATCCTGTAATCAGCTCCAAAACCCACTTTTGATCCAACACAAACTGGTGAAGAACTAGTTTCATAAGGGCCTTATGCAGCAAGTCCACAGCCTTTAGATTACTCAAATTATTTGTACCCCCAAATCTTAGCTTTGATCTACTTTTTAAATCTGTCAGACCATGTGAGTATCTTGTAGAGGGCATTGATTTTTAATGCATTGTTCAAAGACTAATTTTAAGATAACTGTGAGGGACAATTCTCCCTGAGGAAAATCTTCTTTAGCAAACTTTCAATAGAGTAACTTATTTTTAATATATTACTACATCACAGAAAACAAATCAATCTGACTCTGAAATGATATGTGAAAATAAACTAATGTGGCCAAAAAAATGTTCCTGGCTCCTTGGTTGTTTTTAATTGATGTTGAAATTAAAGCAAATGTAGCCACATCGTTGTTGGAACAATTGTTGATCTTGATAGCACAAGGGCAAACAGATATTACCAAATACTTGGAGTCTGCTGAAAAACTTTGAAAAAAATGGAACATTTCAGGCCATGTAGAGTGTGGAGAAGCAAACGGGCAGTTTAGGGAAAGCCAGGCAGGGAAAGGGCTTGAGAGGGTCCAAAGGTTTCATGCAGAATCTTATTTATTCATCTGTCACTGATCTGCAGCATACAGCTCAGCTTATTTATTTCCTCTTAACTGCTGATTATCCTGAGTGTTTTTTAAGTTTATTTTGATTGTTACAAAAATAATGCTAAAATGTAGATATCAACACAGCTTGACAATGTAAATATTATAAAACAAAAAAAAAGGCTGTGCTTTCGAATAGCTAGAAGACTTGCTTAATCACAATTCACTCAGCACTTAATGAGTAAATGCTCCAGAAAAGACAGAATTCTTATCACTCCTTCCAAAGGGAAGGTGATCTGTGTAGCCTAATAATTATAAAACACTGTAGAAAGGTGCAAACATCATTGCAATGGGCTAAGTGAGTTCAGAGGCTTAAGAGGTTTCTTCCAACCCAGCTGTGCTTGAGGTGTGAGTAGAAGTTTGCACAGAGGAATAGAAATGAAGGGCATCCCAAAAGTGAGAGTGGAAAGGAAGGGTGGGCCTAGTTAAAGGCCCACCACAGGCAAGTGTTTAGACAGAAAAGTTCAGAGCAAATTTAAAAAAAAGCTACCAGGGATAACTAAGCTCTTTCTGCAGAGTTATAACAAGCTGAACTGGAGGTAAACTGATCAGCTGAGAGTCCTAACTGCCATATTCAAAGCACTGGGCTTTAAGTAAGAGGTTGCTGTGATCTGTTTTGAGTAGCAGAAGGAGTAACCTGTTTAGTCTGTCCAGGGAATGTGAGCACAGGACTTAGAGAGAATAGAGAAAGAAAGGTAGTGATCATACAGGAACCAGTAACTTGGGCAGACTAAACAGAGCTCTCAGTGGATTTGGTTAAATGGAGAAGTTGAGATGATTGTGGCATTAATGTGACTCAGAAAATAATAACATTGATAGGGAAGAGCAAAAGGAGGAGAAACTGGAGGTCAGAGGTGAGAAGGGTTGGATGTTTTGACTGGGGTATTAATAACATTAGTGTGCGTTTATTCTCTGCCACAGTAGTATGGGGCAGTTTTCCATGTGTGGCCCCATTGCTTCCTCAAACACCCTCACAGTTTCCAGACAAGCCTTTAGAGCTTGGAGAACCTACACTGACAGCAATGAAGTCAGAATCCAATCCCCAGGGGCGGAATTCCAGGACCCAGTTTGTTGAAAAAACCAAACTAAATTGGGCTTGGCAACAGAGGCAAAAAAGGAAAGACAAATGAAATGAATGGACAATGGTTATCAGGGATTTTTGAGAAATCCCAGGAAAGACTCTACAGAAAAGTAAGGCCTTCAGGAAGATCAGGTCTGTCAGAAAGTGAGAACCAACGTGCAGTGCCAGAGGCTCAGTGACCTAAGAGACTGATTTTAGGCTAAGGGACACTTGCTTATTCCAACTGGAAATGACAGTGTAGTAGGCTTCTTCCAGGAGAGAGTGCTGAGAACCCCTAACTTCTTATTGTGGTTCTTTTTTTATTTAGGTTTCCTCTGCTTTTACCACTGCCTGCAGGGGAGATATGCTGGGAGCCCTTTCTTGTGGCAAGCTGTGTGCTGAGACAGGTTGTGAAGGGAGCCAAGAAGATGAAAGGCACTTGTTCCTGCTTGATTAGCATGAGTTTCTCAATTAAGAAGAGGTTAACGTGTGACAAAACATGAAGCCTGTGGCACTGGAGAAGAGCAGCAACACAGCATGAATCTCTAGTCTGAGAGTTTCTTTTTACATTCTTCAGCTGTCTGGCAGGAGTCTGCTAGCAAGCAGGGTTTATAAGGGTGAAAGGGAAGAGGATACTACTAAACTCACTTTAAAAACCAGTAAATGCTGAGAAGAGCCAGGAAGTACTTTTTTGTTTGTTTGGTTGGTTGGTTAGTTTGTTTGTTGCTTTTTGGTTTTTGAAACAGGGTTTCTCTGTGTAGCCTTGGCTGAAACTAGCTCTGTAGACCAGGCTGACCACAAACTCAGAGAGATTCATCTGCTTCTGCCTCCTAAGTGCTGGGATAGAAGACTGCCTGCCACCACCTTTGCAGCTGGTGTGCGCGGTTTCTCTACAGACACTCTAGAGCAGTGGAAGCTGATCAGAGAGCTAGGTAATAAGGCAGAGGGACCAAGGCAGAAGGGCACTTGTGGAGGGCTCTTGAGGAGAAGATGCAGCCTTTGAGAATTTCCAAGAGACAACGGACTGGATGGTGTTCTGGCCACTTGCCTGTGGAGCCCTGAGCAGAGGGAGTTAGATGTTAGAAGTACAAGCAATGCAAGTAGTAAAGAAAGCAGGAAAGTAGGAAAGCAGGAAAGTACTGACTGTTGCAAGTAATGCCTGCAAAATAATCCAAAAAAGAAGTAATTATATGTAAACGGAAAAAAAATGTGAAAATTACTAAGTGCAGATGTGAACAGATTTCAGGAACACCACTCCTAGCCACTCTGTGATCCAAGTGTTAGAAGAATGTTGTTAGGAAGACAACATCCAAGGAGCATACTTGAGAGTAGACAGTGAACAACACTGTGACACGCAGCTCTGCTGGACATGTTTGGAATTTATTGAACATAAATTCTAGTTCAATTTCAAGAATTTTCTCATGCTGGTTTCTTTATTATTGACCTTTTATGTTTGATTTTTAAAATATTGAGTGTGTGTGTATGTGTCTCTCTGTGTGTGTACATACGAGTACGTGCATGGAAAGCAAAGAACAACTTTCAGGAGTTGTTTCCATCACGTGAGGCACAGAGATGATCACGAGACTTGGAAATAAGCACCTTTGCCCCCTAAACAATCTTTTCAGACTCTGTTTTATCGAAGGCATTGGTGTCAATGCCTTCATAATAGAAAAAAAATAACATTCTAGCAATAAATCTTGGCTGCTTTTTAAAACACTGGTATCTTACAAGGTGCTTTAAAACCTTATAAAGGGCTTGGGTTTCCTGGGTTTCCCTCTGCTTGGTGGAGGATTTTTTTTTTTTTTTTTTTACTGCTACATGTCTGGGTCAAGATCTTTTCTTTTAATTCTTGAACTGGCAGGAAAAATAAAAAATAAAAAAATAAAACAACTAATCTGATCATGACTCCTAGACATGTAGCATTTTGGAGATATCTCTTGGGATTTCCTCTGAGGACCATTCACTCACAAAGATGAGTACGATAAACCAGGTCAATCCCTGAAAGAATGAGAGAGAACGCAAGACTGCTGAAGCCACCGGCACACTTCCTCCATCCTAGAATGGATCTGGTCATTTTATTTTCTTCTTTCTAACAAGATAAGGTCCCCTTAGACACTTGTCCTTCTAAACCTAATGTCTATGTGTCCTAGGAAGCATGTTAAACTGTTGATAATTAACAGACCTTTGAACAGATACTAAAATGCACTATGAACCAAGAGCCTGGTTCCACAGTGAGGTTACTTCACTCTGTTTGTGGTGAAACCTGATCCAGACACCTGAGGGGAGTCCTTTTAAGCAAATTTGGAGAGTTATAGACAAATCTCTGCATCTTTCAAAGCCCCTTCAGAAACCCTGAGAGACAGACTTACTATTGTTCTGAACTAAAACTGGATGAAGGTCAAACTTCTCTCAATCTCTCTAAAGCTATCTGAGAGCCTCAAATTCATTCCAGCTGCATATAGATGCTGTTTCCTGGAGAGTGACCATGAAATTTTTTTCCTCTGTTTCTTTCTCTTTGGAGGGGAGGGGTGTGTGTGTGTTACCTGCAGTCTCCTTCAATATACCTGCTCACCTGACTGAAGTGTCTTTTAAAAGAAAAGGGTGGAACAGTCCTCAATAATGGACTTGTGCCCTGATGGGGTTAGAGGAACCAGAAAGCAACCATATGGTTTACCCCCTTCGTGGCTGGTGACTTCATTAGGATGGAGGCAACTATGTGATTTGGTCACCATCCTGCTGATTATGTCATAAAGAGGGCAAATGCCAGGTGACTTCACTGCCATCTTGGTTAATGTAACCACATGGCATAACACATAAAACTTTCTGATCTCAGTGAGCCCTCTGGAGATCACTGCACTTCTTTTCATATTAAACCGGGAAAATAACATCAGATCTCCAAGGTGATTTGTTTTATTTTATTTTGTAGTGTTCTGTTTTGTTTTAGTTGTAACACATTGTTTTACATGATGTATTTGCTAGTTTTTAGAGGAATTCTAAGAGTTTTTCCAGCCACATGCTTCCAACACTGGCTTCTTATAAAGGGAACTATCATGGAAATGTGTGGAGGTCTAGGGTTGAATATCAGTAAAGCACAGATGACAACAGAGACTCAGGGATAAATTGCCAGTAAATTGCCGGATTCTAGACAAACTGCTGTCAGTGGGCTCCTGCTGCTCCTGAGCATGCCTGCTTGGAGAGATCAGAGAATGGAGGGAGTGGACACGTAGGCTCCTCTGGGTCTTAATGCCTTCTCTTTCAACCTCTCTCTCTCTCTCTCTCTCTCTCTCTCTCTCTCTCTCTCTCTCTCTCTCTCTCTCGTATCTCCAGGTCCATTTTCCTCTCATGTAGAGGATTCTCCATCTCCATACCTCAAAACTGCTCTGTTTCACACTTACCTGCTTTCATTTTAGCCCCATGGCTAAAATATGGGTACCCATATTTTTGTTTTTGCCTTTCAGTTACAGCAAGAGAGAGAGAGATTAAAAAAAATTTTTTAAAGTAGTTTAAGTTCATCACCTTCTGAATTTTGTCAGTTTCTGTTTCCAAAGAGTGGGCAAGCAGCTATGACTCATCTGGACAACTCTATGCAGGTTGATAGGGAATATAGGTATGTTTGGTCCAGCCAGGTGTGGTAAGGCTAAACAGCAAATTTCCTGTCCAATATAAGCCAGTGAGTTCAGTTTCACAGAGCAGAAAATACCTGTTTTTATATATGCCATATTGGCACACTGCCCTGTGTTTGTTAAGCTCACAGAGAAGCTGGCTCTGGGGAAGGGACTTGGCACTCATTTCAAATGCAAGCATGTTTGCCTCAATATCTACCCAATCCCCTTACTGGGTCACTCTGTGACAAGGAAAAGGAGAACAATGATGTAGCTCAAGAGTAAAGGCATTGTGCTCTTAAGGGAAGCTAAGGGCTAAACTATTTCCAACATAGGTTACTACTGTTTATCTCATTACACAGAGATGTGTATGATAAAGACAGCTAGTGAGATGGAGAGGATTTTCTGCCTGGAAGTTTCAACTAGTGATTTCAGTATTGTAGTTCTGACAGGGCTTCCTTAGCTGATTACTAGGGTAGGCTGTAGGAATGGGTTTGAGAATGTTTTGCTGTGCATCTGCTGCTTCTCTTTATCTGCTTCTTACATGCATTCAAAACCAAAAGCATGGGGTTTAACTGCTCGGAAGCGGAAGCCTCGTTCTTTTTCCGTTCTCTTCGGCTCTTACCGCGGTGCAGTCGCCAGCGCCGAGCGCCGGTCACCATGCCTCGGAAAATTGAGGAAATAAAGGACTTTCTGCTCACAGCCCGGCGGAAGGATGCCAAATCTGTGAAGATCAAGAAGAACAAGGATAATGTGAAGTTCAAGGTTCGCTGCAGCAGGTACCTTTACACCCTGGTCATCACAGACAAGGAGAAGGCAGAGAAGCTGAAGCAGTCCCTACCCCCTGCTTTGGCAGTGAAAGAGCTGAAATGAACCAGTCCTCTGCATTTAACTATTAAAAATTCTGGAAAGTCAAAAAAAAAAAAAAAAAAAAAAAAGCATAACTAGGGTAGATTGTTTTCCAGACTGTGAAACTATAAAATAACAAAGAAAAGGTTAGTCCCTTAGCTTGAGAGCCAGGATTGCTTTTATTGGGTTCTACCAGAAATCCTTAATAAATTTCAAGGTAGAACGAGAGAGAGAGAAAGTGGCTTTCTAGCCATGGGCTGTACCTTAATCTATCCTAGTAAAAATAGGGGAAATGGATGACCTCTATAATCTAAGACTATACTTACAAGATAAACATATAAGGATTTTTGGCTCTATGTGTGTGTGTTTTCTTTTCTGCCTTTTGTTATTTGTAGAGGATATTTCTTCAAAATTATTTCAATAATCTGTCAAAACTCTTGCTAAAATGTGCATGTTTTCTAAATGCATAGGCAGTCCTTATTTGATATATGTGTTAGTTAAGGTTCCTGTAGCTGTGATGAAACATCATGACCAAAAACAAGTTGGGGAGGAAAGGGTTTATTTGGCTTACACTTGCACATTGTATCCATAATTGAAAGAAGCCAGGACAGGAACTCAAGGAGGACAGGAAACTACAAGCAGTTGCTGATATAGAATCCATGGAAGAGTGCTGCTTATTGGCTTGCTCATCATGTCTTGCCTAGCTTGATTTTATAGAACTCAGTACCCCTAGCCCAGGGATGACACCACACACAATGGGCTGAGCTCTCCACCATCCAATTACTAATTAAAAACATGCCTTACAGACAGATCTTTTTGTTGTTGTTGTTTTATTTTTATTTTTTATTTTTTTAATCAGTTACATTTTATTAACTCTGTATCCCAGCCATGTCCCGATCCCTCATTCCCTCCCAGTCCCTCCCTCCCTCCCTCATCTCCACCGTGCCCCTTTCCAAGTCCACTGATAGGGGGGACCTCCTCCCCATTCATCTGATCCTGTTTTATCAGGTATCTTCAGGACTGGCTGCAAAGCCCTCCTCTGTGGCCTAACAGGACTGCTCCTCCCTTCAGGGGTGGGGAGACCAAAGAGCCAGTCATTGAGTTCCTGTTAGAAATAGTCCTTGTTCCCCTCACTTTGGGAAACCAATTGGTTACTGAGCTACCACAGACTACATCTGAGTGGAGGTTCTAGGTTATATCCATACATGGTCCTTGGTTGAATGTCAGTCTCAGAAAAGACCCTGTGCCCAGATATATTTGGTCCTTTTACAGACAGATCTTATGGAGGCATATTCTCAGTTGAGGTTCAGTTTTTGTCAAGTTGGCATAAAACTAGGCATGACATTATATTACCCTATGTAGTTTGTATATGTAGTTTGGATTCAACTTTGCTTAATTTAAGAGATTTTGCACAGTGCTAGCTTCTAAGCTGAGTGACTATCACCTTTATTAGTTCAGGAGTGACTGCTTGCAAAAATCCAACACACTGGAATTTGCTGATTGTAAGTGATCCCTAACAGCACAGGGTCATTGTACCCTCACTTAGGTACCCAACCACTCCTCCCAAATAGCATGCAATTGTGCCTTCATTGCACTTGGCCCAGTGGTTTTGGGGGCTAGAATATATGGGTTTAAAAGGCTGAATAAGGGAGCTTCCAAGTATGCAGTTGTAGGAAAGCTATCATCGGTATGTACTAGGTAAAGACTCTCCAGTGTAGCTGCATTCAGAATGCTCCTGTGAGTAACTCCTTACCTGGGATCTGTAAGCAAATCACACACATTCATCTTGGGAACAAGATGAGCTTTGGAAAAGCCAGAACTTAGTTTGTCGCTGGAGCCTTTTGAAGAGGGGATAGACACTGCTAAATTCAACCCCCAAATTTTCAAGACAGATGAGGAATTTATTTGTTGGTGTTCCTATGTCTCATGCTATTAAAAAAAACAGTAAAATATTAGAATATGCAAATAAAATATTCTTAGTAAAAGAGACTTGTGTCTAAAAATTAAAATAGATTATTTTTCAAAATGGAAAAAAACCTAGAAAGTTATAAGTTATGAGTGTCTGAATAAGTTATTTAGGGTACGTAAACCACTAATCAAGGCTTATTTAAAGGGCTTGATTTCTGCTCAAGCTTTATCTTAATATTGTACAGTAATAAGAACTAGCAGACTGGTGTAACTAGCCAGTGTTCAATACTTGGAGTATTGATGCAGTCAAAGTGATTAAGAAAGAATGTTGTCCTTCTTCACCTCCAAGGTTCCCTTAGTCCCAGTGGACTGTGGAGCACCTCTCAAAAGTCTGTGGAGATCACCTGTTGTTGTTCAGGGAGGTCATGGACACACCACTGAGAGGACTTTAATAGTGTGCAGTCTAAAAAGCAGCAAAAAGGAGGCAGCAAAAAGAAAATATTTCTCCACACTTCCGTGTGAAACACGGGTCAAGCTTAGCCTTTGACTTTGAACTGGCAAAAGAAAGACAAGAGAAGCCAGAAGCTCCTCCCAAGCCCACAAACTGCACAAGGAGCAGATATTCAACAAGTCTTGACATTAAAAAAGTAAATGGTTAATTCCAACCACCCACCTGGTCCTCAACACCGAGCAGGAAAGAATAACAAGGATTAAAAAGATAGGTATATTTTTATTAACAGTCTTCAGACATTATATTTAACCATATGAGATATTATTTGGAGAGCTCTTTCTCTCTAATGAGTCTATTCTTGATGAAAGAGAAAAGGCTGCATAGTTACAGACGTTACCTTGGCTTGGTTCAACATTACAGTGCCTACCTGAAGCTGAGAAAAATGGGACTATCCTGTTAAAGGCCAAGGATAAATATAAAAATAATGTTTTTATTGACCACAATTACTTTTTTCAGAAGAGTAAGTCTCACAACTGTGATGTGTCCTTCTGTACCCTAACCACCCATGTTCCATGATTTAAAAAGGTCTCAATGAGAATGAGGATGGTTTTGAATGAGAATGGCCCCCATAGGCTCATATATTTGAATGCTTAGTTCCCAGTTGGTAGAACTATTTGGAAAGAATTAGGAGGTGTGGTCTTGTTGGGGGAGGTGTGCCATTGGGAATGGGTTTTGATGTTTGAAAAGCCCACACTAAGCTCAATCTCTCTTTCTGTCTCACTCTTTCTTTGTCTGTTTCTGTCTCTGTGACTCTCTGTCTCTGTCTCTCTTCTCTTCTCTCTCTCTCTCTCCCTAACTTCCAGATAAGATAAAAGGTCTCAGCTATTGTACCATGCCTGCTGTCATGATCCCCACCATGATGGCCATGGAAAACTGTAAGTAAGCACCCAATTAAATGCTTTCTTTCAAAACTTGCCTTGGTCATAGCATCTCTTCACAGCAATAGAAAAGCAACTAAGATATCAAGCTCATTAAAAAAAATTGATGAGGTTGATAATGAAGTTGGTTCTAGGAATAGAGGTGATAATTTCAAAAGAAAAAATGCAAATATGGTACCAAAAGAGAATATAGTAACAATTTCAATTTTCTGAACAGTCTGAAGAAAAAAGAAGAAGAAGCAGCCAATCTGGGAAAAGCTACAGCCGAGCCTTTAAGCTGGCACACTTTCTTGAATGTCATTGAGTCTCTGTTCTTTCTGCTGCTAAAAATAATGAGTGTGGCTGTGTGCAACTCTTTAAACTTGCACATGTGAAATAAATTGTACATAATGTGTTTATGGTATATTCTTGCCTTGAATGAAACCTGTGTGTTGCAATTATGTTTCTAGAAATCATGTTCCTGAAGAAATAATAGGCGCTGGAGCACTTGCTGCTCTTGGGTAGGGCCCAGGTTCGGTTCCCAGCACCCACGTGGCCACTCAGCCGTATGCAACTCCAGCTCCAGAGGATTCTGTACCCCTTTCTGGCCTCCTCAGACAACAGTCCCACATGTGGTGCACATGTGTATATTCAGGCAAACATACATACATGTAAAATACAAAATCAGAAAAGATGATAATTAACAAGCATTTAGAAGACCTTATGGAAAAATTAGTTTTGTGAAATAGAAGTATATATAATAAGAAACAATTCTCTCTAAAGTGTAATTGACATTTTGGGTAGAAAAACTATGTAAATAGCTACATTCAATTCATGTGAAGGAAATGTAGAAACAACAAACTGAAGGGTCATGCAAGTAGACATTTTAATCTCTTGAGAACCTGAGCCCTCTTAGGGCACTGTGTCCTCCTCCCCTTGAGTGATGTCACCAGGGACTGCTCACAACCTAGTGTAAACAAGCATCTGGGGAAGAAAATGTGGGTAGGACAAGGGTCCGGGTATGCCTTCGTCTGGAAAAGTCTTCCGCCTTCTCTGGTTAATGTTTGGGTACATTTTATTTATTTATTTATTTTTCAGTCTAGGTTTTCCCTTGGGCTACAAAAAACAGCTTCCTTAAGAGGCGCTGTCTGTCCTTGACAATGCATTTTCTTGCTGGCTTTCTTGCACGTTGAGCCTTACAGACTGGCCTCCCCCGCAGTTATTGGTTGTTCTTCACAGACTGACAGGCTTGTCTGGAACCTCTCAGAGGAAAGTCTCAGGTTACTGGGGCTTGCTAAGCCCACTGGGGAGTTAGCACAGCAGAGCGGGGTGGGGACAGGAGGAGGAGCGGGAGGAGCAGCAGGAGGAGGAGCAGCCTTTCACACTCCGCTGCTCCTGCTCTGATTGGCTCAGGGTTTCAGCTGCTTCCCTGGAACAAAAGGTCAAAGTGGACTGCAGTGTAAATGTGGAGGCAGCCGATAAATATCCTTGCCTGCAGCTGGAGGTGGAGAGTCAGCGTCAGCTGCAGCAGGTTGTGTGTTCCGCGGGTCCTGCGCACGGGGCTTGGCTGGAAGACTCGCGGGGATCCCGGGCAGATTTACACACGAGGATGGCTTGTGAAATCATGCCGCTGCGAAGGTAGTGTTCTCTGCTTGTGCTGTTTGGTATTTTTCGAGCAGCCCACTTGGCCAGTGCTCGGCATCATTAGTAACAGGCTGCAAACCTTGCAGTCTGTTCTGCACTGTGCTCTTTCCTCAGATCAGACAGAAGCATTTAAGTAGAACACTGCTCTTTCACTGACACTTTTATGCAGTTGCTTATGATTGGTGAGCTCACGTAGATCCGTCTTTTAATGGATGTGTACTTAGATAATACCTCTGCAACTCGAAGCAAAGCCAAGTTTGCATTAGAACTGAATGGGCTTCTCGGTCCTCCAGGCTGTTAGAAGACTTCAGAGGGCTCACTAGATGGATCTGATTTTCTGCTCTCTAGGCAAGGACTTCCTCTCTTTAGGTATATTACAGTCATGCGAATAAAAGTTGAGGACGATGTTTCTCCGTGAATAATTCTAGGTAGATTTATTGCCCGAATGACGCCGGAAAAACAAATCAAAACAAAAAGCCGCTCTGGGAGAGCGACTGAGCACAGAGTTCTGGCCCTATTGCTGGGACTCATGGGGGGGGGGGGGGCTCTGAGTCCTATAGAAATAGAGAAAGGCAACCGTAAACAGCCCTGCCAGTGAGGAAGCACACTGCTGGTGAAGCAGAGACCTGAGTGCCCTGTGCTGTTAAAGTGGAAGCCGCCACAGTAATGAGTCCTGTCCCCATAGAAAGTCCCAGTCGCCCAAGGTCACAGTTTCTAGTTTAAAAACTTGCTTTTGCTAACCAGATGGCCACATTTTAATTGCAAATACTTATGTACAGCGACTTACAGCTTCATTTAAATGCTTCATTTGCAGTTTTCTAAGTAAATGAAATTTTCAAAAACCAGACAATTATGACAATTTATTGAAAAAAAAAAGCCTAGACAAAATAAATTTTACTTTAAAAAACACATGTCACAGATATTTTGCTTTGCTTTAACAACAGAAATATGATGAAAAAAATTATCGATCAGCCTGGCTGTGGTGAGAGCCAGTGTGGTCACTTTTCTCTTACTGTTCTGGCACGTCAACTGTACTAGCAACTTGCTGTGGTGCTCAGATGTTCTTTCCAGAGAACCAATACTTTAGTGCAGAAGGAAATGCTATGTGACGGAATCTATAATTCTAGATCAATTTGGTGGAAAAGTCCACATACTTGAAATGTGCAAGAGAACAAAACTAATGCATACTTTCTGGAGTTCTAACCATGTCTAATTTTAAGATTGGGAACTTTCGTCCTTCTAATGGTGTCAGTCCTGAAGAGCTCTAAGCAGGTTGTGTTTTAGATAAAAACGCATTGGCCATTACTAAACCCTGTTGTAGCTGCTTGGTAACAGAGCAGCTGCTACGAAGTGCAAGAGCTGAGGTTTTCTGAGAGTTATCTTACATTGTCACCACAGCGAGCAGACGAATGTCTACATGTGCATTCAAGAGTGCTGAGTCATGACTTCTGTCTTTCCAGTCACTCTTCACCAGCTCACTGTGCAATCGGTGCCCACCACTGCCAAGCTGGGGCCTGGGAGGGGGGGGTGATTCCCTGGCAACCCCCACTTCCATTTTATTTCTGATTTTGATTGTAAACTTCTTGAAGACAATGGCCAGGTGCATGATCAGGCATTCTGCACGGAGATCCATTAGGTGTTCATGCTGACGCCTCCATCTCTCGCAGAGGGTTTCTTCAGCTCTCAGTCCAGAGTCTTCGGCTGTTGTCCTCCATGTTTGTTATAACCATTGCCAAGGATCCGATTTTCAATCTACCCAAAGGAGAGGGTTTATAGAACCATGCAGTGTTTCAGAGGTACCACAGTGCTAGAAACCGAACTGAAATAAATAGGTGAAATAATAGCTTTAAATGACAAGTAAAGAAATCCCTGCCGAATAATGCATTGAAAATACTGGTGTAAATTCTAGTTAATGATTATAGCTTGTAGAAAGCTATTGACAGCTGGTCCACGTAGTAATCTAACACTATACTGCCTAACGTTGGCACATAGTATATTTAATATCATGGTTTTATGGGAGGTATTCTTTTTCAGTTTGCCTGTTCAAACAAAACTTATAACATCGTTTAATGTTTTCTCTCTGATCAAACACTACCGCCTACCAGTGATTGTGTGGCAACTGAGACGTAAGTCCTGCAGCCCCACACTGGTGAGGCTTCCGAAACAGACAGTTGCAGTGCCCTGCGGTAAACTCCGTAATACACAGCGTGATTAGGGTAATCACAGATACACCTCGATGGATCCACTTCACCCTGTGTTTTATTCAACCTCATCTACGTGTCGAATGTTATTAGAGGGTACACATGTACCGTAATGTCTCCCTAACTTATAATTTCCAGAGATGACTTTTTAGCCTTCCTTCGCATACTGTGCAAAGGTGTAGAAGCTATTTTGATACTGTACTCTATAATTGGGGTGAGAATACACACAAAGATAAAAAGTAAGAATAACTGAAAACACCATAGTCTTCTCTCCAGTCTTCTGTTGTCTGTGGAGTTTGCAGCGTGGGCTTGAGTCTAAGGCATGCGTCAGCTTCACTGAGAGCTTTGTGGAGCCTGAGTGCTGAATTTTTGTCCCTTTGTAATGTGCCCATTTGTAATCAGTACATTTCAAATTACTTAAATTAAAAATGGAATCTTATTAAATACAATTGTCTCATATTTTTTTATTTTTTTAAAAGATTTTATTTATTTATTTATTTATTTATTTATTTAAATGGTGTTGGGGGAAGAGGCATGCGTGTGACTTTGGAGGTCAGAAAAGGGCATCAGATGCCCTGGAGCTGGAGCTATGGGTGATTATGAGCTGATAGCTGAACTCCAATCCTCTGCAACCTTTACTTTTAAAAATCCTAAATTGTTTACATAATTCTTCATGTAAACATGATAAAACAACATACTTTATGGTCTTTCCCTGTCTGAAACAGGTCTCTGAAATAAGGGGAGAAATGAGAGCGAAGAACTATGCTAAGAATGGAAAAGAAAGACTTTTTTACCTTGGGTGATGAATGAGGCTGCATTTTATCAGATCCCAGGTCAGCTGACAGCTCAGCTCTTTGTGTGACTCGCACTCTATGGGTGTTGTTTTCCCTGGAACATGTGACTTTGCAGATCCGGATCTATACAGAGATATTAACCCAGAGAGACCAAACAAGCCAAGACACAAAGGCTTTGTCTTAGACAGTGACAAAAATCAGCTTTCAGAGCACTACTCTGATTTGTTAGGTTAACTCTCCAACATCCCCTAACTCAGCTTATCTCCACAAAGGATCATGTGGAAGACTATGAGTGCTAGTGATTAACTTAGCTTCCCCTTTTAAGTATTTTCAACCTTGGGTAAAGATTCAGTGAGTGTCTGTGTTTATTTACTAAGTGAGAGCAGACGTTGGTGATGTCTGTACAAGCCTCTTTTTCATTTCATCCAGAAAATTGTAATAGCTAATGTACTGGAGTATTAGTTTTGTGATGGTGAAGCATGCGATAACTCCAAAAGTCAGTGGGTTTCAAAGACTTTAAGCAACACATTTGACTAGCAGGTACTAATGATTCAACATCTAAACTTTTGCTGAAACTTCCTATCAGTGGAATTTATCTGGCTCATAAATGTTGGTTTTAAGACTATCCTTCAGCGAGCACATCACCAATTGACAATGGGATGACCTCTGAGTTCACCTGTGAAAACCTGGGTCACCTGGCTCTAGCTCCTGAGTCTGTGCGGTGTTGGAGAGCCCCCTGCTGCTCGTGGAGGTGATGCCTAACTGGTTGGCTGGTATTACTCACCCCAATGCCTGCCAGCAGAGGTGAAAGCTACCTCACTTCAGACCTGTGTGGGATATTCATGTGAATTTATTCTTTATGAATAATTTAGGCTGTATTTGATAGTGACAAACCTGAAAGAACTTGTGGATTCCTCATCAACTTGTGGATTCTCACTGTATGGTACCTTCCTTACCTGTAGAGAAGAAATGTTTGCCAAGTACTCTCGTAAATAAGGTAATTTGGCCAGGATTAGTGGTATACGCCTTTAATCCCAACACTTAGGAGGTAAAGGCAGGAGGGTCTCTTTGTATGTAGCCTGGTCTACATAGTGAGCTCCAGAGATAATAGTGAGATCTTTTGACCTTTCAAAACAAAAACAAAACAGAAAAACAAAAAATAAAAAACAAACAAACAAAACCCTAAAGAAAGAAAATTTTGTTTCAAGGCCTAGTGAGAAGATGGAGGTACCCAGCATTTAGGGCTCGTAGCTCACAAGTAGGAGCACATGAGCCAGAGACTTCTGTGTTAAACCGGCCATGGTTGTGTGTGCATATAACCCAGCAATGGGTGACAAAGACAGACAGCCAGCTTAGCTGAAAGACAACCAACCCACAGGATCGACAGAAACATTGTCTCAAAACAGTAAGGCAGAGGCTCTGTTTCTGATGACACCTCCTCTGTCATCTTACTCTGACTTAGGCATGCACACCCTCACACTCAGCTTCTCTGTGTGTGTCTGTCTTTCTATCTCTTTTTGTCTCTCTGTCTCTTTGTCTTACACACACACACACACACACAAGCACACACACAAATAACATCAAACTAGATTCCTTGGAACACAAAAACTTTTCACCTATTTCATTCCTGTGCACATGTATTTGCATGTGACAATGAGAATCAACTGCCAAAGAAATAGTCTGTGTTATACGGAAATTTCTTAATGAACTATTTATTCTTCCCTTAAGAAGAACTAGAAAAAAAATTAAAGGGAATTAACTTTCAGTCAGGTTTATTGCTATGCCACTTGCATATCACACATTTTACCCATTGGAAGCATGTGATTTAATAGCTTTCAGAATATTCACAGATTTGTGCATCACTTGTAGACATTTTCATAACCTAGACAGGGTTCCACTGTTTAACTTTGAGCCTTATGCCTTTGCTAGGTGTCCTCTAACACACTTTCTGTTTCTGTGAATCTTTCTTCTTTGGACTTATAAGCGAACTGCTATGTTTACATCACATGCAACATCTTTTTACTGACTTCTTTCCTTTTTATGATGTTTTCAAACTTCATTGACACTGTGGTAGATACCAGTTCTTAGTTCCTTTTTATGGTTGAATAATATTCTGGTTTGTGGACCTATTGATAGTCCTATTGATAGTTCATGGATCTTTCCTACTTTTTTTTCTTAATGCTTAAATACTTATTTTTTATTTGGCAGTTTCATTTATTTGTATAAGGAATTTTACTCATGTGCAGAAGTAGCTTTGGAGAATTCTGAAAATATTGTTTCTACTTTAAAGCCAACAGGATCCTTAGGGGTTGTCTAAATCTCTTTCATTTTCCATGTGGCTAAACTCAAACTCCTAGAAACAAAATAGTTGCCTAGTCAAAAACATAAAAACATACAAAAAAAAGCACTACCCAGATATCTAAATTAAAACCATTTATATAAGAAGTCGATGATCTTGGTGTGTGTGGGGGAGGGGTTAACAGGGGGAAATGTTGTTACCCAAAAGAGAAAAGCCCACTAAGCAATAAAGGGTAGTGACCTGCTCACCTCATCCCCAGAAGCATGGAGGTCTGTGACATAGACATTCACTCTACTAGAGACTGAAAGCAACACTGTGGCCAGAGAAGATTCCCTGTGTCAGGCATGAAGTAAGTGCTCACCAAACGCTTGAACTGAAGAACATACACGATATTCGTGGAAACATCAGGACACTGTTCTCCACATAATTGCAACCAGTTTTCATTGAAAATGACAGAGATATTTTTAGACTAAAATATTGCAAGTGATGAATTCAGCTAATTGTTATATACATGCATGGCACAAAGGAAAAACAGTTGGGAGGTTGCCTCTATTATACTCTGATATTTTACCTGAGAATTAGGGAAGCTGTTTTTAGCTCATTTCCTACAACTATTATAACTGATAATTTTGGAAAAACAAAAAATTTGAAGTTTTTCTACTTGGTTGTATGTTAATATGGTGAAGACATCTTCGAAATAACTAATTGGGTTGTGGTGGTACTTAGATTCTTTCATTCCTAGCACAGGAACACTTTTATATAGAGGGGAAGTCATCAGCCCCGGGAATCAGCGACAGACCAGGAAACTCTTAGGAACTGTCTTACATTCAGGCTTCATTCATTCTCCTCAATAGACACACCAAAACAGGATTCCTAATTCCAAATTGTGTGAAGTGTTTTCAGATAGGGTACACTGGAGGAGATTACAGCATTTGTTTTATGCATAAAAATGGCAAATGAACTTTATTGGGACCAAGTATATATCCACACACTTTAAAAGTTCCAAGTGACTCTCTCTTGAGCTATATGAGGGGTTTATTTTGTTGTTTTTTGTTTGTTTGTTTGTTTGTTTTTTTGTTTTTTGGTACAGAATTGCCTTGTCTGCCTTGAAATTTAATATTCCTTCCATATCCCACATTGCTACCTTGAGACTGTACTCTAAAACCAGTTTGGTTTCCTTCATCAACTACAGATTTATAATTATTATTGCCAAACCAGCTAACACTGGATCCTAGGAACACAGCCCACCATTTCTCAGCATATTTTAAGATTAGGGGGAGCTAGAGAGGTGGCTCAGAGGTTAAGAGCACTGGCTGCTCTTCCAGAGGTCCTGAGTTCAATTCCCAGCAACCACATGGTAGCTCAAGCCATCTATAATGAGATCCGGTGCCCTCTTCTGGCATGCAGGTGTACATGCAGACAGCATTGTATACATAATAAATAAAATAAATCTTTAAAAAAAAAGTTTAGGTACATTATAACCTCACACAAATATTCACAAAGCCAAGTTGGTTTAGTCTCAGCTTGAGAATGATGTGTTGGTGGGAACAGTGGGCCTGATGAACTGTAGTTAAAAACAAAGAAGCCTAAGAGATTGTTTTTAACTTGGAGTAGCAGTGTAATTTAATAGAAGTAGAGACTGGAGGGGTTAGGGTTAGCAGAACAAAAGCCCCTAAGGGATGGATGGGTTTGGGAAAACAGCAAATAAAAATAAAAAAATAAAACTTGACTTTGCCAAGAACTAACATGAAGGCCTGGATAGATTTGCTCAAATCACATCAAATGAATGGAGCTAAAAGCACAGGACAAATGGCTTTGCAAAGGCAGTCAACAATATGCAGATACAACAGTGTGTTACGGCATTGTCAAGTTGACAATAAGCTTTAAGACAAATTTAGAAAATGGTGTCTAGCCAGGGCACAGCACTCATACCCTCACACACTGTGCAGCCTGCTAACACACTGTGGTGTTATAAAAAAAGAAGTGACTTTTATTGACTTTCATCTCCTTCACGTAACAATTTGGTGTCTGGTATCACCGTCCCAGGTCTCTGCTGCTTACAGTGCTCAGTGTTCCCATCACTGCACTATATTACTTCTCCCAGCCTTCGAAGCCCTTGGAATTCAGTGTGGTTTACCACACAAATCTCATCTGACAGACTGCGAGATTTGTGCTGCAGAGACAAAGGTTAGAGACAGACTGCAATGACACACAGCATCCGGGGTTTCACAGCTAATTAACCTTCCTTGTATGTGTTTATCGCATTTGAAACACGTGATTGCTAATACTTTCCTCTGAGGATGCTGAAAGAGTAGAGACAAAGTGTGTAACTCTTAGCACAAAAGCCTGGCCATGGTGAGCTCTCAGTCAGCAGTAGTTGCCCATCCCTGTCTGTGAATTCTGTGAGGGTTACCATTTTGACTTAGTAGGCTGCACATTTCTGGCACTTGTCAGTGGTTCTAGCAAATAGTGGACACTTAGGAAGTCTTTCAAAATGAGCATTGTGCAGGTCAGTTCTGAGCCCATACTCATTCCCCTGTGATGCTCACTACCCTAATCCCACTGCAGAATCCCAGTAGTGGGTCGAATTACCTGGGCAATCCTCCCAGGAGGGCGGGAGTGGGGGATGTCAGTGAGAGGATGATTGTCAGGGCCTTCTGCACATCTGTCATCATCTCCAAAACTCCTACATGTTGATTTTATCATTTGGGAGATGATATACCTATTAAAACTCTGTTAACAAATCCTTGAACTTTTGTACTAACAGTGAATGTTGAAAGAAGTTAGTCTTTCCTTCTTCCCTCTGAAGATATCTACCTATTATTTTGTTTCAGTGCCTAAAGTTGAATATATTTTAATTTAATGACTAATGGTCTAAAAATATTTTCCCATCAACTAAGCTCAGCTGTTCCAAAGAAAGCTGCTCCTGGGTTTTACACTCTAAATTACTGCCTTGGTGAGGGTGGGGGGAGGGGTTGTGTTGGTATTACAGAATCACTTCCCTGTAGCAGGCCTCAGGGGCACATTAGCTGCGTTGAAAATAAGTTTGAAATAAACCAAGAATTTCTTTAAGTTCCAAACAACCTTTGGATTTTCAGTAAAGTGAAATAGTTTTCTTTTCTTGTTCTCAAGCCAAAACAAACATTGGCAAGGCCATATTCAAACATTGCCTTGCCTGAACATACCCTCTTCTGGGTTTTCCACACACCACCAAGTAGTGTTTACACTACAGGTGTAATGACAGAACTCCCACCTCTAATTGTGTAGTTAGAGAGAAAGACATCGTTTTCGTTTCCTTACGCAAGGGTGGAAGAAAAGCAGACTATAGTTGCAATCCTGTGAACTTTTGAATAGACAAGAATAAGATCATTTAAAGTAATCAGCACGCAGATTCCTGCAAATGTTCTGTCTAATTTGCCCTCACAAATGATCAACAGTGTGCATCTTTTAAAAATATTTAACTAAGGCTTTGTGTAAACACTTGACAAACTCTTGATGCTGTTTCTATACAGCAGCATTATACAAGGTGCCTAGCTAGGTGCTGGGGCACAGAGATAAAGACACATCTCCATGGTTGAGCCAAGCTTGAGCACTGGCTTGTACCACTGTGCATATGTTCAGCAGTGTCATATAGCTGTGAGCAGTCTCTGAAAACTAAAGAAGTGGGTCCCTTCCAGGGTCCTGGCAAAGCCTTCCCAGATTTGATGGCCCTTGAGATAAGACTCAAAGTATTTACCAAAGAGAGAGAGGTGTGGCATGGGAAGGAGGAACCATGTGTACAAAAGGGAGACGGTTACAAAGTCCTGTGAGAGAAATCCTGGTACAGAGCATGGAGGGCTGAGGTGGGAGGGACTTAATGTGCCAGGTTTCAGCTTTAAGATGCAGTGGGGGAAGCAGGAAGGGCTGAGGGTGAATTGGCATGGACAGCAGGGACTGAGTATAGCCACTATAAAAGAGTGCTGCAGTGAAAAGGCAGGATGCAAGAGACGTGGAGAGGCTTTCAGAGGGAGAATGCGTGAAGTTTGATGACTAAACAAAGATAGGGGAAAGGAATAAACTGTAAAAAGAACATTTGGCTTGTTAATGAGATCTATATTCTGTAGCAAGAGTATGAGTCCTTTTTGTGCTGTGGCTTTTAAAGTCTTAGCGCAGGAGCCTGGGAGAAAATAACAGCGTCAAAAGTTAGTGATTGACTGTCCACCGACAGGAAGGAGAGACACAAAGGAAGTGGAAAAGGAACTTTTATCTCCTTACTCCTGGGTAAAAATTCCACCCCCTTTCTGTCACATGCAGCTACCCTGACCCTGCTCAAGTCAGACTTGAGCTGTTAATCAGACAACCAAAGCTGAACAGATTGCATCACGGAACTGGAATAGAATAAGAGATTCTTGGTTCCTTATAGAAGTAATAAACAGTTCCTTCATTTTTTTTTCCAGAGTGGTGAGGTTGCAGGGATGTGCCCTCACACCTGGGTTTATGCAAGTCTGACCAGAGATTTGTACATAGGCGAACCCTCTACCACTAAGCCACATTTCCAGCTTGATTAAAGAGGACAGTATAGAATGTTGAGATCATCGAGTAAGAAGGACCTCCTTCACAGGATCCTGAGTTATGATTGTAACAGTCTTGCCTGCAGTCCAGGAAGACTACCAAGAGACCTGGAGACATCCTGTCAGTTACCATGGCATTCCAGAACTATGCTATTATGTCCACCACTAGGCATATCTGGACCAGTTTTTCATACTATTTTCCCCCTCCATACACAGTCAGTCAACAAATGCTGTTTTGTGTTTTTTGGCTCAGGACAGTTCTGGCTGAGGGACTGACAAGGAAGGTGACAAGAAGATAGCAGATTTTTTAAATATAGTTTTTCTATTATATTGAAAAAAATTTTAGAGCCATAAAACTTAAACAGTCTTTTTGTCTCTCCCTTTTGCTGGACAGATAACACCATTCAGTGTTGGTTATGTTCTCCATTGTTTGCATTTTTTCTTTGGTCAGAGAGAGCCATTTCTTCTTGATCTATGGTAATTCATATTTCTCTGGGCTGTGCATTGCATTCGTAGTAACAAACACAGGAAGCAAATTATAAAGCTGCTTCTTGGGCTTATAAAAAAGAATTGTAAATAGCTCCTCAAATTACAGCCACAAACATTTAGCTACAAACTGAGAGAAAATTTTGCATTCATTTTCCAAAAGTCAGAGGGATTTGTGTGCTTTTGTGTTGTTTGTTTTCTGTTCCTGAAAGAGGGCAACCTCAAAACTTAAACAGCAGAACAACACAGGGCGCCTCACCGTCCGGTTGTCATGGCCTGCGGTCTGTTCCCAAATGTGGACAAACTGAGGCCACTCAAGTAAGGACAGCACTTCATGACAAGATAGAGCAGGAGCTAGCATCATTTCCTTCCCCCTCTCAAAGAAAACTCCCCTGAGTAGCACTTTGTGCAATGGGAAGCCTCAGGGAAAACCTGAGTTCCCGAAAGAATCCCTTATCATTCTGCTTTCACTTGTGTCTCATTTCCCTTTTTTGTCTCTTTTTTCTTTTTTAAGTCCTTGCAAATGGTTTTCTTCATTTCTAGGTAGAGTGTAACTCAATTCTTAGCATTTACCTGTCTTTCTATATTTTCAGTATCCAAGAAATTTGTTTAAAAAAATCTCCCGTTTTAACTTCTTGAAACTTCATTTAAAGAGTAAAGATGAATATGTAAATCATGTTAATTTTTTGGTAATTAGCTGCTTTAAGGGATTAGAAAGTAGAATAAATTGGATTGTTTGTGAGAACATTCAATGTTCAAAAACATTGAATGGAATAGCCATTTGAAGTTTTATCTGAATACCCTATTCTGGGAATTCTCCCAACAGTGTTTGGGTTTTGTTTTATTTGTTTGTTCGTTTGTTTGACACATAAAACACCATGCTTTTTCTGTTTCTAGTTAGCTGGCTGTCTAGTAATCTGCATAGGCATTACATTCTGTGGTTCTAAAGTTCATGGAGCGATTCTGAAAGTAGGTTCCATTTATGTGTATGATTTGTCAAAGAGTCTGCTAAAACCCCAATATCTAAGTTATTGCCACTTCAGTTGCAACTTCTTAGATGTGGGCTCTCTGGGTCTGTGCTAAACATTTTTACACAAGCAGTTGTTTTAAGAGACTCTATACCTTATAGCTAAGGGAGGACATTAAGCATCTCCTTGTGTTACACCAATAGAAAAACAAACAAACAAACAACAACAACATCAACAAAAAACAATCCCAAAGAGTCCCAAGCTGTTACTGTTTGTGACTGACACAGGCTCACAGCACTGCTCTCTTCTTCATCCACAGTGCGGTACGCACACACTTGTTCTTAAAACTGAAAAGTGAATCAGAATTCTAAGTTTAGAATTGAGGCAAAGGATTGTACTTAATTTAGAACTCAAGTGAAGTCACTTGGCTTTTGGAAATGACTGAGACTGTCAGAAAATGAACATCATTTATCTAAGTAGTTTGGGGCCAGGGCCAAAAGTGTATTATTTTGACAAGTGTATAAAAACGATGATTTTTACGAATGTTTCCCATCCTGAAATGTAAATTTTGTAAAACCGTTTATTTTCTCTGTGCTGGTAAAAAGAACTGTCCTTGGTAATTTTTGACTTGGATTGTCTTCCAAAATCAGGGGAGCTAATTATTCTTCAAAGTTAATTGATTTAAATCAGTGCTTTAGTTATTTCAATTGCATGCCTTTGTCAAAAGTCATATCACTATGCCCCAGGCAAGACTACTTCTAGAAAAGAAAAGGAAGAAATATGTCCATTATTTAACCAGCTTGATCTATTTACTCTTTCTTTCTTTCCACATTTTTTCTATACATGGGATGCATCCTGATGTATAGTAATTATCCATTAAATGTGATATAAAATCTTTTTCATTTCTATTTAAATTTCTCTGCTTTCTTTTTCTTTTTTTTAAACACTTAAGACTGATTAAAATGATGGAGTTGTAATCTGTAGCTTCTGACCCTGTGCCTCATTGGTGAACTTACTTTGTGTCAACACAGCCTGAAAAGATGTTTATGTAGGATCTAAACCTGTGCATCAAGAGGCAGTCTTGGACTGACAGGGTGGCCCACACCTTTAATCCCAGTGCTAGGCAGACATTCAAATATCTGAGATACATCCCTGGCACATGACATACTATTTTGATGAATTGAAATCAGTTAGAAGCCAATAAACAGCCAAGACAGCTCTGGGGATAAAAATAAATTGTGCATACCAATGGCCACATTAGTGATGGTGAAATTTTGGGGTGTCTGAGAACAACAGGGCCTTTCTCAAAGGTCAGGATCCCAGAAAGTAGAATGGCCACCAGAGTGGTCCCAAGCCAGTGGCTTTCACGTTCTTGCCTAGCAAACTCAAAGAGTGAACTTTGAGAACCACAGAGGGTAAGTTTTAGGGACAAATTTGTTGTAGATTCATAGCAGGCACTTAAAAAAAAGTGAACACAGAGCATCTGTATAACAGGAAGGGTGTCTACAGGTGGGCTACCATCAAGCTCCTAGCTCTGGGCACCTTTTAAAAGAGCTTATGGTAGACACTGGGCTGAACCATAGGGAGAGAATGAGCTAGACAGTTTAGGTGACCCAGCCATGAGGTGTGGAAATTCTGCCCCATTTCAGTCACATTTTCACATACAGCTTCCAGGCAAGGGAAAAAGACAATAAGGAACCAGGAACTAGTATCCCCAGCCCACACCAAGAACATTTTCTGCACTGCTCTTTGGGGTCTCTGCCCTACCTGACCAGTTTCTATCTCCTGGTCTCATCATTGCATGGATGAGTCATGTCCTCACTTTGAGCCTGCTTTTCTGGATAAATGAGAGCAAGGGCCAAGTACAGGGGGAGTCTCTATGAGGCAATAAGTAATTTATTCCGTTTGTGCTGGAAACATGAACAAGAAAGAAAGAAAGAAAGAAAGAAAGAAAGAAAGAAAGAAAGAAAGAAGAAGAAGAAGAAGAAGAAGAAGAAAGAGAGAGAGAGAAAGAAAGAGAAAGAAAGAAAGAAAGAAAGGAAGGAAGGAAGGAAGGAAGGAAGGAAGGAAGGAAGGGAGGAAGGAAGGACTGCTTCTTTTTGTTGCGAAGAAGTAGGTTACTGCAGAAGCATTAGTGGACGCACAAGGACGACCTTGTCCAGAACCCTACACCATCTGGAAATGTGGCTAGATGTGAATGTGGCTCAAAACAAAGTCATAAAGTTACTGAAAATGGTCTTTTTCTGTGATTGATATTACTCCACTACATTAGTCTCATGTGAACTTCGTATTTGACAGTGTTGTAAGACATTATCAGGAGGTTGGGCATGACTGCAAACGCTTAGTACTGAAAAAAAAAGAATGACTAATTTAATGAATTAGTGAATTACAGTGAATGAACATGCATAGCTTGTTTCATGTTACTGTTAAGGAATTCTTCAGATCTAAGAAAGACTCGCAGCCCTCACTTCACAACACATGGCACCTATTCCTCTCCTGTAACATGAAATCATTGCAGGTTTATACTGGTAGATTTTTGGCACAATGTTGGCCATAATATTTCCTTGATATAGTCTTTGATTAGTAAACAAGCCCAATTGTTTTCTCAAGTGTATCCTAGGAATAGGTTGATTCTTTTTTTTTGGTCTGTAAACACTTTTTTTTATTAATTACACTTTATTCACTTTGTATCCCCCCATAAGCCCCTCCCTCCTCCCCTCCTGATCCCACCCTCAATCCCCCTTCCTCACGAATGCCCCTCCCCAAGTCCACTGATAGGGGAGGTCCTCCTCTCCTTCCTTCTGATCTTAGTCTATCAGATCTCATCAAAAGTGGCTGCATTGTCCTCTACTATGGCCTGGTAAGTCTGCTTCCCCCTCAGGGGGAGGTGATCAAAGAGCAGGCCAATCAGATTATGTCAGAGGCAGTCCCTCTTCTCATTACTATGTAACCCACTTGGACACTAAACTGCCCTGGGCTACATCTGTGCAGGGGTTCTGGGTTATCTCTATGAATAGTCCTTGGTTGGAGTATAAGTCTCTGGAAAGACCCCTGTGTTCAAATTTTCTGGTTCTGTTGCTCTCCTTGTGGAGTTCCTGTCCTCTCCAGATCTTACTATTTCCCACTTCTTTCATAAGATTCCATGCACACTGCCCAACAGTTGGCCATAAGTCTCAGCATCTGCTTTAATAGTCTGCAGGGCAGAGCCTTTCAGAGGCCCTCTGTGGCAGGTTCCTAGCTTATTTCCTGTTTTCTTCTTCTTCTGATGTCCATCCTCTTTGCCTTTTTCGGGATGGGGATTGAGCATTTTAGTCAGGGTCCTCCCTCTTGATTAGTTTCTTTAGATGTACAGATTTTAGTAGGTTTATTCTATATTACATGTCTATATGAGTGAGTATATACCGTTTGTGTCTTTTTGCTTCTGGGACAGCTCACTCAGGATGATCCTTTCCAGCTCCCACCATTTACCTGTAAATTTCATGATTTCCTTATTTTTCATTGCTGAGTAACAATCAATAAATGGGACCTCATGAAACTGAAAAGCTTCTGTAAAGCAAAGGATACCATCATCAAAACAAAACGACTGCCTACAGATTGGGAAAGAATCTTCACCAAACCTTTATCTGACAGAGGGCTAATATCCAGTATATATAAAGAACTAAAGAAGCTGAAAAGCAGCAAACCAAGTAATCCACTTAAAAAAATGGGGAACAGAGCTAAACAGAGAATTCTCTGTAGAGGAATGTCGAATGGCAGAGAAACACTTAAAGAAATGCTCAACATCATTAGCCATTAGGGAAATGCAAATCAAAACGACCCTGAGATTTCACCTTACACCCATCAGAATGGCCAAGATCAAAAACTCAAGTGACAACACATGCTGGAGAGGCTGTGGAGAAAGGGGAACCCTCCTCCACTGCTGGTGGGAATGTAAACTTGTACAACCACTCTAGAAATCAATCTGGCACTTTCTCAGACAACTAGGAATAGTGCTTTGCCAAGATCCAGCCATACCACTCCTAGGCATATACCCAAAAGAGGCTCAAATACACAAAAAGGTCATTTGCTCAACCATGTTTGTAGCAGCTTTATTTGTAATAGCCAGAAGCTGGAAACAGCCCAGATGCCCCTCAACTGAAGAATGGATGCAGATATTGTGGTACATTACTCAGCAACGAAAAACAAGGAAATCATGAAGTTTGATTTCAAACGTGAAAGTTTCTTGTGTACAGTTAGCTTAAAGTAGTTGCTCCCTGTAAATTCACTACCCCAGGAAGTAGTGAATTGATTGGCTTCATCCCAGCCAATCCAAATTGTCCCTCTGACCTCTAACTCTTAAATGTTAAAGCTGAATGGTACCAGCTTTTCCCTTAGCACATCCACATTAGTGAAGTGGTATGGGGAGAACCAGCACAGCTTATTTACGCCTCTGTGTGTGTGCCTATGCGCATGAAACACAAAATGCTATGAAAAGTAGTATTATTGACAACATGGAAAATAAAACAACTGAACAAGATTAAAACTGAAAACTAAAAATCATAGGAGATTGAAAAATAGTGTGCCAAATTGTACGTACCCTATTCTAGATGGAATGAAACATGTTTCAACTCTTAGAACAATGTGTGTGTTAGAGAGGAACAGAGACAGAGGCAGAGGCAGAGGGACAGACAGAGATGGGGGGGGGTTTACATCATAATAATAAGATCTTGTTTACTTTCAGTTTAATATTGTCAATTGAGTCCAACATTTCCATTTTCATGAATGATGCTTGAGAACATGAGTAAGTAGGAGAAACTCACTTCGTGTGTTTATAATAAAAGGAAGTTTCATAGAAGAAAAACATGTTAAGGAAAATTTTAGCATGTATTCTACATTTAAAAATTAAATGCCTTTATATTAAGGGTCCTATTATTTCCATTTTGTTTGAGAGAATTTTCTGTACATTCTCTCCTGTTATCTGTAGCAGGTTATACTTTCTAGAGCAACACCAGAAGAACAAATAACATGAGATTTGCCTCAGGGATGGGCTTTTCACTTCTAGGAAATCACTCTTGAGATAGTCCATATGTAACAGAAATATTTCATCATTTATTTTGCTTTTGCAATTAACTTTGTTAAAGTAATTCTTCTGTAATTATTTGTATGGTTTTGCATAATATATGAATATTTAAGTTAGACTTGTTGGAAAATGTAGTACAAGCTGCTTCTTGAAGTGTGATATGAATTACTTTCATGATAGGCTTATCCGAAAATACATGGGCTGGCTTTTTTGGAGAAGTAATTGATGTTGGCTAGGTCCTAGGGAGAGTGTTTTGCTAACTTAAATCCAATACAAGATCAGTAGAATATGTCACAATTTGTGACAGGCAGAAAGAAATTTTAGTAAAATTTATATGTTCTATTAGTAGAAATTACATTAATTCAAATTTTTTTTCCTTTTAGCTCACAGGAAGATGAAAGACCTTTATCACCTTTCTATCTGAGGTATTAACTTATTTATTTATTTGTTTATTTATTCATTGTGTCTTATTTTGGTGTGCTTAAGACACAGGAGATGTAAGATTCCTTTGGGTTTATTTACCCATTTTTCTTTTCTTTTCGTTTTAAAGACAGTCTCGTATATCCCAGGTTTGCCTGACGCTTACTATGACGCTGAAGATAATCTGAACTTTTGATCCTCCTGCCTTTACCTCAGACATGCATCACCACGCCTGGTTTTATATGGTGCTTGGGACTGTTTTTAGTATTTAATATAATTAAAAGACTAGATTGAGACACTTTTAAGTTCAGAATTTAATTCTCAAAAATACCTAATGCTAAAGCAGTAACCTAAAAAAAGTAAAATAAAAAATAAAAATAAAAAGCCCTACCCAGCTGGAGAATATTATTATCATACACAAGGCCCTGGGCTCAGTCCTGACACCAACAGCACAAATACAGAGATTGTGTGTGTGTGTGTGTGTATGTGTGTGTGTCTGTGTGTCTGTGTGTCTGTGTGTGACTGTGTTTGTGTTTCTGGGTGTATGTCTGTGTCCTTTTGTGTGTCTGTGTGTGTTTATGTATACACAGTTCCCAGTACCCTGAAGAATCCTTGGATTATGTCAGCTGGTTTTCTGGGGAGTAGTGGAACAATAACCTAAATACTCAGCAAGTTTATGGAGCTCAGGGTTTTTTTTTCTAGCACTTAAAAGTCCAGAATAACAACTATTTTTAGCAGTAGGTCAAGATAACAAAATTCAAAATAGAATTTAAGTGAAGTCACACCAGTGATTGGACATCTTCTATGTCGTTGGGATGTTTTACTTTCTGTTTGAACCACCTGACTAAAATTTAGAACCAAGTCTTCCTTACCGCATTCCTTTCATAGCTACCCTCCTGCTTCAATAGCCCCTAAAATATGCTAGAACAGCGGTTCTCAACCTTCCGAGTGCTGCAACCGTTTAATACAGTTCCTCATGTTATGGTGACTCCTCCCATAAAACTATTTGCTGCTACTTCATAACTGTAATTTTGCTACTGTTACAAATCATAATGTAAATATCTGATATGTAGGATATCTGATATATGACCCCTGTGAAAGGCTTGTTTGACCCATACATTGAGAACCACTGTGTTGTCCACATATCCTAAAAATGTTGACCTTTTTTGTCTTGCCTTAATTTTAAAGTCTAGTTTTTTAGAGAAAATATGGATACATAATAATAGTATGTTTGCTTACTCATTTATTTATTTATTAGTATTTATTTACTGATTTATTTATTTACTAAATCTAATTTGTTGAAATCATCACAGAGTTAAAATTAGACTTCATTTTGACCACCAATAGTTTAGAAATACGATGCAGAATGCCAGGTACAGCCTGGTGACTGCTTTTTCCAGTGTTCCACCCTTCATCACACTTATAATAGATTTCAGGTTGATTTCAGGTTTGGTTGTTGTTTTGTTTTTAAATCCTGGTTTCATTCAAACAGAATCTGCACGTTCTGGTCATGGGTAATCTCAGCTGTACAGCCACTGTAGGCATACGAGGATATCATCCCAGAATACATGGTGACTTTGAGAGCATTGTATGTGTAAATATGGGTGGTAAAATCAAACAAATGATTACTGGACAGTAAGGGAAGTTAAGCTTCACAGAGTATAGGAATGTATGTCTTTGAATCGTGCCACCTAAGACAGTCTTTCTTTGACTGTCTTAATTTTCTAACTCTGGGTGAGAACAACCTGTGCTTTAAGAGTGTTGACTTTTATTTTTGTGTACTGTATTTAAGGTAGATGGCAAATTGGGCTTACGTCTTCAAAAATATATACTGGTGTGTTACAGTATGAAACTGTGAATGTTTTCTCATTACCTGGACTATAATATTTCTGTAATACTATCTGTAAAAAAAGAAATTCTAGATTGGTTAAATAAAGGGGCTCAGTGGTTAAGAGCACTGGCTGCTCTTTCTGAGGGCCTGAGTCCGATTCCAGAGTCTGCATGGTAGTTCGTAACAGTCTATATTACAGTTCCAGGGGATTGTATACCCGCTTCTGGCCTCCCAGAGTATAAAAGAAAAAGTTAGCAGCAGACACTATTTTCATGTATGGAAGTCCAAATGTAAGTGGAGCTGCTGTTTCACAAAAGCAAAAATAGTAATTATTTAACCTGTAATTAAAATTCCAAAAGTAGGATTTTTTTTTCTTTTCTGAGTAACATTATAGGATAGTCACAATGATATAAGAATTAGTTTGGTACAAGTTTATTTTAATTTCTCACATGAAGGAAACTGCTGAGAAAGCAAGAGCCCACCCCCATAATTATTTGCATGGCTACCTTGAGGTGGGTGCTAATTATTACTAATCTCTCCTGGACATTTTCAACTAGAAAGGTGACATATCTGCTGGTGAATAATTTATAAGTAACTACACATTTTTTTATTATATCTATTGAGAATGAATGATGCTTAGATGTTTTAAATATATTTTCATGTTTCTACAACTTCTGTTTTTTATCGTTTTATTACTTTAAGAGTCCTTTGATTCAATCCCCAAAGCAGAGCTATTACTTGTAAATTCTTCTTTGATTTTTGTAAGATGATAAAAAAATTATACTCTTTATATTTCTTTCTTAAAGATTTATTTATTTATTGTGTATACCATGTTCTGTCTGTATGTAGACCTGCATGCCAGAAGAGGGCACCAGATCTACTATAGATGGTTGTGAGCCACCATGTGGTTCCTGGGAATTGAACTCATGACCTCTGTCAGCAGACAGGGCTCTTAACCTCTGAGCCATCTCTCCAGTCCCTGTTTGTATTCAAATTATATTTCTTTATATTGAAGGTAATATTTTGTTCTTGGAAAAGAACAATGGATTGATAGTTGCAACCTGCTACTTTCCCAAATAGTAATATTGAATACTGAATGAGATGTACTATATTTTGATGGTGTTGACTTGCAAGATTTTTCTTAAGGCCATAACAGTCCCACCCAACAGCTAAGAAGACATCTGCTGAGAGAGGTACACAGCAGAAGCAGCTCCATCAATAATGAAGCCAGGCAAAGGGATGAAGAACTGGTCAGTAGTGGCATTAATTCTGAAAGATCAGCATAAAGTGGAACAGAAAACTCAGTCTAGGAGTAGGCAGCCATCATAGAAAATGAAATGGATCAGGACAGATGGCAAATAGAGCAAAGCAGTCCTCTGGTCTCAAAAACTGGGGAGCAGATGGTCCATTAAGACAGATGACACAGGCACCTACCTACTGGCCCTCTGCTGGTCAGGTAAGAGTGTGGATAAAGGGCCTGGAAGGAGGTGGCTGGATACCAATGGAGGCCTCCAAGCCTAGGTTTGGCTAGCCGAGAGAGTATGTTGCTGGGGCAGGGAACCGAAAAGGGTCCACATTCCTCACCTTGCTTCACTGCCATAAAGTAGAATTTCTTCTTCTGTGACTTGCTGTTCTCTTAATAGTCAGGCTGTTCCTTGTATTTCTCTCCTGGGCATTTCAGTTGCTTCAGACATTTCTGCAATAAAGCAGAACCATTAGACATCAGGGCCCACAGCCCTGGGTCTAAGTAAATACCTTCTGTGGTAACAATTCAGTGTCCACCGCAGTCTGTCTTTAGCCTGTCCTGATTCTACAGAAAGCCAAGTGTCTTTCTTGGAAGAGGAAGGAAATAATTACAGAGCTGCCCCTGCTAGGACCATGTGTCAGGTTTACTGCAGTTATAGTAGCTTGGATAGTAGGTGTCATTGTTCCCAGATTGCTCTCTTGGGATTAACCAGCCCTGCTGAAACAATTAGGGGAACGAAAGTGAAGCAAAACTTTGGTGAAACTGAAGCAAAACAAACATGCCTGTGCACGTTACACGAGCAACGCTCTTGGCAAGCATATCCACTCTCTTCTCTTTCAGACTCTAGGCTGGAATCCAAAAACAGGAACCCCCAACTCCATTGATCAGATTAACATCAAAGCAACTTGGCCTTGTTCTTCCATGCCCCTCTGCCTGTTGCTGTCTGCGTTCTTCCTGCTGGCATCCGCTCAGATCTGGCTGGGATCAGTTGCTAGTTATGTTTCCGTTTGTCTGCATTCTGAGTGTCTACCAGCCTGCCTTTGGGCTCCTGGGGTCGATTCCACAGGGACCAAAGCTCTTTGCCTCCACTTTCTTATATCCTCCCACCCCACTTACCTTCAGGCTCAAGGTGCGCATCCAACAACTTTTATGCTTGAGTTCCATGCAAATTCCTGGACGACCTGTGTGGGCTTCATCTAATCCTGAGCTGTGTGTTTCAAGACCTGCCAAACTGTAGCTAGCCTTACTGAGCTGTTGCCCCCACAGGGCTTCTCAGGCTTGCACTGATAAGCAAACTCAACCTGTCTTCTGGCGAGGGTCCAACTCTTCCTAATTTCCCTTGAAATTATGAGAACTGCATGAGAACTCTGGAGTTGACAGTGTTTAAATTTCAGTCCAAGTTTTAATACAGTACAAACCAAAGCTAAATTACTATCTAGCAAGTATGGAGTTGTGTAAGTCAGGGTCAGGGTTTCATCTACCTTTTAATTGTTCCGGAAGAATATCTGGTGAGTTATTTCCCAGTTAGTTGTTTGGGATACAAGATCATCCTTTAGGATTTTTGTCAATTTTTAATTGATGGAGTCTTAGACCTATCATTTTATGTAAAATTCTTAACTGGTGAGCTACTATTGAAAATGTTTAGCATTGAATAAATTCAAGTTAAAAATTTACCTGAAGCTTGATATGCTGCTCTGTAGGAAAGTGTGCAAAACTCTGGGTTTGATTTCCTGAACTACAAACAGAGAGATATCCAAAAATTATGTCATCTTATTCCCTTCTTTGAATGTAGAAAACTTTTAAAACATCTGTAGACAGCTTTTTGTGGGAGGCATATCTTCTTAAACAATTTATGCTATACTTTGTATGTTTGTGATTTTTTTGTTATTTTCTTTAATTTTAAATTTTGATTGTTGTTTGATTTTTGCCTTCAAAAGATAAGTTTTCTAAAACTCCATATTATCAGCCAGGTTCGGTGGTGCATGCCTTTAATCCCGGCGCTTAAGTTGCAAGGGCAGGCTGATTTCTGCGAGTCCGAGGCCAGTCTGGTCTATATACTGAGTCCTAGGACAGCCAGAGCTGCATAGTCAGACGCTCTTTCAAAACAAACAAGTTGTTTATCATGGAATGATTTAGAGAAGTACATATCCCAGTTATTTTCTTTGTGGCTAAGTTTCAGGCTGTTGCAGGGAACAAACAAGCTGTTTAGTTAGTATGTACTTAATTCTTTAGCCAGATGAAAAATCTCAAGTAAGTTTTAGACAGTTTGGATCACAAATAACTGTCTTTTTTTCCTTCTCCCCTTTGACTGGAACAGTGTTTTTAAGATGAAGGGGCAACTGTGGAGTTCAGCTGCTTGTGTGTGTAATACAAACAATGTAACATTCACCAATCAAATCAATGTTATATTGTTTTTGATGTTTTATAAGAGACTTATAAGTTGAAATTTGCCATTTCCATCATTTTAAATGTACAGTTGAATGATGTTTTATACATTCTATTATTGGACACCTGTCACTGCCACCCATCAATAGACACTCTTCAGAACTTACAAAAGACTAAATTCTAGCTCATGGACTATTAACTCATCACTCCCACCTCAACCCCAGCCCTTGGCAGCCATCATTCTGCCTTTGTGTTACATCTTTGATGCTATAGGCATCTTACCCAAGTAGAGCCATGCAGAATTTATCCTCTTGTGACTTACATTCCCTTAGCATAATATTCTCCAGGATCATCCTCATTGTAGCATATGTCAGAAACTCATTGTTTTCAAAGCCAAGCCCCAAGGAGTGAACCCAGGTCATCAGGCTTGGTGGTAAATGCCTTTGCCAGTTGACCTATTTCACTGGCTTAAGTTGCTTCCATCTTTGGCTATTATAAATATGAGCATGGGTATTCAAATTGCCAGCTCAAGTCCCTGTTTTCAGTTCTACTAAATATATTGTTGGATTTATTTTTGAGGGTTCCCATACTGTTTTGCATATTAGCAGTACCAATTAACATTTCCAATAATCACAAATTAGAGTTTCAGTTTTTTTACCATCTTCACCAATAATCATTAATTTCTGTTTCTGATAATATCCACTCCTATAGATTTGAAATATGTGAGACTCATCAAATATTGCTTCTCCCTGACTAAGAATCTAAACCTTAGTTGGAAGCCAATGTGGTCTACAGACCTAGTTCCAGGACAGCCAAGGCTATACAAAGAAACACTATCTTGAAAAACAAAACAAAGAAAAAAAAAAAAGAAAAAGAAAAGAAAAGAGAGAGAGAGAAGAATCTAAATCTTATGTAGGATTGGATGTCTGTTTTTTAATGTGTCATAGGAGGTTTTTATGTGCATACCTAGCTGTAGACCAGTATGATGACCAAAGATAAGAAACTAATGCTGTTAAACAGTGTTTGAGAGACTCTGGCCTGGGTTCTTGATATATGAGCATCATTGCTCAGACTTTTTGCATAGTAGGAATTAAGTATAGAATCTGGGCTCATTTCTCTCAGTGTTAATGAAAACATCAGTGTTGTCTTTGGTCTTGACTGAGAAATATAGGTCATATAAAATTTTAATACTTCTCTCCCGTGGCTGTCCATCAGCATGACAAAACAAAGGAAAGTGTTCCTTGTTTAAAAATGATGCTTTTATGCCCATGCTGCCGCAACCTCTTTCCATTTGGTTCTTCAGCTCGATGACTTCATATTGGCTTTTCTCTGTAAGAATGTAAGGTTGGAATACAGTAAAAGTTTGTAGTTAGGCAGGAGGAAGACTACCTTCACTGACATAATTGCCTCCAACTTCCTTAAATTCCAAGGATGTTAGAAAAGCAGAAAACGTCGAGCTGGTATTGCAAAGAAAGCCAGGGTAACACAAACTGTCCATTAATGTGCACCTTGAAGTCTTCATTTTCCATCTTCTCGTTAAATACAGATGGACAGGAAAAGGAAGAAAGCATTTGGGAGGGGGCAGAATTAGATTCCTTCTATTCTTTGCTTCAGTGACCAGAAAAACAAGTGACATTCCCCAAATGGAGCAGAGACTTGAGTTATCAGAATGGAGTTCTGTGTTCTCTTCCACCTTTTTGCCACGCCAGCATCTTAATTTCACTGTCTATTCAAAGACTAGAATACTTAGCATACAAAACAATAGAAAGGAGAGAGGATACCCCGGGATGTTAGGTACTTAACCAAAGCGTTTGAAAAAGGCCTAAAAGCAGGAGGATTATTAGATTCATTGCAGGCTTCAAAGTATGTAGTTCACAAAATAATAATAATAATAATTCTGTATAATTCTCCAGTTTACTCCTAACATTGAAGCAAAGAGCAAGTCCACCTGAGAAAGCTCAGCACATGTCCTAGGGCAGACATGTACACCGACTATAGTCAACAGGTACATTATCCACAATTACTTGGACAATGTCATAAACTAAGAGCTAATCTACTCTCCCAACTTATTTGGTGATGAGTTCCTGATTCACTGTTGCTCCTTAAGAACTGTTTAACATAAAGAAATGATTTGGGATTTACAAAACAAAATTATACATTAAAGAAAAAGATCTTCCCTCAAAATTAGATCTGAAATGAAAGACAAAGAGATTTAAGAAGTACATTGGCATTAAAACAGCCTTAGTTAATTAAATTGGCATTAAAAGTGCATTAAAAAATTGTGAGAAGAGGCCAGTCATGGTGGCGCATGCCTTTAATCCCAGTGCTAGTGAGGCAGGAGTAGGTGGATCTCTGTGAGTTTGAGACCAGCCTCGTCTACAAAGCGAGTCTAGTACAGCTAGGGTTCATTACACAGAGAAACCCTGTCTTGAAAAACAATAGAAGAAGGAGGGAAGGAAGGAAGAAGTAGAGGGTAGATTTTATTAAATCAACTATAAGACATTATCCAGAAGATGCCCTGGTTCTCTAGTTCTCACAGTCTTCCTACCCCTCTTCCATAATTTTCCCTGAGCTTCAGATCTAACAGTTGCATCATAAATATATCAACTAGAGCTGGGCATCTCATGGTCACAGTTCTCAGCATTTTGATCAGTTGTGAATCTTTATAATAGCTGCCATTTTTTGCAAAAAGTTTTTTGTTTGTTTTTGTTTTTAATGAGGGATAAAAGGTACTGTGGGTATAAGGTTTAGAACAGGTTAGGGCACTTCGTGGTATTAGATTCTCTTCTAGGTCCAATACCTCTCCAGCCCTGAGTAGTTGACTAGGTTTACAGTGCCAGGCATTCATTCTCTACTGTTATAGAGGGTTGTAAAACCAATTAGATAGATGTTGGTTACCCTTAAGATATGAGTGCTACTATTGCACCACTGGAGATATCTTGCTGAGCTGGTCAAGCCGTACCCATGAAATCTCAACATCATGGTTGCCTAAATAAGACCTGTATAATGACACCATCAGTTGACATGCCAATGTGTACACAAACATTTTCACAAAGTACCACCCTTAATGAATAGCTACAGGTAATCAATGGCTGCCTAGAAGGGACAAATCAGTTTTCTCTAGGATTTAACTTACTGATAAGTTATACAACCCCAAGCGGTCAGCCCGAAACTAGTATACATAGGCCTAACATTAGAAAGGGCCAGTGGGACTGCAGTTCTGGGAGATCCAATACCCTCTTCTGACTCCTATGAGCACTCCTATAAATACATGCACATAATGTAAAAGAAACAATCATACACAGAAAGTAAAATAAACAAATCTTTAGAAAGAAGAAAAATCATGAATTTGAGCGGGAACTGAGGGTAATGGGAGGAGCTACCATGGGGGAGGGGGAAAGGAAATGGTATAAATACAGTACTCATGGATAAAATTCTCAACAAAAAAAAGATGGAGAGATGACTCGGCAGTTAAGAGTAGTTGCTGCTCTTGTAGAGAATGCGTGTTCAGTCCCCAGCACCAACATGGGGCCTCACAGTTGTATGTAACTCTAGTTTCAGGGTACCTAACACGTCTGCTGACCTCTCTGGGCTCCTGCATTCATGTAATACACGTAGGTACACTCTGGAACACACACAACTACATATAAATACATATTTTTAATTTTTAAAAACATGAAGTAAAATATAAAGTCAGGTACATAATAAAAATAAAATTTGAGAAGTTCTTCCAGAATGAAAAAGAAAAGAATAAAAATTAAAAGTATAAAAGAAGTAATATTAGAAGTGATGGATATAGCTGAAAACTGTAGGATTCTAAGAACGAAATCATATTATCAGAAACTGAAGGAGAAATCAAAGTCAGAATATAGCCAGCTCATTGAGAGGCACATCAAAAGACAAAGCAAACGCACCAAGCAGAATCCAGGACATGAAAGACACACAGCGCTGTGTGTCAAACGCCGTGGTATCAAGGCATGTAAACTCATATTAACAAAAATAATTTTAAGTACATATGAATATATGGGTTCTACATACAGCAATATGTCAGTGACAACATCTCTAAAGAGACACACCCAGAAAGGAAAGACACAGGTCCTAAACCTTCCCCTGCAAGTGGCTCCAATATCCCCATTACTCATGCTTTCACTTGGTCTTTGCAAAAGACCTAGGTCCTCTTAAGCATGTTGGAATATATGCTAACTGAATAATTGTTAATAGATGTATTTACAGAATTTTATGGAAATAGAAGATTGAGAATAGCGTACATCTTTAGTGAGGACACTATGAAGTCAGACAGCTTAGAACTTTAGTTTCCAATCTGTAAAGTGGGCTCAGTGTCTACATGACCTATCTGTTGCATTTAATAATTTTGTCTAATAATGAACTAATGTAAAAACTAAAAAATTCCAAATTTCTTTTTAGGCACACATACACTGATTATCTAAAACTGAGAGTTTAAAAAAAAAATACCAAAAGGAGCTCAAAAAAGGATAAGTCTGCTGACTGTCAAGTAGTGAGTAAATATCACGATAAAACTGTAAAGAAAATACTCTTTCCTTTACCTTAGGCCCTTCAAAGTATGCTTGATATTCAAAATGGTATTAGTGTGACATTCGAGAAGCAGGAAGACAGATATTTTTCCTGCTCGGTAGTATGCACTCCATGTAGTATGTACAGTATTTTGTGTACTATTTTTAAAACCAAACTGTGTCTAAAATGTTAATATTATCCGCCATATGCAGATAATATAACTAATAGCAAAGGTTAATGGCTCTACAAATGCCACGTGAACTCTCTGCATGTGATCTTTGTGGCTAAACGGGAAAACAAAAGGAATAAACATGAGGATGGAATGTGTTCATATGCGTGACACTGAGGAATACACCGAGACTGTAGAATTGAGAAAGCCACTGTCGAGTTACCTGTAATGTCATGTGAACTGTTGATACTGTATGTCAGCTTTTGTTGTTAGAAAACAATTCTAAACACTGTGTTTTGTTAGAAATCAAGAAATTTTTGATATTTTGATTATTAATTGCATGATCTTTAGGCTCAAACAGATCATATAATTGTCCTCTTTGTTGTTTATTTTTTTTCTAGTGAAATAAATGTAGGTGTTACATTCCGTAGAGAAATAGCAATTCTGTTAGCACTCGTGGGCTTTGTTAAGGCAATGGTATTGTAGTTAGGATTGAGAACGCCACCAAAGAGAACAAACTGAAACAAGAGAGGATGCATGGAATATGCTTTTTCTGCCTATCTATATCTACTTTTGTAAGTTTGAAGTTCGTGTATGTATGTGTGTGTTTTCCCCTTCAAACCAAGAGCTCTAATAAAATACTTGCTTATCACCTCATCACATGCAAATTTTAGAGGCCAATATTGCTAAGCATAATTAGCTTAAGAAGATATAGTTTTAATTTTGCTAATAGAAATAAAGATTAAAGAACCACATATGCCATAGAGCATACGTCAGCTTATAGACTTAGAAGCTAGTTTGGATAACTGTTTCAATAGAACATGCAGATGAATCACCATTAACA
The DNA here is from genome assembly GCF_030254825.1 of Meriones unguiculatus. Lineage (NCBI taxonomy): Eukaryota > Metazoa > Chordata > Mammalia > Rodentia > Muridae > Meriones > Meriones unguiculatus. The sequence continues at coordinate 4,765,896 of NC_083368.1, read as the reverse complement.
GCAGCTGTAGGAACAAAATTGACTACAGAGCTGGCTTTACACATGAGATTACTTCTTTTGGCTTTCAGTGTTTGCTGTGTCTAAAGTCAGGAAGGGAGCACTTTCTTATGCCATTTATAAAGTATAAGTAAGGAATTTTCTTAGTTAGTCAGTTAAAGGCTCTGAATATATACACTGATTCCTACCTTTATATAGAGAATTTAAAAGCTTCATGAGATAAAAAGAAAATATTGTGATATACTTTAACTTGTTTATTGCTCAAATGCATTTTAGTTTACCTCAGTGCCTTAGAATTTCCTCCTTGAATGAACCGCAGCGTTAAAAGCAGCCCTTGGTGCTTAGACTTTGCTTAGAAATCTTGTGTTGGTGAATTGCTAAGCCATGCAGTTGTAAAGGTGGCTGAATACTTGGCCACGGACATTTTGTTATCTAATAAAGCTAGTTGACTGATAACTAATTGCAATTCAAGTCTTTTATAATGATTTAAATTTGGGGGCTGTAAACTATTATTTGGCGGCAGTAAACTGGGGGCAGATGTTATTACTGAGTTTTAGACCTAAACAGATATCACTTGCCAAGCCTTTCATGGTCTGTATGAAGAAACCAGCAGAAAGCAGCCTAGCTAACCAGTGGCCTGCCTGTGACTTCATCCAGGTTCCAGAGCCAAAACCAGAGCCTTGCCTTTTCTGATGCTCAACAGAAAATATGCGCTTCTTTAAGTTCCTCAAAATCATGCACAAGCTACATAAACTAGCTTTATTCTACATTCCATTTGAAAAAGTAAAATCATAAAGTTAGCATAAATTTGATTTAAAATAAATATAGCAAAAAATGAATTAGATGTGACTAGTTGGTATTGTTACAATTTGTTCATTCACTTTTGTATCCTGAGGAGAAATCTCACAACTGACTCAGATGGCTCAGAACATTTTTCTGTTAAGTTATGAAGAACATTTTAACTGATTTTCATTCAGATTAGCATAAGGTAGGCATGGTGACACATGCCTTTGGTCCTAGCACTCTGGAGGCAGAAGAACACAGACCTCTGTGAATTGGAAGCCAAGCTGGTATACAAAGCAAGGTCTAGGACAGCCACGGCTATGTAAAGAGACCCTGACTCAGAAAAACAAAGCAAAGAACAGCAAAAGTTTGCCAAATTGTGTCTTTATTGATTTGTTTATAACATTTAAAATAGCTATTGAGATACCTAAATAATTGAAATTTTAAAGAATTTTAGTGAAAGATTAAGAGCCTTGCTCCTCAATGTATCTGTTATTGACCAACAATAGCATAGGAGTGACAGGGGAATTCATGAAACCTGCAGTCTGGCTAAGGCTGTAGCTTGGTGGTAAAGTTTTGCCCAATTCTGCAAAGCAGATCTTCCCTCCTTCTTCCCCTAGACCCAGTGAGTCACCTGTACTAACAAGGGTATGGGTCATTCTTGTGCATGCTGAGGCTCTAATGCACATACTTAGAAAGTTAGAAATGGCAAACCTGGTCCTTTTGTTTTTGTGGCTTTTTCTTCCTCACAATTTGCTTCTCTTTACCCTGGGGAAAAAAGAAAGGAACATAAAAATACCAGTCTGGGTTTGGAACAGTAACTTAGTGGAAGGGCACAGCCTAGCATGAGTCAGACTATTTGTTTTATCCCCAATGCCACAAAAACAAATAAGCAAAAGCATCATCTACTTTCACAGGCAAAGTGAACAACACAAAGAACTAAGTACAGAAGAGAGGAAAGGTAATACATCTCCTTCTGGTACCGGCAGCCAGACTGGCTGGTGGTCTGTCTTTGGAATATTCTTTAGTATTAAGCACATCTAACACTTTGCTTTTCTAGGTCTTCCCTAGTCGTTATTTGGTCCATTCTGGCTGCCCAAGCTGGGATTGCGTAACTGCATTGAGGAGCACAGGAGTTAATTACACAGTGTTAGATTTACGGAGGGCCAGCGGCCACAAAACATCCCAAGGGGACTGCCTGTTCCAGTTTAGGACAGATGCAGCACGAGTTTCTTGTTGGCCACAGGCCCTGGGAGCCACTGTGAATAACAGCCATTGTGGCCACAGGCAAAGTCAAATGCCACACCTCCACCTCTACGTGCAAACACGCCCCAGTGTGCGTGATCATGAGCTCAGGCTGAGCTGAGAAATCCCTACCTCTGTACTCACCTGTGACTTGGTGGTAAAGTTTTGCCCAATTCTGCAAAGCAGATCTTCCCTCCTTCTTCCCCTAGACCCAGTGAGTCACCTGTACTAACAAGGGTATGGGTCATTCTTGTGCATGCTGAGGCTCTAATGCACATACTTAGAAAGTTAGAAATGGCAAACCTGGTCCTTTTGTTTTTGTGGCTTTTTCTTCCTCACAATTTGCTTCTCTTTACCTTTATAAAGAGTTTATAGCCTCCAGAGCAGTTGTACTGCCCAAGCTCTTCATGGAAGACAGAAAAGACAGCACATACTTCACAATCTAAGCGAGAGAGACATAAGCAGGAAGCACTTAGCAGAGTAACTGAAACAGCAGTGCTCAAGGCTTTTACTTTTGTATGTGTATTTATTTGTTCTTATTTTTATTTTCTTATTCACATCAGTTTTCTTTTGCACGGTGGAATGATTTGGGGTTTTCCCTATCTGTTGGCATGACTGATGAAAACTGACTGGGGCTGAAGTATGGTTATTGATTGACTCCCTCTGGGATAAGGACAGCCAGAGCTAGCATGGTGGTGGTGGAGGTGGTGGAGGTGGTGGTGGAGGTGGTGGAGGGGTAGAATCCTCCAAGCATCAGATCCTGACATGAAGGTGCTGCAATATGTTATTACACAGAAGCAGAACCCAATAAATGATTCTGAAGCAGAACATGCATGTGTTGAAATGATACCAGATGAATTAGTATTTAGGTCTGTTGATGTGAAGCTACCAGTAGTGATCTCTAGACACTTTCATCTTCTTCCTGTGTATTCTGCAAAATAGAAAGAAAAAAAAATAGCTTAATAAACTTAAAAATCTGCTCAACATTTAACTTCCTTTTTAGGCATAGAATCTTAAATATTGAGTAAGCATGGAATAGCCGGGGCTGGGGGAGGGGGTCTTGTGAAAAAGTAGTGACAGAAAATTTTAGATAGCCAAAGTTGGAACCTTACCTGGGTTTGTGAGTATGGAGTTCCTCCAACCAGGAAGAAGCTGTGACAGGTGCATATCAGTGTTGTGGAATAAGTATTTTAATTATTTCAAAAAGAATCAGGAATTTTAGAAAATAGAAGAAGTTTATAAACATTCAGCCAAAGGTGCCAATCCCTTGTTACTATCCCTTGTTACTGTGAACTATCACAGCTTGACAGTGTCCATCTTGAAGAAAACACGATGTGGGAAAGACAAGTTGGAAATGGCGATGTGATAAGTAATGCCTAGTTCCTTGCTCTCTGTCCCCTCTGGTCCCTGCTGACCTCCATGAGTTCTTAAAAGATTTAGAAACATGTCTGTGCTTGCAGCCTGGGCCAACAGGTGATAGACAATCACACTAGCACCTTGAAGGAAGGAGAAGGCCACCAACCCAGGCTGCACCAGCAGGCTTAGAGACAGAAGGTGGTTTCTAAGGAGTGTTCAAAGAAGTAGACAAGCATGTCCATGTGTTACACAGTGGAAAGACTCCTGCCCTCGTTAGTAATCATCAAGGGTCACTTTGGACCTGGCTCATTCTTCCATCCTGGCATCTCTTCAGACGTTGGTTCACCATCTCTGACCCCACAGCCAACCTGATTTTCTTTTTTTCTGCTTTTCTTTCACAGTGCTCATGTGTCCCAAGTCAGCAATGTTTCAACAACTGGAGAGTAAGTCATTTCTTTTTTATATTTTTGAGCATTTTATGTCTTTTAACATCTATTAGGAAAAGGAAGCAATTCTAATGTGTAGAGTTGGAAGATTAATATAATGAATAGCCAGTCATTTTTAAGGTGTGCATGTCTAGAAAGTAGCTATATATGTGTGATTATCCACAATCTCCCTTCCCCATTTGAAACTCCCAAGTAGGTTCTTTCTTAGTCTCACTATGTAGAGTAGGGTAGCTTTAGTTTACTCTGTAACCCAGGCTGGCCTTTAACTCACAATCCTCCTGCCCATGCCCCAGTGCTAGGATTACAGGTGTGTGTGCCACTCTGCCTGGCACTATTAGCTTTTTGTTTACTTCAATAAAAACAATGCCAGGTTCAGTAAAATGTTTGCAAAGCCGTCTCTGTTCCCTGGAGGCATCTTGTCATGGAAAATGTAAAGGCTAAAGCATTAATGATGACTTTTCTTCCCACTTTGTTCATTTATTGAGATTACATTTATTGAGTGCCTACAATGTGCCATCCACAGTGTTAAGTGTGTGATATCGAATGACCTTGGCTCTGCCTTTGTGGATTTTTGCAGTCCTTTGTTGTTGTTGTAGGGATGCAGTAAAGAAAGCAAAGTGCTGGTAGCACCAAGTCCCTTTCTCTGCACAGCCGTGACAGTGCTGGATTACTTATGTCCAGCACATTCTTTGTTCCTCAGAGGCTTCCAGCTACATGTAGGCTAAGCACAGCTCTGCCTTTTGCCCTGCCCTGCCCTGGGCTGGCCTTTCTGCACTTGCTTGCCTTTCTGACCACATTGCTCTTTCGTTCTTTGGTCACTTGACTTTCTGTTGCTGAGCTAGTCCTTGGCTGTGTCCTGCCCAGCCAGCACTTTCATGTTTTGATTCATCCCTTCTAGGAATCTCTTTCCGACCCACTATCAGACAGCACACTGCCACACTGTTCCCTCGGTCCTGCCCTGTAGAAATGCAAGCTCTGCTGACACAGGCTCTCTTCTGCTGTGCTTAAGGCAGAAGTATACCTAGGGCCTGGACATTCTTTACATCATTAGATAATGGTCTCTGGGCAATAATCAAGTGTTAGGGTTGGAGAAGATGTGGTACGGAGGAAAACAACAAGAAAGAGGAGGAGCACTGATAGGACAGCATTGGACTCTTAAATGTTGGACTTGGATTTTCCCATTAGTTGAGGAAGCAAACAAGGGCAGAACTAGCTTTCCTTGGCTTCATCAACTTCAAAGACTTGCAAACTAAACCAAGATGGACATGTTCTTGCCTTGTTGTGCCTGATAATCTTTCCTCCCATTGTAAGGGTAAGGGAGGAAGGGGATGGTATTTCCCACTGTAAGATGCCCTGTATGTGATCCTAATATATTTACTTTCTCTGCAACAGTTACTCACTGGGGACACAGAAAACAAAAGTTGCAGTAACCACCTCAAATAGGCTATACTTGCCCCATGTCTGAAAATAATTTTAATAAATATAAATTAATAAAAATTTAGTAAAACTGTGACTTGTCAAATTTTAAGATGATGCTCTTAAAGACTATTTGGTGAAACTAGGGCTGCTAGTTTTATAAGACTGTGAGTTTGAGTTTAGGCTATGTAGCAAGACGCTCTCTCAAAACAAAACAAGCAAAAACTTTCTTATTTACAGAAAGGTACCTTTTCCTAGGTATTAAAAACAACAACAACAAACCTGTGAATCTTTTTCAAGTGAAGAAAGATGTGTTTTGAGTAGTACAAATTAAGGGTTTTCTATTCCATCTTATTCAGAATGGCATTTGATTACTTAGATACACTGAAAGATTCTACCACTGTAAAACTGGCACAATGTTTGTGAGAGTAAGAGCCGTGTCGATGGGCAAAGGATGCCATTGTATCTCACCGTGCGCTGCTTTCTCTTTGTGCTTACCTCTTTTCCTTAGGTTTAACAAAGTATATCTGTCCTTCCAATGTGAATATGTTTTGTGATGTGTTTGTGTGAACCAAGTTTTAATTTTATAAATCCTGACTTGACTGGAAAAGTCAAAATATTATGCTATGCTATTATGAATTGTAAATGTTCTGGTGAACTGCCCCTATCCCCAAAAGACAGTATTAATCCCTATATAGCTTTATCATAATGGGATTCTAAATATATAGTAGATATTCTAAAATATTTGTGCCAGTTTGCTTTGTAAATCAGACTGCCATCTTCTGCATGAAGATGGTATGAGATCTGGAGAAATCTTGCTTTATGGAGATATTTGATTGTCACTCTATAATGAAAACTTCTCTCTTGACTACCTCATACTTGCTGCTAGATTTGCTTTGAGCATTTCAATCATTGCAGACTCATAAAAAGAGACAAATAAATTGGTGTAATTTAACTCAATTTTATTTTAATGCAATATACACATATTTTAGATGAACATACCATTCTGTCCTTGCTCATGAAATACCAAAGGCCTTCCTGTGGAAAATAAAGATACTTCTGAAACTGGGCATATTTTAAAAGCAATCATTGATTAGCTTGATTGCTTCATTAACTTGGTGGTTTGTTTTTAACTAGACTCTTAGGAAGAACCATCAGATCAGCAGTAGAAGAGCGTCTTTTTGATGTCAACAGTTCTGGAGATCAAAGTTCAGAGGACTTGGAACCTGGACCATCATCAGCATCTTCTACACCCACCAGGCAGCAAGGGCTTCAGTTTAAGAAGGAGGATGATGCTTGGCATGGTAGAGACAAGTAAGCTGTCATAGGCTCTTACTGCTCGAGACTTTGCTTTCAAGGAGTCACTATGTGATAGGAACACCTGCTGCTCTCATTTCAGTATCTACATTAAAACTTCCCAAGTTTTCACTATGACCATTCTCAATTTAGGGTAATTCCTATGTGACTTAGTGTCTCCATTTCATCTAGATCTAGAGCTCTGGTATATTTTGGGAAGTCATGTCTTTATATCTTTCATAACTTCCTGTTAAATTCCTTAGAAACTAGAAAAACTGTAGTACCAGAAATGTTCATATTTGAAATCAGCCACTGATGGGTTTATATAAAGCATTTAGCAGCACAATTCATTTGCACTGTCTTTTTTATTATGCCACAAGTGTAATTTATTCTTTAGCATAATTATTAGCCTCTGCTTTGGCAGTTTAAAAGAATAGCTTCAATGTGTCACAGCAGCATGCTTCTCCCCCCCCCCCCCGCTCTCTTTGGACCGCAGAAGAGTTTGTGGCGTGGGAAGTGGTACCATAGCATGAAGAGAGTAGTGCAAGTGGAGGTGGTGGCAGGTGGCAGACAGGGGAGGTAAGGTCAACAATGGGAGGGGCCAGACGAGGCTGAGAAATGTGAGGCACAGGCTAACATTGCCGTCAGAGAGAGCTTGAGAGGTTAGTTTCCTGAGCCCATGGGTATTTGTTGTATGTGTTGTCTAGATTGTATTCAACTAGCAACATCAGGAGAACCAAAAGAGATGGAGAATTGTAGATCCTGGTCAGCTGTAGCCCACCTGTGGGACTCTGATCTTAATTTTTCATCTCTGTTATCTCCATCACTGCTCATTCTGGTCCCTTGTCCTGAATATTTACATTCTCCCAGGGTACCACATATGGCTAACATACAGAAGTTATCACAGCACTCTTTCCTGGACACCTTCCTGGCCCCTTCCTTGTGCTGCTTGCTGGCATGGAGTTGAGAGACATCTACCTGTCTCATCTGACATTCTAAGCCAAAGTCTTGCTGTACAGGGCTTCTCCAACTTCCAGAACACACTAAATGTCTTCTTTCGGTTTTTGAGGAACAAGGTCACTTATCTCTTATGGTCCCAGAACTATAATTTTTACCTCACCCAATCTCGACCACAGTCAATGCTGTCAACTCTCTATATTCTGGCTGCATCTCCTGACTCATTCACCCATGCTGTCCCTTTTCCCATTCCTCACCCATTTGGTTTGCATATTTTCTAGCTGCTTATTTTTCCAACACCTCTACTACAATCTCAGAATCTTATTTTGCCTTCCTCCTTCTTGCAGTGACTTCAGAATGCTTGATCTTTCCTGATATCCCCAGTAGAGCCATTAATATTCTATTTCATTTTACAAATTGTGAGGACATCAAGGCTCATCATTATAGCACGTAGGAAGTTGTCTTATTCCTATAACTGATTAAATCAGTTTAGCTAAGATTTTCATCACTTTTTAATTTTTTAAAATGAACAATTAATCTAAACCTTTTAATATTTTACCCCAAACCACTAGCTGCATGGGATAGTTGCAAAGGTTTTAAGGAAATCCATTTGCTTTGTTACGGTACTTTGTATTTCACTACTCACAGCTGTGACAATTAAACACTGTCTCCAGCCAATGAGAGTCTGACTGTAGGAGAAGCTTTACTGGGGCCAATGCAACTTTTTATATAAGTAACACTGAAGTTAGATAAAGACCAGGAATCACTAATGTTGGTGCAAATAATTTGCTATTCATAAAATTTACAAGAAAAAATCAAACTCAAATAATTTTTTGCTATAATAAAAGCATAAATTTGTATTTATTTAATATATAAAATGTTTCAGTCTAATTTGTTTGCTTAAGGAGTCTGCTGGCTATAAGGTAAATGGTATATGCATGTTCATCTCTGTTTTATTATATTTTAATAGTAAGGTATCATTTTTAAGTGAAAGTAGTTTAAACCTTCTATAACACAATGACCTGGAAATGCAAATGTTTGTTATATAAATACTATTTTAAAATCCTGCTGTAAAGTAAAATGGAAAGTACGCTCAAGATTGTTAGAATATTACATATGCAGGAAGGACCAGACAGAAAACCAAGAAAAAGAAAAGAAACCCAGGAAAAGATCGAAATCATTGAAATGAAAGGTTCTCAGTCCAGGGAAGGTTGAAATCATGTCAAATAGCAGTGCAGTGCGGTGTGTGTCTGGAAAGGCAAAAGCCATACCACGCACCATGGCTGAGGTGCACAGGTGATCTGCTCTGGGGAGCTGGCGCACATAAGCACAGCTGTGCTGCCACCTTGCTGCCTATCAATTTCAGCAGCTTATTCCGCCTGTTTGTTCATTGTTCCAAATTACTAAGAACAACAACAAAATCAGCATTTCCATTTGAGTTTTAAAATATTCTTCAGCTTCTGTATTAGTCTGCTTGGCTTCCATAACAAAGTAGATAGAAGACTGGTTGTTTTAAACAACAGTGTTTATTTGTTCACAGATCTGGGGGATGACAGGGCCATGATCAAGGTGGAGGCAGGGCAGGTTTCAGACAAAATTATTGTCCTGGGCCTGCACCTGACAATCTTCTCACTGTCCTCTCGTGACCTTCCTTCTGTGAGAGCTTTCCGGATGTCTCTTACATGGACACCACTCACACTGGATGCCCTGCTGTAATGACCTCCCTTAGACTGGATTACTTCTGAGAGGCCTTTCTCTTTCAATGGGCATTTTAGGTATTGGAACATTGACACAGGAATAGTGAGGGAACACAGTCAAGTCAAATCAAGCATGATAGGACCTCCAATAAAAATAAGTGACACGTAGTAGCTTTGGGAAATATCATGGGAAGAAGAAGACAGAATTTGAGGATAGATTGTAAGTGTGGATTTATAAGCAGACTTGTGCAAGCATCCACGCAGAAGCCACTGTGCAAGGGTATAACGCCTGAATGCTACAGTCTGGCACCGCTGTCTTAATCTGTCCTTACGGTATTTCAGGTAAATGTACATAAACTTCACACAACTTTAATACACACATATATATTCTCCATTTTAAAATGACCGAATTATACAGCACTAAAAATATCTAAAGAAAATAAAACTTTGAAAATATGATAGTAGTTTTAATTAATAATTTTGTTTCTATTATAGTTTAAAGGTATAAATTTATTAGAGAATAAAATATTTAGTGCTTTCTTTCACTGGGAGATGTGACAGTAAAATATGGTGTCTATTCTTAGTTGTCAAACTTATTTATTTTCTGATGCAGTTTTAGGATTAGGGAGTCACACTAACTCACCCATGCTGTGAGATTCTCAATCATTTCTACCTTACCCAGCCATAGTGCTGTGTTGGCATTTTAATTTGATCCATGATACAGATTAAAATAAAACTTTGCTAAATTAATTAGGTAAAAACTTCTTATAGTTTAAAATACTAATGTTTTAAAAGTGCAAATGAATCAAAGCCCATGATTATGATATTTCTGTACATAAGACATGTGATATGCTATAAAGGTTCCCCTTTACATTTTAAAATAAGATTAATTTTTTCCATTCAAGGGAACTTATCAATAAAGAGAATATTCCATATGGCTTCAACAACTGTGATGAGTGTATTTTGAACAGCCAGGAAGCAGAAAGGTTCCAGGATGACACTTGTGATTACGTTGGGGAAAGAAGCAAACCCAAGCGTCAGAAGTCGAGTTCCGGGCTCGCAGAGCTCAGTGAAAATCACGATGGGCTCCTGGTAAGTGAACATTTTAGTAACTTCTTTACACTGTAGAGAAGTATCTCTTTTTCTTAGTTAAAAAAAAATGGAGTTTCACAAAATTATAGGCGTCCTGAGAAAGACTCCTGGCCCAGAAAGTGAACACGTCTGTGTTTCTTTTTAATGAGTATACTGATGATGGCAGAGAAGTGTGGCATTCTGCCCAAAGAGCAAGAGACAACACTTTGATCTTGTTTAAACTGGTTTTTAATCTAATTTTAAGCATTTTACATATTCATAAATAAAATTGTTTTGCACATTTCCTTTCTTTCCTCCATCTTCTTTATCCTTGTCCATATGAACACTTAAACTGGAACACAAAGCAAGATAGGTTAAGGTAGCCAGGAGAAACATCAGTGCTGTGCCCTGAAATCTTGTCATCCTCGATGGTATTAAGCCTAAACCCTTATAGTATCTTCCTTTCTATTAATCAAAAGCAAAAAGAGATTAATGGTCAACATGATTATTTCATACCTGAAATTTGAGGCATTAATTCGATATCTAAGTTTTTGCATTCTTTCAGTCAGTGACATCAGTGTAACAATTTAATATTCATCTTTTTATTTATGCTACAGCTTATCTGAAAGATGAAACCCAAAACATGCCATCTTGTTCTTTTTGCTATTTTTTTCTTTTAATAAAATAACAACCCTGTAGATAGATGGAGTCTCCAGTAGAAATGAAAACAGAGTATTTCTAGTCTCCTTTATCGCTCAGCTTTTAATGGCTTCATGCTGTGCTTTCTACACATCTATTAAAACTATATATTGGCTGGTTTTCCATTGCTAATTCTTATATATGCTTAGAAGAAAAATCTACATTTTCCCCAAGTAAATACGTATAACACAAAACTAGAAACTTATGTTTGATCATGTTCCCAAAACAATCACTACACATTAGCTATATTTTAACATCAGTGATTTTTCCTTCTATGCAAAAACGTATGTGGGAGAGAAAGAGAAATAGAGACATACAGAGAAGAGAAAGAAGGAGAGAGAAAAACAGAGAGAGGACAGAGAGAGCAGAGAGCGAGATACAGAAACAGACAAAAAGAATCAGAGACAGAAACAGACAAGGGTTTTAATCCAGTCCTTCTGTGTGCTAAGCTCAGTATCACCACTTAGCTACATCTCTAGCCTCTGAAGACCAAATAATTAAATAAAGTAACCTCATTAACTCTTTATTTGACCCATGACTTGCTTATCTGCCAAAAAGATTTATGGTTATTAAAAGCTTTATAGCGAGGAAAGAATGTACCTCTTAGTTTGAATCCTTTTTTAAAAAACATGAGTTTAGCCCATCAACCTTCCCCCAGGGAACAGTGCTGTGACCTTGTTAGATGCTAACTGTGAAGGCAAGTGGAAAGGCATATTCACTTCTTAAGGTACATGTCTGAACTTTGTTTGAAAAAATTTCAGTGGGAGACTCCTCGTTACAGTTCATTTTTGGTGTGTGAAGTAATTTGCCGTTCCCCAATTGCCAGCTTCTACATTCAAAGACTGCATACATGCCACATTAATACAAATGAGCTCTGTGGACTTTGTTGCAATTAATAGTTTAGATTTTTCCAGCAAACTTGGCAGGTAAACCTACTCCTCTACAAAGTGATGATATTCTCAAAGAACCTTTGACAGTTTTGTGTTCTATGAGTTTTAAGGCTTTGTTTTTATTATTTGTAATTATGTGTAGGTAGGTGTGTGTTTCTGAGTAGGTATTGCACATGAGTTCAGGTGCTTGTGGAAGCTAGAGGCATCGGATCCCCTGGAGATGGAGTTTCTAAGAGTCAAGATCTGCCTGGTGTGGCTGCTTGGATTTGAACCTGGGTCTTCTGGAGGAACAACAAATGCTCTTAACTACTGATCTATCTCTTCAGTCTCCAAATTTATTTAATTGGTTAGGAAACACTGGTTCACTCTGAACCTCTGACAGGCCTGGAGCCCACTCTGTAAAGCAGGCTAGCCTGGAATTCACAGAGATCCAGCTGCTTCTGCCTCTCAGGTTTTTCATGAATTTAAAAATGTGACACTCACAGGTAAACACCGGAAACACGGTGCAGGTAAACACTGGAAACATGGTGTAAAGAGCGGGAACACGACAGTGGGCACTGTTTCTCCTCATTCCTTCTTTGTATGTCAGTTTCTCCACCTTCAAAAACTTTCCCCATACCAGTTCAGGGTTTTCACACGTGGTTGAAATATTTGTTTTAATACAAAACCAAAAAAAAAAAAAAAAAAGGAAAGAAAAGAAAAAGGAAAAAACTATATCCCTCCTATATGTCAGAAAATAGTTTAGATCTTCAAGATTCAGAAATGAGAAAAACAAGAAAAAAAAATCCTGCCTTTGTGAGGTTTAAATCTAGTCAGGAGGTGGGGAGAGTAAAGCACAAAGCATGAAACTATGATAATCACTAGGAAAAAAATACAGGTGATGATAACAGGAATTTCAGAGGACAGATTGTACAATTATATTACCAGTTGGGACAAGGTTCTCCCATCAGGATATTTTAGGACAAAGTTCAGACATGTATCACAAGAAATGAGTATTCCCTTTCACCCCCTTCACAGTTACCCCTCGCAAACTCAGACACTGTTCCCAGTGAGAAAGTTGTATCTTTACCTACCCAGCCCTGCAGTTAAATTTTACCCAAACTTTTCTGCTGAAACCCGGCTCTCTTTGTTATGAACTGGCCCATTAAGACCCCACTGCAGTGGCCTTCGCGTAGCATAGCCAGTGTTTGCCGCCTGTCTCTTTGTCCTTGACCTCAGTTAACACTGACTTGTTTGCCTCTCCTCAGTGACTATTTACTCCTTGCTGGAATCATGCTGGGATGTAAGTGTTGCCCAAATTTTTGACACCTCTCTGTCAGATCTTTACTTTGGATCTCCAATACGAAGGCTGTCTCTACAGATGATTTCCGCCTCAGTATTTGACTAGAATGCTGTCTCCATGTGCCTCACATCACACCAAAAGTCAACATCTTAGAACTGATTCTTCTTCTCTGTGATCTCTTTTAACCTGGGGGTGTCCCTCTTACCCCATCTAATCATGTTCTCCTCAGCTGTTCTAAGCCCTTTCTTTTCCTTATCTTCAGCTTTTCTTCCAACTTTCTAATTGTCAAATGTAGATTATTATATTTAAAATATCTTGATTCCTGGACGAGCAATAATGGCTTTGAGGTGAAGGTGCTTGCTGCTAAGCCTGACTATCTAAGTTCATTTCCTATATAATGGCAGTGGGAAAATTGATTCTAGCAAGTTGCCCTTTGACCTTCACATATACATTTTTGGGAAGCTTATGCTTCACCCAATCCACACTCATGCACATAAAAATAAAAAGTCACTAAAAAGTAAACTATTTGAATCCTTTCCCTTTGTCTTGCCGTTGCACGGCTGACACCCTTTTCTAATTAGTTTGGAGTCAAAACAGTAAGCTGGCATGCTTGCACACCTTCAGTCTGTCCCCAAAGGACCATTCCATCTGTTGCTGCAAAACAAATCACCCACCCAATACAAGGGTTTCAAACATGATCTCAAGTTCAACATAATACAGTAAGAGGCCCTGCCCAAACCACCTAGCAGCCATTCTCTAGGGAGTGCCATGTGTGAATAGGCCAGCCACCGTGAAACGCTGGCATAGTCACACAAGTCTCCAGTAAGCACTCCTGTGGGTACTGGGGACCTAAATGATGGTCAGAACAAGTACACACATTCTGTCTACCTGAAGTCTGCCTTCTCAGAGGATGAGACAGGTGTCAAGTACCTAAATACAGTCAGATGCAAAACCTACCAACTATTCTTCTGAGGCTGCTGAGCCTACAAATAAGCAAGCAAAAGCACATTCAGTCTTTGTTTAAGAATGACTATCCTATGCTCAGTTCCCTGAATTATTTTTAGAAGGCACGGTAGCACATGCCTGTGGTTCTATAATCTCAGTACCTTGGAGGCTGATATAGGAAAATCTTGACACTGTCTAGAAGAGGGGATGCAGAGGCAAAAAAAAAAAAAAAAAAAAAAAAAAAAAAGCATTGACCACATTCACAGAGGCAGGAAAAGGCCTTACAAACATTCCTCCTGAGAAGCTTTAAGCTCACTTAGTCAACCTGAAATATTTATTCCAAATGCGTATTCACTTTTTAGTCTATTCTGCTAATTATTATGAGGGTTAATGTCAGATACTGTAGTGTTTATGGGGTCTTAACCCTACTGCCTTTTATGTTTTCAACTTAGATTCAATTATAAATATAACCTTCAAGTCTAAAAGAACAAATGCCTTGATACAGCTAGCTTTGGACTGGAAATTATTTTAAATCCCCATCTGCCCAGTGTTAGCAACTAGACTCAAAACCTATTTGACCACAGCACTTAAACATGGAAAGAAAATGACTTTGCTCTCAAAAGCTGTACATGCTGACAGAGCTTATAAGAGGACAAGGGCAGAAGGCCTCCTTTGAACAAACATGCCACCCTGAAGGTCAGGGCAGTGCTGCCAGTCAAAACAAGTCTTATTCTAACCTTGAGTTAAAGAAAGGAGACCGTGATATGAGCTCATTAGCAAAGGATCACTGGCAGGTTTAAATTCCTTTTGTTACTTTTGGGCATTTTATGTTTTATTGCTTAAAATACATAGGCTAGGCCCAGCAGAATGGGATCAGCAGGACTGGCAGCCTGAGTTTGATCCCTGGATCCTAAAATATGGCAGGGAAAACTAGCACCATAAGAGTTATCCTCTGAATCCAGACCTGTGCGGGTGTACTTGTGCCCTCATACACATACACATATATACAAAAAACTACTGATATCATAAAGAGGCACCATGAAGAGCTTTCTAGCTCTTCCCATCCCCATCCTTATCTTCCAGTCATGAAGTAGCCATGTGCCTAATAACAGCACAGATCCTGCCTTTCTACCCTAGTAACAGCACATATCCTGCCTTGTTTCTCCTGAGAAGTGATATGTATGGCTTCCAGGCCTGTCTCATGAGATGCCTCATTTGCTCCTTCCTCCTGTAAGTTGAAACAAAGAAGAAAACTCCAAGGTCATGTCTAGAGCTTTGTGCTGAAGAAAGCAGATGTTCTGGGATCCTGCAGTACTCAAGGAACACACCAAGTCTCTCTCTGTGTCACTCTCTCTGTCTCTGTCTCTCTCATTTGGGCTTTGTGTTATACCCTACACAATGCAGCAGCTCTCATACATTGTAGCACATTGATCACACATGCTGAGCTGTGCTGAGCTGTGCTGAGCTGTGCTGAGCTGTGCTGAGCTGTGCTGGGTACCACTAGTGCAACAGCACATGCTATCCAGACAGACCACTTGTGTTGCCTCCATCACTTTCATAGTTTGGCCCAAACACGCTTTGTCACAGTGTTTATAAGACCTTTGTTTCTGTCATAGGTCCTGAATAGGAAAGTTAAATGTTAATTGCCAAAACACAGAATGCAGAAGCCAATGCATTCTTTCTGTATTCAATGGTACACAAAGAAAATGAATCTTAGTTTTGTAAATAAACATGGCAAGATTTGTTGAAAAATCATAACGTACTAGCTGTTTTTATTTTCAGATGAAAGGTAAGCTGTAACTCAAACACAAGGGTTGCACTGAGGAGAAACTGCCTTGACTTAAAAATAAAATGGCATTGGCTTATGAAGAATTAGGTTGTATTGTGGTATTTTTCTCCATCTCTCCCCTTCCTTTTTACCCTCCCACCCCTATAGCCTCCTTTCCACTCTGAAGTCACATAAAACTTTTGCCCCTCCTCCACTTTCTTCACACTCCTTGTCTGCTCTTGCAGTTTTATATCTAGTTTCAAACTCTGCACCCACTCCCCTAATTCCTTACTTCCATACATAAGCATTCAAAGTTCAGGTTGACATATGAAAGAGAAGGAGCATTTTATCCTTCTGAGACTGGGTCTGTTCATTTAATGGAGTTTTTCCAGTTCTATCCATTTTCTTGCAAATTTCACGATTTTATTTTTGTTAACAGCTGACTAAAATTCCACTCTCATTATCCATTCTTCTGTTTCTATGCTGGCTTCATTCATCTTCTTGCCCTGAATAGCATGTCAATAAACATAGATGTGCAGGTGTCTCTGTGGTAAGACACAGAATGCTTTGTGTATATGCCTAGGATTAGTATATCATATGATAGTTGTATTTCTTTTTTTAGTTAATTTATTTTTTAATTATAGTGTATTCACTTTGTATCCCAGCTGTAGCCCCCTCCCAATCTCATCCTCCCTCCCCCATCTTCTCTGATGCTCCTCGAAAAGTCCACTGAAAAGGTCCTCTTTCCCTTCTCTCTGACCCTAGCTTATCATGTCTCATCAGGAGTGGCTGCATTGTCTTCCTCTGTGGCCTGGTAAGGCTGCTCCCCACTCAGGGGGAAGTGATCAAAGAGCCAGCCACTGAGTTTGTGTCAAAGACAGTGCCTGTTCCCCTTACTAGGGTACCCACTTGGAGACTGAGTTTCTAATTATTTGAGAAACTTCCAAACTTATTTCCATTGTGGTTGCACTAGTTTATACTGTCCCAGGAACAGGTGAGAAATGCAAAGAACACATATTGTTCTTTCCTTCTGCAGGCAATCGAATTCAGGGCCTACCTCAAACCAGGCAGGTATTCTACTGCTGAGCTACATGCCAGCCCATTAGACAGACTTTGGATCAAATTGATTTGTAATCAGACCATTCTATTCATCACTGCCTATTGTTTGCTCAAAGTCATATAAGCATTATATTCAACAATGCTAACAAATTAAGCTGTGTGTGAGGACACACAAGTGTAACCAAGCACTTTCCAGATGGAAGCATGAAAATAACCTCAAGTTCATCCTTTATCATACAAGACTGTCTCGAAACCAATAAAGACTAAAAAGAAAATAAAAAACTAAATTAGCAGTGACTGTTAGATTAAAGATCATTCCTCTATTGTAGTTCCCAAACTATCTTGATTTCCTGGCAATCTGAGTTTTGTATATTAGCCATAAGAGTTTTTTTAAGCTAATGAGGATGTTACAATTGACCCTTTTAATGATGTTGTCGGATAAGGGTATGAGAGGGCTCCCTATACCTTTATACCAACAATCATCATTTTAACAAAATGAAGTGTCTTTATCTATAGATTCCCTGATTTGTCTATTTTAAAGAAAGGAGAATACGCTGATGAATTTTCTTTCCTTGCCTCATAGAAACTCACATTTGTTGTGTTACAGAACATGGAAAGTCTTAGTTCCATGCAGTCACATGAAAGACCTGGACCTGAAGCTGTTGAACTGGGGTCTTATGAGAGGTAATGTGAGAATCTTCTTCTCACTCTACTTTCAAGGGTATAAAAGATTTCTTTCACTAATCACAGAGTGAGTTATAAGAACTGAAAAAAAAAAGAGTAGAAAGGATTGTATGTAGTATTCATTGCCAGAGAGTATTTGGGGTACAGACTCTACTATTATGGCAAACAATCACATTCACATGTGGTTTTCTTATAGGTTTTTTTACATGCATTTTTATAAGAGATATTCTCTCCTTTGAAAATTTTATAAGATCAATTTTGATCATATTCAACCTCTCTTCTCCAACTTCTCCAGATCCACCGTACTTCCTTACCCATCTAACTTCACATTCACCTTTTTAAAAAAGATAGACAAGCCAAAGTGTGTTGTTCACATACTCTTGGGTATGAGAACTGCCCAAAAAGGTGGTACACACTCTTAAATCAAACTGGTTCTTCCTCTTCTACCTGCTGTCAAATGCCAATAGCTCCTCAGCTAGTGTTGGGACTCATGCCACAAACTCCCCAACACTGGGATTTTGTACGGCTTGAGCTTGGCAGATATTGTGTAGGTGGTCACAACTGCTCTGAATCCACATGTGCTGCTATGCCCAATAGATTAGTGCATTTCCTAGGTTGCTTATTAAATTTTAACTTTTTGTTCTATTTTGGTTTTGAATTTTATAAGAATTTGGTTTGGAGATTCTTTGGCCACTTTTAAAAGAATTTTCTAGCATTATAATATGAATGGATAAAAGAGATTATAAAAATAAATGGATGAATAATGTGTTTGTTTTGTTGTTGATAGCAAAGAAAATGAAAGACGTTGTAGAGACACTCAACATTGTGAGGTGAGTAGCCACACTGTAACCAGTGGGACTTTGCCCTTGCTCTTGACTGTGCTTGGGAAATGGCACTAGCCCACTGATAAGGGCCAGTGATGTAATCAACAGGACTGTGATTAGAAAGGAGGGTAGGTTATTATTATTGTAAAGATAGATTGTAACAGTATAGTGATAATTCTGTGGGATTTTTGTTTAAACAATGAAGTGACTGTTGTGATGTTTCTATGACAATGCATCTTTTACATGTGTGAAACATAGAGGTAGTGAGCATTAACTCATTTGTCACAAAAGTTGCCTCATTCCTTTTCAAATTAACATAAATTCGTATTAAGTTACTTAGTAGAATTCCTTTTATTTTAGATTAAGTGAAAAAGTTCACTTACCTAATGTCTATCTCTCTAAGTTTTATTCATTTTTCTGCCTTTGCATGTGTTGTCTTGGTGTCACCACACTGATTCAAGTGCTAATTTTCTCTTGTGCCCATTTGTTTAGTGTCTAAATTTTAAATGTATATATGTATATCATATCTTTCAATTCTAAGTACTTCCAACTCCAGTGCCAATTTATGGAAGGAATTAATAGTTTTCTGAAAAATATGATTAAATGTAGATATATTAATAATACATAAAGAACTGTCTTTGTAGCTGAGTAGTTCTTAATACTTGCTGAGTAGTGACCTAATTTATTAATTGAGTTATTCAAAAATATCTATTAAATTCTGTTACATATGTTCTATGCTAGGAGAGGTATTTACCGATCGCCAGGTCAGTGCCTCCACAGAGCTTTGAGTCTTAACAGATTGAGAATCTAAACGCTGTGCCAGGGAGAAGTGAGTAGTAGCCTGTGTGTGCATCCAGCATGCACAAAGCCCTAGATTTGATCTCTACCAGTAAAAAACAAGGAATCTGAAAATTTGGGAACTTTTGCCTTAAAAAAGTACACAATCACATGAAACCATTGTAAATTAATGAAAACCTTCCCACCAATACTGTAGATTTCTTATATTTCTTCTATTGAATTCTTGTTATGTATACTTCTTCATCAACCTGGACAGAAAGCTGGATGTGATACCGTGGTAATTGCAGTGCTGGAAGCTAAGGCTTGAAGAATGACAGTCTGGCTACACAGCAAGACTTTGTCTATCCTCAAAAAACCTCTGTAGAGGCTGCATCTTCTTCCTTACTGACTTCAAGCTTCTGAGTAATCTTCCTTCAAATCTTATTTCCAACTCAAGCATCCTTCCTTCCACAGGACCAAGGCTATGTTATGCTTCTCTTGTCTCTAAGGACTGTGTTAATGAGCACATTTCTTATTTTCTCTGCCATCTTCCTGGCTCATAGAAAGCTCTTTGACACTGGATGTAAGCTTAAAGCGTGCCAGACTCCTGGGGGATGTCTTCTTATCTTTTCTGGGATGAAGTAGAATAGACCAGCTTTGTCAAGGAACTTCATGATAGTAAATCCCAAATAGCACACAAATTCCTAGTGGTCTCTCTGTGTCTCTGGGTGACACCACGATTGTTGGTACAGACCTTAACTTTTTCTCCTGAGTGCCAGGCCCTCTTCTTACATGTGTCACCCATATGTAGCACCAAACAGCATCACTGCTAGGACTATGTAAACATCCACTATTAATAAATATCACCATCCTGACCACTTCATTTAGCAGAAGAAATTAGATGGTGAGTTAAAATCGAGGATAAGCTCTGTCTGTCACCCTTCATCGTAGCTATACCAATGGAGAAAATACACCACTTTACACGATTGAGATATGGATATATATAATTTCAATATATATCTATTGTAAGGGACTATTTTTGTTACTGTTCATTAAATAATGGGAGATTTGTTTCCATTTTTGACACACGTTTGCTTGTTTCAGTATGCTGTGGTTTCATATAAATCGCTTCCTAAAACTTCTGAAACAATACTAGTCTCTCCATCTCAGAGATGAAAAGTCTACCTTTTGTTCACCCTTTCTAGAATTCTTTTTGTGTGTGTGTATTTTTTAATTAAATTTATTTATTTTTATTTATTACAACTTATTCACTTTGTATCCCATCTGTAACCCCCTCCCTCAGTCCCTCCCAATCCCACCCTCCCTCCCTTTTTTCCTTCCATGCCCCTCCCCAAGTCCACTGATAGGGGAGGTCCTCCTCCTCTTCCATCTGACCCTAGCCTATCAGGTCTTATCAGGAATGGCTGCTTTGTGTCTATGGCCTGGTAAGGCTGCACCCCTCTCAGGTAGAGGTAATCAGGAGCCTACCACTGAGATCATGTCAGACATTCCCAGGTGCCCCTTACTAGGGACCCCTCTTGGACACTGAGCTACCATGGGCTACATCTGTGCAGGGGTTCTAGGTTATCTCCATGCATGGTCCTTAGTTCCTGAGTATCAGTCTCAGAAAAGATCCCTGGGCCCAGATTTTTTTGTTCTGTTGCTTTCTTTGTGGAGCTCCTGTCCCCTCCAGGTCTTTCAAAAGATTCCATAGGGCTATGAGTCTCAGCATCTGCTTTAATACCCTGCAGGGTAGAGTCTTTCAGAGGCCCTCTGTGGTAGGCTCCTGTTCTGTTGCCTGTTTTCTCCCTCTTCCAATGTCTGTCCCATTTCCCTTTCTGAATGAGGATTGATCATCTTACCTAGGGTCCTTCTTCTTCTTTAGCTTCTTTAGGTGTACAGATTTTAGTATGTTTATCCTATGTTATATGTCTAATATCCACTTATAAGTAAGCATATACCATGTGTGTCTTTCTGCTTCTGGGATATCTCAGTCAGGATGATCTAGAATTCTTATTTGTATTTAATTCAAGTGTCCTTTAGCAATCAGACTAAAATGCCAGAATTTATATGTCCACAATGAATTCAGTTTACAGTTTAAATCATTTTCCAAAAGGATGATTTTGTTCCTACTGATACTGTCTTTAACAGTCTTTGTGAAAACTCCCAGCTCTATATATGAGAGCTGTTTTGTAACTAGTAGTCCCTTATTCTGGTGGACTCTGACCCTCAGCTCAGAGCTGTTCCTTATTGTGTGGACAGACAGGCAGACAGAAACCTGTAAGTTTGTTTAATATCAAAATACAGGCATGACAGTTATTTTGTTTTTTTCAAATATCAATTGGCTCCTTTAAATGTGCCTCATACTAAGGCCTGTTTTGAAAATGACCATAAGCTTGCATCTTTATTCCATGTCTTTACATTTTTAAGTATGGAACTAAATTTATCCAAAAGGAGGGTCTCTGGGAGTCTTGAATAGGTACTGTTTACCAAGAGTTACACATTCCTTGCTTCTGAGGTTTGAATCAAAATGTATGTAATGACACACAATGAAAAATATTCGGAGTCACCTTAAAATGTCACAAAGGAAAGTGTGGTTTCCTGGGGCAGCCTTGGAGAGAGTAGCACTTTAATAAAATATGCTCCATGAACTCTATGAATGGAGATAACCTAAGGAAAAGGTGGCGCATGCTTTATGATATGTGGAGCCTGGAGTGTGTGTTCTTTCTTTCTGGAACTCATTTAAAATCACAGGTATCCAGAAGAGAGAGCATTCTCACCACTCGCATGTCCCCCTTCCAACACCAGTGACTGAAAATACATTTCTAGAGTTGTGCTTGCTATGGAAGTGTCTTATGCCTGAGATCCTTCTGTAAGCTAAGCTTTTTTCTTTAAAGGTTTATTTATTTTTTATTGTTTTTAATTATACATCTGTGTGTGAGTATACGCGAATGAGTGAAGATGTCAATGGAGGCCACAGGCGTCAGATCTCCCTACACTAGAGCTGGAATTACAGGCAGTGGTGAGCTGTCTGATGTGGGTGCCTGGAAACTGAACTTGGGTCCTCTGTAAGAATAAGTAAGCACTCTTAAATCACTGAGCCATCTCTCCAGCCAAAGCTAAGCAATTGCATATTGTAAAAATATGTTACACTTCATATAGAATCTAAAGTATTCAAATAATAAACTTATGATGAATCTCTTTGCCATGGAAGTAAATCCATCAGGAATTACTGACTGTATACAAGAGTATTGCATTATCAGAGAGAGGATTTTATGTCAGAATTCTATGCCAACAAAGTGTTAAATTCTTTCAAGACATTTTTATGCTCTTTATGCCTTCTAAGCCCACCGATTAAGAGTGATTAGAAGCATACCTTTGATAACAAACAGGACATTCATTATAAAAGCCTATTTCCCTTTTTCTCATCCTGCTTCAAAAAAAAAGAGCAATTAAATAAAAGAAGGGAAAGAAAAAAGAGAAGGGGAGAAGTTAAGGCTTGCCAAGCAAGACTGAGGGCTCATTGTCCCATCTTTTCAAGTCCAAGCTCTCCCTGACCCTGAGAAAAAGGACTGTCCATGCTCACCACACACTGCTGGAGTTTGTGCATATATGAGCCTTCGGGATGTGTTATGTCTGCTCTCCTTTATCATCAGACCAAACAGCAAATGTTGATGTTTTCCTGTGTGTTCAGTTGCCACTGGTTTCCCTGGGAAAACTGCATTGTCCAGCAGCCTCTAGTGTCCTCATTCCTCATTCCACCAAATCTTTAGCCACTTACCTAAATCCTGTTTGGGAATGGCACATAAGCTCACCTGAAGTTGAACAGGGCAGGAAGAAAGCAGGCTCGGTTTAACAACGGTGATACTGAGACTTAAATTAGTAGTTTGAACCTGCATGTGAACTGTCACCTTAGGCCCAGGTGAGACAAGCTGCCTGTATTGGCTCTCTGCCAGCCAGTGCTTTCCCCTTATAATTTCTGTAACACCAGCACTTGGATATTCAATGGTTCTCTTCCATAGGGAATTCTATACCTTATGCATTTGTGAATCCTATTGCCCAGAACATGCTACCTGTTCAATAAACATTTGCCAAATAGGGAAAGGAGTAGGGGTTGAAACAGAAATCTCTGTGCCCTTCCTGTGGGCTCTCTGTATGTGTTTTTCATTTGTCCCTCACAACAGCCTGAAGATGTCTCAGTCCAGGAATAGAGAAAGGGAAGCTAAGGCTCAAAGAGGTGGACTCACAGGTCTTGACAAAGCAAAGCTGCTATTTAACTGAGGTCTCTGCCTCCAGGACCCATCCTTATCTGCCTACTATCCTAGCCATCTATTATTCCACTGAGCAAAGACTTGTGTTTTCATGTGAGGCAGCATTTTAATAGAGGTTCAGTTTGCTCCACATCATAGCATAAAAGATTTCTGAGTTGAAAATTATGCAATTAATTTACTTTTTGATTTAACTGAAGATATTAGATGTATAAACAAAAAAAGTTTAAACCAAAAATATTTTTGTAATTCATACTACCCTTGACATGCTAATCTGAATGATCAAAGAGGAGAAACATAAGCAAATAGGCAGTATTTTGCTAGCGCTTTGATAAACATTCCTAGAGAATACGGTCTGCTAAGCAAGGTGCCTCTGCTAAGGTACCTACAGGAAGGGAGAGCAATGTGTGTCTTCTTCAACATGGCTACAGAGCCTGAGTGGCCACTGAGCAGCAGCCCACCATCACTGACCCCTCCTCAGCAGTAGCCAGTTGTGCAACACAAGTCCAGTGGAACATATCAGCTTCATAGACCAATTGGGCCAAAAATTAGGACTTAGGCTGCTAAGATAAGAGGACAAGAGAAACAATAACTTCAGGGATGAATCAGAGTCCAGCAAGACAGAGCCAAGTTGTACATGAGTTCCACTAAAAAGAACATGTTTGCTGTGTAAGTGTGTCCAGTGTTGCCTAGCTGGGATAGGTAGAAGGAAGAGGGATGTGTCTATTCTTGTTCTGAGAATCAACTTTAGCTAACCTAGGTTTTATTATCCAGGATGTCCTGGTCAACACTGACTAGTGCCCACCCTGGTGGCATGTCTTACTGGATTTCAGATGCGATGACTACTTGTTCTTTCTAAACCATGTTAAAAAGACAACAACAAAACAAAACAGCAAGGCCTCATCCAACAAAGCTGTATATACTCCCTTCCTTCTTCCTGAAATGCTCTTCCAAATGCAAGCCGCCCATTCCCTCACTTCCTTCATCTCTGCCTATGTATCATTGGGGGAAAAGAGCCTCCCTGGCCACTCAATATAAAACAAGACACCTCACCCACTTTCACTAATGTCCCATTTTCCTCCATAGACCTAATGATATTTGTATTTTTAAAACTTTTAATGACTTACTTATTTTTATTCTATGTCTGAGGGTGTTTGGGCTGCACATTATGTCTGTGCTATGTGTGTAAAGTGCCCATGGAGTACAAAGGATGTCAGATCCCCTGAAACTGGAATTACAAATAGTGGTAGCCTCCATATAGGTACTGAGAATGGAACCTGTTTTTTATAAGAACAATAGTTCTCTTAACCACTAAGCCATCTTTCTAGCCCCGTAATAATTTCTTATTAACTGATACTATCATGTAACACTCATAGAACATTTTATTTTGTCTAATGCAATTTTCCCAGTGTCTAAAATAATTTTTTTAAATAATACAAAACATCTAACACACACTGGAACATCATTTACTGAATGAACTCATGAGCACATTTCATCTTTGCAGGTCCTGTCTTTGATGGGTAGTGGCCAGCACTATTGCACACTGAATTATGCAGTGCTTAGCACAGCATACGGAGTATTTCAGCCTTGCCTCTGCTCTGGAACCCTTGTCATCTGCCTTCCCCCTCTCAGCCTCAGGGCTGTCTAACCTGGAACCTCTTCTTCCACTGTGGCCAGGGTGCTCTATGTTTCACTTGCCTTCACACTCCATTTCTTTCTAAGTGGCGAACCCTCCTCTACACAGCCTTTCCACCCACATCTGCTGCCTAAGTCAATTGCAACTGGAGTTCATTGTTGGCAAACTCACTGGTAGTTCTGTTTGGTGATTGTTTTTTCACATAATGCATTAGTGTGTCTTTTTTTTTATTTGGTGGGGACAGAGTTTTGAGATAGGTTTCTTTTTGTAGCACTGGCTGTCCTGGACTCAGTTTGCAGACCCAGGCTGGCCTCGAACTCTCCAGGTTCTGCCTGCCTCTGCCTCCCAAGTGCTGGGATTAAAGGCATATGTCCCATCTTTGATGTAGCATGTTTTACCTTAAAGCCAATCATACATGCTTTGTCACCTAGTCCTCTCACTAGCAGTTTGGGGGCCTGGCATTTCACTCATTGGTCTTTACATGGTGGTATATAAAGCAGAGAGAATGGTGGCTTTTGATTGGCTGTCTCTTTTTGTGTTGTAGACTGTAGGCTTTAATTATCATCTTTTCGATCTTCACAATAACTATAAAAGCTTGCTGAGAAATACCGTATGTTCCATTTCTCTGTCTTACACATATATAGTTATACAAACTCACATGTTCACACACAACTTTGACTGTCCCTAAAACATCTAAAAGCTGAGTACCAGGTGGAAGCTTTCAACCCTCGTCCACTTTGGCTCAAGGAATAACTCAAGGACTTTTGTGATAGAACTATTTCCCAGTAGACAGATAACGCACTTAGAATGTCCTAGAGCAGCAGCTGGGGTGACATATCAGATTTCCTGTGTATCAGATGTTTACATTATGATTCATAACAATAGCAAAGTTACAGTTATAAAGTAGCAACAAAATAGTGCTACCGTTGGGAATCACCACAACATGAGGAAGGGTCACAGTATTAGGAAGGTTAAAGACCACTGTCCTAAAAATAAAAATAAAAAACACTGTCCTAGGGCACAAGGTTGCCATGGTGTTCTCAAGTGATGCTACTACTCATCTCGACTTTACTGAAGTTTTGTTTTGTTTCGACTGTTAGGAAATGCCAGTCCTCATGCTTCACTCACTAGAAACAGAATAGTAAGAAAGCACTGAGTTTTCCCCTGGTGATCTCAAAGTGGGTTGCCAGCTACTGAAGGGAGCTGGAAGTCTTAAATAGTGCCTTATTTTAAATATAACAACATCCCTACATTAACGAAGCCACTTATGATTTCCAGATGTTCTTGTTTTTTTATTCAATTAATAATAGGATAGCTAAAAATAAATGTTCATTTACCCTCAAGAAAATATTTTGTACAGATGTGTGCTACTTTAAAAGCACATTTTTGAGTAAAAATATTTAAGCACGATCATTTACGATTTCATGAAAGCAGGAAGAGGCATAACAGTTTAATATACAGTATGCCAAGAGAACAAGATAAAAATTAAATTTTGATGCAAAAGAATTAACTTAAGTACTATTTTAAACACACAAGCATTTAGCTTAAATCTGCCTTTTAGGGAAGGTTTTTCCTTCCATCATGTGTTCTAGCCAAGTGTAGGTGCTGCCAATGGCAGAGCCAAATGCAGCTTTAGTATTCAAGGTAGATGAGTAGATAGAAAAACAATGACAACGACGTAGTTGTAAGATACAATTACAGATCATGGACTTGCCAGCTCTTACTTTGACTGGGAGGGAAGATGGTTCTCCCTGTAATCTTGGCTTGTTTTCCAAGTCTATTCCTCACTGCTAGCTGAGTGCTACCCGAGCCATTTGAATTTGCGCAACAATGTTTTAATACCCAAAGCGCCTCTGTAAATAGTCTGTTCTCCCCACACTCTGGAGAAAACAGCCCCATTTAATCGATCTAAGCCTGAGGGCTCAGAGGAGTGTGGGGTGGCCCCAGCCTCTGCCCCTGCCCTTGGAGGAATGTTTACCTAAGCAGCAAAGACTGCTCACTGCTCACTGCTTGCCAGACACACCAGGTTGCTGCCGCAGCCTTAGCAACTGTGGCCAGCTTTTTGTTGTTGTTTACCATCTGATGGGCCATGCTCCTTTAAGAAACATAAATTCTTTCTCCTCTGTCCCTGCCCTAGTCAGTAATCCCTCAAGACCTGTCAGCTGCCTGAAGTCATCTGGAGGAACAGCCTAAGGAAATCATCTTGCCTCTCCCCCCAAGAAGGAAAGTTAAAGGCTGGCAGATGGACAGTGGCTTTTTGCATGAGAGTAGCCAGATAGCGCCCAGGGGGCATCAAGCCCTGGTTTTTATTTCTGCAATGGAAGTGTTAGCAGCTGTGGCTTGGGAGGTTGCATTCAGAAGGCCTGGAATTGCTGCAAATGTTTTTGCATTTTGCTGAACAGTAGCCATTAGGGGACCTTGTGTTATTATTGCAGAGCCCCACAATGAAGATTCAGGAGCACCCCAGTATATCTGACACCAAACAACAGAGGAATCAAGATCCTGATGATCAGCAGGAGAGCTTTGTCTCTGAAATGCCACAGTTGGACCTGACAGCATTGTGTGACGAGAAGAACTGGGAAGGTAGGTGAATATCTGCCATTTGGGTTTTGCACTGAAAAGGCATATATGACTAAGTATATACGAGGCATGTGGCCGCATGCCTGTGCGTTTGAGAGTAAGGGGTATGCGTGCAGAAGAAACTGGGTTTCTATAAAAAATGACTTAAATCCTTTACCAGGCAGGGGAACATGTCGTATTTAATGTTGCCATGGGTAGTTGCAATACCGGAAAGGAAAATACGGATGTTCTTTGTCCTAGTGCACCTTGCAGGACATCTTAACCCACCAAAAGCGCTGCCCCTGCTTGTTGCACGCTGCAGAAAGCCAGCCATCTACCACCTCACCCACTAGCCCCCATGCTTTAGCTGCCCCCTGCTACCTGCCAGCCACCCCGCTGCGTTACCCCCTTCCTGCAGTCCACCTTCCAAGTTCTTAAGGAAGATGTTTTCTTCGCTTGTTTCTGTCTTTTAACATATACATTTTTAAAAATTCACATTAACACATCCTTGAGGGCTTGTCAGCAGTTCTGTCATCCCTCTGTCAGCGCTCTATACAGTGTGTGTCTAAAGGCCACATCCAAGGAGAAATGAGCTCCTGGCTTGAGAACGGCAGCATAACTTCACATAATGACTTAGCAGAGAGTCACAGCTATGAAAATCTGCCCTGCTCATGTGGGTATTCCCTGCCCTTCTCCCGACCCACTCCTCTGTTTTCATCTAATGATCAAAAGTCCATCTGAAGAGCCCGAAGGGTGAAAGGCTGACCTACTTACTGTCCTGGCACACAGGGCTCCATGAGAACAGACCGTTTTGTTTTCATTTTCTTCCCTGTAATCTAAGAAACCGGTTCTGGTTATTTTCGTATAATTAGGTGGCAGATCTGAAGTTTTGTCAGATCATTCCAGCTCAAAATATTCAGGGAACAAAAGAGGGCATGGTTGACTTGCCGTGTTAAATTTAACTGATCTATTTCTGGATATCGATTGGTTCGTCATTCATTTTTGATCACTTTGACATAATTATGTGTCTTTTTAATCTACAGATTGGCAATAATCTGCATTTTCTATATTTATGAGTCTCAGAGTGGTCACTGTTGCCCAAATAGAAGCAAAAGTAAAATAAACACTGTATTTGAGTTTCAGTAATACGGGCTATCATATATATAGCTTTTAATAAAAAGAGAAATTTGGAGCCAGAATTCAAAAGATCTATAGTCTTTTTCTGATCCTCCCCAGAAATAGCCTCGGTTTGATTATTTCTCTTGGTTAGTCACAAATTCAAATTTCTCTCTCGACACACGTAACCTAAAATGAAGCTGAACATGCCCTCCAAGAGTGGTTGGAAGCCAATTCAGAGTTTTATTACTTCAAAGAATTTTTCTCCATAGAATAAAAATGTGGAGGAAGCAGCATCTTACTTAGAAGGTTGGACAGTATGTTTTCCAAAAGATTTGGAAAAATACACTTTACAGGTTGGGTTGGGCATGAGACTTGTGTTGCAAATTGCTGTACTATTCTTTCTTCCTCCTGTTACATTTGCATTTGTTGTTGAACTTCTACACCTTTAAAATCTACAGGGATTTATTTTTCAAGGTCATTTTCGCTGTTTGGTTACTACTCTCAGTAAACTATTTAAAATTATGTATTTTAATTTTCAAGTAGTTTTACAACAGGAGCATGGCCATAAGTATAGTCAAAATAAAGGAACCAACGTGCAAAGCTAGATTAAATGACAACAATAAATTTGATCTCATTTATAGTTTCAGTAATAAATGAAAAGGTGTTTTTCTAGTAGCAAGTAAGTTTCACACTAGTTTAAGCTGTGCACACAAAAGCAAGGCAACAAAATATAAAAATGGAAGTAATAGTGATTACCAATCTACACAGACCAAAATCCACTCTCAGCTCATACACACACACACCATCCCAGCCACCGTGTGAGGGGACATTCTAAGTTTGCATGCCTGCTCCCTTGCCGGTGCCACGGGTCACAGTCTGATGTGGAGTCAGGAAAAGTAGAGATATAGAGTGATATAGAGTGGCGTGAGGTTGTGATAGAAGTCCCTGCAAGTGTTTGTCTCAGAAATAATGTTCTGTAAATTCTTAAGCCTAGGATCAAGAAAACAATGAAAGGGATTGAAATGTTAAGTAGGTTCCGTAGTCTACACAGTGGAACCTTTGGAAGGTAACCATGGACTCGATCTCACCTGGTGACTAGCGTGGAACCAGCCACGCCTTCACACTTTCAGGCACATATGTAACCTGTCGTTGCCTTTATTCTTTTAAGGTTTCAGTTCTCCAAGGTTAAATGCACACTCAAAGGCATTGTTCTGATATTGAAAGGTGATTACAACTGTGTCATTGAAATGTTACTAAGTCCCATGCATCCTGAGATTCTCAAGGAATAATTTTTTAAAAAGAAGCAAAGTCACTAATAACTAGGCAGGCCATGTATTTTCTAAATGTTGCCCATTCACATCAACCTCGATTCTTTTCTTTGTAGTGCTCTAGACCCTGGATTTGGAAATGCTGCCCTTGAAGAGACAGCAGCTGGGCTCCTGGCAAGGTCTTAAAGATAGCTTTCTCTAAGAATGTAGGGAACAGAAGACAGGCAGGGTGGTACAGAGTAACTGATTAGAAAACTATGTGTACATGTGCAAGGCCATGGGTTACAGTCACCTCAAAAGGCATTGATCTTTTGCTTCAAGTCGTTAGCCCTGTTCCACACAATTATCAATAATCTAAGCAGACCTATTGGGGACCTGTTTCTTAACTTTGCAGATAGGGGCAAAACAGATGCGTGAGCCTTAAAACTTAAATCTGGGGTTGATAAAGCTGACTGCTAGAGTTCCTTGTGTATCTAGTAGTTTGCAAGACTCTTGAACAATTTAGTAAGGCTAGCATTGTTCTAAGGTTGAATCTTGGAACAGTAAAAGGAATTTATGAAAGTCATCCCCCCCAGGGTGGTCTCTATCTTTCCTTGTCCGGGGTGTACCAACAACTCTTTGAACAGCTGAGAAGAGAGTTATGACATCATGACAAGCGGTAATGGCTCTATAACATAGTTGGAAAATAGCATGGAAAATGTCATCTCCCTTAATTTTGTCCAGGTCAATAACTCATTTTGATAACCCGTTTCTTTTATATAGGCAATGGCTGCAGCCAGATTAGCAGAGTGCAGCTGTCATGATGTCCTGCACCAGTTTTTCTCAGAGATGAACTCCTTACTGTGATGGGTTGATTCCCTTTATGTGCCTGTGTACTGTGGTATCTGAACTGGGGTTCTTCAGAACCTGTCCTTATCAATTACATAGCAGGAACACCGCTTTCATATTTGTCCTTTCTGATCATCTGCTATGGGGTCAGGTGACCTGAATGAATTGTTTTTAATAAAAAAGTGACATGATTTCATATAGAGTTCATTGTGAGTGTACTGAAAGGATTTTTATTTGAAAATGAAAATGTGCTTATATGTTCTGCTGGAGAAAAATCCAGTGTGAAGCCTCATGTCTTTCTGTTGTCCCTTTGAATACTTTTCTTGCAATATCCTTGTTTCAATGTTCTTGAGTTCCTAACTAGATATAAAATTTTTTCAAGCAGCTCTTAGAAGTGGCTGGTGCTGCATCCTCGAAACTAGCTCTCTACAAAGCAATATAATTTTATGTACCATGTGTCACAGTATGCAGGGCTGTAACATGGCTTCCTAGTTGAGTGACAACTACCAAATAGATACTAGAGTATTTCAGACTGTGATGTAGAAATGGTTGTACTGACTCTTTAGTCTATGAAATTCATACTATATGTCAGAATCCTTTAACTCTGAGCCAGCATAGAAGAAGAAAAGGAAGACACTCACGTAAGTGTTCCACGTTGCAGAACTGGGCAACCATCCACTTCTCTTCCACCTTCAGAACAATGATGCAACATTGCTCTTTATTTTGCTAAAGCTGAAATTCATAATGATTTTAATATCTCTTATCTTTCAGTGATGAATTCATCTACCCTACCTACATGGTTTGTAAGGAACTTCTACAATTTCCTCAGCTGTCTCATTTCCTATTCAGCACTGGAAACATTGGGAAAGAATGTATTTGGGTGTTTGTTTGCTTGTTTTATTTGTTATTGAAATGGCTGGTCTAGGACAAAGACAAAATAAGCTGTATTAAACAAGAGAACGGATAGATAGTTTCAGGTTAGCTGCCAGACACTACACTTAATTCAGTCTGTGTATGATGAACTCATGACCACAGAGATCAAATGATTGAAAACTCAAAGATGTTTTCATTTTAGAAAATGTATTCAGCTGTATGAAAATTTGAATTGAGGGTGTCAGGATCAAAAGTAAGACTTTTAAAATCTGTATTTCTTTTTTTCTTGATGAAAAGAAATGTCAAACTAACTAGAATGCTCTTGTGCCAATATCGACATTACACTTTGTTTTTATCAAAGCTTCTGGTCCCCACAAAGCAGCTTCCTCTCCCCTCAGTTGCTTATGCCTCTGAGAGGAGAGGCTATGTCCAGGGGCATGGCTGCTTTGGCCATCTTAACCCTTTTCCAGTCTGTCTGAGTTGAGGTTTGTCTTAGGAAATAGAAGATGCAATCTGGTCAGTCTAACAATCCATTTTCTGCAACTTAATACTAAGCTTTATGTTTCCCCCAGAGATTGCTTTCTCCTGCCTCTCTCCTTCCATAGTGCATTTCACCCTTTTATGCTGGTAGAGCATAGCTGCTCTGTCCTGAGACCTGCCACTTACCACACACACACCAATGCCATCAGTCCAAAGAGTGAGATGTTTGTCTCCAGACTTAGGCCCATGCATTGCCCCATCTTTTGACCCTCAATAGACAAGACAGTTTTTTCTTGAACAGTTTTATTTTTCAAAATATTTATCTATGTTCCCAGATAACTTGAGTTCCTTTAAATTTTGCAAACCTTGTTCTTTATGACATAATATTCTAAGTGAACATATTTATCTTCCTGTTATGGTCTAAAGTCTTCCGAACTTTCAGGCAGTTGTCACTGATTCTGTAGCTCTGGCACATTCTAAAGCAAAGTTAAAAGTTGGAAGGCACCTCCTCCCCTCATCTGACCCCAGCCTATCAGGTCTCAGCAGGAGTGGCTGCATTGTCCTCCTCTGTGGCCTGGCAAGGCTGCTCCCCCTTCAAGGGGAGGTGATCAAAGAGCCAGTCACTGAGTTCATGCTAGAAACAGCCCCTGTTCACCTTACTAGGGAACCCACTGGAGAGGGGCATAGAGGGAGAAGAGGGAGGGA
Organism: Meriones unguiculatus; assembly: GCF_030254825.1. Lineage (NCBI taxonomy): Eukaryota > Metazoa > Chordata > Mammalia > Rodentia > Muridae > Meriones > Meriones unguiculatus. The sequence goes on along the minus strand of NC_083368.1, from coordinate 4,732,968 downwards.
GGATGGGATTGGGAGGAGAAGAGGGAGGGGCCACAGCCAGAATACAAAGTGAATAAATAATAATAACTAATAAAAATGCAACAAAAAATGTTAGAACGTGCACATGCAACTCACTCTTTTCACTGATTGGGTGCTTGTTCTTAACCTCCTTACATTTCACTGGCCTTATCTTTCAGCAGCCTGGGATCAGTAGTTCTCAAACCTGATAATCACATGCACACTTTGATTGCTTGAGCAGTCTTTAAGTATGTGCATGCTCTTGTATGTGCACGCTGGTGTGTGCATATAGATGTACATGTGTGTACATGTTCCTTGGTCTGCAATATGTGGAACTTCACTTAAATACATTGGATATGGGGTGGGTTAAGCATTTGTGTGTTGATACTTGTTACCTGTTTCTGTGCATTACTCTAAACATGTATTAAGGGTGAGAGGTCTTAAAAGCAGTTAACCTGGCTCTGACCTTACCGGAGTACAATCTACTCTTTCGGAATACAAAGTTTAAGCACATTTATTCCATATAGCTGTATACATTTTCAAGCTTCAAATTGAAGGGGCCACTCGGTATTCTATGATTCAAACTGCACAAATCCCAGAATCTATGATCATGGCAAGTAACTAGCCTTATAAAAATCATAAATGGCAAGTGTAATCTTTAATTCAGAGTATTATCAGTGGACAACAGTGTGACATCCAAGAGCTACGTTAAATTCTGTCAGGTAGTTTTAAAGGCTTTTCTTACTATTCATTTATATTGTCGGAGGAGCCGTGCTGTCCCTGTTCCACAGTGAACATGTGAGGCTTAGAGAACAATGTGGTTAGTTGGCTCTCTCCTTTCAACATGTGGGTTTCAGGCATCAGATTCAGGCATCAGGACCTTTACCCAGCGAGCCATTTTGCTGGGCCAATTGTTGTTGTTTTATCCAACTAAGGAAAGGAGTATTTTGAAATGTGCCTTGTAATAAATAGGAATAAACACCATCTTCTTTTCTTATAAAATAAAAGGTCAGGATTTTGTGCTTTTTTTTTCTTATTATTACCTAAAATAATTTGTATGGGTTTGGACACTATAAGGCTCTTTTTCCTTTCTTCATAATTTATGTGTGTTCCCTCCTCCTGCTCTTGGGCAGCTTCTGAAATTACAAGTGCAAAGCTCAGCCAGAAGCATGCTAATCCCACGTGCTAGGAAGAGACATAGTCAGAAGCATGCTAACCCTGTGTGCTAGGCAGAGGCGCAGGGAGCGTTTTACCAAATGACCCACACAGAGGTTGTAAACACTTGGTAAATAGGATCTGACAAATCTAACATGGCTCCTTGTTGTCAGGATAACCGTAGTGCTATGTGCACCCTCACTAACACACTCACGGCTCTTCCAGTTGTGCTTCTGCTTGGAAAGGTTTCTATCACTTATCTATTGGGGAAACTGGAATTGTACACAATTGGATATGTCCTTCCAGGCTGTTCCTCGGGGCAGCCCTAGCAAATCCTGAAAGCAAGTGAGAATGGAGATAAAGGCAGGTGGTGGTCATGAGATAGAGTGATGATTTCAGTTAGACATAGCACCTATCCTGGACCTTAGATGTGAAGTGAGGGGCCCCCAATGGTGAATCAGGAAACCTGGGTAATAATGCTTTCAGGAACAATGTTAACCTGTTAAATCATGTCTATTTTCCAGAACCCATCCCTTGCTGGCAGCAAGAGAATGTAGACTCTGATGAAGCCCGCCTTTCCCCTCAGGCTGGGCGCCTGATTCACCAGCTTCTAGATGAAGATAGTGACCCCATGCTGTCCCCTAGGTTCTATGCCTATGGGCAGAGCAGGCAGTACCTGGACGACACAGAAGTGCCTCCTTCTCCCCCTGACTCCCATTCTTTCATGAGGTATGTTCTGCATTACTGATAAGGAACTGCACCAGCCACATAACATTAGAGCAGACAGAATGGCACTGATGGCTAGCCCATATAGTAAAAATTAAGTTGAGGCTCTGTGGACACACACACCTGAAGTTCTCCATCCTAGAGCTCAGACAATGTTGGAGTTTTCACTTGAGCTGTGACCTAACTGCAAATCTCATTTTGAATTCTGATTAGCACCTCCTTCCTAAAGCTCTGTCCAATTTAACATGAAAGCTTGTAGTCAGTCTTGGATTGTTTTTTTTTGTTTGTTTGTTTGTTTGTTTGTTTTCTTGTTATTTCTTCACGGTGATGCTTCACACAAACACTTAGATGGGAAGGACAGCTCCTCATCCTGTAAAGTTTGTATCACAGACTACCCTCCCTCTGCCACCAGATTATGTGGAGAGTACAAAGTAATTACGAAGCTAAATCTTCCTCAAACCACATATGGCTACTTCAAAGCTTAATAACACTACCAGAGCAATGGTTCCACTCTGGATCCAGTCTTGGATTGTTATATTATGTAAGTGGATGTGATAGAAACACAGACTTATGTAATAGGTGGCATCTTCAGAACTCAGAGTCAGAGAATGTACCCATCCACTAGGTTTTTATCAAACCAGAAAGGATGTTTTCACTCCTTTGTGCCATATACTTTCATATCCTCAAGGACCTCCCCATAGTTATGGCTCATTCGTGGGGCAGCTAACCCAGGCCATGGTCTTTGCAGGCGGAGAAGTGCCTCCCTGGGGTCCTATGATGATGAGCAAGAGGACTTGACACCTGTGCAGCTCACCAGAAGGATCCAGACCCTTAAAAAGAAGATCCGGAAGTTTGAGGACAGGTTTGAAGAGGAGAGGAAGTACAGAGTGAGTTCTCCATGTGGTCTTTTTGCCCCAACACACCCTTCAGCATGTAGAGAAGCAGTTCTCAACCTGTGGGCTGCATAGCAGATATTTACATTACATTTCATAACAGTAGCAGAATTGTAGTTAATGAAGTAGCGACGGGATTCACCACAACATGAGGATTAAAGGGTCACAGTATTAGAAAGGTTGAGAACCACTGATGTAGAGGATACCAGAAGCCAATTAAAGAAGGGAATTTTATTTGTTGGGCTGAAATTTGATTCAAGATTATCTTCTACAATTTTCTCCACACTAGGCTCCTTCCATTATTGGCTCTTTCTTTGTCTCCCACAACAGTGGCAAGAGGGCATATATATTTTTTTATGGTGGTTGCAGTATAAGCCCATAAACTCTTCCACTTTCTGCTTCAATAGCTTCATAATCTGAAACATACAAATATTAGAAAAGGGTATATGGATCCCCACAGGACTTCATGATCATAAAGAGCCTGTATTTTGCCCTTAAGGAAATCTGTGGGAGTATCAGAAATAAGCAATAAAATATTTATTCTAGATCTTCTTTTCCTAGCCCTCCCACAGTGACAAAGCAGCCAACCCTGAGGTTCTGAAGTGGACAAATGACTTGGCCAAATTCCGGAAACAGCTTAAAGGTAAGTGATGCCGTGAACCTAATGGCATAGCCTGTGTGCAATAAACCCGGGGCTCTTGTGTCCTGCAGAGTTAGTGTCACCATCCATCTGGGTGTCCCAAGCCTGAAGAAGCTTCCCAGTTCTCCAAGTTCTTTACTGAACACTATCTCAAGACATTATAGAGTTACATTACAAAACAACTGGACCAGATATGATATGAATTCCCCAGCATGTCTTCATTTCTACACATTCCTTCTAGAAGGATGGCTTCATATTAGTACTTCTTAAGCACCTTCTTTATTCTAAAGTTGCATTTGCTGGAGTGATAGAAGGCAGCCCATCAGACATGACTGAAAAAGAGTAGGCCCCTTTTCCCTTGTATTTAGGGGTAGTCACAGAAATGACTAAATGGAATAAAAATGGGGTATGTAGATTGGTTGAAAAGCAGTGGTCAGTGTCTGATTCTAGATCAGCACATCTATACAGACAAAGGGAATGTATTTGAAATGTTTCTGTCTATTTCTGACATCAGATTCCAAGCCAAGGTAGCCAAAAGCTAACACTTTCCCAAGAATTAGAGTTTGGGAAACATTTATAAAGACCCATGAAGAGTCTATTACAGTTTGGTTTATGTAATGATCCAGGAATTTCCACTTATATTATAGTTTCAATTCTTTCTAAAACAGTATGGCTAAGCAGTTATTGACATGACAGTTAAAGCAATCTGGATTCACCAGTCCTCAGTCTTAGGTATCTTTTTCCAAATCTAATTGCCTAGAGTCCAAACTGAAAATGTCTGAAGAGGACCTCACCCCCAGGACACGGCAACGAAGCAACACACTTCCAAAGAGTTTTGGTTCCCAGCTAGAAAAAGAAGACGAGAAGAAACATGAACTGGTGGATAAAGCCATCAGGCCCAGTGTTGAAGCCACACTGGAATGTATACAGAGGAAGCTCCAGGAGAAGCGAGCAGAGTCCAGCCGTCCCGAGGACATTAAGGTATGATGCTAAGCGATCTGCCCTCAGTGCAGCCAACACAGTAAAAACACAAGCCATGCAAATTGCTGTTGATTTCTTTGCCACATATGTCTTCTGCACCACTTGCTGTCCAGCCAGGAGATACTCTGCTCTATAGTCTGCTGACATTACAGCATTAAGCCCAGCGAAAAGGGGGGAAACGATGAGAGATAGGGCATGTCACATGAATTCCCACAAGCACAATGATACCCTCTAAGGCTTCCCACATGTGTAGAGAAGTATATGAAAGCTGCAGTGTTTTATCTATGGGTGTTGTGGTTTCTGCCAAACAGTGGAAAGCAGATTGTTCTATTGACTCTTTGTAAAATGAACTCATTGAGGCAAGAGAGATGGTTCAGTGGTTAGGAGCACTGGCCACTCTTCCAGAGGACCTGGGTTCAATTTCTGCTACCCACATGCAAGCTCACAACTGTTTTTAACTCCAGTTGCAGGGAATCCAGCACCCTCACATAGACATACATACAGGCAAAACATGGATATCTAGATAGATAAACTTTCTGAGATTAATGCATGGCTTGAGTCTCTGAGTAGAGGGGTTAAAAGCAAACCGTTAGGACTGTGTAGCCTATAAGTGCAGTATTTCTGGGTCAGCTAAGCTCAGCCCATGTCTTTCTTCAGCGTGCCTCTGCTGCCATGTGGGTATTCCAGGTAGCTGAAGACCTGGAGCTGAAAACTTCAAAGAGTACATATATTTTCAATGGTGTGTTTCTGATGGGAGCTCTGGAAGCTCTCATTCCTATGTGAGCTTTGAACAGAGCACCTTAACTCTTCCTTTAGTTGAACGTGACTAAATAAAGAAGTTAGAGTGTGCACAAATGTTTCCCCCATGTTTCATTTCTTGCCACTGTGTTTACACAGGATATGACCAAGGACCAGATTGCTAATGAGAAAGTGGCTCTACAGAAAGCCCTGCTGTACTATGAAAGCGTCCATGGACGGCCGGTATGTGATGCACCAAACCTGCTCAGTAGGATCAGCTGTCTGGTTTTGGAAAGTTTCTACAATTTAGCTCTATCCAGGAATTAGGGCTCCTAATACATTCCCTATTTTTTTTGTACAGGAAAGAAAGCTGACTGTATATTCCCACCATATCTACATATTTAAAGGTTTTGCCAATAGAGTTCTGTTAGGTATTAGATATTGAACATATCTGAATTTCAACAAAAGTGAATCTGCAACTAAACTTGAGTTTCTAGTGTTTTATTGAAAAAGAAGAGGGATGAAAGGGGAGGGGAGAGTAGAAAATTCTAAAGTAAGGAGACTCCTTGCCCAAGTCAGCACCCATAGGCTATAGCTGAGTCTAGGCTTCCACCACTGTATTATAAGGGGGCTAAGCTTGAATGATATGTCATAAAACACTCACTCTGTGCTGCGGGACACAGCCAGCATTTATAAAGGACCTCTGGTGTTGTGTAGAACCCAAAATATGCAGTGCAAAAATGTAGCATTGTCTTTTATCGTATCAGGAAGCATCTGAGGTAGTTGTTTCTGGACAGCTTTAGGGAAACCAGGAGTAAGACAGGCTTCTTTCTGCTCACTTCCTTGAGGAACTTAGCCATCCTTGTTGCCTATAACTCTTCATAGTCTTCTGTCCAGACAGTTGCCAAGAAAAAAAAAATGCAATAACAACAGCAATTCCTACAGGCAGGTGCAAGAAAGCACAAAATTTAGATTCACAGATTTGTATGAAGCCCCTGAATACAGGACTCTTCCTGTATTATAACTACTAATTTAATGAATTAATGGAATGAATTTCATCTTTTTTCCTAAATGATGCTCTCTTCAATACAGAAGCTTCCAGAATGATACATTAAACTCCTTTTAAAACAAGGCACAATACTGAAGCAGGGGCTAACACAGAACTATCCATCCAGTCATGGAGTTTGGGTAGGGGAGGGGAGGGGGAGGGAGCAGTGAGGATTCTGGGTGTTGTTTGCCTAACAGTGAACCTAATCCTCAGTGGCTGGCACAAAACCTTCACACAGTGTAAGCCCAGGGAACATCCACAAAAGGCACCCTCCATTGCATTTCAGTTCTCAATGTATCAAAGTGGGGGAGGGGGAGGGGGGTGCACGTGTGTGTGTGTGTGTGTGTGTGTGTGAAGAATTCTGGCCCTGGCACTGATTCACTTTGCTGGACTGTTCTTGCAGTGGAAAAGTACTAGAACTCTGGGATAATGTTCATGTTTCAGCCAAGTTTTGTTTCAGACTTTTTTTTTTAAGGCACTGAACCAAATAGTAAGTGCTCCAGAGTTTAAAGATTGTGAAATTTTGTCCTTCAGTCCTGGAGTATTCAGGATCAGCAGAGGCAAAGCTGAGCTCTTGTGAACAGAAAAGAGCCCCTTTGCAACAGAAGCTCGGCCTCCTAGATGTAGAATTTGTGGCCACCAGCAGGCTTCTGTGACACTGTTCCTCCTGCCCCCCGCCCCCATAGTGTATAGATCTTCCCCTTGCATGGATTCTAATTGCAATATTGGCTGACTCCTTCTACTTCTGGCCTATGCTTCCCACCAGGAGAGCACAGAGTGGCTCAAACTTCCCTGTTTGCTCACTGGTTTGTGTGGTGGAGGTTTGGGGGGTTTGTTGTTTTTGTTTGTTTTTGGTGTCTGTGTGTCTGTGTCTTTAAGTCAGGAAGCTTTTCCTTTATATGTGTACATTGCTCCACAGTGCAGACACTATTAGCCTCAGAACTGAATGAACACAGTTTGGCAGACTGGGGGCTACTTAAGTAAACACTTAAACTCTTGGTGCTTGATTCGTAGATATATGTTATGGGTTGTCATGGCAGCAAAAAGAAATTGGAGACATTTATGTAAATATATATATATATATATTGGTGTGTAAACTTTAAACAGAGGAAGTAAACAGCAGCTTTGGGGTTGCAGAGTAAATGACAGTTCTCACTGCTACCACAATCCCATGTTTACTCTCTCGTGCCTCCTTGACATTAGATGAGTCAGTGGGGCAAAGAGTGGACTCTTCTTACTTGTCATTAAGAATACAAAGTACTAGTCCATTGTCTTGCCTTAGTCCCTTTCAGATAGATTTAAGCATCTCACAGCATAGTGAACAAATTGTAGAACAAATATTAATGTCAGTTATCACTGATGTCAGGTTCCTCTGCTCTCTCTGGGACCACAATGCTCTAACCTTCATACACACACACACACACAAACACACACACACACACACACAAAGCAAACTTCCCTTGATAAATAGCCAGTCTGAAAATCAAAGAAAACTTTCATTTTTTAGATCTGTGTTATAGTTAACCCTAAACCATAAACACTATTAGACAAAAAGTACATATATTTTCAATGCTAAGCTGTCATTCCAAGTCCCTTTATCCCATAAAGTAGATGCTCAGAACTCATGGGTTTTTCTAAATCTGCAGATTCCAATTTAACAGGCCATTGACCATCAGGAACATAGCCAAACAATCATGTGCTACACAGTTCTCAGCAAAGCAGTTTGCTTTAGCTGAGCACTCTGTAGATGGACATTGTCACATACAAAACAAGTGGGCTCATATGAAATCCCTTTTCAGCTAAGAATGTTGAAAGTTTTTAAAAATGATGTCACAGAAAAATATAAGAAATAATTAAAGTCCCATATCACCATTCATAATAAATGTTCTAGAGGAGAGAATAGGTTGTTTGGCCTGTGCTTCTGGCTTCTTCTTAACTCTTTCCCTCACTGGTATATTTTAACACTGTGTTTCAAAACCACGTTGACTAACTGAGCATTGAGAATCGCCAAGTTAACATTTAAATTACATATCTTCATATAAACACTACCCTGGTTAGCTGTTGTTTTAGATTTTCTGATCTTTACACAAACATCCTACTCTTCTTAAGTGATAAAAAGAGTTGGCATTTTCTAAATTAATGGGCCCAGAGTGCCGCAGTTAAAATACCTCATCATCATACTGCTAGGTCCAGCTTCATTCAGGTATAGTGTGTTTGTGACTAGAAATAAACCTGGGCTAGGAGTTGGTACATCCTTCTCTTCTAAGTTCTCCTTCCTTGAAATCATTACCCTCTCAGTGCTTAGTTTGAGCCTCAAGAACAAGGCTTGTCTAGCTCTGATTCTATGGCTCTAATTTTGTCTTTATCATCAAAGCAAACATACCCCCAGTTTTGTCATTCACATTTACAGCCAGGTGACATCAACCAAATTATAGAAAAGTTTTGTTTGAGGCTAAGAAAAAAACCCTTACAACATAAAGGCAGGCATGAGGGGCTGGCTAGTCTGGACTTTCTGATTCCTACCCAGGACTTGCCTCTAATTAAATGTGGATAGTTATTGGATAGTGTCTCCCTTTTTCGTTTTCAAATAGTATCTGATCTTCCAGAGTGATCAAAGCAAGGTAGCAAGTGAACAGAAGCACTGTTTCTGTCATGCTGATGACAGGGTGGGAGTGCTGCTCTAGCCCTCCCTGATCTTCCTGTCTCACGTTTATGGGTTTTTGTTTGTTTATTTTGTTTTGTAGCCTTGGAACTTGCTATGTTGTCCAGGCTGGCCTTGAACTCACAGAGATCTACTTGCCTCTGACTCCTGAGGTCTAGAATTTAAAGGCATGTGCCACCATACTGGCTAATGTTATTTTACTTTGTGTTAAAAAAAAAAAAAGTACATCTTAATAAGAATTTGTCTCCATACACTGCAAAGTCATTCAGCACGACCACTTAAATGTAAACTAAGGTTTTAAAAGAAGGGAAAAAGGATTTTGAAGCGATAGTATATATGTATGTTTGGCCTAAAGTAATTTTCAAGTAATTATGAATCATCAACTATTTTCTAAACTGATGTCTTCAGCTTACCATCAGAAAGTAATAAATATAGAATTCCAGTGGCCAGTTTGTTTGGTATAGACATGCTTACATATGAAAGTGATGAGTGTACCCATGTGTCAAATGGCTCACCGGAATGTGCTGTCTTTACCAGCAGCCAGAGCTGGCAGGTTAGCTGGTATATTAGGAGTGTGGTACTGTAACATTGAGATCTGTTACTTCATGTGAAATGACTTCTGAGACACCTTGCTATCCTGACAGTCATTTTTAAGTGAAGTGACTGATTTTAAAATTCCATTTTATATGAACCAGAAGTATGTCAACAACCCTTAAAACTGGACTGATGGTGGTGAAAGATTGCTGTCATTGTTAACAGTGGGAAACCTACAGTGCTTTGACCCTCTTAGTTGGGGTTTTATTTCTGTGAAGAGACAACATGACCCAGCAACTCTTATAAGGGAAAACATTTAACTGGGGATAGCTTACAGTTTAGAGGTTTAGTCTATTATTATCATGTGAAAGCATGGCGTTATGCACATAGGCGTGATGCTGGAGAGGTAGATGAGAGTTCTACATCTGGATCCACAGGCAGCAGGAAGAGAATGCTACAGTAGGTCCGGCCTTTGCATCTGAGATCTCAAAGCCCTTCCCCAGTGACGTGCTTCCTTGAGCAAGGCCATACCTCCTAACAGTGCCACTCTTAATGAGCCTGTGGGGGCTATTTTCTTTTAAACCACCACATCAGTCATTGAGAAAATGCAGCACAGGCTTGCCCACTGACCAGTCTAGCAGGTGCATTTTCTCTTTTCCAAAATGACTGTAGTTTGTGTCAAGCTGACATAAAACAAGCCAGCACAGGTGGTAATGTGGACAGGATCGTTCTCTCATGATGGGGCAACAAGAAAGAGGCCTGTCCCAAGCTGGCTTCTGATCTGCTGCTTCCAAAGAAGAGAGAAAGCCCCTTCAGTGCAGAGGGACGTGCCCAGAATTTGGCATGAGGTGATCTCTGGAGTTTGAAGTACATTGGGAAGGGGAGAAATCATGAATGACAAAGGGTTTCAAATCCTGTAAAAGGAAACTGGACTGGATTCCTTCCTGCTGCTTAGAGATTTTTGAGCAGTGTGCCAGTTGAAGGAAATGAGGATCATCCAATGGATTCCAGCAACAAATGTTACTTGAATACTTGAATACTCGAATACTCTCTCTCTGCCAGAATCATACTTTTAAGAAGGAACACTTTCATGTGGAGGAAATTCATCCAAATAAGCTGATTACAGTACCATGTAATAAGCATTATAATAGGAACACTCGCCTTCTTTCTTATAACCTCCCCTCCCCCTAGCTAAAGAACCATCTGGAGATTTTTGAACCTTGAGTTTCTTGGATATTTTTTTTTTACATTTACTTATTGGGAGGAGGCACAACACAGCATAGAGAGGTCAGAAGGCAACTTACAGGAGCCAAATCCCTCTTTCTACCACATGAGTTCTGGATATAAGGCTCAGGTCATCAGGCTTGGCAAATTTACCTGCTGAGTCCTCCGCACACGTTGAGGAGTGTGTGTTGAGGAGTGTTTTGGGATTGTTTTAGGTTTTGCTTATGTATTTTTATATATATGGTTAGTTTGTCTGAGTGTATGTTTGTGGACCGTGTTCATACCTGGAGCCCACAGAGGCCAGAAGAGGGCATTGAAGCCTCTGGAACTGTGATCTGCTATATGAATGGTGAGAATTTTACCCGGCTCCTCTGAAGTGCAGTCAGTGTTCTTATTTAAAAAGCAGTTTTACCAAAGTGGGCTGAGGACATAGCCCACTTCTTCAGGTCTAGAAGAAAGTGTACTAGTAGGGTGATTTTTTTCCCCACTGGTCTGCAGTATAATCTGCAGTGTTTCTGTTTATTTACTAAATATTATTATCAGTTTAAATAAGTTTTTAAATTGTATGATCTTCATATTCTCTTGGGCCACAAAAGCCCAGAGTATGCTAGGGATAAGGAACAGAATGACCTGGGATCCAGCTTCTCACTTGACCTGTTCTTCCTTTTCAGGTGACAAAGAATGAACGCCAGATTATGAAGCCTCTATATGATAGGTACCGACTAGTGAAACAGATCTTGTCCCGGGCCAGCACTGTCCCCATTATTGTGAGTATATTCTTCCCCTTTTTGTTGGCAGCCCCCGGGGTTTGCAAAGAGCATTTGCCCTTGTTAGGTTTCAACTACTGCTGTGATGAACACATGACCAGAAAAGCAACTTGGGGAAAAAGGGTTTATTTCAGCTTATAGTTTATAGTATATCTTGAAGAGAAGTCAGGGAAGAGAGTCAAGGAAGGAAGCTGGAGGCAGGAATTGGTACAGAGGCCATGCTGGAACATTACTTATTGGCTTGTTTTCCATGGCTTACTCAGCCTGCTTTCTAGCCCAGGACTAGCTGCTCAGCAGTAGCACTTCCCACAGTAGGCTGGGGTCTTCCATATCAATTAAGAAAATGCCTCACAGATATACCCTACGCCAATCTAATGAGACATTTTCTCAGGCGACTCTAGATTTTGTCAAGTTGACAAAACTAACCAGCATAAGACCCTAACTAGCACCATACTCATCATTGTGAGTATAAGCCCCCCCTTTCTATCGGAGGAGCCCCACCTATACTAATTGGATCCTAACCTTCATTCTCACTAAAGATCAGGCTATGAATTAATGACTTAATCATATATATATATATATATTCCTCTGGCACACATAGGGCCAATACCTAAACCCATTCCTTAGAGACAGAGCACAAGAAGTAAGGATGGACTTTCTCCAGGCTTTTCCTTCCAAAGATGCCTCTCTTGTGCTGTCTGTTGATAGTCTCTTCCCACTCACTAGTGAGACCACTCTAAAAAGCTGACACAAGGAGGACCCTCTAAAGAATGCCAGTGAAAAGGTCCTTGTTTTGGAGGTTATGAGGGTGGAGAGGAAGTGGAAGAAGAGTGAGGGAAGCTGATGGTTGGGAAGCTGCCTACCATGCCAGCATCCTGGGATATAATTGCAGTTAGCACCTGGGTTTGATCTTGTCAAGGGGGAAATCAGCTTGTTTCTGGTTGTAGGAAGTATTTTATTACTGACAGCCTTCTTCCTTTCCTTAGCCAGCCTGAGAATGTCCTCCCCAGGCTAGATGTTTATTCTCTTTAGCTGCTGTTCTTATCTAGCATTTCACTCACATTTCCTCTCCCATTTTTCACATTTCTTTTAATAGCACACTCATTTTTATGACTGAGAGACAGCCCCAAGACCCTAGCCAAGTGTAAAGAATGCTACTCTCTTTCCTGCAGAATAAAATAATAAACAAAATGACTTAATGTAAGGAGTCATTGTTTTTTACCATTTAGGAACACTTAGGGTTCCTAAACAGGGTGAATGCAGAACAGAGAAGTCCAATAACCTTTACATGCTTGTTTGACCTTGAGCTACTTGCCTTTGCTCATCACAGTGTAGTTGCTGGGCCTAGGGAGGAGGGTGTATGGGTAAGTGCTTTCTTTAGAGGATTCCTGAGAGTTTGGTTGGAAAAGAAAAAAAGCCTGTACCTTCTTACTCTGTGCTCTGATTTGTAGCTGTGGGCTTTTAGGGAGGGGAGGATCCACTTGGAAAACAGCTTTGACTGTATTAGGTTTTCTTGGGAGATTTTGGTAGGAAATGTTTATAAAATGTAGTTAAGATACAATAGTGAATACTGGTTTGTTCAAGGAGATCAAGAGCTGTAAAAGGCAAGGAAAAGGGTGATCATAATATAACCTGTTTGTTAATGCTTGTCACAGAGTTCCCCCTCCAGCAAACGGAGAAGCCCTTTGCTTCAGCCGATTATCGAGGGCGAAACTGCTTCCTTCTTCAAAGAGATCAAGGTAAAGAGCTTGGAGCTAACACTGTCCTGTTAACCCCACTCTTCAAGACACCCCTATGGTGGTGGTTCTAGTAGTGTTTCCTGCAAACCAGTAGCTGCCCAACCCAGCTGTGAACAGTCACATCCTGTTTCTATCATAGCCTTGCCAGTTCCCTTCCATTCTCCTCTTTGCTAATTCGTTCTGTTTTGCTTTTGCTTTGACTGCAGATTGCTTTGTTTCTCACCTTGTTTTTGTTTTGTTTTTGTTTTTTTAATCATGATTACTTTTTTAGTAGTTATTTAGGGCCTAAGGGAAAAAAAATAAATCCAAAAGCAGAAGTAAGTTGTAAGAGTTCCTACCTGTCATATTTCTGTGACATTCTAAGCTGAGGGTGGTCATTTATTTCCTACAGTTAGGAAATGATTATCTCAGAATAATCTATTGAGGGTGACCAATTGAAAGCTTCATTTTCTTGCTGGAGCTGAGGTAACCCACACTACAATATCCAATTTTAAAGTATTACAAAGACTGTGCTTGATAATAACGTTACTAAATAGAATACAAATTGTGAGTGCAGTACTGAAACATCAGGGCTAGTGTGCTAAATTATATCTTTAAAATTAGAGCTATTTTCTTACAATATGCTTTGATATCAATGGAAGGCAAGAAGCTTTGTCCATCTGGTAGTTTATGGAGGAGCTGAATTGTGGTAATTAAAGAAATTTGGATAGTTTGTATATGAAAATTACCACGCTTCTCTCAGCAGCATATAATGGACTTATTATCAGGTAAAAACGTGCTCTTGAATACATGCAAGATGTGACACACTTAACAATTGCCTCATTATATGAATGGCAGATATCCTAATGATGCCCATCTTGGATGAGGACAGTCTACCCATTCTTATTCTTTAACAATGTTTTATTTGGGGAAGAATATTTTAGCTATGGCTTACTGCCCACTGGCCCATATCATGCTCAAAATTACAAGTAATTTTGCAATGGTTGCATTGATTTTATAAATACTGCTGTCTTTTGGTTCATTTTGTTCTAATCAGACAGGGCTCTTGATATGTGCTAACACATAATAGTTCTAATACAATTTACAATTTATTGTGTTTGGAGAAAAAAAAAAAGACCAAACATAAGTTATTTCTTTGAACTTATCCCTGGCTATACTTGTGTTTTAGAAGAAGTTAGCTTGTAAGAAATAGAGCCACCTCAAGTTTTGAAGTCCTAAAAACCTTCAACCCACAATAAGCTCAGAAAATTTTCCTGTACACTACAGGAACCCTCTAAACACACTAAAATAGGATTCTGTTCTCATGACTGAACCTTTCAGAGCAGTGGGAAGGCAAGGCATATGACATGAGTTGAGTATCAAAAGCAGCTACCATCGAACCAATTTTCTAACCAGTTTTAATTACAAAATAGAATGCAATTACATAGCATGTAATTTTAGAGTTTATTAATTTGATAAATGCAAAATAATCACAGTGAAACCTGGCATTTTTGTAGCTGGAATAGCTCATTACATTATACACACACACACACACACACACGGCTTTACCCCAGCCCCCCACCCCACAGAAGGCCAGGGAACACACATATGGCTTCTTCCCTTTATGGCTCTTCACACATTTATAGTCACATGCCATTTCCTTCCACCCTGCTCCTTGCTTAGAAATCTTTTCTCCACGCTCAGACTGCTCTGCACAGAATGTGGGTTCCAGGCCCTTCAGGAGCCACTGACTTTGCTGAAAACACACAGATCAGTTTATATGTTTCTCTCTAGAGCTAGTTTTATCCTTGCTATGTTTTAGCCAGGACAGCAGACCAAAAGCCAGGCATTACTTTACCTTACCTAACAAGAGAAGCCCTTTAAATTCTCCAAATCCTTACCCATGTAACTGACAATCTTTGCCAACTTCATTTTAGACTCTCACAAGGCAGACTTTCAGCCTTACCCTTTTGGCACTGAATCAGGGTAACTGCTGTGAGGTGTTTCCACCCACAAGTTGCTACCATCCTTTCTTGAGTTCTGACAGCCAAAAATGGCTCTAGATATTGTAAACACCTAGGGGATATAATCATCCCATTGAAACCCATTGTCCATGACCCACCTCTTTGTAATTCCCACTGTGCTGAGAGATCACGTGACCCCCTTGTTCCTGTCTATGGATGCCTATGTATCCCATTTTTCCTTTTCCTTACGTACTGACAGAACCTTGAACTTTCCAACTGCTTTTTACAGTGTTATCAAGCTATGTAAAGTAAGAGAAATATAGATTCTGTGTTGCAGCAAACTAGATACCCTATCTACTCTGTCATGAATGCATGTGTGGAATATGCCCTTTATATGTCATCGAAGTGATTAATAATTGTTGACTGGTGGTTTCAGGCTGAGAGCCTACTATGGACTTTTCCTTTCAGGTTCATGTCAGCATTGTAGCATCGTGACTGAAATTTGGATAGTCACCTTTCCTTTTGATGGATCTGTTCACCTTGTTCTTTATCAAAATTCAGACAAAACAACAGTCCTATCAAAAACTGAAAACTGATTTATGAAGGGTCCAATGCTAGCGAATTGATCACTGGTCCTTCCCCAACTGCTCATATCTTATCTTTGTATTATTTTGGGACTACACTCCATATTTACTACCATTTATGATCTTATTTCAACGTTTATTTGTGGTATTTCATTTTCCTCAGGATTTTCTCATGCTACTGAGAGTGGTTTTGCTAGGCTTATCTGAAAAAAAATATGAGAGTGCTTCAAATTCTCTCCAGACTTTGGAATGTAATTATTAGGACTTTATAGAGTCCTATTAATTTTTTTATTTGTTTTTATTTTATATATATGAGTGTTTATCTGAGTGTATGCCTGTGAACCATGTGTATTCAGTGTCTTTGAAGTCCAGAAGAGGGCATAGGATTTCTTGGGACTGGTTACAATTGGTTGTGAGTGATAAATGAGTACTGGGAATTGAACCTGAGTTCTCTGGAAGAGCAGCCAGTGCTCTTGACCACTGAGCGATCTCTCCAGCCTCTTAGCATAACTTTTGAGAAGTGAAATCTTACATTCTTATTTGCAGCTTTCCTTGGTATCTTTTCCCAGCTGTAAAAGTCCATTTGCAGCTTTCTTTTTGATCTGAATTGCTAGACTGCTCACCAGACATTTGTTGAGAATCTGTGCAGGGTTTGGCCAAGCTCTGAGGCATCAATATTCAGGCCCAACTTCTGCCTGGGCTTCAGGTCTGTTCTCCCCTCAGAAATAAAATGCAGGGGAGAAGGAGGAAGAGAAGGAGGCTCACATGTGTATCTTGCCAGCTGTGCCTTTCCAAGTTCTGAGCATATGCTGCCTCTGTTAAGTTTTATAAAAATGACCTAGGTGGGAACTATTCTACTTATAAAGAGAAACTTTAAAATTGTTTGTTTAAAAATCAAGTTTTATCTCAAGTCTTAAAATAATTTAAATTGAAAAGAATACCAAAGCATTACTTCTTTGGGCTAAGCAGAGATTACAGATATAAAGCACAGTTGAGGTAGGAAGTGCCTCCTGGCTTAGTCCAGCTTTGCCTTTTATACTTGGTCTTGGTGCCATCATTTAAATAAAAACCTGGAAGAAACCATGCGAAACTGGTTAAATAGGTGATCTTTGAATGGAAACATGCTCCAAAGTAGTCTCAGAGTTTTATTAGGGATGTCGTGTATCTCCAGGAACAAGAAGAGGGGTCAGAAGATGACAGCTCCCCAAAGCCAGACTTTCCCGTCACTCTGAAAACAGACTGCAGTGCACATTGCTTTCTGGACCAACTTGAAGATGATGCTGACGGATTTATTTCACCAATGGATGACAAAATACCATCAAAGTGCAGCCAGGACTCAGGCCTTTCAAACCTCCACTCTGCTTCAATGTATGTTGTTTGGGCAGTGGTATTATGGCTGTTTAGTTCAAATAACAGCATAAATGTTTAGTTAACCAAAAAGCCACAAGTAACTTACCTAGGGTGTGTGTATATAAAGAAAATAATGGTTTAAAATAATGAAATGGGCTAAAGCAGAACAGTAAGTGAGCTTCAGGTTAGCCTGAGCTAGAGTGAAGCCTGAGCCAGGTCAGCTTAGAGCTGCAAAGGAAAATTTTATCTAGAGTGGGAAGTAGTAGGAGAGAGAGAGATGGAGAGAGAAGAGGGGAGGAAAGAAGAGAGGGAAGGGGAGTGAAAGGTAGAGAAAAAGTGCAACCTGTTTATTAGTTTTCTGTGACTTCTAAATTGCTTTGTTTTCCTTCTCCACAACTCCTATCAAATCACATGCACATTACACATAAAACAGTTCATGTCTATTTTTTTTTTTTTAATTTATCTTCCTTGTTAGACCTGAACTCTTGGAATACCTTCAGGAAATGAGAGAAGAAAAGAAAAGGATTCGAAAGAAACTTCATGATTTTGAAGACAATTTTTTTCGACAAAATGGGAGGTATGTGTGTCTCTCCCTATCCCTTCTTCTTTCATTTTTCAACTCATTTCACATTCCAGGCCCTCTATTTCTGTCCCATCCGTGGAGTGCTTCCAAAGTGAGAACTTTGCTACATTCTCCTTGCAACTAGGTTTTCAGGTTTACACCCAGGGATGCTCAGAGATCTTCAGCAAGACCATGAGATTTATATGTATATTTTAGAAGAAACGTTTCTCATACAGTGTCCAGGACCTGAGCTGAGTCTGCTGATATGGAAAACTAACTGGTCAAATTCAGTTCTCACCTAAAATGAGTAGGTCAGAGCTGAATTTCAAACTGACAGCATTGAGTTTCTTCTCAGGAAGCAAAAGGGAGAGAAATGATCAGGGGTGGGGGGGATAACCATAGTTTAAAATCCAAAGTTGGCATGGGGATATGGCTTAATTTGTACAAAGTTCTGGGTTCACTCATGGCCAGTACAAAAACTAAAAGAACTAAGATGGTAGTTGCCAAGTCTGAATGAAAGACGTCTATGAGAAACAGTTATAAATGTATCTGCCCAGTGACTATGTTGTTTTATCCAGTGAGTTTTAAGATGGAATTGAATTGTCTGTTTACTAAATTTGCTGGGAAAGTTTTTTGTCACAGGAGGAAATGTCCTCCTCACATTATATCTGAGTTCAAGGACAGGACCAAGAATAGATCTGTGTTTCTCAGGTAGACTTAGGTTTTATTCTCCTAAAGTGGTTTTATATTAATCCAAATTAGGTAAGCTGTCTGTAGTTTCTTTGGAGTACTTTGATGCCCTGGACTGTAAAGAAATAAAAGAATTATAACAATTAACTTTGACATTGGGGCTGTGTTATAGCCCAGTTCAGTTGAAATATCACATAAATTTATTTTTCTAACTTGACTCTACTGTATAACAATTTTTCTCAAGGTTATTACATGTTTATAATTAAATGTTACATTTTTCCCCTACACACATCACAGACTATTTAGAAAATATGGATAAGCAGACAAGTAATTTCTAAAATAATAATAATAACCAAAATAAGTCAATGTACTATTAATTGTTAAAGTATTAATTTAATGTTTCTGTCTGTATGGCCTTCATTTTTACATTTTCCTCACAAGCTTGTGCACAGAATTCTATACATGAATTATATATTGTGGAGCCCACAGAAGGTTTAAGAAAGTATACATTTCACTGGTGCCACTTTGATGGGGGTGGGGGTGGGGGAAAGGCTGTTTGGAGTAGCTTAAATCAATAGTGAGACCAAATTTGAATTCTCCACTCCTCCCCCGTGTCTTCCATCTGTCCCTCATGAATGGCTTTGCTCTATGCTTGTTGAATTACACAGAAAATATGGCATTAGAAGGAGATGAGGAATCACTGGTCTTAGTTGATTTTTTACCAAAATTTACAAGGAAAGAATTTACTCTAGGAACCCCAATGACCCAGAATAGCATTCAAATCCACAAGCAAATGCTATCAACCTATATCCACATATTCCTGCCAATATTTATGGTAGATACATGTTTCTCTTAAGTTCCTTTTCATACTACTGGCTGTTTTAGTAGTTGATTCCGCACGTGCACACACACACATCACTATTCTGAGTTGGGATGGAAAAACACATAATTTAAGATTAAAGCTATGCCGTTAGCTTATCTTGTAAGAGCTAAGTGGGAAGGCAGAGGTAGGTTAGTTACATTGTAGTAGGGAAGCAGACTGAGAACAGAGTTTTGAATGGTCTTGGGCACACCATTAACTTGATTGCAGCTTTGGCAAAAGTTCGGTTTCTGAAGGCCAAAGGCATTTTTAGAAAAAGCTGTCCTGATGAGTGATAGAACCTGTACCATCACTCAGGTTTAAGCTGTGAGTGCCCAATGATATCATAACTTCTAGTCCGCCTGAAGTCTCAAGTATAAGAGCCCCTCCCAGAGCATAATGGTGCCTGGGTGGAGATATTCTTTTTAAGCCTCTGCTCCAGAGTTCTACCAAAGAGCTGCTTAGCATCCTTCACCAAAGCAAGGCAGATAAGAATAAAACAGTTTCATTTGTTAACAAAACCCTCTGTTGTTCCCCTTGCCCATTTTTTGCTCTGTAGCAAAGAGAAAAGGAATCACGGTGGTTGAATGCTTACTACATGGATTCCATAGTGACTGCTAGTTGGAGCAGTCACTGTTCCAGGAGTGTCACTGCCTGCTCTGACTGCATCTTGTATACAGGAATAAAGACAGTAGCTCCTCTTGGTCAAGCTGTTGTGAGAGTTGTATTAGATAATAGATATAAAGTACCGTGTACCGCAGAGTAAGCTTTAAGCTAATAATAATGCATATAAGTTTGCATATAAAATTACCCAGCAAACTACAAAGGCTTAGTACTATGTGACCAATTGCTGAATCCCTAAATTGAGTCTTTAAGTAGGAATATCAACTCTTCTTAAAATACCTACAAATTGTGGGTATGTTGATTGCTGATTGGAAATTTAATTGGGTGAGCAGTTAAGAGCACTTGCTGCCCTTGTGGGGGACTAAGGTCTGATTCCCACAGGGCAGCTCATAATCAGCCATAACTCTAGGTATAGGAATCCAGCTTCCTCTTTTGGCCTCCATGGATACTGGGCATGCAGGTATACATACATATGCAGGCAAAATACTCATGTATGTAAAATAAAAGTAAATAAACCTTTAAAAGGAAATTTATTGGTTCATTAGCTAGAAGATACAAAAATGAAGTATATAGAATTGTATGGTGCATGTTAACTTGTCACAAGCTAGAGTTATTTGAGAAGATGGAACCTCAGCTGAGAAAATGTAAGCAAACGTGTAGTTCATTTTCTTGATTGATGATTGGTGGGGTGGGCACCAATATGGGCATGCTGCCCCTTGGCTGGTGGTCCCAGGTGTTATAAGAAATCAGGTTGAGCAAGCCACTAAGCACGATCCTCCATGGATTGCTTCTTCAGTTCCTGCCTCTGTATTCCTGCCTTTAGTTTCCACCTTTACTTCCCCTTATGATAGACTGGAAAAAAACCTTTCCTCTTCAAGTTGTTCTTGGCTGTAGTGTTTTATCACAGCAATAGAAATCTTAAGTCAAGAATGAATAAAATGTTTTTGTTTACTCTGAATAAGCTATTACTGTGAAATCATACTTAAGTTCAGTAGATAATTCTTATTTGTTTGTGATCTCCTCTTAGATCCTAGATTAACTTTATAGACCCTCAAGTTGCATGGTACTTACTTCTAGAGGAAACACACTTTTCACTTGTCTGAATCCAGACAAAGATTTGATACCAAGAGCCAATTATCAACACTGATTTTAGATTGAGACAATATGTAGTTTCCAAATGACAATTCCTGACTCATACTATCCTTTTAACAGGCAGAAAGTGATCCTCAGTCCCCCTTTCCTTTGTTTCCTCTAGAAATGTCCAGAAGGAAGACCGTATTCCCATGGCTGAAGAGTACCATGAATACAAGCACATAAAGGCGAAGCTACGACTGCTGGAGGTGCTCATCAGCAAGAGAGATGCTGACTCCAAATCCATGTGAGTGGCTGGTGGTGCGGACAGCAGTTCTCCCAGGAAAGAGCAGCTCTGGGGAGGCAACCTCGGAGCTGTGCCTTTGAGCCATCATATTGGCTCCTGCTTCCATTGCCTGCCTTAGAAACTACCTGCATGGAAGATGCCAGTGTGACCTGACTTAGGAATTTTATAACGCCAGTGTCAAGACCCCTACATGTGTCAACATACACTACAGCAGGAACATCACTGACATGAGCAGTGACTAGACACAGCACACCATCAGCCACACCCATTTGTAGATAACCCGCTGGCTTTTTCCTGACAACCGAGGCCATTCTAAAACTGTGACAAACACAAGCTCAGGTCTTCCCTCGCAGAGCCCGCTTGTTGTGGAGGTCTGTGCTGTCCCTGAACCCCACTACATGGTAACCATGCATTGGCACCCTATTTGCTGCCTTGGCCATTTAGCTGTACTTACTCACTCCCATAAATCCATTTCCTCCTTAGCTCTCAGGTAGATGGAAGCTGCATCTGCCAGTGGCAGGGTAGTCGTTTTGTTGATGCCCTCTCTCAGCTGACAGATTTTAAGTCCCTGCCTCACCTAGTGTATTCTGAGGACAGAGTGACTACAGAAGTAGCTATGCAGATGCTATTTTTAAAATCAGGTGACACCTGAAGAGCCTGAAAACTCTTCAAGACATTGACTGCACTTTCCAGTCTCAGACATTGAGGCTGAATACAAAATGAGGTCAGTGTTTCGATGATAACCTGTTTGGGGCTCGATTTTGTTGTTGCACTAGCCAAACGAAAGGGTCTTGCTTAATTATTATGTCATGGGGGAGAGGGAGTCTGTATCAGCCTCCTGAACTTACCAGAGCACCATTTTTCTACGAAAGTAAATCTGCACTAAAATCCCTAAAATGATGGGTAAGATGTAGCCCTCAGAGCTCAGCTCACTCTCAAGGCAGAATCTAGATCGCACCGTTTTCAAGATGATACATCAACAAAATGGTGTGTGGCCAATTTTGATGCTTTTTTTTTTCTTCAAAGACTGTGTCACAAAGCTGTCTATATTAGACATTTTGGAGGGACCAGGGAACTTAAGACACCAGTCATTCATCTCTTTTGTGTACCTGCTGTCACTCTGGTGTATTCTTTCTTTTTATTTCCCGCGTCTGTCTGAAGAGCACAGGCTTGGCTGTGCAGGCACCTGTACAAGGTCTGTGACAGCCTTGCTTCTGGAAGACAGCAAGAGGGGGTGGGCAGACAGCAGCGAGGCCCTGTTCTGTTTTGAGGGTCATGTTCCACAGGGTAGTGTTAATGAGGAGAGTGGATAACTGTATCACCAGTTGCAATGATAAAACAGGTCTGGGATTCTCCAGTCAAATGATTTTTCAGCACTGCTCTCCTCACTGTAGCTCTGTCATCAGGAGGCTCTTTCAGTAATGGGGGTGGGCTGGGGCGGGTGAAGAATTCAGTTTTGCTTTTACAAGTAATCACATAGAAGCATGAGCTATGTGTTGGAAATACTCTTTTTTATCTACACACTTATAGATGGTACATAATCCTACACATTTCAATGTATACGGAAATGCAGTTTGATGTTCTTTGCTCTGCTGTTTACATTTGCTATGATTTCAAGGAGGTATAGTATAAATAAAATTATGTAATGTAGGATATTTTCTATTTTTGAAGCCTGAACATCAATCATTCACATGACCAAAAATTGTATTTTTAAAAAGAAATCCATATCTAGTCTGTAATTTTTAAGTCCTTATTCTCCTAAGTAAACTGTGGAATAACTCAGATCAGCACCAGTTAACTTTTAAAGCACATCTGCTTAAGAGTAGTGTTTTGAAGAAAAAAAAATACACTAGAGATTTTTTTTTAAGCTGCATACAAATGAGAAGCTACTAGATATTTTGAAATCCATTGTTTGTACCAAAGGTAAACGAGCTAAGATTTATTCTTGACTCCCCATTCAGTTTTATGTGATCAGGTTACTGCAAAATAAACCATGTATGGAACATCATGGATTTCTTCGTAATTTCTTAATTTTCCTCATAAAATGGAGCCCAAGTGAAGGTGGGAGCTGTGTTTACCACAGGTTTTCTCTGATGGCACATTACTCAGCGGTTTCTGGCTCTGCTAGAAATGGGGGGGGGGGGGAAATTGGTCTCCATGGCAACCGTCTCTGCAGCTCTGCACCTCCAAGCATCTTAATTGGCTTCACACAAACAGATGCTGCAGACTAGGGCTTCTCTCTACTGTCTTGGGAATGAGCATGTATAGTTAGTAGCACATAGCAACATAAGTACTAAGGGTTTATGTGAAAATAAGCTTGATAGTGTGATCATGAGGATTAATAGGGTGACAAAGGCATGTAATGTTTCAGTCTCCACAGTGAAGACTGAAGTAGAGTTCCATATTATTAAGTGTGCATCATTTCAGTATTTCATCTTTTCATCATTCAGGTTAGCTTTCGCTTTTTAAGACATGGTGATACAATGTTTCAGATAAAGGCCTCCTGTGAAATTGTAAAAACCTTTGTAGATGTTTTTTGCACACGCTTAGTGGTCTCCATGAAAGATCAAGTCAGATTTCAAATCAAAGAGCTGGCTTTTTTAAATTATTATTTCTAGACTTCACTGTGAATCCTAGATTCTTCCAGTTGGTTGCCAGTTTTAAAGTTTAACCTTACTTTGAGTCAGAAGATTATTATTTATTATAGATCTGCTATCAGTCATGACTATTTGTAGCAGAGAACAATTTCTGCTTTGTCTCATTCTGATGCAACATTTACACAGCAGGAAGAGCCTCTTGCAGGCTGGGACTGCTCTCTGCACCTGACATTCCTAGACCAGTTCCAATACAGTCAGTTTGCACTGCTATCCTAACATATCCTTACAGGAAATGTTCTGGGCCATTGGCCTACCCTGAGGGTCGGCTAAACTGTGAGCAGGGTTGAACTTGCAATTCTTCGAAAGGTAAAGATTCAGAATGAAAAGAATAGAGGGATAGCTACAATAACCTTTAGAGTACTGGGCACAGCAGCCATCACAAACTTACGAGGAATGTCGTACATTTAAACTTCATTTTCAAACGAGATTTAAACTCTGGTAAAATTGGTATTTTTCTGCTACAGACTGCTGTGTAAGAAGTTAATTGCACTCTAAATTCTGTTTTTCTTTCGTGGATTTCCCCCCCACACACATCCTGTATTCCCCTCCCAGAGTGCGGCAAGGGGGAGTCTGTGCTGTGATCAGTGCCCCTGTGATGTTTTTTCAGTGTCCACTTGGCTAAAGCAGTAGAGAGGGACAGAACGTTGCCCTGAATGTTGGAGCCACATTTTCCCTAAAGTGTATGTGTGTTCAGGAGAATCTAGAATGTGTTTTACTTTCCTTCATTGACACAAATTTGTCCAATTGACCCTAAAATGCACTAAAGGGAGCATTTTCTCAGAAAACAGGTCAACATGTTTTCAAATTGCAGTATTTACACTGTGCACACCAGCATGGATACAAATGCTGGTCAACACAGGGTGCTCCAAATAGAAGTAATCTGTACATCCCAACACTGCGCATGTCACTGGCCACTGCCCCACAATCATAGTACACATGGATATAGACCAAGGCCAGACTTGCAGATGCACAGAGATGTGTATGTAAAGGGAAAGTCTATAATATTTACAATTTCATATTATTTTAAAGGTTTATGCTTCTAAAAAGTCTCATTTTTCCCAAAATAGGGCCAGCCATGGTCAAGTGCCTGGCCCAAGGAATCAGTTTGTTGACAGATATAATTCTCCATTTGAAAGCCTTAAAATAATCAGAAATGGGTAAAATGTCACTAATATGGGCCCAGAATAATATGAAACACAAGCAAAAAATATTTAAATTACCAATGTCCTTAGAGAAACTGAATGCAAACCATTTTGTACATATTTTTACACATGACTGCATTTTGTATTAAAAAGAAGTTATTTTTAACTCCCAAAGCTCCGAAGTTTGTGTCAGCATCATGTGACTGAAGCTGATGATGGGGTGTTACCTTGAGCTCCTCCAGAGTCTCATGAGGGTGAGGTTTGGTTCTGTCTCCAGAGAAGGAGGGCACTGCAAGGTGAGGCAAACTGTGCACACGCACGACGGGAGAAGCAGGTTTGGCTTTCTACTAGCTATTGCTGACAGAGCTGAGAGAGGGCAGAAGCCAGAACGGACGGGAGTTCTCTTTAGTTACATACATTTCCGAAGTGCACAAGGTCACCTCTGGTACATATTTTAGGTATTTACTATTCCTAAGTTGGACAGTAAAAAGTTTGGAGAAAAGATACTGCAACTGTGTGAACACTTCAGCCTTCTGAGCCACCTGTCAGGCCAGGTGCCACACAGCACCTACTCCCTGAAGGGAAGCCTCAAGTGTAGGCACAGAACTCTGTGCCCCAGTGGCTGAAGGGACACAGTCCTTCAGTGGTAGAAGGTATGTGAGTGACCTTCATGCAGCTCCTGTTGTATATGCTCCAGGTGACTAAAATTATTTAGGTTGGAAGGACCTTGTCCTACTGCTGAGTGACTTCTGAGTACAGAGATGATATCTGAAGCCCACCTGGAGTTCTTTAGTTCTTCTAACAATGAGTGCAAAGTAATAAATCTGGAAGTGGTAGGTGGCATTTAGTGAGCATGGTTCCTTCCATATTTTGAAGTTGCTCTGTGTGTGCATGCATGTGTTATCTACGGCACACAAATGTAAGTGTAACTGTGTTCACATGCACTGAGGTCAGAGCAGGGCAGGACACTGGAAGCTTCTTATCGTTCTCTACTTTATTGTCTTCAAACAAGGTCTCTAGATAAACAAGCTCACCTGGCCAGAAACTCTTTAGGATCTGCCTGCCCCACTCAACACTGGGGGAAGAGGCCTGCATGGCCATTCTCATATGTTTATGTGGCAGTTGGAGGTCCAAACCCAGATCCTCATGCTCTCAGAGCTAGCACTGTATCAACAGAGCTGATATTGAATCTTTTGAGGGGGCAAAGAGTTGTGAGCTCAAAATCAGACAAGTCTACCACTTGTGTCAAATGCTGGGTGTATTTTGATGTGTGCCCTGCCCTCTGCCCCAGCCATGTAGTGCCTATGTCTCATCCTATAGTAGTTTGCAGAGCTGGCAGCCTGAACGGAATATTGCCATGAGCCCTACAATGGTGGGGGGGCACACAGGGGAAGGAACGCAAGACCTCACCGGTTTCGCGAACATTGCCTCTCTTGAGCGGATTCAGCATCTTGTAAGACAAAATTTACCAGTGTTATCTCTAAGCTATGTCAGTTTGCCAAGGCTGAACTTACTCAGTAGAATCGTATACCCACTAAGCCAAATCCAAATTCCCTAGCGCATTTCAGAGTCCTGGCATGTGGACAGGGGGGATTTGGCAGGACCTGGAGGTGCTGACAGCTTGGTTCTCACTTTCCTCTCTAGCAACACAGCTTATTACCACGAGAGCAGCATGGCACAAAACATAGTGAGAAACAAATCCCTTGGACCACTCAGATTCCCAGCGGAGCCTATGTGTGTTTAAATCAGATGCTGCTACGGATTCTGAAGCTCAGGCTCTTTTACGTTTGAATTTAATTTCTCAAAAGCCATTCAAACACACACGTCAATCCTAGTCTATCCTTCTGGGCATGCAGTTTTGAGAACTAGTTGGTAATACAATTTGAGACACTTTCTTCTTCAGCTGTTACTTCTGAGGCCTTGATGATCACTGTATAGAACAGGCATGGTGGGGGAAGGGAAAGTGGCAGCAGGCGAGAGAATGCTTCCCATATTGGAACAAACATGAACAATATGTGGCTGAGCTACTGGGATGCCACCTCCGTGAGAGTTTTGGGATGAGTGCTGAGTTCAGAAAGGGCACAGGATTCAGGGTCTTGGGAAGGAACTTATAGTGATACTTTTCTGCTGCTATGCTGCTTGTCCAAACTTTGGGAGGGTGCAGACTGCAAGCTGTGGGTCTATAGAAATGAGCAACTAATGTAATCTCCTGAGGAACAAGAAACATCCCACTTGACACCCAGAGCCAGAATGCCTTCAGGCCCTACTGCATGATTTGAGTTCAGGATTTATCCTCCCAGAATGCCTATACATGCTTGAAGACCCCACTGCATGATTTGGGAACAATATCTATCCTTTCAGAGCCTGTTTCCTCATATGAAAAATGCAAATAATTTAAGTGCTTGCTTTCTAGGTTGTTGTAGACTCAGGGTTATATCAGCATTGAAATAAAGTGTTTTAATAGTCCAGCAACACGTTCTGAAGTCTTTCAGAAGAGGCATTGTACTTCCCACAATCATCCTCTATTCCCAATGCCCCCATTACCCTCTTGTTCCTTGTTTATGTTAGAAAAAGAATATGACTCCAACTCTCTAAGCATATGTCAGTTCTAATAAAATAAGATTTGTGTGTAGGAATGTGTGTACAAGTATGTGTTTGTATGTATATAGGCATGTTGTCTTGTGTTTGCATGTTGCATATGTATGTGTATACACACCAGTGCATATGTACTGTACATGAGTGTGAGTGTTCATGTGTACATGTATATTGTGTGTACATGTGCATGTGTGTGTACATATGTATGAGTGTACAGATATGTGCACATGGTGGGAAGAGAAAGACAAAGAGAGAGAAAGCATAAGCCAGAGGTCTGCCTCAGGATATGAATATGATGAAGATGAACAAGATTTTATGGAAAAAATCAACTTATTCTGTTGGGGAAAAAACAAATCATGATAATAACTATTCTCAAACACCCGGCTGCTTTTTCAGAAGGATTAATGCTTGCTAAATTCCCTCACTGAGCAGGGGAAATGCTCTAAGTATACTTCTCCCTAAAACATTTTGGGAGGTCTAGATCTGTTCAGACACATCAGAAGAGTGAACTGAGATGGCCACTGAGATCAGGGTGAAAACAAACGGGTAAGTCCTGTGGAGTGTAGGCAAAGAATAACCTTGGAATTGATTTCTGGATGACTTAGATGCCCTGAAGTTTATCTCAGGGTATATTTTTAAACTAAAAATTAAGTGTACCCCAGGGAGGAGGAGTTTGCTATAATTTTGCCAAGCTGCTAAAGAACATACCAAATTTCACTACCTGTGCCGGTGGTTGAGTAGGAGAAAGCACTTGGGTCCTCCACTCTTTGACGTATGAAAGAAGAGCCAGCTAAAGGCCATGCCTGGGAACGGCCAGCATCAGGGCGCCTTTCAGATTCAAACTATTCCGGTCTTTGTCCCTTCTCACCACTACCATTGCCTCAGAAATTTAGAAGCCCCATGTCTCTAGCTTGAATACTCTGGTAGTGACTTGAAAACTTGAGAGTCCTTCAGTTTGAATGTTATGGGACAAAAGGTCAAGAGATCTATTTTTAACAAGAAGCTTTGGCTGTGTCCAGCCAGCCCTGAAGGACTGAGAGCCAGAACCTACTTGGCCTTTGCTGTTGGCTTTTATCCTGGAGAACACCGGCCTCTGAGGGCCCAGTAGGGAATGGGCTTATTTACAAATCTACTTTTGCTATCTCTCTATTCCTCTAAATCAGAAAGAAAAAGAGGACCACAAAAGACCAGCCTGGTTATTAGCGTCTGGCTCCATCTGAGACATATATTTTAATTCTTACTTAAGTTTGTCAGGAAGTTCAACACCAGTGGGAACTGAATCCGTAATTATCATAAATTGTACCTAACTCCCATGGGATTAGACCGAGGAAAATCAGCTTTCAAAAGATCTGAAAAGCATGTGATTCTGCACTCTGCCAAACACCCAGTCACCCTGGGAGGAAAGAAGAAGCTGACATCTGAGCTTTCCCTTTACTGGCGCTGTACTAAAGAGTACACATTCCATTGCTGTGGAAGGAGACAGGAGCCTGCATGTACAAGCCTGGGGGACAAGGCCTCAGTCCACAGCAGCACTGGCACTCCTAGTTCCGGTTGTGCTGCAGGGTCTGTTATCTTCCTCCTTAAGGAAAGGCTGCATAGATGCTAGGAGGGACAAGTGGTCCATTGCATCCTACTGGCAGCCCAAAGCCAGAGACCAATGTCTGTATGTCCTTTACAGCAGGGTTTTGTACTTTCTTTTTTCTATGAACCTAGACTGCAAAGGCACAATAGTGTGTTTTGTGTCACTTCTAGCTGAACCTTGGTGAGTTTAAATTAAGGGGAGAATCTTCACTTTTTCTCAAGCTATGGGGCACCTGCTTTTTCATCCCTTCATCACAAGCAACAAAATAATACAAGTAAAGATACACTGTTCAATGACAACTCAGTATTAGCTATCTCAACTCCTCAGTAAAGAGACACAGGTACAGTCTGGGTCAGAAAACAGGATCCATCTTTTCACTGCCTCCAAGAAACATACCTCATGACAGATACCACCTAAGAGTAAAAGGATGAAAAACAGACTATTGTAATATCTGAATAGATTTCAAACAAATGTTAATCAGGAGAGATAAGGAAGCATACTTCAGTCATTAAAGAAAAAAATCTCCAAACAGTACACAACAATTGTAAACATATATGACTAGTTTTATATCAACTTGACACCAACTAGAGTCATCAGAGAGGATGAAGCCTTCACTGAGAAGATGTCTTCATAAGATCTTCCTCCCCAAGCTGCTTTTGTAATGGTGTTTCATCACAGCAACAATAACCTGAACGAAAACATGCACTAAGCAAAGAGCATCTAATTGCATTAAAAAGCTGCCTTTAAAATGACAGATTGAACCAGCACAGTGATAGAAGGTGACTCTAATACCCCATTCTTACCAACAGACAGGACAACTGGGGGGAAAAAAACCTAAATAAATAAAATAAAATAAAATAAAATAAAATGAATCTAACAGACATGAACAGAACAATGTATCCAAATACTAAAAATGTACTTTCTTTTTGGCAAACCATGGAACTTTCTCCATAACTGACCACATATGACGTCACCCAGTATAATAAATCTGGAAAGTTTGAGTAGCAACCTGCATTGTTCTGACCACAATGAATAAAGCTGAATATGAGCAACAGAAACGGCAAATGTCTACAAACTCATGGGAATTTAACAACACATTACCGAATAAAAATTGGGTCAAGGGAGAAGTATTGAATTGAATGAAAGTGTAGAATTGAATGAAAATGAAAACACAACATACTGAAAGAGATGGCAAGTGATAACCAAAATCAGGGCTGAAATAAAATAGAAACTAGAAAAGCAATGTAGGGAATCAGTAAGAATTGGCTCTTCAAAAAGATTGATTGACAGAACTTAGGGAAATTTAACTAAAGGGAAGGGTTTGCCAACCTAAATGGATAAGATCAGAGATGAAAAGGGAGACACTACAGCAGATACTGAGGAAACTCAGGAAATTATAAGGATATGCTTTTGAAACTGATATTCCACTAACCTGAAAAACCTAAAAGAAATGGATGAATTTTTAAATATGCATGACCTACCAAAATTAAATTAAGATGAAGTAAATAATGTTAAAAGAATCACAACAACCAGTAAGAAACAACAATTAAAAGTCACCCAACTGAAAAAAAATTCCAGGACTTCATTGATATAGTACTGAATTCTGCTAGCTCTTTAAAGAAGAAATATACTCTTCACACTATTTCATAGAGTAGAAAGAGAATGAATGTTTCCAAATTCTTTATATGATACCAGAATCAAAAAAAGTGTCAAAACAAAATAAACAAATAAGGAGGGGGGGAGAAACAAAGAAAGAAAGAAAACATGGCCAGCATCTCAGGTGAACATAGACATACACAAATAAAATATAAAATAAAATAGTTGCAAACTGAATTTAAGAGCAAATAAGAAAGATTTTCTGCCATGTTTATTTATGTCAGCCTTACGCCCTCGGAGATGCCCGTGGTTCAACATCTGTAAATCAGTAACTAAACAGACCACATACACATACTGATAGAAAACAAAACAAAACAAAACAAAACAAACAAACAAAAAGGCATGGTCATCTCTTTAGCTGTAGAAGATGTTTTTTTACAAAATACAATGTCCTCTCATGTAAAAGACAGACTAGGGATACAGGTGGCACACCTCAATATAATATGGAAATACACCAGTTCACAGCTAATATCATGCCAGGTGGAGCAAAACTCAAAAGCATTTACACTAAAACCAGGTCTAAGACAAGGATGTCTACTCTCTCCATTTCTGTTCAACACAGTACAAGTCTTAATTAAAGCAATATGACAACAAAAGGAGACTCAAGCAGAAAAGAAGTCCAAGTATCATTATCTGTAGATAATATGATTCTATACTTAAAACCTTAAGAACAAAAACCCCCTACAGCCATAAAATAGCATGGTAAAACATGAACATGAAAAAATCAGTAGCCTTACTATATTAAAACAGTAAGCAATACCTCAAAGTTTCTTGGATACTAAAGAACTAAAAGACTTGATAATAAAAATACTTTGTGACACTGAAGAAAGAAACTGAGGAAGACACCAGCATGGTCAAGTAGGAACAACAGTCCCCAACAACAGAAGAATCATTAGAGTTATAGTCTTCTCTGGTTTTAAGTTATATTTTGGAAGCATACTAATAAACACAGCCTGGTACTGGCATAAAACAACTAAACACATCAATTAATGGACAAGAAATGAGGGTGCAGACATAAGAAGAATGAGAAACAGTTTTTAAAATGTTTCATATCCTTAGCCATCAGGGAAATGCAAATTAAAACTATTTTTAGATTTAATTTTCCCCTAGCCAGAATTGTTAAGTTAAAAAAAAAAAAAAAAAAAGACAAGCAACAAATTCTGGTGTGACTGTGGGCAAAGAGAGACACATCATGTCTGGTAGAAGGGTACACTGGTACAACCCTGTGGAAATAGCGTGGAGTTTCCTTACAAAGACAGAAAGAAAGACAGAAAGAGAGGTAGAGAGAGCTCTACTGCTTTTTTGGCATACACCTGAAGGACTCTACACCTTACTCTAAAGATACTTGCTCGTTCACATTCGCTGCTGCTTTTTCACAATAGGCATGATATGGAAACAGCCTAGCTGTCCATCAACTGAAGGGATAATGAAAATGCCACACAACTTATCCCATGAAGTATTAGTCAGCTTTTAAGAGAAATGAAAAAATGAAATTTGTAGGTAAACAGATGGAGCTAGCCAGGCAGGGGTGGCGCATACCTTTAATGCCAGCGCTTGGGAGGGAGAGGCAGAGAGCTCTCTGAGTTCCAGGACAGCCAGGACTACATAGAGAAACCTGGTCTCGAAAAACAAAACAAAATAAACAAAAAAGGATGGAGTTAGAGGCAGCTCTCCTGAGTGAGGTTAACCTGGACCTAAAAAAAACCAAACATGACATTTCCTCTACTATATGAATGTTAGCTTTAAATCTTTCTATGTATACTTCATTTGGAATATACACTCAGTGAGGAAACCTAGTAAAAGACCATAAGGAGAGAGATATAAAATGGAGTTACCCTATAACAGAAGAAAACACTCAATAAGATACCAAAAATAAAAATCCTAGAACCATGAATGGGATATCTCTTTTTGAATTGTTAGCCAGTGGAATCCCTTTGATTTCTCCCAAACCTAATAGGCTATTGCCAAATCTCTTGGGTACCCTCCAGAACTTGTTGGTAGTAAGAACCTATTGCTAAAACAACACATACCTTGAGTCATAGAACATGGACAAACCAAGCTGTACTGACCTGAAGCTTCATCTCCACCAACCAGCTTCCCAAGTGCTGAAAGGTGCTATGCAAGTTAGTGAAGAAGAAAAGTAATCATCATTCTTACCCAGCTGTGAACCCTGAAAGCTACAATAATGATTGTTCTGGCAAGCTCTGCCCACTGGGGCAACAGTGCCATGAATGCTATGGAAGTAACCGACTTCTGCCTGGATATAAGCTCATTCTATGAGATGGAACCCACACTTGGCACTGCTGATGGGGCCAAAAACCTCCATCAGCAGTTAGTTAGGTTATAGGGCCTATAGTAGAAATAGTATTCTGATAAATAGATAGTATTAAAACAACTCCTAATCAGTGCAATGCCCATTGATTAGTGGATCTCTCAACCCTCGTCAGAGAACCCTCTGTTTGCAGTAGATGGTAATTTACCTAGAGACGCACAACTAATCACTGTACAGAAAATAAAAGATTTCTCAGTCTTCGGCCCTAAAAGTGATGTCTATATCATATGCCTCCTCTCAAGGTTCAGGGATCATCCTGATAGGTAGATTCTAAGAGCCAGGAGTGGTAGATGACAACAATTAAATTGTTTTACACGCATAATAGGGCAGGTTCAACATAAACTAACAGGGATTGTGACAGCATGCCCAAGACCTGTATATAAGTTCAAGCCAGATACAACTAAGGAGGTAGACAAAATTCTCACCCCTTGCTGAGGACTCATTGGCATGATAGCTGCTTTGATAGCAAAAGTCATTTTTTTTTAAGGTGGGATCACTTCCCAGGGCAGGTGCACCCAAGAATATGAGTAACACAAACTGCACCCCATGGCTTTAGAACAAAGGGAAAGGAGAGCTAAGTGGGTAGAAAAGAGGGGTAGAGCTAGGAAAACCATGATCAAAATGTAATGTATGAAATTCTCAAAGAATTTTTTAAAGCAAAGGTTTTTTGTTGTTGTTGTTTTGTCTTTTTTTTTTTTTTTAACAAAAACAAACATAAAACATCCGAGGATGAAATCAAGCACTCATTAGCTGGGCTGTGCTGTCTCTGAGGAGTCTGTGTGGGAATTTAAGATTGCTTTCTTAACCTAGTGAAGTGTTCCAAGTAGCTGACCTCTGCTGGAGAAATATTATGTGCTGTGCATGTTTCCCAGATACAGGTTTTGTCACTATTTGTTTTCTTTTTTAAGGTAAAATGATTAAAATAAAAGTTAACCTCCAAAAGATTTCAAAAAACAATTTTCTCAAATATCTTCTTTCGTTACTTAAGCTGTGAACTATTAATAAAAAAGGCATGTTTTAACAGGTTCCATCTGTGAGGCTGTGGAGTTAATGTTTACAAGGATAATAGTCTCAACCTACTTTTATCAGTTTTGGAAATGTGAAAATCTGAATGTTAAAGTACAGAAGTATTACAGTTAGTGACATAAATGTTTATTAGGAAAAATGTTACTTGCATGAATGGAATGACTTAAAATTAGAAAAAGTAAAAACTATCACATAAAATACTGAAGAAATAAATTTTGCAATAAAAATAGAAAACAACTTGACTATTTGTGTTCTAAATTTAATATACAGAAAAAATATTTCCCTCAAACTTAGCACATCTGTAAGCTATTGTTTACAGAATAGATTTTAGTATTAAAAGGCCATTGTTCTCCTTACTACTTGTATTTAATTTTTTATTACATCTATTTCATCTATTTATTTGTGTGTATGTGCATAGGTATGTGCACGCCAGGACACACAAGCAGAGGTCAAAGGACAGCTTTCAGGGGTTGGTTCTCTACTTGTACCAGGTGGGTCCTTGAACTGAATCAGGCTGTGAGGCATACTGACAAATGTTTTTACCCTCTGAGCCATCTCACCAATTATTACTTTTAAATCATCTATTAATTCTGTCCAAACAATACATCATACTTATGTTACAAATTTACAGAAGACACTTTCTTGCTGGGCTCCACAGACAGATTTTATATGTGAGCTAATAATCATTAGCATGAGACGACCAATTCTGACTTGCTTTAATGTCTCCTCCTCTCCCCTTTCCTGCTATTCAAATACTCTTTTCCATCCCTGTCACCTCCTTCAATCCTATGAACTCCTTTCTGCTCTAATTCCCATTCTAATTCCTCCAAATACATCATCCACATTTTCTAAATTTATATCTTATCATTCCATTTCTGAATTCTTGCACACATCCTATGGAGTCACTTACGAAGTCTGAATACCAACTCTGGGCCCCGAGGTCCTCCTTCCTGCTCAGTTCTATTTGTCATTACTCTCTTTCCAATTATGAACCTTTAACTCTCCTAGAATCTTCCTGTGTATTTTCCATGTTTGAGCCTTTGCTAGCTCCTCTCCCTTTCTGGGAAATGTTTTTTGAATAGTAGTAACCTTCCCCATTCCCATTCTTCCCCATTGTTTCCCTGTCCACTTGTAGAGCATTTGGCTCCACCTCCTTTTTGTTTCTGTCATTCAATTCCTTGGCTGTAAGACTTTAGGCTTCCATGAAAAGCACAAAGTCTATCCCATAAGTACAATACAAAATTGTTTTAAGTTAAAACACCAAATTTATTGGATAATATTGAACTATATGCACACACATAGAAAATAAACATTTCATATAATTGTCTATCTTTTTTTAAATGCTGTCTTTATAAGGACTGAAAAACTACCGATTTAGCAATTAGAATAACTTTTAAAAACAAAAAGCAAAATCTACATTCCTTCATCAAGACTCAATGCTGCATTACAATCTATATGCACTTCATTGTATATAAATAAGTCTTTTCTCTATCTACTATGGATTTAAAAGTAGGATTACATGAGTTCTCTGATCATGTAGAATTTTCTTATCCAATGATGGGCAGTTAAACATGTCATTTTTGAGACACACACATTTGACTTAACATAATTCTCTGCTGAAATCCCACTGTAAACAAACATTGCAAATGTGATAATCAGAAACTCTATCAAGAAGAGTATCTTCATATTTTAACAGTTAGAGACACAGGTTAAAAAAAAAACCCTACAAAGTTTAAAACAAAAAGACAGCATGCATCCACTAGCAGAAGAAGAGCGAAACTGATTCAAGCAGCAAATAAGACAGCAAAGAAAAAGGGGGAGTGGGAGACAAAAGAGAGAAAAGAGAAAGCAGTAGATATAAAGTAATAAAAAGGGGGAAGTTTATTAATTGTACTGTTCCTGAACAATGTGGAATCAAGAAAATGCAACTTGCTTCAAAAGCAAGGTAAAGGGGGTCTACCAAGTCATTGTAAATGCAGGGGTCATGGCTAACAAGACATATGCAAGCCACCTACAACCTGAAACTGTTATGTATGTCTTTCAGGAGGCCCAAGCAATGGACAGTCATGGAAGGCTGCTATTCCTTCATGACCTATTTTCTTTTCTGTTTTTAAACTGGTAGAGGTTTGTTTACTTATTTTTAAAATGTATTAAAACTTTATTATAAAGAACTTGCACCCAGGCGCCACGACACACACTGATTGTTTTCTTTAAGCAGGGTGTCTCCCATAAAGACTCAAGAGCTATGACAAGTAATGGACCCATACTCAGCTCTTTGGAATTGGGAGTTCTGAAGAAGCTGGTTCCATCTATGGGGTGGAGTGGGCTACAACAAGCCATGAATTTCCAAAGCTGCGAAGAAAGAAAATGTTCTTCATGGCAGACAAGTAGGTACATATCAATCAAGTCATCCCTGCAGGAGACTGGGAAACTAAGAGAACAGCAGCAAAGCATGGTGAAGAGACAGAGACAGTAGAGCTGAGAGACACTAGGGAAACAAAAGCTTGAAAAACTACTGCCATTTAACCCAGTAGAATATAACACAATCACAGATGAAGGAACAACAGGTAGCTTGGTTTAGAACAAAGCTAAACAAAATCAAATCCATGTTCCATACTAAAGACAATTTTTGGCTCATCCCCGACCACTGATTTTTCAAAAAGACTATTTATTGTTGAACCCCAGAAACACATTGACCAGGGTTTAGGATTCAAAAGTGTCACTCCACTTAAGCAATAAAAAAATAGAAATCACTCCTTATGATATTTTGTATCAGTTGCAATGCGGCCACTGAGGAAGGAGAGGACATCTTGGGTAAGCTGGGGAGCATCAAGCCAAACTAAAACCCTCATAGTTGTCAAGGGCCTGGGTTAGCCGAGCCCTCATAATCTCTTTGCTGCTATATTTAGGGAGGTCAAGAAGGTTGTAGCAGGTGTGGGCCACAGGTAAGTACTCCTCCCCCGTGGCAGTGGACTGGATGACAATGCGCAGGCTGGCCATGCCATAGATGGGAATCCGGTCACTGCCTGTCAGGAACACTGAAGAGAAGAAAATGGCATCAATGGCTATGCAATCTTCTAAGCAACAGAGAAAGGCATGACACCCTGTGGCTTTCATGGGAACTACAATGTTATTTATGTGCCAACATGTATGTACCAGAATGCTGGATGCTCAGACATGCTCTACAGCTGCTATAGAATGCATGCCCTCATAGCTGAGCCCTCACAAAAGCAAGAAGGAAAGGGATTGTTTAGGAAAAGAACCAGCAAAGAACACAGTGGTTGTGACCTCAAGATCTCTTCTTACCTCAGATGTGTGAGAACAGAGCCACTCAAGCTGCTGTTTCCCTTTAGGGATCTACTTGCTCTGTTCCTTCCTTTTCAAAAACCAGAAGCCCTGACCTATATGTTCTTTAGGCAGTTCATTCTTCTGATACAGTGATACTCCGCAGAAATAATTAAAATCTCCTGCACAATGTCAATAGAAGCAGCTATCTTCTGTGTTCTAGTACTATCTTCTGTGTTCTAGTACTGTCTTCTGTGTTCTAGTAGTGTTGCTGTTGTTTCTGTTTTCGTTTTTTCACTGTTGAACTGCCAGAAATTACTACAATGAACTCATTCTCCATTCCCCCTCCCCTCCTTTTTTTTTGTGATGGTGGTGCTGGGGTGTCCACCCAGGGCCTTTTAGGTGCTAGGCGAGCTCTCTGCCTAGCCCTCCTCTACCAGCCCTCATCAGCCATTTCAAATAACCCGCCATTGCCTAAGGCATATAAACATATCACCATTCTGCCAGACTTCCAGAATTAATAACACAACAAATTCCTTAAATCTAATGCTCTCTAACTGGAGATGCCTTTTTCTAAGGTGACTCCCAGGCCCAGCAGGAAGGCTTCCCCTGAAAGTAACAGACTTCCACACTGACTTGGCAGCCAGCCCAACCCTTCATCAACTGACATGCCACTGTTTCTCCAAAGCTTATGTGCGTAGGCCAGAGGGGTTCTATGTGAGATACCATTTTTTTTCCTCACCCTTGCTCCACATGAGCTGCAGAATCTG
The DNA here is from genome assembly GCF_030254825.1 of Meriones unguiculatus. NCBI lineage: Eukaryota > Metazoa > Chordata > Mammalia > Rodentia > Muridae > Meriones > Meriones unguiculatus. Next base: position 4,694,829 of record NC_083368.1, on the reverse strand, counting down.
CAGCAAAGTGTTCCATTAATGTTAGCATCCACTCATTTTTAGGAAGCAAGGGAGTTGCTTCTTAAGCCTTTTCTGTTTGTTTGTTTCACACAGATAAAAATTCTATTCACTAGCTAAGTTATTGGCCTATCACACAGCTATAGGCAGGAAGATCCAAGCATTTCTAAAAGGCTGGATTTGAATATAGAAACTAACTTCACTTTACTCTCTAAAGCTATTTATTTTCCGACCCAAATGCCATGCAGCCATTTGCAAAGGACTGCATACTGTATGATTCTATTTGCAAGAAATGTCTACAATGGACAAACTCAAGATGGGGTGGTGAAGAGAAGAAATGAGGAGCAATGCTGACAGGTATGGAGTTTCTGAGGGATGAACATACCCCAAAACTGCTCTGTGAGAGCTTTACAACTGTGCATACACTAAATCCCGCTTGGTTGTATACTATAAATAGTTAAACTGCATGTTAAGTGGATCATATCACACCAAAACTTTATAAATCAAATCTTCTCAGCTTCTCTACAATCTTTCCAGATCAATCTTTCTAGACTTGATGGGACAACAGATCACTATGTTGCTCAAACTGATCTTGGGCCCAGGTGATCCTCCTGTCTCAACATCCCAAGTAGCTGGGACTATAAGCCTGAACCATTGCTTCCAGCTATAGTGACTATTATTTTCAGAGAAAGTAAGTATCAGTGGAATGACTGTACTTCTTTTTATTTTCTTGTTTACATATATAATTTGTAAATAATACATTTTAATTACTATGCTATAAATATATTGAAGCTTAATTTTCTTTACTATCTAGTTGTTCAGAAGCTAAATCTTTACCTATGAAACATATCACCCTACATGATGTCATATTAACATATGGACAACCCACTGATGTGATGAATACTTACAGAGAAACTTCTTCTTCTTCTCTAGTGGGAACTCATGGAATGTTTCCCAGAATAGTCTCACAGTGGGATGTGTGCTTGAATAATCACCCTTGTAGACAGCAGTCTATCCAAAAGAGGAAAACAAACACGTATTTTACAGAACCATTACAGCACACATTGGCATGCACTTGGGTAGGTATCACCAGGAGACAGGAGACCTCCGCCAACATGCTCAAGTGCTGTGCATCTGAAGGAGACCAGGTCCTCTGCACCTGGTCCTCTGCACTTTACCACCCTGCTAAGGTAAGCCCTTCAGAGCTTACCTCTTCTAGCTCTTCCCAGTTATAGTTGCTGTTCCCCACCATCATAGCCCTCAGTTCTGCAGGCTGGAAGAGCTCGAGGACTTTGCCACCACACACTTTTAGAAAGCCACTGGAGAAGGCTGTGTACCACTCATGAACCGAGATTTGGAAGACATAATTCACGTAAGCATCCACAAATTCTTGCCTGCAGAAAGATCAGCAAAGTAGGATTCACTGTAGATCTGTCATTGAGTAGCACAGGCTTTATGTAGAAGCTGCCCTCTACACTTGGGTTGAAAGTGATGAAAATGGTTTTTCCTCAGGTGTTCTCGAACTTTCTGGTATCAAGGACTCCTCCTCTTCCTCATAACCCTTGGATTCTGCTGAGTGCCTACAGCAGTGATCTGTGGCAGGAGAGGCAAATGGGTAAAAGCAGAGTACTTGCTTTACCTGAGCTACCCACATTGTCATTGCTTTAGGGTCTGCCTTAGAGTTTAGTTTAAGAAAGGACAGTTCAGACCTTCCTTTTCCTCTTCTTAAAAATGGCACCTGCAATGTCATTTGCTGCAGTTTTTCTGCCTGGGTCAGAAAGCAGCCATTTTAACTTTTCTTACTTAATTAATAAAGGGTCTCTGTTAAAACAGAGGTTTGGGTGTGGTTTGTGCCTAATCTGAGATCTGAAAGGGAGCCGATGTTTTTTGAGGATGGTGTGTGTGTGTGTGTGTGTGTGTGTGTGTGTGTGTATGTGTGCATGTGTGTGCGTGTGTGCCATGTTTCCTGGCAAGCACTTTGCTCACTGAGCCATCCTTCCAGTTTTATCTCCTCATGTATTTTAAAATATAGTATCGCTTATAAATATCAGCTTGTTTAAATTTTTAAAGTCTACTAGAATAAAAAGAACATTATAGTTGTTATCATATTACATTTAAGTGTAAGAAATAACTACTAATGGGCTAGAAAGACTAGTCAGCAAAGTATTTGTTATCCAAGCAAGAAGACCCAAATGCAGTCTGAGCAGAAACAAACAATCCCAACAGGCTAACAGGTAAGCTACAGTGAGAGAGTATCTCTCTCTCCTCTTTCTCTCACACACAGTTTGAGATGGCTGAAAGAAAAGAACTACACAAATCCCACAATGTGAGTGGACACAATTCTGTAACTTCTTTTTCTATTTGTTTTGGACCGGTTATAAACTTATAATTTAACCTTCCTGCCTCCAGTGTTGGGTTCACAAATGTGCACTACCACACCTGGCTGCATCTGCTTTCTTATAGACCCTTTAAGCACCCCAGGAAACAACTGTCTCAATAGCTATTCTATCTACCAATAATTAGGCAAATGCAAATGCAAACAGTGGTGAATTGCCATTTGCACCTATCTGATTAGCATAAGCTTAAACTGGAGATAACATTTTGGGGAGACTGGAACCTCATGGAGAGCCAGGGAAAGATAAACCAGAAAACAACAGGAACCACTTAGTGTGGAAATAAAATGAAGACCAGTCAAAAAGAGAAAAACAAAGGCCATTTAATCAAATCATTCTATAGTGACAGAGTCAGCCACTGTAGCCAGTGTTTGACAGAGACTCAAAGAATGGGGAGGAAACCTCATAGCAGAAAATGGGACCACTACAAAAACAACATCATAGGAGGCCTTTGGCACTTGGAAGCTGTGTCTGGCTGAAAGATGCAGAGCACCCTAAGGAACTACTCCAGTGTACATGTTTGCTGCTAAACTGGTAGTTGGGACATAAGTTAGGAGGGTTGGTAACTGTTCAATATCCTGGCCATTTGGAACTGATTGTTATAGATGTTACTGAGAAAAACAGAAAGGGCTGATCGAGCAGGCAGGTCTCCTGTGCGGCATACTGTGTAGTAAAGTTAGTTTTCCTCTGCAAGTTGCTACAAATTATGGTTCAAAATTCTATTTTATATGCTGGCAGAATACTATCTATGTGTTTGTTTAATCTTTTACCAACAGGCATAAACTAAGAAGTGAGGCATAAATACTCAAGGGGAGAAACTGTCGCTATCTGGAAGAGTAGAAAATAGATTTCTTTTCCTCCTGGCCCTCTAGGAGCTTTCAAAGAGATCTGGAGGAAAGGAAGGAAGAACTTGGGATATCTGCTGTGGCAGTTCCTTGTTAACAAGAGAATTCAGAGAAACAAAACCAATGATGCCCCACTAACATAAGAATGAGCAAAAAGGGCTGGAGAGATGACTCAGCAGTTAAGAGCACTGTCTGCTCTCCCAAACGACCCAGGTTCAATTTCCAGCACCCACATGGCAGCTCACAACTGTCTGTAATGCCAATTCCAAGGGACCTAACACCTTTACACTAATGTACATGCAATAAAATTAAAATTATGAAAAAAAAGAATGAGCAAAGATAAGACAGTATTACAGAAATCATAAAGTCGAGTGCTTCAGGGAATTAACTAGATCTGCACTTCCCCAAATAAACAGGATCTCAGTACAAACCAAGCTTCTTAGTATGAAGTAACCATGCCAGCATTCATGTAAATTGCTTCCTCTCCCCCTAAAAAAATTATTAATGAAAAGTAAGAGCTCCACCACCTACAGCTGTCCTTCCTTAAGTTACTTATTCTGTCTTTGCCTCAATCTTCTCATCTGAGAAATAAGAAAACAGTTAATAAATACTTGCTTAGGACCAAGCTTAGTCTAAAACAATATGTTAGCTATTGCTTTCATACTGTTTAGGGATTTTTACATATATGATATGTGTATGCCACATATAATTTCATCACCGAAAATAAAAGCAATAATGCTAAAATGTCTTTGTCTTGATGTACATGTTTATTATAAAAGTTGAAGGCATGAACTAAAACATCAAATGGGCAATATTTTATGCAAAGATAGAACCTGGGGTGGAGGTCAGTGGAGGGCTTGCCTAATATCTGTGTGGTCTTCATAATCCACAGTATGAAATGAGAGAGAAGGAGGAAGAAAAAAAGTAAAAGTGAGTAAGCGTGATGAGACTGAAAAAGTATATAGGATTTTATTGGTACCAGTGACCTTTTCTTTCAAAACACCTGGATCAAATATATCTTATTAGGCTACTAGAAGAAGACAGAAGATTAGAAGTTTGCGTCACGAGACTCCATGAATTGGTAGGTCAAAACTGAAGACTATATTCCAGAGGAAGAGCATTGGAAATTGAAAACATAGTGAAAGAGCAGCTAAAAGGCAGATAGAAACAGAAAGGGGATGCAGCTCAGGACTGGGTGGAGTGTGAGAGTCCCTGCTGAAGCTGGTAAACCAGAGGACCCTGGTAAGAAACCAGCAGGCCTGGCTTCAGGAGGAACACCCACTTCTCACAAGCCAGTGTTCACATAGGGTAAAAGTGATTCCACTTGTGCAACAGGAATGGAAACTTACAGCATCTCAGTGCTACAGACAGGCACCATAACTGATAGGGGGCCAAAAGAGGACCTGTAAACATGGGACAATTCCAAGTGAGAGCTAAGGCTGTGGAGGGACAGTGGCCCATTGCCTTTCCTGGGGGTAGGGTGTAGGTAGTGGAGCTCTTGCTTTTAATTGGTAACATTTTTAGGGACAAAGGAAGCAATTTACATGAATACTGTTGTGGTTACTTCACTCTAAGAAACTTGGTTTGTGAGAGACCAAAGGATAAGCAGCGATTGTTAACGTTATGTAGAGTAGGCGTGGTATAGCAGTAAGTTCCCTGAGGGGAGAGCTACCTCTCTGCATTCTTTCCCCACCCACTAAAGATACAGTTGCTAGGAAACTGGACCCTCCCCCTAGGGAGGGACACCTGGTCATTAATAGTCTGGGAACCTTCCTATAGCCAATCGATTCAAAATGTAGCACCTTGACCAATAGGTGCTTGCCAGGCAGGAATTGCCCCTGCCTTGGGCATGCTGGGATGGACCAGAATCTATAAATCACCCCACTAACCTGGGCGCTGGGCGCTCAGCTACCACCGCTTCGGCGGTGGGGCTGTGTAGGCCCGAGCTGCAGCTTGTAATTTTCAATAAAAAGACCCTCATGTGTTTTGCAACGGAGTCGATTCCTGGAGATCTTTTGGGGGCTCGCAAACTGGGTATAACAGTTTGCACTGGGTTTTGCTGAGATCCTGTTTATTCCAAGAACTGCAGATGTAATCAATTTTGTGGTGAGGGCCCTATTGCTTGAGGATTACTGTAGAGAGAGGACTCCTAGGCTCCTACCTGAGTCTGAAGTCTGGCTTAGCAGAGCACTCAATCTCTTCCCTGCCACAGGGTCTGAAAAAGCTAAAATGGACAGGCAGGGTCTGCTCCTTCTAGTGTAGAGCTCAGAGCTCTGTTTGCTTCCACCATTGCTCACACAGCAGTGGGACACCTCATGGAGGCTTAGATGTCTTCCACTCCTGGAGGTCCAAAGTTGGAGCCTCTGGGTCAAGTGGGAACCTGCCTGGACCACAGGTAAGCTTGTGGGGTCTGGCAAGGTCTCTTAAGTGACCAACTTGGCTGGCTTAGCCCTCAGTGGCTATAACATTCAAATGCACAGGGGGAGCTGACAGGACTGTAACAGACCTCAGCCATAGCCGAGCCCCTACCCTGCAATCTGGAAGACTGCATTATTAGAGGAACTAGCAAGAGGCATCACCATTTTATTTTTTTAAACATTTTTTTCATATTGTTCCTATGTTCATATTGTTCATAAATTTCATTCTTTACATGCTTTTGCTTTTCATTTCTTATTTCTTGCCTTTAGCTAGTCGTTTAGTTTCTTCACAACATAATCAGATTTTATCTCTTGTCATTTTCTCTTATTTGGTTTTTATTTCCTTCTTCCTCTTTTACTTAACCTTGCTTCTTCCTTTCCCTTTATTTTATTCTTCCCCTTCCCTTTATATTTATTCTTCACTGTTATTACTTTGACCAGCATGAATTTTTAAACTTCATGGTTTATTTGGCACTATTTTCCCTAAAGTTCCTGTTAGTATAGTTGCTGGCTTTAGTTAGTTTGATTGCATTTCTCTATGTAATTTGTTTTGCTAGTATTCTTGCAGCAGATTATTTTACTGAACCTCTGGGTCCCTTGACATTCAGTAGTGCTTTTTGTTCAGTGTGCGTGTACTTTGGGTTGTTTTCTCTTCTTGATGGGGTGGTCTCTCTATTAATACAGAGTTAACTTGTTTATCCCTTTTGACTAATTTTGACTTGAGATACACTTTGCTACATATGAGTATATCTGCTTCTGATTGCTTTTAGATTTTTCACCTGGGGTATTATTTTTCCTTACTTAAACATTCAATCTGCTTATGACAGTGAGAAAATAGCTAAATTTTTTTTCTTGTCTTTTAATTGATAAGTTAAGACCATTTATGTTTGTGATTAGTGTTAGAAAGTATATAATGACATCTCCCTTCTTCATCTTAGAGGTTTACTGTCTTAGTAATTTTTGATTATTTTCTGAGCTCTTAAGCCCATGAAAACTGTTCGTCCAGGTTGTGTTCCTTCAAGTATCGTTTGTGATGATGGCTTTAGTGGTTGTCTGGAAACGTCTTTATTCCTCCTTCTAGTATAAAAGATCAATTTCTAGTATAAAAGATATAGTAATGATTAGCAGTTACTTTGTTTCAGAGATTGAGTAGTTAGTCCATTTTCTCTAGGTCTTTTGAGTTTCATCTGAGATAGGGCATTCTGAGGCTGTTATTATGACAGATTTATCTTCTTCACAAGTTGTTGGGATTTTTCCCTTTAGCTTTCAGTGTTTGTTTGTTTGTTTGTTTCTGCCCTGTCCTATGTCAATTAAGCCATATTATAACATAAAGAAACAGTAAAGACTAAGACAGAAATCAATGATGTGAAGACTAAAAACAGCAGAGACGATCTCATTGTATATATGTGTTACAGAACTACAGTCAACATATGTGGACTGGGGGAGAAATTGAAAGCATTTACTTTATAATCAGTCATGAAAAAAAGTGTCTATGCTCCCCACCTTTATTCAATATAGTTTGAAGTCATATAGCCAGAGCAAAAGGCAAGGAGAGAAATAAAAGGGCTATAAATAGAAAAGGACAGAGCGAAAGCATCCCTATTCCCAGACAATATGATTCTATTGTTGAAATACCAGACTCCACTATGAAAGCTGAAATCTGATAAACATTTTCATCAGAGCACCAATATACAAAATCAATGTGTAAAAGTCATAAGCTTTTCTATATGCCAATAATAAACATGATGAGAAATAAATAAGGCGGAAATGAAACTGTCAAAGAAATGCCTGCATTGACATACTGGCTGTGGTATTAACAAAAGCAGCCGCATTGCAGAATCAGCCTTTGCTGTCATTACTTTCCTTCATTTTCCTATCGCTGTGATAAAAATTCCTGAGAATGCAACTTAAGGGTGAAAGGGCTTATGTGGTTCACAATTCGACATACATTATGGCATAGAAGTAAAGGCAGCAGGAACTCGAGAGAACTGATCATATTATATCTGTAGTAAAAAGTAGAGAGCAATGAATTCATGCATGCTAGTGCTAATTTTGCCCTCTCTAGTTTATTCAGTTCAGGACCCAATACCCAGAATTGGTCCTGCCTACAATTATAGTGGGTCTTCCCATATCAATTAGGACAGTCAATACAATCTCACAAGTTATTATCAGAGGACGTCAGGATGGGTTAGTGTGGAGAAGAAATTACATGGTCCAGGATAGTCATAAGAAAAAATATTAACATTATATAGTCCAACAACACCTTTTTATTTACAGCAACAAACGGCATCCAACTAATTTTATATATTTACACCCTTAAAATCATATTTTACCATAGGTTGGCACAGGGGATGGGGAGGGAATAAACCCCCAGCAAGCCAACTCAAGCTTAAAATCTAAAAACTCCCAGGTCAAGAACTGTCTCCTTCTGAATGAGGATTGAGCACCTTCCCTAGGGTCTTCCTTGTTGTTCAGCTTCTTTAGAATACATTTTAGTATGTTTATCCTACATTATAGTGCTAATATCCTCTAATAAGTGAGTATATACCATGTGTGTCTTTCTGCTTCTGGGTTACCTCACTCAGGATGATCTTTTCTAGTTCCTACCGTTTGCCTGCAAATTTCATGATTTCCTTTTTTTCATTGCTGAGTAGTATTTGTATAAATGTACCACAGTTTCTGTATCCATTCCTCCGCTGACGGACATCTAGGTTGTTTCTAGCTTCTGGCTATTATGAAGAGAGCTGCTACAAACATGGTTAAGTAAATGTTGTATATGTTGTATACTTGAACATATTTTGGATATATGCCTAGGAGTGGTATAGCTGAATCTTGAGGAAGCACTATTCCTGATTGTCTGAGAAAGCACCAGATTGATTTCCAAAGTTGTTGTACAAGTTCACATTCCTACCAGCAATGGAAGAGGGCTCCCCTTTCTCCACAAAGATATTGGAAGCAGGAGAACAGGACAGAAGCCTAGCACAGATGGCCTCTGAAAGACTGACTCTACTGATAGAGGTATGGAAGCAAAAGCTGAGACTCATAGCCTAACTTTGGGCAGAGTGCAAGTTATCTTATGAAAAGGGGGGTGGGCAGAAAGACCTGGGGGGGATAGAAGTTCCAAAAGGAGTTCCAAAAGGAGACCAACAGAGCCAAAAACAAAACAAAACAAACAAACAAAAAGCCCCTGAGCCCTGGGGCCCCTGCAGAGACTGATACCCCAAGCAAGGACAATGCATGGAGAGGACCTAAAACCCCTGCTCAGATCTCCAAGTTAAGAGGAACAGGTGCTTTCTCTGGCATGAACTCAATGGCAGGCTCTCTGATCACCTCCTCCTGGGGGTTGCAGCCTTACAAGGCCACAGAGGAAGACAATGCAACTAGCCCTGATGAGACCTGATAGGCTAGGGTCAGATAGAAGAGGAGGAGGACCTCCCCTATCAGTAGACTCATGGGAGTCAGGCAGCAGCCTGGCCTAATACAACAGGTGCCCAAAAGCCCAGAAGAGGATATTTCAATCTATATAACTTTGTTTTGATTTCACCATGATAATGATTATATCTTCAATAATAATGGTAACTTACACTGTCGATCCCACTGCATGGAAACAGCACTAAATCTGACTGAGACATGGATATCTATGCATAGACAATAATTCTTGCTGGCTACAAAATCACCATGACATGCTAACCTTTCATATGCCAGGAATAAAGATTTACAGATGTCTTTCTTTCTTCTGCTCATTCAAAGATCAGAGATCCACCCTTAATTGATCTGTGCATCCTGCACATCCCACACAGTTTTAATTTTAGGACTGTATAATGCTTGTGAAAAATTATGTTTTCAGAACAGAAGAACTGGACACCGGTGATGGTGGATCAACCCTGACAAGGATTCATCCGTCCAGCATACTGACATGCTGACATATCTGTTCCAGCACCCTCATTTTCCAGCTTCCCAGCTTCAACCACCGCAGATGCTGTTCCTCATCAGAGCCAGCTCCCCAAACAGCTTCAAAAAAAAAAAAAGCTACTGATCTCAATTGGTCCAGCATTTAAGACTGTTCCAAACAGGACTTCTATTAAGCCTGAAATTTCTCAACATTTACAGACTGGACCACAAATGTTAATGTTAGCTTGCTTAACCATTTTTTCCAATTTCCTTTGGTCCCCAAAATAGGATTCCTTCACTCCAAAAATCAGCTAGAAGAAACCCACGAGGAGGACGTCCCATTTCCCTTAAGAGGGTTGGGTAGGTTCTTGGTTGTTTTCTTGGGCTATGGATGTTTATTGTCATTAAAAGTTTGTTTTAAGTTACTAATAGTTTTATTCAGAGAGAAAATGAGGTTAAATTCAGGGATTTCACTCATTTTTTCTAACTTTTTTTTCTTAAATAAGGAAAACACAGTTGAATGGAAAGAAAGGGGAATATTAAAATTTCTTACAGGAATGATAAAACAAAAGGTAGAATATTGTATCTACTCCTCAACTTAAGGCTTTCTTTGTTATTCTCAGATAAGTTTATTTTTAACTCTTTGGTGTAGGATTAGCTATAGTGATGCAAAAATAAGCATTTTTGATACATTAGTATGAATTTTGGTATACTGATACAAATTTAAGGTTTGCTTCCAATACTTTTAAAACTGCTATTAAAAGCTGCTTAGGATATTAGGTAATGCAAGTTACTTGTCAGCTAATCAACTCATGGTCAGCTCAGACAGTAATCTAATTTATCACAAAAATATACATCCTAGGTTTAACAGATAGATATGATTCTATAGATAGATAAATTATATAAAGATAAATAGAGCCTTCAGAAACCTCAGAGACTTATAGAATATGACATTTAAAACTATTTGACAATAAGACATGTCATCCCCTTGGCAGCATCCAGCCTTCCTCAAAGAAGATAATGAGCATCAAAAAACCTCCACATGAACATGGGTTCAAATATGGCAAACCAGCCACTTGAGCAAAGAAAATGCCCTCTCTTTACAGACAGAATTCTGCATAAAATTAGAAAACTTATTATGCAGGTCAAGTTGACAGCCAGCCAAATTCTACCAAGACAGGGTAAACATGTCCCAAATTGTTCCTGCTTCACATATATGTCTAGGCCAAAGGTTCTGGGCCAAAAGGCTAAATAAACATAATAGAGAGTTTTAGATAACTGTTTGGCAGCAAACTGTCATTTTCTCTTTTTTTGAAGCTGCTAGTATGTACTTCTTATTTACTCAAGTAATTAATTTTATTTCTTCTCAAGTCTCTGATGGGGTTAAAGTCTAGATAGTCATAGTTTTACAATTAGCTTGTTTAGGAATTAAAAAGGTATTTTAAGTTTAGATTGATATATATATGAACTATAATAAAAATAAGTTAGGTACAAAACTTAAGAATTTCTTAGACAGGACAGATATTTTCACATATATATTATATATATAAAATATATATATGAAATATATATAAATACATTTCATATTATATGAATGATAAATATAATATGAATGATATATATAATATGAAATGTATTTATATATAAAATATGAAATATAAATAATTATATAATTATTTTATAATTATATATAATTACAATTACTTTTAGAATTATATAATTATGATTATTTTTATAATTATGCAATTATAATTATTTTATAATCATGATAATTATAAATAATTGTCATAATTTTAATTATATTTATAATTATTTATATTATAATATATAAATATAGAATTTATATTATAATTATAAATAAATAATTATTCTTACTGTATAAAATTGGCCTTTTATTTAGACAGAAAAGGGGAAATTCTGGGGTTGGTTGGATAGTTGTATTTCAATGCTAATTACTGGCCCTCAAGATCTGGTTACTGCATGAATACACCTATCCTTGTTTGTATAAACCTGCCTATGACAATATACCTGAATGGTCGATAAAGGCCTAAAACCTGGGCAGGGCTGAATGGGTAGGTGTGGCTAAGGTTCCCTGGCTTTGGGTTCAGGAGAATCATGGAATAGACAGACAGGAAGAAAGGAAGAAGGAGGACTCCACGATGGGTTAGTGTGGACAAGAAACCACGTGGGCCGGGAGGAAGGACTCTAAAAATGTTATGGAAAGGCCTAGATGAAGATTACAAACAAGTATTTATAAGATTATGGATGGGAGGTAGCTCAGATAAGGATGGCACTGGATGGGGGCTGGGAGGTGGATGGTGAGGTGTAGCAGCTACCCAGCCCAAGATAAATAAGGCAACTGTAAATCTAACAGGTATCTGGTTTTCATTTGATTGTGATAGTGGGTTAAATAACACTACTGTGACAGTCATAGGGCAAATAATAAACATTATATAGCCCAACCCCAATTTTTATTAACAATAACATTCCTCTAAACAGGCAGCCTAGAAACTCATATCATGAATTGAAACACAACCTATGAATGATATAAATTTGCATGCCCAGGTCTCATAGCAACATCACAAGTATGAAATGCCAAGACAGTAAAAATCCCCTCAATTATACCAATACTACAGAAATGTTCACTAATGAAACATACCCAGATGAACCCCAGGGCACAGAATGTAAAGGAACAATCACAACCTTCATCAAACAATTCAAGGACTTTAAAGACAACATAAGCAAAACGAACCTCAATGAATGCCCAAGTAATGCCCATGAGAACACACACGTGTGATTAAATGAATGGACAAAGACCATTCGAGATCTGAAAACTGAATTTAATAAAGAGATGGAAATACTGAAGCAAACTCAAGCTGAAAAGGTGGAATGGCAATCCTAAATGGACTCAGCAGGTTATATTTGTATATTACACGCACACGCACACGCACTCCTACCTCAAAAATGAAGAAAAAGAGGTCATGAATTTGTGAAGGGCCGTTGGGCGCTTGGAAGGAGGAGAGACAACACTGTAAACACAGTACAAATGTGCGGTGGGTTGGATGGAACCCCACAGGCTCACATATTTGAGTATCTGGTCCCTAGTAGTTGGTTTGTGGGGAGGGTTAGGTGATGCAGCCTTGCTGAAGGGGAAGTATGTCAATGAGAAGTATGACAAAGCTTTATTCCACTTCCAGGTCACTCTCTCTACATCATGTTTAAAGGTGAGGATGTGAGCTTTCAGCATCCTACTCCATCTGTGGTGCCTGCTGTTTCCTGCTGCCATGCCATGATGGACTTTTATGCCACTGGAACCATAAGCCAAAATAATCTCTTTCACCCACAAGATACTTTTGGTCATGATATTTTACCACAGCAGCAAGAAAACAACTAATATAGAACTTGATATCAAAGAGTGGGTTGCTGTTGTGAAGAACCTGACCTTTATTTATTTTTTGTCTACTTCTGATTTCTATTTTAAAACTAAAAAGTCAGCCTAGATAATATTTATACAATACATATTTTACAAAGACCTTGTATACAGAAAACATAAAATAATTAAAATTCATTAAAAAAAGTAACAGAATTAAATATAACAGTAGAAAATAAGTAACAGAATTAAATATACTTTATCAAAGAAGAATGTTAAGAATGGTAAATACAAATTGGTAAATATTCAGAATCATTCATCATTAAAGATACCAGGAACACTGTAATCCCAGAAGTCAAGATGCTGATGCCAGTGAGTTCCATACAAACTGTCATTGTAAATAAAGACTCTCTCTCAAAACAAAACATGTAGAACAACTATAACTTTTCAAGCATTACTAGTATGAAAGCAAACTAGCATAGCCATATATAAAGAGTGAGGTAGCTATTTATGAAGTTAAATATACCAAATAATCCAGCAATTTTGCTGGTAGGTATTTACATAAAATAAAGATGTGTTCATTCAGAAATCTATAGACATATGTTCACAGTGGTATAAAACTGGAAATAACATGACTGGAAATATTTCTCAAAAATACAATGGAGCAAATTTGTAATATACATGACACTAGCAAATACATTTGCTTCCATTGACAGACTCCACACCCTACATTTGATTTCATTCATGACAATTTAAAAAATACAGAATTAGGGGGGAAGGATAAAAGGACCTGAAGGGGACAGGAGCTGCACAAGTAAACCAACAATGTCAACTAACCTGGGGTCAGGGGGCCTTGTGGAGATTGAAGCATCAACCAAGGACCATGCATGGACTGGACTTAGGCCCCCTATACAGTTGCTCCCAGTGGGCAGCTTGGTCTTCATACGGGTCTCCCAGAAAGGGAATGGGGGCTGTTTCTGACATGGTCTCTGTTGTATGCTTTTTGATCATTGTTCCTGGCGGAGCTGCCTTGCCAGGACACTGTGAAAGACAAAGCACTCAGTCCAGCTGCCACGGGAAGTGCTAGAGTGGGGTGGGGTCTCCCCTTTTCAGAGTAGTAGGAGACGGGGGGATGGGAAAAGAGGAAGAGAGAGATTAGAGACTGGGAGAAGTGGAAGGAGGGGACTACATTGGAATGTAAAGTGAATAACTAAATAAATAAAATTTAAAAAACAAAACCAACCAAACAAAAATACAGAATCAGGATGGTGGTAAAGAACACCTTTCATCCCAACACTCAGGGGCAGAGGCAGATGGATCTCTGAGTTCATGACAGCCTTATCTACAGAACAAGCTCCAGGACAGCAGAACTACACAGAGAAACCCTGTCTTAATAAACAAAACAAACAAACTTTAAGCCAGGAGGTGGTGGCACATACCTTTAATCCTAGCATTTGGGAGTAAGAGGTAGGGGGATTTCTGTGAGTTTAAGGCCAGCCTGCTCTGCAGATAAGAGTTCCAGGATAGCCAGGGCTACATGAAGAAACCCTGTCTCCTGAAACAAAGCAAAGCAAAACAAACGAACAGAATCATTAAGGCAGTAAACAGGTTACTGTGTCTTGTGCACTGTAGGAAAAGCACCCCAAGAGTATTTCATAGGCCAGTAAAGTTACTATTCTCAGTCTTGACTACCACAGTGCTTACATGAACACATTTGTTGGTGGAAACATTCCCCCAAAGCTAAATTTTACTAAGTTTTGGACCTTTTGATTGAAGAAAAAATAATAATAGTAAGGTTTGAAAGAGGCCCAGCACGTTGGCTCAGCAGATAAGCCATTTACTCCTAAACCTGAAGACCTAGGTTAAATCCCTAGAAGCACTTGGTTGGTTGGAAGACTATAGCCAACATACATTCATACCATGGACCATGCAACTATTCCTTCAACACATAAGGACATAAATGTACTTTAAAAATAATAAGGAAGAGGGACGTAAATCAAACTGAAAGACTCTCAAGTGCATTGAAAATGCATTTTGTAAATATTTACTTCCTTTGATCAGAGAGATAAAAATATTTATTTTTGAAAGAATCACACATAATTATCTTTGCATGTTATTGCAGTAATTTTATAAAAAAGTGTTGTGCTTATTATGTGCCAGAACTAAATGATTTACATATAATTAATTTAATATGTCTACAAACAAAAAGATAAAAATTCCTTACAAAATTTGTATGTGTAAAACTCTGGCAAGATCCAATACAGGGAAAGAAAACCACCTAAATGAGCAATAAAGCAGCTTCTAGGACCATTTAAGATTTGTGCCCTGACCTTTATTCAAGAAGCTCTGAGGCAGGAAGGAACTGGAGTTTAAGGTCATCGTGATCAGGAGTTTGAGGCTAAATAAGTAAATAAATAAATAGTTCTCTAATTCTGATTTGCATGAGTAAATAAATAAATAAATAAAGTGTCCAGTCATTTGATTATCAGAAAACAGAGTTTAATATTTATGGACTTTTTCAGTGTTCTCACATGCAAATCACAAGCAGACCCAAAGAGCAGATAGTTTACTGACATGTTTGGAGACAAATGGCTATATGCACATCTGTAGGTCCCTAAGGAAGAGTAGAACCAAACACATGATTTTCAAGATGTATTAAAATGGTCTCTTTTCCCCTGGCCCTTAGGAGCAAGTCTAACTTCCCAAGTATGCCTCCCAAGAAAACTATGAATTGGGCCCTACACATTTGTAGATGATGGCCTGTTACCACAGTGTCACAGGTTGGACATCCCTAAGGGCCTTGGTTTTCTTATGCTCACCCTTGTTTATTTCTTTTCAGAGGTGTCTGTGTGGACCCTTTGGTAACGTTACCAGGGTGCTCACAATACGAAGATTTCCTATTTAACGCTTATAGAACTAATTCCAAGGTCCCTCCTTGACAATTTGCCACCAGGATATATGTAACTCGGTGTAACAGAGATGTCTGCCTGCACTACTAGCCCAAGATGTCTGCAAAGGAGTAGGAGGAAAACAGTTCAGCCGCATTTCTGAAGACGCAATCAAGATTTGGAAAGGAACGTACCCATAACCAAGGCTGAACAGCATCTGCTATGGCGCACTTCCGACACAAGCTGACAGGTGCATTGCGGATTTAGAGTTGAGATGGGAGGGGGAGCACACAGTAAACAGACTGGCGCTGTATAAACAGGTATGGAAAATTACAAGTCTCAGCCTCGAGCTGGTTCTAGCTAGTTCTACAGGGGTGGGGGCAGATGCTGGGGGCTGAGTGTCTAAGCGGCAGGTTTTGGAGACCTTGGAGATAGCAGCATAGCAACAATCTGGTGCAGTTTGTGCGCACAACCATCAGCTGATAGTGAGCAGCCATTCACTTGCCGCGAGTCGCGAAGCGGCCGCGCAGACGTCACCACAGCACCACAGCCGTCAGCGTTTGCCGCATCCTCAGACTCACCAGCCGCAGTCACAGCTGCAGGACCTCCCTGGACCAGCTCTGCCGCCGACTGCGCAACCACCAGACCACTGCGGCAAACAAGCCCAGCCGAGCCGAGCACTAGCCATGGCCGACCCCGAGAAGCAGGGACCCGCTGAGAGCCGTGCCGAAGACGAGGTAATGGAGGGCGCCCAGGGTGGCGAGGATGCCGCCGCCGCCGCCGCTGACGGTGCCGCTGCGCCCGCGGCCGAGGAGCCACAGGCTCCCGCGGAGAACGCGCCCAAGCCCAAAAACGAGTTTATCGAGAACCTGCCCAATTCTGTCAAGTGCCGGGTTCTGGCGCTCAAAAAGCTGCAGAAGCGCTGCGATAAGATTGAGGCCAAATTTGACAAGGAATTCCAGGCTCTGGAGAAAAAGTACAACGACATCTACAAGCCCCTACTCGCCAAGATCCAGGAGCTCACCGGAGAGATGGAGGGCTGCGCGTGGACCCTGGAGGGAGAAGATGATGACGATGATGATGAAGACGACGACGACGACGAGGAAGAGGAGGCTGCGGCAGGCGCAACTGGGGGTCCTGACTCCGCCAAGAAGTGAGCACAGCAGCTGACAGGTGACCACCCCCTCACCCCTTTTATTTCCGATGTCGGCAGACTTTAAAAGGCTCAGGTTTTGCCCAAAATACAATGTGAATCTATTCTGACATTCCTAAAATTAAATTTAATCAAGCAGATTCTGGCTAGCCCGTTTTTAATCTGACTTTTACTTGTGTAAAACAGATGCCAAAAGACGTTTTAAAAAAAAAATCCTAATTACCCTTATTTTTTTTCTCCCTGCTCTTCGGTGAAAACTGGACTTGAGACTGATGAACGGTTGTCAGTTAGATGTGAGCTAAAGTGCGTCACACGTTGAAATCCATTCATCACACCACACCTGAACACCCAAGCTTAGACTGAACTCTTCTCAATGCTTAATTCTTCAGTTTCTTTACATTTCCAGAGCAGAGAAAAAGGAACCCAAGAACGACGTCATCTTTAAGACTTTGCTTTTGCAAACCCAGACATCTGCTTTACATTCCAGAGGAGACTTGGCATGGAGGAAGTATGGACTGACATCATGAGACTGTTTCTGAGGCTAGGGAAACTGCCATTTCAAGTTGTGAAAACGTTTTGAATATTTGAAATTACAGAAAGAATATGGTTCCAAAAAAGAGGGTGTATTACATGTACAATATTGTCAACACGTGTTCATTTGTAATGGTCTCGTGTTATCTGTTTTCTTGGCAGTGTTTGTTTACAAAATCGTAAAAGTTACCCCAAATGTTTTAAGTATTAAATCACCTTAATAGCATTGTAGAAATTTAATTTACTTGAAGAGATGTAGAATGTAGCAATTGTGTAAAGCATGTGTGTCCAGTGTTACACAGTTTGACCTTTTGTGAAGTCTTTTTGTCTTGTAGCTTTTAGCAAGTAGCTGTGAAACCATCAGAACTCCTCAATGAAGCTAATGTTTGGGAAAAATATATACTTGAAGAGTCAATCCAAGTGTGTATCCCATCCCCAGCTCAGAAATAGAAAGGGTTTAAGTTTGCTTGTATTAGCTGTGCCTTCATTATTTTGCTATGTAAATGTGACATATTAAATGGTGCATAATCATTTTATTGCTTGAGGACAGAATGGCATACAGGAAGGACTTTTGAGAAAAGACATTTAATGTAAAGGCCTTTAGCTTCTTTGTGGGTTTTGAATTATCTGTGAACCAATGTTCTGTAAAAATACAAACATAAAGTTGTTTACCACTGTGGTGTTAACAAATAGTATTTTCAAAAATAAAGACTTGTTATTCTGACTGCCTGTATTCTCATCTATAGAAGTGGGTGGTACCGTCCCTCCTCACACTTACTATGAAGAAAAAATGAATTAATACACTTATAGTCCACACAGAATGTCTGACACCTTGGAATAATTTCCAGCTATTATTGTTAAAATAAACAAAGGACCCTGATAGAAAATTCAACACCCTTCTTCTGCTACGCAACAGAAAATGGTAGCTTTATTAATTCTACCGTGGTCATTCCTTATTACCAGAAAAGTATATGGCTTTTCACCCAGAAACATAGGACATTAAAAAACTCTTTTTTTTGGTTTCCTCCACATAAAAGTTGGTTTTAGTTTCCTCCCAGAAAAGGTAAGACTTTAATGTGACGTCATAAATGCACACACACACACAAATCCATCAGACGCCATTTTTTCCATCTGCTGCAAGGGTTAATCACAATGCAGCAAAATCTGATGACGACGTTGGAAATGGAGAGCAATGCTCACCAGTTGCTAATGACAACAGATGACTACAAGCAACTTTAAGGTAGTGGTAATCTTCCATATGGCTGGACCAACCCAACTGAAGGAATAAATTACATATATTATGATCATCATAATCATAACCTTTATTTAATAAGAATAAAAGGAATGAAAGTTAATATCCACTCATCTTCAGAAATGGAGGGACTGCCATTTAATATAAATAAATAGTCTAATCATTGGAAAATTTATTTTGTATGATTATTAGATTTAGAAAACCCAAGAGGATAAACTAAGAAACTATATACACAAATTCTATGAATTGATTGGTTGTCATACAAATACATAAAATCAATAATTAATTCAAGGCATTAAATATGTAAGATTTTTTTTACACTAGAAGTAAGATATATACACATAAACATAAGTGAGCCTATAACAAAAATGTGTATAATGTATGTGAAAAAAATTAAGCCCCTGTCTTAGAAGATTACCAAATCATCAATTTTTCTGAAATTAATTTATAATTTGTCACAATTCAATTCAAGCCCAAGCAGGATCTGGAATTTAACATAATTTCTGTGTTTACTCATAAGAATAGCTGAGATAGCTATCAATAATTTAGAAAAAAGTTAGACATTAATAGACTCAAAGAAACATTTTTAATCAAAGAATGCACAAAATACTTAACAATTATTAGATACAGAATAAGAATTAGGAGACATACAGCCAAAAGAAATAAACAGACAATACAAGATGAATAATTAGAAAACAATCAAGTTTTGAGTATATACACTCTTCAAATACAAACAAGTAGTGTGAATTATATCTATAGCAGATATAGACAACAAAAAGTGAATGGCCTTAATAGTTTGATAAATCATATAAAAATTACTACTATAAGAGGTTCACATAAAGAACCTGGGCTAATTATTTAAAAGAGGGAATACTGGGCAGGAAGCTGTGTTCTGATGCCCAGCACCAGGTGAAGCAGGGCTCTGGCAAGGCTGGAGACACACGTGTTGCAGATGTGTGCTATGGCCAGCAGGCATTATTTTATAGTGTATATGTATATGAGTAGCACATTTTTTTTCCTGGTCATCAGGGGTGTTTCGGATGGATGTCAATTTCATTTTCTTACTGAGCTGATCCTAAATGTGTGTCTCCTGAGCTACTATTTGATAGTGCGTCATGGCTGCACTGTAATGTCGGCAGGACACTATCTCCTCAGGCAAGTAAAATACTGCTTTGCAGTAAACCATTTTAACCCTTGACAGGCCAAACTCAGCAAAGCACAGTGTAGCCAGCAGCACACATTATCCATTCCGGGCATGATCTCAGAGTGTGAGACAGAAATCTGCAGCACTTCAAGGCTCACAGTGTCGGCTCAGGGCCGGTGCTCTGTTTGCGTGCAGGTTCACACACATGCACGCACAGGCGCTTCTTCACTGTGCATATATATAAACAAATGCTGCTTTTATTAAGATGAAACTTACATAACAAAACCGTTTTAAAAGTAGAAATTTCAGATATATAAAGTACTGTGCAAACACTATCCATAAATCACATTTTTAAAAGTATTTTACAAGTTCACACAGCATTAAAATGGATCAATGCTGTGTAGAATCTTTAAAGTAGCCTATGTATAAAAGAAATGCAAATAGTTTAATGATACTGTGAGGACCAAGCAAAATAGGTATTCTTAGGCACCAATAAAGATAAATAACCTGGTACAATTCATTAATAAAATCAACCCAGCAAAAATATTTGTCAACAGATTCAAAATACCATACTTTTAAATTTCATCCTTGAAATTTTACCATTAAAAAGCAATTTTTAAAGGCAAAAATAATCCCTTTTCATTCAAAAGATGTTTGTAACAATTTTAATAAAAATGGGGGAGGACTGAAAAAAATACAGAAAAAGTAATAAAAAGAACATACAAACAAACCAAATATCCAAAGAAAACACACTTATATAGCAGACTACACAATATTACAAGTATCCATGAGGTTTTTGTTGTTATTTTTTTTTCCAGACAAGTTCTCATTTTATAGCTCTGGCTTATCTTGGAACTCACTATGTAGGCTGGCTTAAAATTCACAAAGATCTGCCTGCCTCTACCTCCCAAGCGCTGGACTCAAAGGTGTGCACCATGCTCTGCTCTCAATGGCTCTACCACATCTTAAATACTGCATCTGCCCTATTCCCTGGTTCAAAATTCAGACATTCAATTTCACACATTTATAGGACTCTTTTAACTACACCAATTTATTTTTATACAATCTGCCCAAAACAAGAAATAGTAAACTCTCAAGCACCTTTTCCCCTAGGGAGGAGGACAGGAACCCTCAAGCTCTACTGTGGGCCTCCAGCAGCTGGGTGAACTCCTGGAGCACAAGCCATGAATCAAGTCCTTTTCTTCTAACTGTATAGCTTGCCCAGATGATATAATTCTCTTGTGTTTCAATTTCATCATCTGCAAAGCACGAAGGCTTCCATGCCAGGTCCTTAAGAAAGTGCCTAGAGCATGGAAAGCACGCTGGAAGCATGACTGGTGCTTTCATTATCGTTCGTTCCTGTCACAATCCACTACAAATACAATGTGGACCTTAAAGATTGCACCTTTCACCAATGTTCAAGAGAACTCATTAGAGCCACAGCTCCATATCCGGGTTATCTCTATAGACTTTAGATGCCCTGTAGAACAAAGCAGGAATTTATTTGCACCAACTTAAGGTCTTTTTTGTTGTTGTTGTTCCATTAGTGGTAATAACACATGCTATGAAATATAAAAAATACTTAATCACAGGAGTGATGCAGTAGAGTGTCATCTACATGTGACTATGACTATGGAGAGACTTGGCTGAGGTAGACACCGGCAAGTGGCCACAGACATTCCTGTTCTTGTATACATGTAAATCATTTGAATGGAATTTGTATTCCTCTAGTACTTTTAGCCAAGGGAGCCCTAAGAGCAAATATTGACTATTGACAGAATCCAAGTTTCCATGCCTGACACTAAAAAAACCAACACCCTATAATTCTTTAACCAACCTTGTCCCATAAAAGGTCACAAGAACTCCATTTTCAAAGGGGTTCTCCCTTATACTCTAAAAGAAGAAAATCTACATAATCCAGGAAAAACCTAAGTATAACTCATACTCAGTATGCTAGCATTAGACTGTAAGTTATTATCCACAAATTGTCTACATAGTTGGACAGGCTTCTATGTCTATAAAATGGACTCTCCATTAGACCCCAAAATAATAGGGTTTGGACAGCTCCTGGACAGTTTAGTGTATGGGAGTTTCTAAAGAGGGATGCAACCTGAGGGATGCTTCTTCCACATCTCATCTGAGGTGTCCTCTCATGTGGAACCTGTGTAATGTATTTTTTGGTAAAGGCCACTATAATTCCCTGAAAATTTTAAGCCACTGAAGCATACCAATAGAACCAGAGGGGTTATGGGAACTTTAATCTACAAGCAAAGGTTAAACAACCCTGAGGCAATTGGCACCTGAGAGTGGTTAGGGGAGTCTTGAAACCCAAGTCCTCGGCCTGTGGGATATACTGATATTGTCCATCAAACAACAGAAGAAATGAATTGGGTTAGAGGACTGCCAGTCCATGTTTGCTCCAGAACTGACTGCTCACTCACTGGTTGTGTGAAATCCCCACAACTTTAGGAGCCACTAAAGTAACCTGCATTATAAGAGTGCACGGGATGAAATGGAGTTGAGTGTATTGTTACTACTCTTAGGATTATGCACAATCTTTCTGTTACTATTAGAACATCCCACAGTAGACATTTTGTGAAATACTTGGGGGTTCAACAGCACACATTAGGGCACAGGTGTCAGCAAACAGAATAAATGGTGAAGGAGATAAAGCAAAGTCAACAGTGCACGCGGGACCCATGTCTGTAACACAGCTGCTCTCTGCTTACAAATCAGCAGTGACTTGCCAACACCTGGGTGAGGAAACCTTGCTTCTCTAATGTCCCAAACCTTTACAATAGAATCCCCCACCAAGCCACATAAGCTGTACACATGAAGCTTCCTCCAGCAATGCTCCACTCTTTGTTTGAAGTAACAGCTCAGGCTTATCCATCACTCTACAAAATGCCTCTTCATGTTTATGTCCCTTCTTCTCCATTTCCCGGAATCCAAGTGTTAGTAGGTTAGGACCTATGTCTGTTAAAAGATCTATCCCTCGAGGTGTATCTGCTTAAGATGACTTCTCTGACTGTCTTCAGATTAAACCACAGCCATTTAGTCTTCCCTAGCCTAGGTATGGTGGCATGTGAGAACCACTTATCTCCCTAAATAAAGCTCCATTTCAGTATTTCCACATAGTTTATCTTGCAATCGTTGACTCAACTAAGCTGTTGGTTCTGAGAAATATCTGCTAACTAGGAAAAGTGTGAAAGAAATTATTTAATAACAGTATGGAAAGGATTTGTAAGTGCCTAAAACTGCCTCAGCTGCAGACGACATTGCAAACTGCCTGTGCTGAGCTGGACTGCTTTTCACCGCCTTCAAGTACATCAAACACACACAGCACTGTAAAGGTTCACCGGAGCTTGAGCTAGCCCCTCACCCCTTCCCAGGCTACTGTCTACCCAAGTGTGCACATGCACGAACACTCACACGCACATGTACACACATGAACACACACACACACACTTTTGTCTGAGATCAAGTTAATATAAAAGGTAATGAAAGATTAAAGACTATATAACCATGCATTTTGGGGAGGCCTTGTATGAAACATGCCCCTAAGTTACTTCATCACTGTGTGAGCTTGAAAATACGTTCTTACACAGGACCAGACAGACACACACCTGATGATTGAGGTGGCTGCCAGTGCGACAAAGAAGAAAAATTCCCGGGGGGGGGGGGGGAGACGTAGAGCTGTATGTGCAAAATCTGAATGACTGACTTGAACTTTAGTCATCTGGAGAAGTTAGAATAAGTCCATTGCCTAACTAAAGTTTATCTTGGGCTAGACTTAACCCCTTAAACCATTCTGAGATCAAGAAAATGTTGGGCTTACCATTCTGTGACCAACAGAAAAACAAACAAACATAAAATAACCTTTGGAATGTTATTAACTTAGCAGATGGAAGTCATCAGACAGCATCTGAGGCCTACAAAAGACATTCTCCCACCATGCTGTAACCATCTCTCTGAGATTTTCACCAGTGTATTTTTAAATTGCTTTGTTGGAACGTGGAACCTGATGTGATGATCTGATGAACTCCATGCTTCCCAAGCCTTGTTTACTCATTTGGGTCTTACTATGTCTTACTCCCTTTGGGGTAAGAGCTGTGGGGTTTTTTGGATTTTTTGTTTGTTTTGGTTTGATTTGGTTTTGGGTTTTTGTTTTGTTTTGTTTTGGTCTATAACACTCTAAAAATAATCATAGGCTCTATATTATGGCAAATATAAAAACCGGTAACATACTTGTTTCCTATCATGCATTATATTCTCTAGGTACCATTCCTGAATGCCATTGGCATATGAGTGAAGTGCCATGTCGTGACTTTATGATGGCTTAAAATCTTAGGGGATCACAGTGCCATATATGGTCTGTCATAGACCAAAATGTCACAATGGGTCATATGGCTATTTTGTATTTATATCTACATATGCACATGCATTTGTTGTAACTCAGTGACCAAAAGTAGGAGGAAAAGGAGTAACTGGAACCAAATTGTAAGTAATACTTGCTTTAAAAATCTTCCATAAATACTGTTTGTTCTTACAAAGAAAAAAATATCCTGAGAACAAGCTATTTGATACTAACAGAAATACCAATGTTACAAAGATAAAGGACCTGCTTTTTGGTCCCTTATCCAATAAAGGTTTTTAATGATTGTAAAATCACCTGAGTCAAGACTAGAATTCTAGAGCCACATGGTTTGATAAGAATGGACCCTATAGGCTCATATGTGGGTTAGTGGAACTGTTTAGGAAGGATTGGGAGGTGTGGCCTTGTTGGATGAAGTATGTCACTGGGGGTGGGCTTTGAAGTTTCAAAAGGCCATGACAGGCCCAGATACACTCTGTCCTTCTCTCTCCCGTTCTGCCTATGCATGTAGATCAAGATGCAAAGCTCTCAAGTATTGTTCTAGAGTCACTAACTTTGCTTCCTGCCACATGATGATCATGACTCACCCTCTGACACTGTAATCAAGCCCCCACTTAAATGATTTCTTTTATAAGATCTGCCATGGTCATGGTGTCTCCTTGTAGCAATAGAAACAACAAAGACACCAAAGTAACTTGATTGTCTGAGGCCATTTTTACACTGTATTCAATACTCTGGTGGCAGGACTAACACATCCAAAGACAACACATCCTGGGTCATCTGGAAGGTTCATATTACACAAATGGTCACTGTATATTATATGTCACCATGCAAGATGAACCCTAACCCAGAAACCTGAAGTTAACATGCTCTAGTATCTGAAACTTCTTCAATACAACATTTTGCTTATCACCTCTCCAATTTTGTATTTCGAGATTAAGGATGCTCAGCTGTTGAATTCTGTGTAAATATACCCAAGTCTGAAAAGCAGAACACTAAAGTGTTTGGTCCCAAGTATTTCAGCTTGATGATTATCAAATCTGTACTATCTTCTAGCTCTTCTGCAAAATGCTAAAAAAAAAAACCTAAAGACTATCAGTTTTTCTATCATTTCTCTCTCTTTGCAAGGGAAGGAGATAAAGGTAGATCGCTTGAACAGAGTGAAGTACACAGGTTCTCTGGCTGCAGAAACTAAAGCCCAGAGGAAGTTTGTTTAGAAATTAAAATTCTCCAGATTTTTTATGTAAGTAAAAATCCCAAAGAAAGCTGTGCTTGCAAAGACTGACAGTCAGAACTACAGTGATACGGAAAGGTTGGAACATTGCAGGTCCCAAGCTCGATGTTTCCACCACTGTGTTTTAAAATTGCCTTGACTTAGGATGTGAACTGCTGCTAGACACCTACATGAAACTGCCTCCATGTGGGAACATGGAACCTGGAAAAACCATGTTTCTGGGCCACAGTCACTCAGATTTGGCTCTAGAATAAACAATCTCTTATTCCCTTTGAGGTAAGAGCTGTGGGCTTTGGGGTCAATATTTATAAATACAGTCTTGTGAGTGTACAATTTCCTTCACCTATGTCTAGGCTTTCCTCACTCACGGCCTTCCCCCTGGAGATAAGTATTTTCTCATCTCCACCCCTTTTTATTCTTTCACACAAGCTTTACCCTATCCAATGAGGGTGGCAGCAATGTTTAAATTCTTATTTCAATAGCTTGCCTTGCATTCTAATTACTTGGTACTCCTAAGAATGTATATTTTCTTTATTCTTGTTTTAGTATTACTATCAATTTACTTGAAGTGAAATGAAATTCACTGAACCAAAAGACAGATTTTTAATGAGGCTCCTTTCTTGAAACCTGTGTTAATTTCCTAGTTTACATAATTGCCTGGGTATTATCAAACAGATAGTCGAAGTAATAGATTTAAAACAGAACTTCCCTGAAGGAAGCAGCTTTATTTATAGTCTGTTACCTACTATACAGCTACCCAAATTAGAAACTGTGGCACGGTTACTGAGTCAATCCTTGCTCATACAGAATCAAACACCTACTGACGGCGCCATTCACATACGACCAACCTGACTTTTCTATAGCTCCACCCCTGCCCTTGCCTTTCTTTATCTGAGCCAACTCAATGGCCTCCTTGCAGGTCTCTGTGCTCACTGTGTATTTCCATAAGGCCATTAAAACTCTCTTTGTAAAATGAGATCAATTATCACTCAACCCAAGCCCTATTCCAGGCTCTGATAGTGTTCACCCTAAAACTCTTGCACCCACCATGACCAGGCCCACTCCCAAATCCTCAACAATATTTATCTTCTCTCAATCTGATAATTGCGACTCACATATCCTCTGTGTCTAAAATGTGTCCCCACAATTGCATTCTTAATAATGTCTTATAAAAAGCCTGATGCTTCTCTCCTATGTCCATGCTCTTGATGTATAACTCATATACTATATACTATATATATATATACTATAATCTCATAAGTATTTTTGTACTTTCTCAACCCACAGATAGAAGGATAGAATCCAGTCACCTCCTACAGTCTGCAACATGCCAGGTATACAGCAAGCACTCAGTGTTTGTAAAGTGAATGAATGTCTATGCAGATTATCATAATTCAATGCAAAACTGAATAAAATCAATTATTTATCTTCATCTAACAAGATAATTCAAGGACTGAGACTCATCCTGAAAACTCAGCTAAATCTTCAAACCAGAATCACAAATCTCACCTTAAAAATATTAAGTCACCACTGTGATATTCTAAGGTGTGTGTGTGTGTTTTGTTTTGTCCAAAGATCCCAGGTTATTGTCCCTACCTTACTCTGACCTACCCAGCTGATAATAGCTAATAAGGTACCTATTTCAGAAGGAACTTTGATCCACATTAAGAGTGTAACACAGGCGGGAGAAGAACCGCACAGGCAGATCCTGCTGGGTTTCTCCATACACTGTATTAGGGTTAGATACAATGAGGAAGTCTTCATAAAACCCAAATCAGACATGATTTAGAGACAAGTTCCAAAGACAGCACAAAACTCATTTCTTCATCCTCCGTTTATGTAGCTCTTCATCCATATCCCACACAAGCGAGCACGTCTCTGAGTTCTATGACTCACTCAATCAAATTAATGAACATGGGGAGCAGATTTACAGGCCAGTCAGTCAGAAGCACAGGTAAAGTAACCTGGTGCTTGGGGTAGGCCTACGAAGGTGTTATCTTTGAAGATAAAGTCCCAAGATAACACAGACATGTCTGAATATGAATTGTACCTTCAAAAAGTGCACGTACTGAAACTCAGGTCCTAGCTTGTGGTGTTATTAAGAGGTGAGTAGGTCCCAATAGTGCTAATCCATTATCTATTATCATTATCCATTATCAGCAGGCTAATCCATTAAAAAGTTCATGTTAATGGGGCTGTGAAGGGGTGGCCCTAACAGAGGAACTGGGCCACTGGGGCTTATCACTGAAGGATGAATCTTGCTCCTGGCCTATTCCAGCCTCTCTGGGTGCCTGGCTCCCATGGGAGGGGCAGCTTTCCTGAACCATACGGTGATGCTACCATGATTCTCTACCAGCTCATGTTTGATTGTGAGTGAAAAATCTTTATTCTTTTGCTAATTTTTCTCACATTGTGTGTAGTCACAGTGCTAAGTCTGTTATCACAACAGTGCAGATCAGAACTGAGCTGGGTTAATGAGCATGAAGCTGCCGTCTGGAGTAAAATTAATTGCTTGTTTACTGCGAGGTGGAAATCCTGACAACTTTCGGGTTGAAAAGTAATTAGTTGTGAAAGTGTAGCAAGGAAGGCTCTGAGTCAGCCTCTCCTTCCTACACACCAACAGTGTTTATTTACTCAGTACATATGTTGTAGCATTGTAGCACTAGGCATTTTGCTGGATAGGAGAAACCATGAGCTATTCAGCTTTCAAAACACCTTCCTATACATTACCATATACACACAACTAGCCTATAAGGTAGGTAGGGCGATTTTTATCATCTTTGTTTTACAGATGACATATCTGAAAGCAAACAGTTTATGTGAGTTAATGACTTATTCAGCATCAAAGGCAAAAAGATGCACATGTGCAGCTAAAAAGCAGACGGTTTGCCCTGCAATTCAACATTCTCCATGATCTTCAAGATCTATTGCCCTCGTTTTCTCTGTAGAGAAATTTCCATCCCAAGCTAAAACATCAAACTTCAGAAAAACAAACTGCTCACATCTTCAGTAGCCCGAGGTCAGGACTAACCTGTTGTCCTTGCACACAGCCACTCTGTCTCCCCCAGGTATCAGCCTCTTCTGCTCGACCACCCCATAGCTTTCTCGGCACACCTTCGTTTAAAGCAGAGAAATGTGTTTTCATTTTTGTTAACATTTGTCTTCCTAGAGCCCAAATGACTCAAGGAAAACTGGGAATTAAATGTCATTTAATGACTGCTTTTACAGGAAATTGGGGGTACAATAAAAATCTGAGTCAGAAAAATATCAACATTTAAAAACATTTTAAGCTATGGAGTGACCATTAAATGGAATCAAGGAGAAAGTGGCACAAACTGTAGAAAATAATAGCTTCTACATGTCAAAAGCAAGAAGATTAATGCTTTGGTAAGTTTCCTAAGTGCATAGATAAATACAGATAGTTTTGACTCAAGAAAGTCTCTCCCTTTGTTGTTTTGTCATAAATCTAATGTTATTATGATTCATCATCTCCACAAAGAACACCCACCCACTGTCATAGACACAGGAATGCATACCGTGAAGTTGAGGCAAAAGGTCTCCTCAACATCTTCACCAGGGTAATCGAGAAGCTCTTGAAGGCTCCTGGTCACAGAAGAAAAGGAAAAGAAGCAAATCAGATGTTGCAATGGCGTTTCTACCTCAATTAGGTCCAGTCTTTGCCAAGAAAACTAAAGAAGAAAAGTCTAGAGTGAATATAAATTCAGAAAGCCATGTACCCAGATGTTAGGAGAATAAAGGGAGCAGATTCTACCGACTCCCTTCCCTGCAGACACATATTCCTAAACTGATGAGAAGATTCAGATGAGTTTATATCTGGTGGGCTTGTGTTTGCTCCTCCTTGGCATTGCTTAGTGTACATATATTTACACAAGAACACAGTAGTGTAAGGGCCCCATAGACTGGCTTTACCCACATACATTAGCAAAATAATCCTGCTCCAAAAAAAAAAAAAAAAAAAATCCACAAAATCACTGAGACTGGCCTCCACAGACTCATGTATTTGTATTTGGTTCAACTTGGTGGCACTGTTTGGTTAGGCTTAGAAGGTGTGGCCTTGCTGGAGGAAGTGTCACTGGTGAGCTCTGAAGTTTCAAAACCATTCTCATTCCCAGACTGCTCTGTTTGTTTCCTGCTTGAAGTTTGAGAAGAAAGTTCTCAGCTGTTTGTGAAATCGTGACTTCTGTCCGCTGCTACACTTCCCTGACACTATGGACTCCTAGCTCTCTGAAACTGTAAGCCTAGAAGATTCTTCCTGGCTTAATATCCCAATGAAAGAAAAGTCATTAATACAGTCACCTTATCTAGACAGGAATCTTATGGGTGGGTTAGAACATCATCACCAAACCACATTTCCAAATGTTGAAGTCCTCAAACACCAGAATCCCTAATGTCCCAGATTCCTAAAGGACAAAACCTCAAATGTGATTCTAGTAAAACTAATTTTAAAAATTCTTTGAGTGACTGCTATAGCTCAGTCACTCAGCACACAACACTTCTTGGCTCAGTACCCATCCCTAAAAATGATAAAGAACAAAGCAACCCCTCGCACAGACAACAGGAAAGCCTCTTACAGCACAGTTATTTCCACTCTTAAGGAAGATTTGGAAAACATAACAACTTAAGATGTTACTTATGAAACCACTTCAAAACACAAAAATGGCAAGTAATAGAGATTTTCAAAGCATAAACACTCAGACATACAAAACACAGTTGTAAAGGTTGAATAGTTAAGATATATCCAAACAGGATAAACCTATTAAAATCTATACACTTAAAGAAACTAATCAAGAGGGAGAACTCTGGCTAAAATGCTCAATCCCCATCCAGAAAGGCAAAGAGGATGGACATCAGAGGGAGGGAACAACTTAGGAGCCTGCCACAGAGGGCCTCTGAAAGGCTCTGCCCCGCAGACTATCAAAGCAGATGCTGTGACTTATGGCCAACCTTTGGGCAGATTGCAGGGAATCTTATGAAAGAAGTAGGAGTTAGTAAGACCTGGAGGGGACAGGAGCTCCACAAAGAAAGATCCAAAAAAATCTGAGACTGAGAGTCCAACAAAGGACCATGCATGGAGATAACCCAGAACCCCTGAATAGATGTAGCCCATGACAGTTCAGTCTCCTAGTGGGTTCCATAAAAATGGGAACAGGGACTGTCTCTGACATAAACTGATTGGCCTGCTCTTTGGATACCTCCCCCTGAGGGGGGAGCAGCCTTACCAGGCCACAGAGGAAGACAATGCAGCCACTCCTGATGAGACCTAATAGACTAAGATCAGAAGGAAGGAAAAGAAAACCTCTCCTATCAGTGGACTTGGGAAGGGCCATGCATGGAGAAGGGGGAGGAAGGAAGGGAGTAGGAGGGGAGGAGGGAGGGAACTACAGGGGGGATACAAAGTAAATAAAGTGCAATTAATAAAAAATAATTTAAAAAAAGATCTATCCAAACAATATTCACAAGTGAATACATCAAAAAATGAATCAAAACAAATAGCACTTCTTGGCATGTGTGAGCAGCAGTATTGTAAGAGTGGCCATCTGAAATCCAGGGAAGAACAACTGAAATCCTTTGAAAAGATGATTCCTCATTATACTGGGTTACCACCAAATATACAGTCACCCAGAGAACTAAAATCTTGAGAAATTTTATCTATTATAAATGCAGATGTATAAAAAAGAAATATCTTCACTATTGAGCAAGTTTTAACATTTTTACACATATGCAAAAAGCCAGTGATAATATGACAGACTCTCACTGTCAAGTTTGCAAAAACTGCATAACATTTTTTAAAAACTAATAAATCAAAACAACAACAATACAAAAAATCCCCCCAAACTTTGGAAATTGTCAAGTAATTTGTATCTCCAGTACTGGGAGCTATGGAAAGACCCAGCCAAACTTACACACCAGCCTATGGAAATGTCCTCACAGTCACACAGCTGTCTAGGTCCTCATTGTGCTTGCTACAAGGCACCTACATTACATGTGTCAAGAAAGTACCAGACCCTCTTCAGAGTCCATCTTTCTGACTCTTGAGGGTTTTGATCTCTGGGGACTGGAAAGTTTCAGAACTTTAGCCTTTGGAGATTTTGATCTTCTCAAATTTGACTATTCAGTGTTGCGGTATTTGGGATTCTGTATAGCATCAATTCCGGCTTCACTTACCAATGCATGTATATGGTATTTTATTGTCTGTCATACTGAAGAAACCTACTCTTCAGAATGTACTTATATAAACAACCATCACATGCCAGCTTGCAAGAGAATACATCATTATTACTTGACCTTGACTGTTTCACTCTTTTTCTTCAGAAAATCCAGCCCTGCATTTTTATCAAGAGTTATCCATGGGGCTGTGGCAAGACAGAATGTGTGATGGTGCTGATATTCAAAGGGTCAGGTGTTGGGAAATCCTCACTAGTCCCAAAATCAAGTGCTGGAAAATCCTTCATTGATCATTGGCTAGGGACTACTCAATAGAGGTTAGAGCTCATGACTACCAAGAAAATATCACAAAAGATTACTATCTAGAATTATGGGGTGTTTAGGGCAGTGCCAGCATATGAAAACCCTCACTGTATAAATGTCATAATTTTAGTCCATGACATAATAAAGAAGAAGATGACCAGGTTACCCTTAAACTCATAATGCTGGTCTCTGGGAGTTCTCAAAAGGAGCATGTGCAATATGGAGTCTGGGTGATTAAGGGGCTGATAACAAGTGACAGTCTGCTGTCGGCAGGAATTGACCTGGACCAGATTCATGAAACCAAGTGCCATGAAGTTCTAACTAGGACAGCTTTCTTGGCTGAAGACATCAATGCAGAGATTAATTTAGGTTATAAAAATCCATGTACATAACTACAGGTTCTTCCAGTAATGTCAAGCTCAGTGGATTTAAAACGTATTTATTAGCATGTGTGTGCTAATATTAGCACACGCATGCCATAGCATGCATGTGGAGGTCAGTGGACAACTCTGAGAGTAGGTTCTTTCCTGCCAGTGATCAAACTCATGTTGCTGGGTGCATTCACCCCTTTACCTGATGAGCCATCTTATCAGCCCAATTGTAAAGATTAATTTTATTCATGTATTTATGTGTGTGTATTTGTGTGTGTGCACATGAGAGCACATGCATGCTCCCTACATTTTTCTAATAAGGGCAAAGAGAAGAGATACTCTCTACAAAAAAAAAAAAAAAAAAAAAAACAAAACAAAAACAGATTCAAGGCTTTCCTGATTAAAAAAACAGTAGGACAGATAAACAAACAAAACCTCAAAACACAAGCTAGACATTAACAGCCCTCATTACAACAGACTTGCACTCATTTTCCATAAGAGTGATCACACCACGGCAGTTTTCCCAGCTTTCCACTTGCTGGGTCAAATCCCTAACGTGCCAGTCTTTTGAGGAAAGCATCTTAGAACCCTACCCTCCAGCTTCTGTCCTCAAAGGTAAAATGAAAGGAAGTGACAGTGCAAGCTTTGGACTTCATGCCTGCTGTGCTCTTCACCTTTCTGCCTCTCCTCACACATTAAGCAAAAGCCTTGTGGATGCTTGAGATAATGTCAAAATGATAGGGCAAATCAGCAGTGACAGTACCACAAAGGAAAAAAATAACACAAGAGCCACTGAGGTTAAAAACCCTTACCAAGGGAACTTAAAACCAGGTAGCCAGCTAAAAAACATACCTCAAAATATCTAATTTTGAGAAAGGGTTTCAAAGCTAAGAGCAGCCACATCTTTTACTGAAGCCTTCTTTAGAAACCAACATAAACCATTACAGCTTGTGCCTCTTCTGCTATTTTTCATACTCTAAATTTCTTGGTGTTCCCACCCCACCATTCCTGAGTTCTTGAAATGTCTCCTTTCACCTTAAGCCCCTGCTCCAACTTAAAACCAGCACCTTTTCCCATTAAACAAAAACAAAAACAAAAACAAAAACAAAAAACCTGCCTCCTCCCTCTGAAGCCAGCTGTGTTTGTTTGCTTCCCAAAATCAACACAAAGAAATTCAAGAAAAACAAGGCACTTAAAACAAAACAAACAAACAAAAAAACAGGAGTAATATAAAAATGTAGCTTTAAAAAGCATTCTGATAGTTCCTCAAAAAGCTAAATATGGAATGAGCATATGATCAGCAGTTCTACTTCTAGACGTACATCAGAGTAACAAAAGTTTATGTCTACACAAACACTTGTATATAAATGTTCTCAGCAACAATATTTATATTAGTTCCAAAGCAGAAAAGCTCCAAGTGTCCATTAACTGAAGAAATATGAGAAACAAAATATGATATATATGGACAAACGAGTATCACACAATGGGCTATCACACAATGGTATGGTAGACAACAGAATGCTACACAATGGAGTATTACCTGCCAGTCTGAAAAATGAAACACTGATTCATGTTATAACAGGACAAATCTGGAAAACATACCAAGTGAAACAGACAAATTGAACAATTCTGTAAGAATCTATTTTTTAAAAATATCCAGAGTAGCTAGGCATAATGTCACATGTATTTCATTCCAGCACTCAGGAGGTAAAGACTGTGAGTTTGAAGCTAGCTTAGTTGCATATTTAGTCCCAGGCCACCCAGGGTGGTATATTGGGACTTGTTTAAAAAAAAAATCTAGAACACCAAACTGATAGAGGCTGAAGGTAGATTAGTATTTACCCAGGACTAATAATATGGAGCCCAGGGATAAGATAGGGAAGTACAGGTTGATTTTCAGATGATGAAAATATCCTAAAAATGACAACAGTGATGGTCACACAACTTTAAATACATTTAAGTATATTTCAGTATTCTTTACATGGGTCAGTTGTATGGTATGTGAATTATCTTTTTTAAAATCTCTCATTTCAATGATCTCCACACTGTTGTCTCTGCACCATGAAAAGGCTAAGTTTCCTTCCTTTTTTTTTGTACAAAATAATGAAAGCAAATATTATTGTGTACTCCTGAGGAACTATGGTAGTGCATGCTCTCTCTCTTTTCATATTTCAACATTTCAATGTTTATTATTTATTTTATGTGTATAGATGTTTTTGCCTGCATGTTTGTCTGTGCATCCCTGGTAACGAGATGAGGACACTGAATCCCCTGGAATTGGAGTTACAGAAGGCTGTGAATGGCCATGTAGATTCTGGGATCCAAATAGCAACCAATGCTCTTAACTACTGAGCCATCTCTACAGCCCCAGGACTTTGTTTTCATTTCCTCACTTGTCCCCATTGACACAGGCAATGCTTCAAGAAATGCTGTATGACCTACAATGTTTCAATACACCCAAACTTGCACATTGTTTTCCATCTTAGATCCCCATGCCAGAGCAATGAGGACAGGTCCATACACCATCAGCATAACTTTTTAGCTCTTTACCTTCCTTCAGTTGGTGACAGTTCCTTTAAATCTTCCAAGCCAGGCTTTACATTCAGTAACTTCTTGTAGAGAGCCAATGGGAAGTGGAGGTCAACCACAGTGGAGTTGTAGATAGCGAGTCCACAGGTTATGCCGATCAAGTGAAACCAGTTGTGTTCTACAAAACACTTTTATGGTGCATGCAAATGTATTAGAAACAGTGTCTGAAGACCCTGAAACACTCTATCACCTACTGAAAATATCTCCGTATATTAGAATAAAGCCCTTATTTATGTTTACACTCTGAGGCAGAGAAACTTCCCTGATCAAAGTTCATTAGTTACAGAGCCAATGCAGACAAAGCCAAGTGTACCACTTCTGGTGATCAAGAATCAACTTCCCATTTTCCTCAGCAGAGCCACTCAGAGATCGTTCAGTGGTGAACAAATCATTTTATTCCATGCCGCCCATTACCATAGCCACCTATTTCATTTGCCTACTAGGCACATGAAATGTGAATAGTAATAAATTTTTATTACTGAATTTTAATTTTAATCACCAGATGTAACTAACTACTATCATTGATGACAATGAAAATGTAAAGAGAAAACTCTAGGAGCCCCTAAATTATGATTTGGGTGAAAGACGAGCCCTTCAAATGCTGGCGATCTAACCCAGGTACACACATGCTCGGTAAGTGTTCTGCCATAGCACCACAACCCCAGCCCTGGCACGCCTTTTAAGCCTTCGCTCTCCTATTGAATTTCTTTTAGAAGATTAAGTACAAGTCTATGTGTACATATTCAGATACAAACTACCATCATTAAAAGAACAAACATGAGACCACTGATGCCCACCACGTTATAAAACATATCCTCCCACTCTCTGATTTTTTGAGACAGGGTTTCTCTGTGTAGCCCTGGCTAACCTTGAACTTGATTTGTAGACCAGGCTGGACTCAAACTAACAGAGATCTACCTGCTTCTGCCTCCCTGAGTGCTGGGATCAAAGGCAAGCGCCACCATGTCTCTCCTTAACTTTCATGAAAAGCATTTTCCTGGCTTTTTGGATAGATTTTATTAGTTGTAAAGGATGACACCACCATGCCATCATACTCTTAACATCATGTTAGAATCATTCCATCACCTCCATTTCTCTGACTCTGTGTTTGGTTCCAGAGTAGCCTCTCCTTTATTTCCTGTCTCCGTGGTTGAAACCTGGCCTCTCCAGCACTCTACAAATGTCCCAGCAATAGACACAACTGCTCAGGTTATATTTGATAACCAGATCTCTATGTTTCTGGGTCTCTGTGGAGATGAATTTTGGTTGTTTAACTGGCTGGAATCAAGCTGGCTTATTGCCTCTCCTGTATATTGTTGCTGCTGCTAACATCAAACTCCAGCTTCCTTGGGTTCTACTCTAGACTAATGAGCAGTGGTCTCCATCTTCCTAGCCTTTCCATCAATCCAACTGCTGAGGAATCCAGTCTCGAGGACTGAGCAACTGTTCCAGCATGCAGGCAGCCACTGTTGAATATCCAGGGCTTTTGATGTAAGGCAAGCTAATAAAACCTTTTAGGTAAGACAAATTTGTCTTATTGGTTCTGGTCCTCTAGAGAACCCCTGACTTATGTAAACCCCATATCTGAGGGTTGTTTTTTCCTAACTTGCTCTCTAGCATCTGCAGTCTGGGAACTCTTCTGCTTTGGCCTACATACCATACAGTAACAAATAGCAAAGGTTTTCACTTTTTTCAATGCTTGAAGATCCCAAAAATATACCTAGCATTGAATTTAAATATGTCTAACACTAGAGTCTGCCCTGTGAGCTGCTCCGAGCGGACTAGGTCAGTCTTTCTCTACGGCCCACACATGTGGAGTTCTTTGTGGGTCCCCTTTTCACCTTGATCCTGTGCTAAGACAGAGAACAGGAAGAGCCAAACTAATCTTCTGAGATGATCTTCTTTTGGTAAGTATAGGGGTATTTTGCCTGCATGCGCTGTCTGTGCACACGTACATGCCTGCTGCCGGAGGAGGACAGAAAGAACATCCCTCAGAACTGGGAGTTACAGATGGTTGTGAAGCAACTCTGTGTGGGTGCTGGGAATCAAAGCTGGTCCTGTGTAAGCACAGTCTGTGCTTTGAGCCACAGAGCCATCCCTCTAGCCCCTAAAACTAGGGGCTAGATGTGTTTCTTCATCACAATTCTCCCTTTACCCGTCATGTATATTATGGCCTGGATCTTAGCTACTAGAAATGGCACTCACAGCTGACAAAATGTACTACGAATCTTGAAAGCAGTTCAAGCCTGAAGGCTAGACGTGCTAGACATGTGCATGGTAAATTTTGCAATGTTAGAAACCAGCGGCCAGTCTGACAATGAACAGAAAGTTTAGTGCCAACAGTGGACTTCACTGTGACATGGTGAACTTACTGTATCTGAAAACCACAAAAGACTGGAATCTTGATAGTAGGTAAACATCCCATAAATGGGATTCAAAAGTTCTTTTAACAGCAAAAGAAAGAACTCCTTTGTAACGCCACCAGCATCTACTGCTTCTTCCCCATCAAAGATCACCTTGAAACATGAAAGCAGAATGAATACTCCAGGGAAAGCAATGGCCAGCCAAAGACTCAACTCTATGACCAAGCAAGAGACCGGTACAAATAGCTGACTGAAAGCAGGGGCTGTGCGCAATAAAACCCTGAAGTTGCAGAAAGAACAACCACATAGACTGCTGGGATTATTAGGGTCTTTAAAAATTCTTTTCTGTAAGATACTAGTAATTGAACAGGAATCACACACATGAGAAGCAAGGGCTCTCCCACCAACACACACGAGAAGCAAGGGCTTTCCCATGGAGCTACGCCTCTGGTCCTTGCTGTGCTTTATGAGATCTATCCAAGTTGTCCAGAATGGCCATGAATTTCCATTTTCCTACTCTAGCATCCCGATTAGCTGGGATTAGAGTTGGATATCCATGTCCTTACTCGGACACTTTGGAGATGGTAACAATATGAGCTGTTGAACAATCAGTTCAATCTGTTGTGGACAGTTGTTCTGAAACTCCTGCATTTACGAGGCAATTTGCAAGAGATAGAAGTCATTTAATTTTAAACAACTTCAAGTAATTCATTAACTATTCCTGGGGATACCCACATATACCAAGTCTCACACAGGGCTGGAGCACAGTAAGCAGTCTATGCAGTAAGCACTAATGCAGTCTATGAGAAGAGATCCTTTATTACTCATTATAAGTTGTTAAACTTGCCTACACTAATAGGTCAACAACTTTTTGGATGACTTCACACCTTTCCATCTTTCCATTTTTCTTTTACTTTCTTTTTCTTAAATCTTGAACACCCTAATCTTCTTAGGTGAGAGCTGAGTTGTTGTATTTTGTCAAAGCCTTTCATCTTATATGACTGTTTCTGATAGTCTAGAGCTGGCACACTGCAGATAGCAGAAGCAGAACCTAACAGTTTCTCAAAAACCCAATAGCATTTAATCTGATGTTATAATGAGCTGCTCTTTCTGGTGACTTAAAAGGAGATGATTAGATTCTTGTAAAAAAAAGAAAATGAAATCTATAATGAATGGCTGCCCTCCATCTGTATCTTGTAAGATCCTTTGCCACATGCTTATGAAGGTACTAGAAGAGTATCTGGAAGAGGCTCACTTTGAGAGGCTTCTTTAAGTCGATGTCAGAATGAATGCTCAACTCTCTCAGGGCATCTCCAACAAGGTGGTTCCTGCGGACATGAAGGACCAAGAAGGGGCTTCTGGCCAGCAGAGGCTCCAGCGTGAGAAGCATGAAGACATTCTGCAGGTTGGCGCCATTGACAGCCACCTGGAACAGAACAGAGTAACTGTGAATACAGCATGTAACCTGGAGACTCTCCAAACCTGAGGAGACTGACTAATTTCCACTTTGCCTTTTCTTTAACTTTTTCACTATTACAGGCTACAAAAATCTTTCTAATATGGACTCAAAAAGATTAGCTGAAATAATTTATGAGTCATATGATTTAAATAACTAGGCCTACTAAAGTGATTTCAACTCATTAAGACTAAAATAACAATATGCTTGAAGAATTGTGGCAGAGAACATGAAAACACAATTCCCTAAATAGCAGAAACAAACAAACAAACAAACAAACAACAGTCACTGTGAAAAATGTCCATCTCAGTAAAATATCTGCTACTCAGTCAAATGAAAGTAGATATACATATAGATAAGAGACAAAACTAGAGGAAGGCAGAAAGAAATAGAGATAGAAAGATGAATGAAAACATGTCCATTAACAGCAGGATTTGGCAGATCTGGATTGCCAGTTCACTAATGTTTTTGTATATATTCAAACAAGATAAACTGCATTTTATAATGAAATACAGTCAATGAAACTATCTTTTTGACTCATTAAGGACCACCATTTGACTTTCCCCTTTGCATCAGGTCAGCAAATTGTGGTGCCACAGCCTAGGACCTGGTTTTGCACAGGGTTTTCTATCATTTTAAATGGTTGGGAGGAATAACATTTACAATGTGAAAAATATATAAAATTCAAGATTTAATACAAATAAAGTTGTGCATTGATTTGGAAGTGCTTTGATGTTCTTAGGTTTGTTTGGTTTTCTTTAATCCCCTTTTTCTTTTTCTGAGGCTGCCTTCTACAAAAGAGTCAAATGGTTCTTAATGGAGACACAGGGTCCACAAAGCTGCAAGTGTTTATTACCTGGCAGAAACAGAAAATACCTATTACTCCACATCAACATAAATACAAACTGAACATAAAATTACTGAAGTTGGCACGGTGGTACACACCTGTAATCTTAGCAACAGGGGCCTGGAGAAAGGCCAAGACTTTAAAGTAACCTTGACTACATAGTGAACTCAAAACTAGTCTGGAAAGAAACTCAACCCAGGAGGCGAAAGATCTTGAAATGTTTAAGATACTAGGGGCAAAACATGAAAAACTGCCCCAGAAGACAGAAAGACAGGACTGATACAACAAGAACAACCATCTGCCAAAAGCAATATAGTCTATATAATCTCCATCAAAACTTTTATTTTTAAAAAGTCTACATTCTGTATATTAATAAAATTTACATATTAAACAAACCTGTAACAGTATTATTTGATATAGTTTGTGTAGAATAAAGAGAAAAAAATCAGATTACAGAAATAAACCCCTGTGGTTACAGACTCCTCACCTTTGACAAAGATGCCAAAAACATACATTACAAAAAAGATAGCCCCTTCAGCAAATGGTGCTGCAAAAGCTAGATATTCACATGAAAAAAAAAAAAAAAAAAGAAAAGGAAAGAAAAAAATAAATCTGAATCTCTCATCCCTGTACAAAAATCAATTCAAAATAGATCAAAGTAACCTTAATGTAAGACTTGGAAAATACTAGAAGAAAATGTCGATTAAAACATACTTCAAAATAGAGATACAGCTAAAGGCTTTCACAGAAACACCTCTAAGAATTCACTGATGGAAGTACATAAAAATACGACATCTACAGGAGAAGGGCTGGAGCTGAAGGGACAGCTAAATAAAAGAAGCCACTCAGGAAGAAAACGCATCCTGCTTTCTCTCATATTCACAATATATGTTTAATTGTAAACATTTACATGAGGAAAAAGGGGACCTTGAGAATAGAAGAGGCATAACTGGGGGCAAGAGAGTAACAAAGGAGAGAAAGAAGGGGTATTTTATAGGAGAAGGGGACCAGCAAGAGTGCGGCTCATAGGGAGACAGAGAAACAAATAAGAACAAAGTTTAAACAGCCCCCCCATACAATTTATAGAACATAATCCATTTCTACCCAACTCCCCCCCTTTTGAAGAAAAAGCCTGGACTATAATGAGAGCCATTCTCAAAAAATACAATAATAAAATTACTGAAAAAAAAGTAACTTCTTAAAGTCATAATAAAATTTCACTCAGAAATATACCCTTTCACTAGGAAAATTACAACTGAATGTGG
Source organism: Meriones unguiculatus (assembly GCF_030254825.1). Taxonomy (NCBI): domain Eukaryota; kingdom Metazoa; phylum Chordata; class Mammalia; order Rodentia; family Muridae; genus Meriones; species Meriones unguiculatus. The sequence continues at coordinate 4,653,959 of NC_083368.1, read as the reverse complement.
ACAATGAGAAGAATGGTAAAAGGAGAAAATTACTCTGAATTATTATACCTGCATCTGTAACTCAGCATCAGTCTGCAACATTTTGGTCTTGGCTTGGGCATCAAATATGAAAGGGTAGGAACAAAGGGTTACAGCATCCTAAAAAAATAACATGATTGGTATTATTACAGTATTCTACAGAGAACACTGGAGATACAGAATTATATTCAAAAGGAACCATTTACCTGTATGATAGATGATCTAGCTTTCTGTGTAAAGAACAAAAAAGACAGACACTTACTTGAATTATAAAAGCATAATTTTAACCCCCCCATATAAGACATATAACAAATCCTTTCACATTATCTGCTTATTCAGCCACCAACCTAATACTATTTCAATAGCTGACAACATTTTGATGAGAAAGAAGAGATATTTTGATGGACATAGACTGAAAAAAAAAAAAGAGCAAAAATAATTTCTTTAAAAAGTAGAAGACTTTTAAAGGCCATTTACCTATTCTTCATAATTCAAAAACTTGACTGAATTCTCTTTATAAGAAATCTAATTTGTCTTGGCAGAGTGACACATGCCTATGATCCCAGCACCTGTTAGGCTGAGGTGGGAGGTGGCCTGCTGAGGGCCAGCCTGCTCTACGTAGCATATATGGAGATAACACCTGGATTCCAGGTAGTCCAGGACTCCTCAACCTGGATGCAAGTAACACTTTATCTGTCTCCTGACACATGCTTAGAGAAATCAAACAGTAACAACTGCATTAGATAAGTATTTTTTCTTTAAAAGCTGCTCTATAAATTTGGAATGATTCTATAATTCTAATTTTAAGAAGAGTTATAGAAAACAAATTCAGCTACAATGAAGTGTATTAAAAGGTACATTACAGTCTTACAGGAAAATAAGGAAAACTTAATTATACTTAATTATGTTATTTGTATAGATCAGGCTGTATGCTGCACTAAATCCCTCCATATTGTAAGCAACAGTGGTTTTCAGGTTGTACCTCATAAAATAGGACTCCATTTTACAAAGCATCAGCTGGCTGAATGACAATGACGCTGCAACTTATCTGCAATTACACGCTACCACCTGTACAGCACTGACCATGAGGAATAGACTGTAAGTGACTTATACAAGTAGATGACACTTACCAACATAGATTATGAGCATAAAAACATGGTAGAATTAAACCCATATGCAGAAAACCTGACCCAAGAACATACCAAACACTACAGACCAACAAAAGCATAACATACTTACCTGGACCACACAGAAAGAATGCTATCTAACAATAAAGAGGTAGGCTCTCACTCACTGAGCACCCAGTGAACATTTCAAGGGACTGCTAGGCAGACAACTACCAGTTCCTGCGGCTTCAACATGACCCATTTGAGTTGTTATCTGTCCATCCAACCATCTGTTCATTCGTCTGTTTACCCATCCATCTGAACCAGCTCCTGTGCCTCACCTTGATGACCCTACAGCACTGCAGCAGGGAATGATGCCATGACTTATTTTTGACCCTATGGCTCAGTTCTGCTGTCCTCCAGCAACAATCTATCTGGATTCAGCAACACCGGAAGGAAGCACCTACAATGCTCTGCATCTGCTTCTCATGAGGCCTCTGAACTCTGCAGCTTTTTGAACTCTTAAAGCCATTCTGCGACTTGTGTGTATACTGTGTGGAATGTAATCTGGGATTTCGTAGGTAATAATAATAATGAAGACTAGAATAAAAAAATTTGTAATATGCTAATGGCCAGCTATCAAGAGACAGCTAGCTCTTATGGACAATTTATAATCTTCTGAAAGGCATTTTGGATATATTGTTAAGGGTGTTAAGAGAAAAAATGACTCACCCTGGATGGCATCATCTCCCATGTGCTGAGGTCCTGAGCAGAATAAAAACTGAGCATGTCAGGCTAAAGGAGCTCAGTTGGTGGAGTGCATGCCTTGTGCGTGTAAAGCCCTGAGTCTGATTGCCAGCACTACACAGGCTGAGCAGGGTGGTGCATACTTATCATCCTGGCACTCAGCCAAGGTAGAGGTCGAAAAAAAGGTCAAGGTCATTCTTTCTAGTACACAGTGAGTGTGAGGGCAGCCTGGACTACAGGATAGTTTATCACGAAAAGAAAAGAAAAAGGGAAGAGAGCCGCCGGATCAGCTGTCCTCACTGCAGTGCCTCCTCTACCCTGAGGGGCCACATCCCTCTCAACTCCTTTCAGTTGCTTTTCTACAGGCACTTAGTTACCGCAATGTGGAAAATAACTAGCAAATGTGAACTTATCGTTGCTCAATAAACTGATACATGCAGAAAGACACAAACACATCCATCTGTGTTTCTAGCATGATGTGCTCATGACAGTTATGTAAGAAATACTTTTAACAGAAACAAAAAAGAGCAATAAAGAAGCTCATCTTGATCTACAACATTTATCAAAAGAAAACAACGAGCAAATTCATGCTTACAGATCCGAGTGTGCTATGCTGCTGTTACTTTAATGTCTCCTACAATGTTCTGTGTTTTTAAATGATTTTCTTTTTACTCGTCCTTATCCCTCTGCTGGAAGTCCTCCCTGGTTACAGATACGGCCATGTCCACATCCCCCACTGCCAGGAGTCTCAGCTAGGGTGACCCCCATAGACTTCCTGGAGCCTCCCCTATCCCAGGTCTCTGGCAAATCCCAGAGATGTCCTGCACCTCTGATATCCATTCACTCACTTGCCCCTTTCTTTCCAGTTCTCCCTACTCCTAATCACCATCCCTGTTCTTCTCCCCATCCCCTTTCCTATCCAGTTCCCTCCCTCCATCCACCTCCAAGGCCTATTACATGACTTTCTCAACAAAATCAAAACACAATCTGAAAGATCTCTTCTTAACTATGTGTTATCATACAATTTACATTTATCTGTTAATAACTGCACGGGTGGGTATAAACACGTAACTGTGTGCGATAAGTGAGAAAAGAAGGCATTTTTGCCTGGTAGATGCTGCCTTTACTAAGGAAAAAGCACATATTCTTCTAGCTTACTGCATGAATAAGATGAACAGCAGAGGGAGAAAAAGGAGCTGAGTCATCCCTGAAGGCAGGCAAGAGAACTCAAGCCTGGGCCTGGCGGCTGTAGTACTTACCTAGAATGCTGGAACATTTGTTTCCAGGAGACAAGCTCGCTCTCCACACTGAGTCCCTGAAGCTCAGAAGCATTTGACTGACTATAATGTTTTCCTCTTTAATGTGTACATTCAATTTGGTTTGTAAATATTATATGAATAAGAACTATACCTCCTTATGCATATTTAAATGAAGTCATATAATGGCAATAATAATTAAAATCCATCTTATTGGTCCTTTGGAATATTGGAACCTTTCTCTACAATGAGAAACACCAGAGAAACAATTCCAGTCCAGTGGAAGCAAGCCTGGAACATATAATGAGGGTCAGTTTGGCTTACTCTCATGCTAATATAGGGCTATTTTGAATTTACCACTGGATTGACCATATCTTACAAGTTTGTTTACCCTGGGCTACACATTCCCCCGAAATGGGTCTCACAAACTTTAAGTTCCATGGTTCCAGTAAACTGTATTTCAAGGTCTCTGCTGGCAACAGAGTTATACCTATGGCATAAATTCATTTTTCAAAGTATATGAAACAGAAGCAATAAATAACTAAATAGATCAGAACTGAAGAACTACAAACAACTTTTGTTAAATATGAAATCAACACTTCCTATATGTCCTATGACCAGGAGACAACATAGCCCTGTTACTGAAACACCGCTAATCTGCTCTGGCTCTGCCTTCCCTTACATGTCCCCGTACTCACATCCACAGGCAAACATGCCCATGTGCTGCACCTCCTTTGACATGCCACAAGATGTCAAGATTTCTCAGATTTTGTCCTTGAAGGCCTTTACAAGCTGAATACCTCACTTGTACTGCCCTTTCGGTTTTCAAATGAAGACTATGGCACATTTAACAAAGAAAATAAACTACTATTGCCTCTTCCATCCTTACTTTTCTTTCATTATTTTTTCCAATGTAATATTTTTATTGATTATTTGGGAATTTCATATAATGCACCCTGATCACAGTCACTTTCTAGTCCTCCCAGGTCTCTTACCATCACCATTGTGACCTCCTCCCACAAAAAATTTAAAAAAATAAAATAGAATCCAAGTCCAATCTAGGTTGTCCATATACTCACTGGAACATGGTCCAACTCCCAGTAGCCTCTGAAAGAACACCGAGTCCTTTCCTGGCCACACCCATTCCAAAAGCCATCAACTGTGGAGAGCTGTACTCCAGCATCCTTATCATAATTTCTAAGAGTTCTCTTTGATGATTTTCTGTCTAGGGTGCTACTTTTTTGGGGGTGGGGCAAGTAGGAGTTGTCATAGAAGCCTTCTATGTCTCTCTCAACTGTGAGTCTGCAGTCCTCAATGCCACTGCAAAAGTAGCTTTCTTGCCCTTTACAGTCAGCAGGAACATGGAGCATGGACTTCCACGTGGGTTTTGGCAACAGCATAAACCACAGACATCAACATGACTTCATGGCGTTGCACAGGCCACTCAAATCAACATGCCACTTGGCAGCAGCATGGCCCATGGACATCAACAAGGCTTCAGACAGCTACACAGAACACAGACCACATGGCCTTTGCTAGTAACACTGGTCACTGATAAGCAACACAGTCCTGGACCCCCAAAATGGCTCTGGACAGCAGCGGCAGCAAGGACCACAGTCATCAACATGACCTCCTGTGGTAGCACAGACTATGGACATGTACTCAGACTCCAGTGGCAGCATGGACCTTGGACATCCACATGGATTCCAGTGGTAGCCCAAACCACAGACATCCACATGAATCTAAGACCGCAACATGGCTTGGGTGAGGGGATGGAGGAAACAAACAGCCTCCAGGAGTATCACGGACCATAGAGATCTTTTGAGAGGGTTCCACCCAGAAAATGAACTGTTCTTCATCTTGGACATCCTGTCATTGCTCAGAACCAGGGCAATCCTGTGGATGGGCAGCATGTTCAGGATGTAATCAGGACAAGCTCCAGGCTGCTGCACATGCCCCTGTTGGGCATACTCAGCAGCATCATGTTCCCTAATTCAGCATAGCCTTCTCTCACACCTGTTATCACTGGTCAGTCTTTAGTTCTGCCTCTTGCTACTGCATACTCACTGATCCATTCTTCCATCTTTCCCACCTCTTCATCACATATTTGTTTATTGCAGTGGTATTGGAAACTGAAGTGTGTCCCAAACAGCTTTGTATGAAAATATTCACTGCAATGAATCACTGGTCTTGTTCAGGGTTTCTGATCTCTGAAGCACCATAAACACTGGACCATTGCTGATACTCCTCTTGGATATCCTGCTGTTACCCAGAGTAAGAGTGATGTTGCAGTAGGCAAGGTGTCTGGAGGGCAGGTTCTGTGAGAGTTTCTAGCTGCCACACAACTCTAAGCCCTCCATGTCTGTCATCCAGAGGCTTGGCAGGGTCAACTTTGTGTCTGCAGCCTGAGGGCAACACCACTGCCCCGTGCACCCCATCTCCCAACAGGGCAGGCAGCACAGGCTGCAGTCACAGCAGCTGCACGCTGGGGGCAAGCTGCCAGGCCTAAGACTGGCACTCCATCTCCCAACAGGGCAGGCAGCACAGGCTACAGTCACAGCAGCTCCACGCTGGGGGCAAGCTGCCAGGCCTAAGACTGGCCCTATTCAGTAAAGACATGTTTCCTCAGGGGCTGCAGGCTGCCACAGACCACCCTGTCCTCAGCGTCAGCTGCACTGTGATTCACCAGGCACTACTGCTGAGCTTGCAGGTTGCAGGCAGCACCACTACCCCACACTTTCCAGCCTCAGCGGCTCTGTGTTGGTGGCTAGCTGGCCAGTGGGCCTCGGGTCTGCCCTATTCAGTAATGACATGTTTCCAAGGGAGTTCCAGGCTACTGTACACCACCCTGTCCTCAGTGGAGGCTGCAGGCACAACTGTTCAGCTTCTAGGCTGGGGGCAGCACTGTGCTTCCTGTCTCCCAGCAGGCAAGCACCATTAGCTGCTGCGGTGCTGGCTCCATGCTCGAGGCTGGCCAGTGGGCCTAGGGAAAGCCCTATTCTGTATTGACCTGTTTCTGCAGGAGCTCCAGGCACTGCACATCTTCCTGTCAGAGTTGCCAGGAGCCCAAAGGCTCACCAGGCACAACCTCTGTGCTTACAGATGCTGGCTGAGATGCAGCAGCGAAGGGTATAGATTCACCATTCTCTGCTGTGCACAGTTCTGTTCCATCATCTTTCTTTCCAATTTTATGAGCCCACATTTTACTGACATTTTTCCATAAGACTTGCCTTTTTTTTTTTTTTTCCTTTTTAGCTTTTCTTGAGCTATTGTGGGCTCTGCAGACTCTTTTTCCATTGCCATGTCACCCTTTGAAGGCTCCAGGGGTCTCTCACATCTCACATTCCTCTAAGCTCTGCTGCAGGTTCTGGGTGCCTTCCTGTGCTTAGAGCGGGGGGATGGGGGGACAACATGTTTGTTTTCTTCTGCTGCTTCTCAAGATGGACAAAATCAGTCACTTCAGAACAATCCTTTTCAGTGCTATACACATCAAGGTAGGTAAAGATAAGGCTGTGTTCTAACGTAGTGGCTAGTCAAGGTAATAATATGTGTAGGTATTCCAGAACTGCTTGTGAAAAGAGTGGCCAAAAGCTCCTGGTGTGCCTAAGCACTGCAGCGGCTGCACGTCATCCTTACAACACTGTCACAACTCTCACTGTCAAATGAGAATGCCAAAGGCAGCAGATCAAGGTTAGAATTTTAATCCAGTTCTTTCTGTGTTATTTATTTATTTATTTTTGGAGAAAGTATTCCCATATAGTCCCACTCATTCTACAGACTTTGAACTCACAAAGACCTGTTCTCCTCTGCCTCCCAAAGGCTAAAATCTGTATTACAGATGTCTGTAGAGGGCAGAAGTGCTCACTGAGGAGCTCAGGAGAAACCAAGAATGTTGGGGTTGGCTCCTCAAGGGAGGAGAAGTATACCTGTTTTCCACCCAGATGCTGGGGTGAATGTTGTTAACGACTTGATGACCCTTGCTACCTGTAGAACCAGGCCTCCTCCAGACCCCCCAGAATGTTTACCAGATTCTCCCTACCTAGACCTTCATCTTTTGCATCCTTAGGGGACAGTCAAATGTGCTTTACAGCCGGGTGACCTCAGATCCTCCCCGAGGCCCTTAAGCTATAAAACCCATCTTCATAGTACAGAGCAAACGTACTTTGCAGAAGAGTTTTGATGTAGCCATGTCTTAAGCTTTATTGTGCACAAGGGATTGAGATAACTGTTACAGGAAACTTTTTTCCAAAATTGCACTGTATTTAAATATGTCTAAAATAAACTGCCTGGTGTCAGACTTCAGAAGCCTAAATCAGCCTGGCTAAATCATGCTGAACTGAGTTTCTTTCTTGCCTCCCCATGGTTCATTTCTCTATAGGCCAGAGTACTTGTGGGGACCTCACCAGTACCCAAACAGTTCTTTTAGGATGGATCACGTGTTTGTTCTATACACTGTACTAGTGCCAAGCTAAAATGTCAATATAGCAAACCAATTATTCATTATTTTTATTTTAAAGTGATTAAAATAAAAACTATATGAAATACCACTATCATATAAAGCAAAATTTCAACATCAAAAACTTAAACTTCAATTTCTAATTACACTGTACCTTATACAATAAGAAAAATTTGTACAGAAAGCACAAAATGCCACACACTAACTTCAGCTAATTTTCTATCTTGTAGTAATGGCTTTAATTACCAAAGAGGAGATGAAAATTATTCGAGATCTTTAAGACATTTGTTTGTCACATGTTCATAGAAAGAAACTGGTAAAACTGCTCACTTAAGTGCCTCTACTCAGAGGCCACAGTCATGACCATCTACATTCTAATATGAGCAATTTCTTTCTTAAGGTCAGAAAGAAATGAGAAGACCTGTCTGTCAAAGCAAAGCAAGCTACGAAAAAACTGCTCAACTTGCCCAGATCTCTGAGCTCTACCTAGGGACAAAGCAGTTACCTGAAATAACTCATTAAGTCTCATTTCTATGTCTAACATTTTGTAATTTACAAAACTGACATTTCAAATTTTTTAAAGAAAGTAAGACTAGACTCCACTGATGCTCTGATGTTAAAATGCCAATATCAACTCTTTTAAAAACACAATTTCACTGAAAAGTATTTTGCTTTTCAAAACAATAACAAAATCTTACCTAAAAAAAAAAAAAGTACAACAGTGTCCCAATTTTTAGGTTTTCTGTAAGAATATCTCCATTACTTTGATCATCTATCATCTGACAAAGAAAACTACCTTGGCTATTTAGTTAAATACATTTATGTAAATATGTTGCCTTTAGAAACCACTGCAGGGCTCAAAACCAAACAGAAAAAAAAAATGCCATCCTATTGCTGGTGAGGAATCTCTGAACCTAGCAAAAGACTCACTTCAGATGTATCTGCTGCATCAGCTGAATTAAATACAAGTACCAAAAGATCACCTGTTTTCTGACATTCAGATTTGCACAAATCCTAAAACCCTTTGCGGGCTAGTCTGCTATCACTGAGCAATTGCTGCTATGCCTAGGGTGGAAAGCAGGAATCCACAAATCGTGAGTTCAGTGTTAAACAGCATCAGACCTGGATCAGGAATATATAACATCTTTATTTGAGTCATCCTCAATGACAGGTGGACAGAGAGTCTAGGTAGTTCACATAAGAAGAGTAAAATTCATCTCTCAGAAAATGATGAAGAGCAATTGATCCTAAATGTCAGAAATAAATCAGTGGGGAGGTGGCGCTCACCTAAAAGATGCTCTTGCACACAGCCAGTTGGTGACTTCTGACTGTGTGCCAGATCTCCTGAGATCCAAGAAACGCTGAAAGTTTATACATTAATGTCTTGATTTTTAATTTGTGGCTAAAAAAAATAAAAAGTAAATAGTGTAAAATCTATCATCCTCGCTATTCAAATGTATGGATAAGCAATGTTAAGAATACTGGCATGGATTGGGGACATAGTTCATTAGGTGGGCATTTGATGGTGTCTTGAGTATGATACTCAGCAATCCATTAAAAAACAAAACACACAAACAAACAAACAAACAGATGTGGAAGGGTGGAAGGACACACTGATAACCCAGAACCTGGGAGGTGAGGAGCAGGAAGATCAAGACAACTCTGGTTATTATGAGTCTGAAGGTAGCCTAGAGTACATGAGATCTTATCTGAAAAACAAAACAAGGGGCTATCGAGATGGTTCAGCAGTTCAGAGCACTGGCTGCTCTTGCAGAGGACCCAGGTTTGATTCCCAGTACCCACATGGCACCTCATAGCAGTCTGTAACTGGTTCCAAGAGATTGAGCAGCCTTGCCTGGCTTCTACAGGCACCGGGCATGCACCTGGTACACAGACATACATGTAGACAAAACACTCAAACACATAAAATAAAATATTAAAATAGCAGGGTAAAAAGCAACCCCTGAAGTAGTCACACCATTGCACAACACAATTCCAGAACTGTCTCATCTTGATGAACTGGAGCCTAAACTAAAACAGCTCGAGTTTCCCAGTTCCTTCAGACCCCCTCTGCCAAACTTTCCACTTTCTGCTTTTATCAATCTGACTGTTTAGATACTTTGATTTACTTTTCTTTTTTTCTGTTTTTTTTTTTGTTTTTTTTTTTTGTTTTTTGTTTTTTTTTAAATGTGGTGCTGGGGATTATATCCAGAGCTGAGCATACTAAGCACAAACTCCACCAATAAGTTACAACCCTAGCCACAGATACCACATGAAACCTTGGGACACTTATGATTATCTAAAACATTTCCAAGTTTCAGGAATGCAAGAGTTAGCTGAGTGAGGTCTAAGGCCAGCATTAAAGCAAAGACAAGGTGTATGGCTCAAGCGTACATGTCAAAAACAAACAAACAAACAAACAAACAAACCACAAAAAGGCTAAAGCCTTAAAATATGCTTTACATGAATTCTTACCATCCCTGCTTGATGCAGAAACCACATGAGGTAGTCTTCCTGAATGTCCACCAGACTGGAAATCTCAGGGATATAAAATGTATCATATTCCACATGCTTTACTTTAAGATTTACCTGATGAAGAACAAAATAAAAACAACTAAAACTAAAGACTGAAAAGTCTCCCAGAGAAAGCCCCAGCAGGACACTTCATCCTACCACTTCCTCCCCATCCCCGAGAGTTACCTTGTACAATTTCTCCAGAAGCTTGAGAGCTGCAGTCATGTAATTATTAAAGAGGACGGGGATTAGGAATGTCTTCCTTCCCCTTAGCAGGTAAAGCACTGCTCCTTTATAGAGGTTCACCAGCTTCATGAAATATTTGGGGCATGCCTGAGACCACCAGTTATCTTAAGAAAGACGGAAAGAAAGACATGTTTTAGCACATAATCTTGGGCAAGTGTTCTTATGTCTTCTTCCTGCTAGCTAAAACTCCTGTGGCTAAAAGATAAATATTAGTCTACAATCCAGCTACCCAAAACTAATTTTTAAAATGAAGCATTAAAACATGTGTGGAGAAAACAGCTATATGTGAAGCCCTGAAACTTTTACCTCCTTTCTATTCCTTTTTTCCCTTCCTCTGTCTCTCCTTCTCTCCCTAGCTCTTTTCTTAAATGTTTTTATGTTTTCTTTTTTAAACTCATGTTGAAGGCTAACCTGAAAAAGTTCAGTTCCAAGGCTGTGTGGGGGGACCAGACACATACTCTGGGCACAAGGATGCTGACTACACCTACTGCAGTAGTATTTGGGTGCCCTGGTCCTTTTAGCATTGTTCTCAGCCACTATGCACACTTTGTATCAGGAATGGAAGGGACACTTCCTACTAAGAGAGGAAGAGGAAAACCATTCTTTCCTGTTATGAGACATATTTCATGTTTAAGAAATCGATTAAGTATATTCTCTCCAAGTGGTACTGTCTCATAACTAGGCAGGATTATTTCACTGGATTCTTCAGAAATAAACTCAACCATACTGAAATCCATAAAGTTTACTTATTCAAAATATTTCATTAAAAATGAACGTGGAAGGGCTGCTGGAGAGGTGGCTTAATAGAGCACTGACTGTTCTTCCTGAGATCCCAAGTTTTATTCTGCAGCTCACAACTATCTGAAACTCAGTTCCAGGGCATCTGATGCCCTCTTCTGGCAACAGGCAGACACATGGTACACTGGTATACATGCAAATAAAATATTCATACACATAAAATAAAGTTCAAAAAAATTAAAGTGGGCAGATAAAAAGGACAAACTATTGCCACCTGTTTGGTTTCTGTGACAGGTATCTGTTGTGCTCGCTCTACTTTGAGGTTTTCTCTTAAATGCAAACTGTCAGAAGTTAGAAAGAGGTTAACAGCATAATTCTGTTCTATTTTGTGTTATCGGGCCTAGAAAAAAATTAAAATGCCAAAACTCAAAAAGTCTGATAAAATGTCTTTAAAAACTGCCATCAAACTATTTTACACCTAATATAATAGAAAGACCTAAGAAAACATGCTCTGAAAGCGCCTGATCTTGCAAAGTATTAAGTACTAAGGTTCTACTAATGTGTTCATTTTTACTTCCAGTTTTGTCTCTTGTGTGAAAGTGGATGCGGTGCAAAAGCTAGAAGCAGGGTCAAATCGCTTGAGGGAAAACCATATTCCAGGGATACCCTGGCCACCTGAACCACAGAAGTTACCAAGTCGCAACAAACACCTGGAAAAATTACCAAGGGAAGGAAAAAAAGTAAAAAGCCAGGTGACAGGTTTCTGCACCGGATTACTAAAAATGTCTCGGGCGCTACTCCAGCAGAGACCCTCTCCAGCCCGCTGAGGAACGGAAGGTTCTTATCTCAGCAAAGTGTCCGGAGCCTGCAAAAATCAGTGTGGACTCAACTGTCCTAAAAAAGAAAAACAAAACAAACATTCTGTAAGTTCTCACTAGGTCACTCTGTCTCTCCTTTCTTGGAGATCACTGTATCACAAAAGCTGTTCATTTGGCTCCCACCCCCTAAAGTCAGAACTGGAGATGGATAGGCAGACGGCCACTAATATTTGAGGCATTACAACTGCAAGCAAATGTGGGGGAAAAAATAAAGCTGAATAGCCTAACTTTATGAATATCTTAAAATTGGGATTAATCTGTCATAAATCATTTCAAGTGAGTTAAATAAGAGTCCACATTGCAAACAGGGTTAGCTAGAAATCAGCAGCAAAGAGAGGATTAAATGGTAAAGCTATTAAATGGCAACAAATGGATTGTTAGACCTCAGTCTACCAGAGCTGGCTGACAAAACAAAATTACTCCAAAACCAGTGGTGTTCTGTTTGCTGAATTTACCTAATACTTTGCTGGGGTTTGCATCCAGCCGCAGAATGGCCATCGCCAGGGGAATAGTCATGGTTATGTAATACCTAGAATCCTGAAGCAGGGGAAACTCCGGGAGTATTAAATAGATTCTCATTGCTTCCACATCTGGGGGTGAACTTGACAACTGGGGAATGAGGCAACTTTCAAAGCTGTTTAATATCTATAAGAGAAAAAAAAAAGTAGTGAGAAATTTAAACATATCTGAGGCTTAAATAACTCATCTCCAAATCCACAAGTTATCTGATGAACTCGCAACTTTTGCTCAGTGTGTGCTGAGCAAACAGAAGGGGCCAGGTGCTGGTTCAGACTCCTAGCACATGGGGAGAAGTAAGAAGCTCCCCACCCACAAAGACCTGATACTTTAGAGAGGTAATTCCTTAAGAAGATATAAACAAAAGATAGCCCAACTCCAACACTAATATTTTTACAAAATTAAGACTTGTACAGGAGTCTGTTTCATCTTGCTGTACCTTTTGTCTTAAAAGCTGAATTCTTCAATGTAAACCAATTTTTATAAATACACACAACATACCTGCTCTAGAATCATGGAGTGCTGAGAGTGCATTAACTTCTCAAATAAAACCCTAGTTGAGTTCAGGTCAATCCCAGGGATTTTGGGACTGGTTTTAAAATGTTCATCGATTCTAAACAAGCAAACAAACAAAAATCTGTATGTAATAAAAGAAAAGAAAAGGCAAACCCTGGTAAAGACTGTAAGTCATTAATTAGCTTACTCATTCCAGGCAGATTTTAATTTGACCTAGTAGATAAGATATTCAAGAACACTAATTTGGGAAAGACCAGCAGAATAAGCCTTACAGCAATTCCACCCCACCCCACTTTGGTATTTCATTTTGTTTTGAGGAAGGGTCTTATTAGGTAGCCCCTGTCAGCCTAGAGGTCTCTATGTAGACAAAGTGAGCCTTGAATACAGAGATAAACCTGCCTCTGCCTCCTAAGCGCTGGAGGCAATTCCACATTTAAAGGTGCCTTAAATTTTTCAACTCTTTCCCCCCTCAAGGCAGAGTACAAACACTATCCTTTCAGGTGAGGCCTTTCAGAAAGCATAAAAGCAGGTCTATTCCCTGACACACTTCTATGACTGTTTTTACTAGATGAAGATGTTGTGGCTGCGGCAATCACCCATCCACACTTCTCTTATGCAAAGGTGCCCACTCATAAGCATATAGAACACAGACCCTCCTATTCTAAGCCTTCCTCAAAACGTATTTTGCATTCATCTTCCAAGGATTTTACAGCAACTATCTGAACTTTATAGCAATCAAATCACTTTTCCAACTCCACAGTCTTAACTCTCCAGACAAAAAGAATATCTCTAAGATTCTCACTCTTGAATATATTGTATCTATTAATTTACAAAATATTCATTTGAAAAGCAGGCTTTGCTCTGAGTAGTGTACGTTTCATGTGGTTTTAATAATCTCCGACAATGTTAGAATAGATGAAAACTTGGAATGTCTACATTTCAGTACCTATATTGGAATCAAAATAGTTAAACACAGAGCAGCTGCTTAGACTTTCTTGATGGGCATTTTGTTGCTATTCTAAAAATTAGTTAACTAAGACATTAATTCTAATAACCTAAATATAACCTTGAACAAAGGTGGAAGGACTTTTTCCTACGTTGTTAAGAAAAAATATAAATGAAAGAGGACTCCCTTTCCCCACATTCTCTCCAGGATTAGCTGTTAGTTCTTTTACTAATCTCTGTTATTCTGACCTTGGTAAGATATCTCAGTCATTTTAATTTGCATTTCCCTAATTGTTAAAGATGTTGAATAATTATAAAGATATTTCTTAGTCATTTTTCTTCTAACTTTGGAGAACTCTGTTTGGATGGATAAGGTACTTTTTAATTGGCTTGTTTGCTTGACTTTTTAAGTTCTTTGTACATTCTTGATATTAATCCTTTACTAAACGTATGGCTGGCAAAGACTCTCCTACACGCTTCACCTGGCTGGTAACCCCTTAGCTGCAAAGAAGCTTCCTAGTTTTATGAGGTTTCATTTATCAATTGCTGGCCTCAATTCCTGAACACGTGGAGTCTTGTTCAAAAAGTCCTTTCTCAGACATGTTTATTGCAGAGTACAAACTGTTTTTTTTCTAACAGTTAGATTTTGGGTTTCACACTGAGTTCACTGATCATTTGGAGTGTATTTCAGTGCAGGGTGATAGATAAGGGTCTAGTTTCATTCTTCTATATGTGGGCATTCAATTTTACCATCAACATTTGTTGAAGATGCTGTCTTTTCTCTTGTGTATGTTTTGGGTAATTTTGTCAAATACAATTATATTGAATGTCTAGCACTAAAGATAAATAGCGTTATATATCTGGCCACAACCATCCCTAGCCTTCATAAAACTTATTCTTTAGAACAAAATTCCTCTTTGAGGCCCTGACAAGCTTTTCTTGTGCAGGCCAGACTGGAGGAGGTTCACCTGCATCTCTGGACCACTAGAAACAAAATCACATGCCCTCCCCCACCCCCCATGCTGCAATAACAAAAAAAAAAAGCTAGGAAACAGTGCACAGCCACCATGGGCAAAACCGCTGTTGTAGCAACATCACCACACTGGTACTACCCAGATCACCTTTCCCTCCAGAGGAAGGCAGTGACTACACACAGAATGGAGTGGTTTGACTTCAGCTGCCCTAGGAAACAAAGAAATACCTTTGTAACCTCTAACTAACCAGAGGTTCTAAAGAATGAAGAGAAGTTCCTAGAAAGAAGCCCCTACAGAGGCTCCTTGACTGACTAGAAATTCAATGATGTAGATAAGTTGAAATGTTACAAGTCCAGAGCCATATATTGCTTGGGCTATTTTTAGCTCTCTACATAGCCATATATTGCTCATCTCTGTTAGTTAACATAATTGTGACTATTAATTAGGCATAAACAGACCCCCAAAAGCTAAGAATGCAATCAGATGCCATCAAAGGCCTAGATAAGAGGTTATCCGTGAAGTACTCACCAATGCATTTAAAAACTACACTGATTTATGGCTTTCTCTGTTTTTTTTATTTTTGTTTTGGTTTTTTGTTTGTTTGGTTGTTTTCTTTTGAACTGTAAAAACTTGAAACTGCTGTCACACTGGAATACAGAACTTAGGATGACCAAAATCTGTGCTCCTAGGCCATGATCTGTCAGCCACACTTAGCTCCAGAATAAATGGCTTCTCAATGACCTTTTATCCCCTGTGAGATGAGAGCTGCACTTCTTTCTTGAAGGGAAACCACTTGCAACAAAGTCAAAGGTAAATAGGGGAATGTGATGCCTTATTTTAGGTATCAATATGACTCAATTAAGGGATATCTGAACAGCTGCTGGAGCCTCATCTGTAAGTGTGCTCAGAAGTGCTCCTAGATGAGGCCAGCATTAGAATCAGTGCTTAACCAATGTGGACAGGTACCACCCAACTGTCTCAGGGTCCAAACAAAGGCAAAGGAGAGACAGAGTGTGCTGTTCTTAGACTCAACCCTGGGTTCTCTACTTCTGCCCTATAGAACTGGAAGTGACAGGGTGCTTTCCCACTTCCCCAAGTTGAGAAGAGAAAAGGTGCACAAATCAATCCTTACAATAGACCCGCTAGCTGGATCAATGTACTTCCTATTCCAGTACTGAAGCTAGAGCTTCCTCCATGCTAAGGAAGCATGACCCTGAGCCTGATGCATCAGGCTCCATCCTGATGCAGTCCCTTGAAGGAGTCTGACTACAGACTTCTGGGTAAAATGGAGAACTAAAAGCAGCCAGGATCTAGTGGCTGATTACCACTCCATCTGCTACTTCTTCAGCCCTGGAATGACTTGATGCATCCTAACAAGCCTCTTTTTTGGACTCACAAACTTTCTCTACCATCAAGCTGGGATTATGTTTATGACTACAGCCAAATCCACAAAAATTGTTCTAGGTGGAATTTTGTAGAAGGGATTCCCAGAAACTGCTGCCAGAACCAACAAGCAGTACTCCAACAGGGAATGGTTACGCTGAGAGACACCCAAGGACACCACTGGATACTACTAGAAATGATAAACAGTTTCAGCAAAATAGCAGTTACAAAATTAATAACAAAATTAATCGCCATTCTATATTTAAAAGAAAAACACAGTGAGAAAGAAATCAGGGAAACAATTCTATCTACAATAGCCTCAAGCAAAGGAAGAAGAAAAAAGGGTATCAAAAATATACATTGAAGAAAAGATAGCATTTGTAACAAATGGTGCTAGGGAAACTGAGTAACTACATGTAGAAAAATAAAATTTGATTCTATCCCACACTGTGCATACAAACTGATTCCAAATGGGTCAAGATCTCAATGTTACACCCAAAGCTCTGAAGAGTTTAGAGGAAACAGTAGGGAGAACATGCCAGGATATAGGCTCAGGTAAGGACTTTCTGAACAAGACCAGTGGTTCAGGAAATAGTACCAAGAACCAACAAGTGGGACTTCATGGCATTAAAAGGCTTCCATACTGCAAAGGAAACTGTTAAAACTGAAGAGGTAGTTCAATTTCCTCATTTACATCTATATATCTAAATGTAAATTTCCTCATTACAATCTATATATCTAACAGATATATAGATTCCTCACTACAATCTATACATCTAACACAATCTAATACAATCTATAAATCTAATAGATATATAGATTCCTCATTACAATCTATACATCTAACAGAAAGTATCTAGAATAAATAAAGAACTGAAAAATCCAAATGTCAAGAAAATAAAGAAATAATTTGTTAAAAATGAGCTATGGGATAGAATACAGAATTCTCAAAAGAAGAAACAGAAATGGCTAAGAACTAGCAAATGAAGTGATTAACTTCTTTAAGCAATCTGAAAGAAATGTAAGTTGAGACTTTATTTTACACTAGTCAGAATGACTAAGACCAAAATAACAAGTACATTCTAGGGTGTAGGGAAAAGTGCCCTGTGCATTGCTGGTAAGGTGGAAACCGGTGTTGCCACGGGTGCGGACATTCCTCAAAAAGCTAGATGCAGATCTACCATGTGATTCAGTTATAGCACTTCTAGGCATATACCCAAAGGATTCCATATCCTATTATAAAGATACCTACTCATCCATATTTGGAGTGGGAAGACCCACGCCAATATGGAAGATCCACGCCAATATGGAGCTCAACAGAGCCACTCTAAAGCTGAGCCACACCCTCTGGTGGCAGCCCACATAAAAGCTTTTGCCTTTTTGCCCTGACTTTCCAGGACAAGTTCATTTGTCCTGTTGCTGAGGCATTTCCTCACTGGTATTTAAGCCTACTTCAGGTTTCTAGTATAAACCAAAAACCAGCTGAGCTATCCAGCCACATGGACGGAGAAATTACTGAATTCTAAATTCTTGGCCTTTCTGTGGGGAGACAGCCATTGCTGGGTTAGCTAGCCAGACCACAAACAAATTATATACATAATATATCTATGTATATATATGTATATATATCTATGTATACATATATATATATAATATATACATATACTATATATATATTATATATATTATATATATATATCCAGAAAACTTAGTACAACACAGGTGATATGAAGAAAAAAACCAGAGCAATGGGGAAGGAAGTTAAAGTAGGGAAGGTTATAGGAATGCAAAGGAGGGGTGAAAGGAGGGATAATTAACACTAAGGATATTTGAAAGAGACATATAAATTTATTAAGTATATATGTGTATGCACATACACACTCACACACAAGTTTAATTGAAGTTAACCCTATGGGGGAGATACTATTCCTTCCTCCAAGAAGCCTCATGTTGCCAAATAAAAGAGTCCAATGGCAGGAGTGGGTTACCTGTCTCTAATTGTTGCTCAACTGTGTCTTAGAGATCCCTTCTCCCCATCAATGCAGGCTATTGCCATTGTCATTAGTTATCTACCAGAACCTTATGGGTAAGACTCACTTTGGTCACAGGACTTGCGGAAATCAATCTGGCAGTGAACCTCCTTCCCACTGCTAGATTTCTTCGTGCTTATGCAGACAGCTATCAGGGAAAAGTAACTAATAGTCGTTCCCAGCTATAAACAATATAAACTGCAATAATGATCAGCCTGTCGAGCTATTCCCATGGAAGTAACAGTGACACCAATGTTACAAGGGTAATCAAATGGCTTTTTTGATTGACTTGAAGGCACGTTCCACAGGAAGAAACACATGCCTTCACTGGGAAGCTGACAGGTGAAGCTATTACTACTGTTGCAGTACATGGACAGAGTATTAAACTGCCCTATAAATTCACATCTCTATACCCATAGACCACTGCAGTGCTCAGACCTCAGGAGACAAGCTTCTTCATGCAATAGCTGACAGTCAATATAGAAGCTCACAATCTGATAAAGTGCACAGTTAGTATCTGAGGCGTGCTCAGCCATAAATGGAACATTTGTATTACATTTTCTTTCCCCCAAAGTTCAGAGAACAATGCAGAGGAGTCAGAAAAGTTTTTAATGCCAGAGCTCAAGAAGTCTAAGGAAAAAGTATCTTCTGAACACGGCAGAGCTACTATATCTATAAGCTCACGGCAGGTGTGGTTTGCCTGCGTAAGCTCAAGCCAGTCAGCATGCCAGCATGAAATGGGGACTGACTCACGACTCCCCTCCTAGCTCAAATGCTATTGTCAGTTGATTACTATTGGAAGAGATTTTTTTCTTTAAAGGTGTGCTGGTTTGAACAGGTGCGGCCCCCATAGACTCATGTGTTTGAAGGCTTGGCCCACAGGGAGAGGCACTATTAGGAAGTGGGAGCTTGCTGGAGTAGGTGTGGCCTTGTCACTGTGCCATGCTCACGTTATGCCCAGTGACACAGTCTCCTGCTGATTTTGGATCAAAATGTAGAATTCTGGGCTCCTCCAGCACTGTGTCTGCCTGAACGCTGACATGCTTTCTGCCATGGTTATAATGGACTAAACCTCTGAAACTGACAGCCAGCCCCAATTAAACATTTTCCTTTATAAGAGTTGACTTGGACATGGTATCTCTTCAGAGCAATGAAAACCCTAAGACAAATGGTGAGGTCGCTGGCAGCTCAACTGACTCCTGCTCAAGTGCATGTCCCCATCTCCATGTGTATATGGGCAGCACATACTCGCCAAGTAAGAGGGAGAGTAGTAGGGTAGACATGGAAGGAGTTGGGGGACACAGAGAGTTAATATGACCTTCACTGTGTACACGTATGAACTTTTCAAAGAACTAATTAAAAAACATTAAAAGAGATTTTGACTAACCCAAGGGGTGAGAGACTGAGGAAATCACATAAAGAACTAAGGTTTAACCTGTTGCTAAACTTAAAATATTCTTTGCTTGCGTGTACTAATATATACATGGCGCTCTTTTACATAGGGACATTTCCATACAAGCATATGCTTCACATTGAGCTCCGGCTTCACCCTTACCCACTCCTGTGAGACTTCCTAACTGCTATACATTGCACTTTGAATGTCTGCTTAATGGCATGTGCAGAAGGCATGGACGTCTGCCTGCAGCATCACTGTGAGATGG
Source organism: Meriones unguiculatus (assembly GCF_030254825.1). NCBI lineage: Eukaryota > Metazoa > Chordata > Mammalia > Rodentia > Muridae > Meriones > Meriones unguiculatus. The sequence goes on along the minus strand of NC_083368.1, from coordinate 4,633,975 downwards.
CAAAGCATTTAGGAGGTGAGATATCATGTTTGTACCCTTCGATATTGCACCTCCACCCTTTCCTATCTCTTCTCTGACAGCCAACATAGGTGAGGAACTTCTATGTGGAATCTTCTTCTATCATGATGATTTCCTCACTCCTGGTCCAAAAGAAATGTGGCCACCTAACCATGGGCTGAAAATGCTGAAAACACACCTAACGTAAGACCATTCTGCTGCATGAGGTTCCTGAGGGCCATCTGCAGAAGAGAAAAGAAAGGCCTATTTGCTGCCTCTGATTTCAGCCAGAGTTGAGTGCCAGGATGAAGCCTCCCTAACACCTCTACATGAGCTCATTCCTTTTACAAAATGAAAATTACCTCAGCAAACTACAGAAACCAGGAGTTAGTTGAGAATTTGGAATTTAAGAACATGACCACAGGTGGAGAGCAGCTCTTTTGGACAGGCTGCAGTTCTGGCTCTGTCTGCCAGTCAGGAGTGAATAACACCAGCACGCAGGGGTCCTCTACTGCATCATTACTGGAACTTTCATCTTCATGCAAATGTCAGCTTTTCCCTTCAATGAGCATTTATATCACGCATGGGTTTCTGAAGCCTCTAGGACACTTACTTTTTTTCCAGAAAACTTCCATTCCAACAAGCTGCAGAAGACAGTATCTGAACAACACCACTATTCAAGACAGAAAAGGAGAAAGGAATCCTTAAAGCTTACAAATCAGCACTTATATAAGCTTCAGCAGCAAGCCAGTCATCTGCCTAGCCAGCCTTTAGGTCATTAGGGCACTTTCTTTCCTCTAGCAGGTGCATACCTGGTTCAGAGAAAAATGTTTCACCTCCAAATGGATAAGAACACATTTGTTTGTTGTTTTTTTATGTGTCAAAAATCATGAAAAAAAAATGCCTTCTAACAAAAAGCTTGGACATTCTCTTATCATTCTTACCTTAAAAGTAAGCTATTTATTTAATAACATAAGTTAATAAATGCCCAATCGTGTCTTCCTAGTCTATTGGCCATCTGAGAAAGAAACTAAAAATGAGTGGAAATGAAGACTGCTTCCTATCATGTAAATTCTGCAGATTCTGCAGAAGCACCTAATCATGAGGATCCAGGATTGCCATGAAAGACAAGGAATAAAACAGGCAAATGGCTAGGAAGGAGAGAGACCGTGGTAGTAATTTGTGTCAGCCGTAGAATTTGGATCAGGTGAGACTTTGGGAGGTGATACCCTCTAGCTTCGGTTTTTAAGTAAGAAAATAGAAGTCCCGGTAAAGTTCATGCTTACAGTTCGCCTGCCACTCAGCAGCCTGGTCTCTCTCACTCTCCTCCCCCTCCAGCCTCAGCTCCTTAGCAGTGCCCACCAGGCAAGGAGATTCTGTGGGATGCTGCAGCGTGGGGCCTGGGCATTGGCTCCAGCAGTTTGGATCATAAAGCCAAGACCCACTTTGCATTTCCTAAGATAGCTGTCTTTGTTACACAGATTTATTTATTTGTTTTCATAAATGAGACTACAGAAAAACATGAAATGCTAATTAAAGTCAACAAAGATGTGTAGAAATGTACAGAAAACTATTTTTCAAACTCAACAAAAGTCTCACTTTTTTATTGTACTTTTTCCCAGAAAACTCTGAATTATCATTTCAACTAATCACACTGAATGAGAAAACTGTAGAAGTTACTTAAATTAGTTAAAATGAAAAGTTGTTAAGATTCAAGAATCCTTGAAACATCAGTGTGAAGAAAACCATTTCTATATGCAACAAAATACAGAGAGCTCTCAGAAGAGATAGCAACTCAGGCCTTCCTCCATGGGATTTCATAGATCTTGCAACGATAAGTCAAGATAAGAAGTGAAAACTGGAGCACCAATCACTGTGTTATTTGGGGCTAAAGAAATGACATTCTGATAAATGTACAAAAATTATTTCATAAATGCAAAACTCCATTTAGATTCACAGTCTCAGTGTAGACAGGGCCGAGAATTACCAGCCACTAACTAGAAAACTCCAGAATGCTTTGGAAGAAGCAGAAGACAGCCACATACTTGATTGTATTTGCATTGTTGTGTTCTGAGAGTTTTTGCCTCCAAACTGCTATGGTTTCATCATTTATTAAGTTGGTATAATGTGATTGGTTCACAGTCCTGAAGTCAACAGCAGGAGAAGAATTCTGGAGAAATAAACACAAGAAAAAAGAGAAACGATAGACACGGCTCTTCTCTCCTTTCCTACCCCAGTGTGGTCTCCACATCGCACCTCACAACCTGAAGGCGCTGCTGGCTTCCCAGAGCCTCTCTCTTGGAGCAAAGACCCATCCCATTCCAATAGCTAGGAGGGCAGGCGGCTCTTGAGGATCTTCCCTAGGCCAGTGCTCCACTTCATTATACTCAGTGGCAGGTAACTATGATACCAAAGCTCAGATCCCTTGCCTCAACTTCAGGGCACTACACCAGACTGGATGAGGCCTCTTCTGCAAGTGACCGAAGCTCAGCAACAGTCTGTCCCCGTCCCCTTCACCCCTGAATGGGTGTTCTTCTAGAGATTCTGTTTCAACTCAAAGACAAGTTTTCTAGGTCATTTTCCCCTTGCTCTGAGTCACCACACCATACTGTTATTGGTTTCTTGACATAACTGTTCCCTCAGTTCCAATAAAATGTAGTATAAAAAAATGTTTAAGTCAGACATGATGGCAGATGCCTGTAATCCCAGCACTTAGGATGTGAGGAGAAGGAGGAGAATCAACAGTTCAAGATATGTAGTGAATTCTCAAGGCTACCCTGGGCTACGTAAAACTTCATTTTAATAAGTTTAAGGAAGAAAAGCAGAATTTAGTTACAGTAAGCAACTCCTGAAAATTCAGAGTCACATGACTTTTTTTCTCAACTGTTTGTGTGTACTATGCATGCCTTTATGGGTGTATTTTCACATGTGTGGATATAAGAATGTGTGCAAGCTGTGCACACATGTGCATGTACAAGCATGTGTTGGTCAGAGGTTGTCTTGGTCACTCTTCCTTGATCACTCTCAACCTTATTCATTGAAACAAGGTCTCTCAACCCTAGAGTTCACCACATGGCTACTCTGGCTAGCCAGTTAGCTCTGTCTCCACCTCCCAAGACGGGATTAATGCCACACCCACCTTTTTTACAAGGATTCTGGGGATCTGAACTCTTGTCCACACACTTTGCAGGGTAAGCATTTTCACGAATGAGCCATTGCCTCAGCCCCAGTGACTCTTAATTTCTTAACAATAGCTTTGGAAATTCCAAATACTGTCCACACTACACATCCTTTCTTTAGTGATACATATTTTTAGGGACTTTTTATGTAAATAAGTTTTGCCAGCATGTGTATCTCTGTACCACTTGCATGCCTGGTGCCACAGAGACTAGACGGCAACAGATCACGAGAAACTAAAGTTGCAAATAGCTCTAAGTCCCTATGTGGGTGCTCAGAACTGAACCTGGGTCCTCTAGAAAAGTAGCCAATGAATGTTCTTAACCAGTAAGCCATCCCTTCAACCCAACCCAGCATTTTAAATTTATAATGATTCATTAATTTTTTGTGTGTGCATGGTTGTTGTTTGTATGTGTGCATGGGCACACATGTGCAGGAGTGTACGAGTGCACACTGGGACGTGTGTGAGGGTGAGAGATGACTTACAGGAGTTGGTTTTCCACCCACCATGCTGATTTCAGAGCTCTCAGGCCCTCTTAGGGGCAGCACCTGTATTCTATGAGCTGTCTTGCCAACCCATTTAGTGATATTTTTAAAGAACCATTATAATTACTTTTATTGTCTAAACCTGCATGTTTTCAGCTTTTTTTCTCCAACACCCATTTATAATCCAGAACTATGAAAAGTTGACAGTATGCCACTTAAAAGGAAAAGTAATATTCAAGCAGTCAGCCATAAATTCATATAAAAATCATTGTTCTCTCCTTTGTACTTGCATCTAAAATACAGCTTTCAAAGGAAGCTTGCTGGCTTCATTCTACAGTTGTGAGTTAACATTATGTAGAGAAAGAAAAGTGCCCGTAACACACATATCACCTGGTTCTTGATAACTATTCTACAAAAATGACTACACAAACATATACTGAAAGAACAAATAGAACATTGAATTATATTAAAGAAACTCTTTTTTTAAAAAAAAAACATAATTTAAAGACAGAATTTATTCTCTGATGGTTTAGTAATACAAACTGTACATAAAAGAAAATAGTACAGTTTGTGTAACATTGCAAATATAAGGATTCAAAATGCTAGGTACAGAAGTAGTATGACATCCTGGAATTCAAAATGTATTTTTGTGTATGTATGCTTATACAACTAATAATGATTTTTATTTGCTGAGTACAGACTGATTTACAACGAGAGCTTTGTCAATCATGGTAAGTTCATTAACCATTACATGACTTCTCACATCTATGTACTTCTACTTTACAGTTGCAAGAATCTGTTACCAAAGAACCAAAGCTTGCACAAATTGGAAGATGAAAAAAAAAATGTCAAGAGGGTGCAGAAAGTGAGACATGGAGGCTTTGACCAACCTTCTCCATCTACAACAAAAAGAGCTTGTCTGGAGAGTTCATGTTTTGTGCCTTTGAGACCAACTCCTTAGCATAACTACGACAAAAGCATGACTAAAACTGATTACTTTAAGTATGAGATCAGGTCAAAGTAATAGAAGAAGTAGAATCAGCAACCAAAATGCACTCATTTTTAATAAGCCAAGTAATAAAATTCCTATTATCTTCATACTTACAAGTCCTAAAGTGCCATTTATATAATTTGCATGTTTCCTAGTCTGGAACTGAGGCGGGTAGGATGGGCATTCCCCTGAACTCTTAAGGGGACTCCACACAGGGAAAGAAACTCTTAAGCCAGCATAGACAACTTAAACACACACCCAGATACCTTTTCCCATCTTGGCTTTAAAGTACTATACTGAACAGCAACAATAATACAAACTTACATAAATTCATGTAGGTTTCAAACTCATTCTTCATCATATATTCAATAACCCACAGATATAAGGAAAAGCCTAATTTTCCCCTCTGTGGGTGAACACATCCCACATGCTAGAAGCATTGAATCACTGAGTTCTACTCCCCGAACTCCACACTTGCTGGCTATAAACAAGATAAGAAGAGAAATACTTCACTAGGTCAGTGCTTGTTGAATGTGGCTGGGTTTTGGACCACCAAGGGAACCATGAAAAAGCCCAATGGCCAACATACATTCCAGGCCAATTGCCAATGTGTATCCTAGGGCAGTTTAGTTAGGATCGCCAGCAGCAGGTCTACTTTATACACCCACCAGGTGACTCTAATGTATAACCAAAGTTAGGAATCACCATAGCACTGTTTAGTTTCACTCACACACATACACACAGAGAGAAGGGGCAGAGGAAGAAAGAAAGAGAGAGACAGAGAATGAGAATTATAGCTAACAGGCTTGAGGAAAACACACACACATTCTAACCACATTCCCTTTTCAGCCTGAGAACAAGAGAAAAGGAAGGGTGAGGCTGAGATTACACTCAGCACACCTAGCCTACAATGGAATACGCGAGTACAAGGGAATAATCAAAGCCGAAAGCTTCAAATTCAAAATTGATATGACACCAGAAGTGGAAAACCTCACAGCAGGGAGCCTTGTTCATACACATAATAATCTAAGATGTCCCTGTACACACCTAAACAGTGTTTGAGTTGTAGTATGTTTCATGTTGCTGCAAACTGTGACTGAAGGTGTCGTGTAACATACCTCCGGTGTGTTTGCACTCTAATGAGTTTCATGTTCACAGTGATTTAAGATGTTATATGGCATTACCTCCTTGATGTATTGGAGTTGCCATGAGTTTCAGTATAGACTTGGGATCCATTTCCAAGATACCCTATATGTATGTAAATATTTGAAAAACCAAAAGAACCTACGACATTATTTTTCTGGCTGCGACGTCACACATTACAGTAGTGATAAAGTAACTAGGTGAGCATATAATTTTCAATTTCTGTATCTAACAAGTATCTAGTGTGCGTGAGAGAGATAACGTGTAAATACGTACAGCTTTATACTTGAAAAAACAGTTGTGCCCCAGCAGCAAGGACAGCACTCTGGAGCCTGAGACAAAGGGCAGTCAGGAGATCCCAGCTACCTTCTCAAAGTGGTGGGGAGGAACGTTCCACTGTGAACTTAAAACTTTAATGGGGGATACCTCTCGCCCGTTGAAACTTTAACTTACCAGCTAACTAATACTATTGTATACCTTACTTCCTTTTATCAGTGGGTTGTTTTCCATACCCAACTCAATATATTTAAAACTCAACTACACAGATCATACTGCATAAGGAAGTAAATTTAAGGTTTATGTTTAATTCTCAAAAAAAAAAAAAAAAAAAAAGCTGGACACTATTTAAGTCAGTTTCTCAGGCAGTGATGGTGCACGCCTTTAATCCCAGTACTTGGGAGGCAGAGGTAGGAGGATCTCTGAGTTTGAGGCCAGCCTGGTCTACAAAGAATGTTCCAAGAAAGCCAGGGTTGAACTCACTGACTGGCTCTCTGATAACCTCCCCTTGATGGCCTTACCAAGCCACAGAGGAAGACAATGAAGCCAGTACTGATGAGACCTGATAGGTTAGGGTCAAAGGGAAGGGAAGGAGGAACTCCCCTATCAGTGGACTTGGGGAGGGGCATGGGAGGAGATGAAGGAAGAGGATGGGATTGGGAGGGGCTACAGCTGGGATACAAAGTGAATAAACTGTAATTAATAAAAATAAATAAAATTTAAAAATCTAACTTTTACTACAAACTCTAAAAAAAACCAACTTAAGTCAGTTTTAAGAGAAAAGGAAGGGTGAGGCTGAGATTACACTCAGCACACCTAGCCTACAATGGAATACGCGAGTACAAGGGAATAATCAAAGCCGAAAGCTTCAAATTCAAAATTGATATGACACCAGAAGTGGAAAACCTCACAGCAGGGAGCCTTGTTCATACACATAATAATCTAAGATGTCCCTAATAATCTAAAATTTCTTTCAGAAATTAATTCTTTTTTTGTATAATATAATTTTATTTATATAATTTTATAATATAACATATTTATAAAAATTCATAAATAAAATAAAAATATTACTTTAAAATAAAACCAAGTGAATTGATTTTAATGAGTTAAAATGGTCCCAGGAGATTCTTTTTCAATAAAATATGTTAGAGAAAAGAGACTACCAACCTGCTAGTCCACAAGTTTAATAAACTCACTATACTGGCCAGAGTTATAGAAAAAGAAAGAATACATTTTTTATCATGTCATATAACTTACTAAACATAAGAAGTTAAGCCCTATCCACTCTGCATATTTACAAATCTCCACACGTTTGCTGATGAGAAATTAATTCGTACAAGTCTACTCCTTGAGAAGAAAAAAGTTGACTGATGAGGTCCTGTGCTCTTGGCTTTTAGCACTTAAACTAACGACATAAGCTCAGCTTCCTTCAGCATTTCTCTGTAAAGTTATGAAGCTGAAGCCAACACATGTCTAAGGCAGCCCTCCTACATCACCCTAAGATGGCTGAGGTATAGGGCTTCCCCCAGGCTCTTGACTGAAACATGGCTGACCTGGGTCTGCCTGGCAGCACCTTTCCTATGGAACCACTGATGGTAGTAAAGAGGACAGGACTTAAGGACGGCAGTGACAGGGCAATGGAGAGGTTTCCCCAGTAGAAAGGGCCTTTGTTTTCTTCCCACCAAAGTCTACTGCTTTTCCAATTATCTCCTTGAGTTTGCCCCCCGCCCCCACAGAGCTTGTTAAATAGAAGTAGAAGTGTGAGAAAGAAAAAAGAAGATAACTGTAGCATTCTTCAGTTGACTGCCCTTGGCCATGCAGAGAAGGCTGAATTAAATAAATGCCAGGGATTCTTGTATCTATGCCAGACCTTGAACTCTGACAGGCAATATGCTATGGTCTCCTTTCCCTTCCCCTTCTCTTTTTCCCTTCCCCTTCTTCTTTCCCCTTCCCCTTTCTTTTCCGTTTTCCCTTCCTTTCCTTTGAGACAGGGCCTCACGTACCTCAGGCTAGCCCAAACTGGCCATGTAGGCAAAGGTAACCATAAACTGCTGTCTCTCCCAGGCAAGTACTAGGGATCCAGGTGCGCACTGCCACACCCTTGTATGGCACTTATTCTTGGTGGCATATTTGGTAGTGATGCAGGAGCAAGAGAAGGGAAATCTCAATGTGACATCATGGCCAGGTGATAAATAATAAAAATCTGAACTTTTTTGTACCTCTCTTATATATTTATTATACACTCAGTCACATCAAACAATGAAACCCAATATGTTATCAAACACCTAGAATTCATTGGTACTTAATAGTGAAGAAACATAAAAATAGTAATATAAATGCTCTAAGTCTCTTTAAATTATTTAGAACAATTATGAATATAAATAATTAATTTTGCATAATAAATTAGAACTCTATAATGTTAAGAACAGGATAATCATTAGCAATTTGAAGAAGCTAAGTGGAGATAACAGCAAGGTTAAGTTTGTTTATTTTAATAAAATAAACTCTGTAAGAACTTTGTAGAGCCACAAAGTTTTTGTGTAACTTTTAACATAAACACTGATTACCATCATTCTATTTTAAACATGATACTCAAAAGAAAATTTTACCTCATATGTGGAGCAAAGTACAAAAGTCTGGTCCCCTCCAGAGAAGATCTGTTTAACGACTCGGTACTTAAAGCGATCTGTCAAAAAGCATTTCAAACAGTGTTTGTCAGTGGCTGCTCCCCTCCATCCTCTCCTGATGTTGCTAACTATGCTTCTCAAGAGCTTATCCGCTTTAATTATGTACAGAAACGAGGCCTTCCTGGTTGACTGCTCAGGATCATTTCTACTTCAGTTAAAAACAAATATATAAAGTAGTACCCATACACTCCCAGGCTGCCTCCCTCACAGGCAGCTAACCCTGACCTTGTTTCTATTTCTCTTGCTAATTTTGTCATGCCATCGGCCAGAAATCTAAAATGGGCACTACTATAAATGGTCACATATGCTTAACATTCACACATCTGCACGTGGTTCTCTCTATCCCCTTCAGGATGGTGCTAGCAATACAAGGACATCTTTCCCAAGTCCAGGGTGATATCCCATCAAGGGCACACTCTTAAGATCACCTAATTGCTTTTTTTTTTTTAAATTAAAATGTAACTACATTGTTTCACTTTTTCCCTTTCCTCCCTTGTCCCCTACCATGTACCGCTCCTCTCCTCCATTTGAAATTATATCCTCTTTTTAACTGTTACTGTTCACACACACACACAACCTAAATATATAATAACCTTGCCAGTCTGTCTGGTGTTACTTGTATATACACGATTTCAGGGCTGACCTGACTGGTTATCCATGCAACTGCTTTATTTCTCCTAATACCCCTCATATCATAAACTTTACACTTCCAGGTAACAACCCTGCTCCCTCACAGTTCTCCTCTTGTCAAACTCAAACCAGCAGCTATAAGTTCCTCTAGCTGTAAAATTCCTCAGTGCCTTCCCCTGTGGTCTCATATTGCCAAAAAGGGCCATAAGTCCATAGTATAGGACATAAAAATTTAGAAATTTTTCTTACTTGAATCATATTTTCTCAAACATACAGACAAACTTAAAACTGCCAGATTGTGATTCAATTACAAAAACCTGTGTTTTCAGATTAAACTTTCTTGACTTGATTATTGTTGTCTGGGAAGAGGAAGGGACGGAGACAAGGATGGTTACATAGCTCAGGCTGGCCTAGAACTTGTGATCCTACAGTATGTCTGTATTACAGGAGTATATCATAACATCCAGTAGTACACTTGCTAAGCAAATGCATTCCAAGTATGAGGAGAATGCCTAGAGAAAGATAGTTACAAATGACAAAGACTGCATGCTGGTCTTTTGCTTTGGAGAATATTAATGTAAAGAGTCCTGTTTATTTTATATTTTAAGCTTACTCATACATATCTGTCCCATAAGTAGTTGCTGAGTGACAGATTAGCAGCTCTGTGATAAATACTAGGTTTACAAAGATTAGACTATTCATTCTCTGGCCTTAATTTTCTTGGCATCAAAGAAAGAGAGAGATGAACTTGGGAGTCACTGAACCCTTTAATTGTTCCTCTTCCTAATGCCAATAAAAAAAAAAAAAGAGACTGAATAAATCTCTTTTCTCTGCTTTTCACAAAACCATACAAATACAGTAAGGAAACTTAAAATTGTTATTTTTAAATCAGCATGAAGCCCTACATTTGTTAATTCAAAATTAAATTTGATTATTAAATTATACTTCTATTTAATAACTCCACAGTTCCATTTCTACCTATGGATATATAATTTCAGGATGAGGAAGCTGGTCAATATGAAGGATTGTCTTATTTTAATCTCCAATGTAATAAGCAGTCTGATGGCTCTATCTTCTCAAGAGAATGTTTTCAAAGAAGTCTCGGCCCATTATCATCAGACACCGGAAGCAGAGCACAAGCACAGGCTTTTGACTGAGGCAGAAACGGGTTCAAATCTTGCCTCTAGAAGGTTTTTTATCTTATGCAAGTGACGTAACCTATGAGGAATCAGTCCTTTGCTTCTGGGGTGATGGCCAATGGCCGTGTGCTTGTTTTTCAGTGCTTACTATATTATTAAGCAACCAATTAAGACTGTAACATTAATTCTCACCACTAACAACAGTAAGAGAAACACCACCAAGCACCTTGATGCCAGCATCTTTGATTGTTCTCTAGGTTCTCAACTGCAGAGCTTCATGTAGGATGAATACTCAAATTATTTAATAATAAATATCCAAAAGCACAAAGAAAGAAAATAAATGTGTTAATTTCCTCTAAAGTAGTTCAAGACAAGTAACAAATACACATTAAAATAATAGTTACGATTACTTAAAAATATCATTCCAATGAAGGTGACTCTTACCAGCTCGAGCTGACAGCTGACCACTGTGGGCAGCCCAGTACCCCTTCACAGGAGAGGGGCACTTAACATTACACGTGTGTCCAGTTCCCAGCTGACCTCTAGCTCCACAACCAAATGCATAGATGAGTCCAGAAGAAGGCACAAAGGCTAGGGTGTGCTGTCTGTGGGAAAATAATTAACTCCTCAGCATACTAATAAAGATGTACACTCAGTATGGTTTTTTAAAACCTCCACATGAGATCACAGCAATTCCTAAAAGTTCCTGTGATGCTTCTTCATGTTCTTAAGTTTCTTTACAACAGACTCCTAAGTTCTGGCACCTCAACAGGCATGGCTAACCCGTAGCTAAGACCTGTAATGGCTATGAAAGTGGTCCAACACTAAAGCATAAACTGGCTTAAAACATGAGAAGTTTCTCATAATCTGATTTGTGGTTCTCGTGTGTGTTATAACTGCTAGTGTGGGGTCTGTGCACATGTATGTACATGTACGTCTGTGCAACTGGTAGGCCAGAAATAATTTTCTCCTTATATTTTAAAGAAAGTCTCTCATTGAACCTTTTATGAGACAAAATCTCTTGGTAAACTAGGCTTGGTAAAATGAGCTTCGAGAATATGCCTGTCTCAGCCTCTCACAGCACTGCAGTTACAGATGCAGACTACAAGTCTGGCTTTCTATGTGCCTGGTGGGCATCCTAATTTGTGTCCTTGTGCTTGCAGGGCAGGCTTGTAACTCAATGCACTCTTACCAGCCCAACCATAGAATGACAACACTGTATTGTTGTAACAAGGTTGCACATGTGCCTACTGATCTTGGTGAGGAGGGCAACACATGGAAATAGATAAACAACGTAACACATCCCCCCTTTCAGATGAAAGAAAAGCAGAAGCACACAAGCAAGGAACTGTCACATTCCTTCTTCATTTCTCCCTATATTCTGCTATTTACCCTCTATTCCATGGAGGTCTAATGTCTTCCTGTTGGTCTGTTTACCTAAAATTCTTCCTTACCACACTCACTACCTTCTGACTTTCCCTCACAAGTGATCATGCAGTTGATATGCTCTAAAGCAAAGCTGTGCATTGGGACACATGCCTACAATCCCTTCACTTGGGAGGAAGCCACCACTTCATAGCAACGAGTTTGAGGCCAGCATAGGGCAGAGACTAGTACTATCAAGGAAAGGAAAGGAAAAGAAAGGAAAAAGGAAAGGAGAAAGTAAAGAAAAGGAAAAAGAAAATGGAAGGGAAGGAAGGAAGAAGGAGAAGAAAAAGAGGAAGAGGAGGAGAAGGAACAGCTAAAACAAAATATTTCTTTAAATGATCGTGGTTTGCTGAGCCCTCAGGCTTTCCCACTGCCGAATCTCCTGAGTCTCAGTAAGCTCGTGGGGACACTCACCTGCCACAAGCAATCTGAGTTACTTCACTGCCCATTAGCTCCAGAACTCTTCTTGGATTAACTTCATCATTCATGGAGTCATGTCCAAGTTGCCCACAGGAACCAGCACCAAAAGTAAACACGCCTCCACTCTAACAAGGAAAAGGATCAGGTGACTTTGGTAATGGGAGTTTGAGGACTGTCCTGTGAAGCCTGAACATAAAATTCCATCTCACCAGTCTGAGTAAGGTATCACATTCACCTGACGACCATCATTATTTTGTGAGAACTTTTATTATGTAGAAAAAGAATAAGGGAATGTAAGACTGCAGCTTTAGAGAACAAAGTCCATAGTGCTTAGAGAACTGCATACAATTTGAAGACTTTAAAGACTATTTAAGAGTGAGGTGACATAGGGCCAGAGTTAGCTCAGCAGTTTAGGAACAACACTTGCTGCTCTTTCAGAGGATCTGAGTTCTGTTCCCAGCACTCACCATGCAAAGCTCACAACCACAGGTAACTCTAGGTCCAGATGATCCAAAAAGCTCTTCTGGACTCCATAGGCAATAGGAATGTACATGGTACACATATATACACACGGGTAAAGCAGTTACACAAAATTAATTTTTTAAGTGCAATAATGTGTTAGGAAGCAAAGTTTTAGAGAAAAAAGCAGATGAAATGAGAGGATTTTCAGGTTCACTCGCATGTAAGAAACGGATGTTCCATAAACTCCATAATAAAGATTTTAAATTTGTACTTGAATAAATGTTAAGTCTATATACAATAGCAAGTCCTTAATATACAGAGATTTTCAAGCTAGGCATGGTAGCTCAAGCCTATAATCCCAGTATTTAGAAAGTAGAGGCAAGAGAAGCAGGAGTTCAAAATCATGCTAATACACACTGCATGACATGATGAATACCATCTTGATACATTCGACCCTGTCTCAAAACAACCATTAAAAAGAAAGAAGAAAAGGAAAGAAGGAAGGAAAGGATTGATTTTCATTCTCTCTAGCATATAAATGTTTTTAGAAGCAATAGAGACTGTCTAATAATGTTAAAATATCAATTAAAATATTATGTTTCATATATTCAAAGGGGTTGTTTTAAAAGAGCAAAGGATGGGTATTGTTTTGCATATGTATATATACAACACTTTTATGTTATTCTATTGAACTATTTTAAAATGTTACCTAGACAATACATAAGGTTATCCAAGAGGAAAGCATAGGCAGGCATATTTTCAAAAGAAGTCTTCTTTCTATTCCTCCAAGACAATGAAAACAAGGCTAAAGAGGAAGTTCAAGTCCAAGCATAGTCATTTACCACAGCTACTCTGCAACATCTGAAATTGCCCATCTCATGCCTGTCCACAGCCAAGTCCCCTAAGCCCCTCACCTTTGTGAGAACCGCTGTGTGCTCCTCTCCACAACTAATATACACGACTTTCTGTGTCCTCAAAAGCTTCACGTGGCATGGAGACTCCCGATCTGAAATAAATTAAGCATCAGCATGTCACCACCGTTAGCCTTTTAAATGAGATACATACAACCACCAGCTTGAGTTTTATATCCCCTAACTTCTCAACTCTCATTCACCTCTCTCCCTTCAACTCTACTTGAAAAGTCCATCAAATTTAAGTTTAATTTATTAAAGTCTCAACTCATAATTTCCCTATACTCTCTACCTCTGTCCACTCCAACCAGGTCACCTTCCCTTGTCCCACACATACAACCTTCCAGCCTTCCCTTCATTTCCAACTATGAACAGGATCATCATTTTCAACCACTACAAAAACCTGACTACTGCTTCTACCTCCAAACAGATCCACCCCTTAATGCACCATAGTTAACTCCAACTAGACCACTCCTCTCCTCAAAACCCTTAGTTTCTTCTTCCATCACTTCTTCACTGTGCCTTTTGGGGGTCCTTGGTAGCAATGTTTACACAGCCTCCCTGATCTCCACCTCTGCTTCCCCACCAGTCACCTTCTTGTCAGTTCCTGTTCCCTTTGACTAGAACATTCCTCACCAAGTTCTCTATATGTCCCATTTCCTAGCAGGTTTCCTATAAGGCTCTGCTTGAATGATAAACACAAACTTTTTCTAATGCAATGTGACAGACATACTATTTATTTATTGTTTATTACTTGCATCCATCCACTAGAACAAAGTCAATTAAGCCAGATGTCTTGTCTTGTTCACTGCTCTCCCTAGATACCTAGCACCAGACCAGCACATAGCTGGTCCACAAGAAGCATCTGTTATATAATTGAATGTGTTTTTGAACTGAAGAGTGCATACAGAGGCTTACGTACCTTTTTCATCACTGAGCCCTAGCTGCCCTGCATTATTCATTCCCCAGCCAAAAACAGCTCCCGAGAGAGACAGGGCAAAGCTATGAGCCCCTCCTGCAGCCACCTGAGCCAGCGGGATCCCTTCCAAAGACCTCACCCTCTGTGGGCTGGTTTGGGAGGGGAACTCCTTCCCCAGCCCTAGCTGTCCATGGCTGTTCTTTCCCCATGTGAAGAACTGGCCATCTGAAATAACAACAGGACAAGTGATGTTCCAAACAAAAGGATACAGGTTCCATACAGTAAGATACTCCTACACCATTCACAGTTGCTCTATATACAGCAAACTCACCCAAAAGAAAGGACAGAGACACGGTGTTTCAAGATTTCCAAGCCTA
This sequence comes from Meriones unguiculatus, assembly GCF_030254825.1. Classification (NCBI taxonomy): domain Eukaryota; kingdom Metazoa; phylum Chordata; class Mammalia; order Rodentia; family Muridae; genus Meriones; species Meriones unguiculatus. The sequence continues at coordinate 4,618,932 of NC_083368.1, read as the reverse complement.
AATTAGCATTTGAGGACAGAGAAGTAAATTCAAGCCTTAGTGGCCTTTGAAGGCTATCGACACTTATCTAAAAAAGGTTTAAGTAAATTCAGTTCTGAAAAGGCTGGTGACCAGGCTCAGATCTAAGCAAGGTGACCTCATTTCTGACCACAGTAAACCAGGAGCCTCCGGACAGTTTCAGACACTGCAGCTGCTCTGGAATGAAGGCCTGAGCAGGACACACAGCAGGAACAGTATGTCCCTGCTCCATCTTACACTTCTCTCACTCCCACTTTTCTTTTATCTGGAATTCTGGTAGCAGAACTATAGCTTTCTGAAACAAAGTCCGTAAATATCTATGTTCTCAAAGACACCTGGGCACTGTCCTAGCCCTGGTCTCTCTTTTCCACAAAAGATGCAATGATGAATCCTACACCATCCACATCTCAAAGATGCGGATCAAACAGAGTCTGTTCAATAAATGTCACCGTTCAGATAATGCTTTCAGTTAGATAACACAGGACTGCAGGAGAGAAATGCTTTTAAAATTAACATAACATTAGCATATATTTATATAAATTACCAGCTGCCAGAGCCAAGCAGTGCCAGTTACCACAAGAAACTTGTAATATGGTCTGCTGGTTCAGCTTCTGTATTAACCTAAAATAGAAAAGAGTTTTCTTAAATGTGCATCCACACAGAAACACAATTATCACAAACATTTTCAACTATACACATTGATTAAAAAAAAAAATCACTTTGTCTAAAAGACTTTTAAAAACCCAAGCATGTAATCTTTTCTGATAAGAATTCTATTACAGCTTTCATTATGCTGACTCATAGGAATTTACTGTTTAAAACAAACAAAAATTCTCCTACACTTGGGCCCATTTCTAAAGTACTTCACCTTGCCATCCCCACTTGAGAAAGTGATTACTGTGACACACAAAATCTTTAGGAGCTCCAAATTATTTACTGTCTTCATCAATGCTAAGGAGTAAACTATGGCTGACAGTGTCCAAGAAGCCACATTTGGGAAGTACAGGTAAAAGGACCAGAAATACAGGGTCAGCCTCTGCTACATAGTGAGCTTAATACCAACCTGGATTAAATGAGACCAGCATCAAAAAAAGAAAAGTTATTAAAAAATTTCTGATTATCCGTTCAAGGTAAATTAGTATAAGAGGCAAAAGGGACACACTTTTTAGTCAAAACATTTACCAGTTGCTAAGAACTCACTTCTGGACCAGCTCATATGTTTAAAACTTGAGGCAGACAGTTATGCAAAGAATTGCTTTTTGTGTATTACAAGTGTTGTTACTAGGCATATCGATAGAATGGAGAAAGCAGTCAAAATCAAGAATTCTTTGGGTAGCACGCTCACCTGGGCACTGCCACTGAATCCTCAGTAGTCATGAGGCCCAGCTGGCCATCACTTCCTGCACCCCAAGAAAACAGCTGGCCCCGGTCGCTAAGAGCCAGACTGTGAGACTCCCCACATGCCACATGCACGATATGCTGATCAGCTAATGCTCCAATTTGTTCTGAAAGAGATCAAAACAAAGGAAGAAAATACACAGCCTTGAAACAGAAATGTTGCTCCCCTTGTCTTAGCAACTTTGCATTGCATGACCAAACCCCTGACCGGGGAAGGGGATGGTTTTGGCACACAGCACAGTGTGTCGTAGGAAAGGAGCTAACAGTGTGATTCCTCACATTGTGACACCTAGGAAGAAAGCCTGGCAGGTTTGGCGCTCTGCTGGCTTTCTCCCTTACCCCCTTTCTATTGAATCCAGGAGTTTCTCCCTTACCCTTTCTATTGACTCCAGGAGCCCAGCCTACAGTATGGTATAAGCTCCACTTACGGCAGGTCTTCCATCCTCAGTTAAACCTCAGAAACACCCCACAATACTCCCAGATGTCTCCTAGGTGATCCAAGATCCAGTTGTGGACAATGAAGATGAACCACAACCATAATCATCAAAGGCAATTTTATTTTATTTTATAAAGGGAGCCATGAAACCTGTAGGTCTACTGAGATACTAAACTTCGGGGATTCACCAGTATTTTTATACCTCTATATGAAATATTGATCATATTTTTTTCATTGTGTGTATTCAACAGACTTCCCCCTGTATCCCATTCCTGTCCCCTAAATTCTTCCTTCAATTTTCATGTCATCTTTTTAACTGAGGTTTCATGTATGAGAGAAAACACATGCAACTTGTCTTTCTGAGTTAGGCACATTTCACTGAACATGAGACCTTCCAGTTCCATTTTCTTCTACATAGCTAATCTATCATACATACATGTATGGACGGAAAAAAAAAAAAACAACAACACTAAAAGCTCGGTAGTTCGTGACATCAAATTATGTTGTTGAGTTATAACAACAAAATCAGTGACACAGAAAACAGACATGTATAGCCACATAGAATAGAAAATCCATAACAAACAGCTATTGCCTTTCTGGGTTTTCAATTAAGGTTCTGAAAGCATAAGAGTGGAGAACAAGAGGGTTATTTTTGGTTTTTGTTTGTTTGTTTTTTAAACAAGTGGTAGAAGATTGAAACTATATCCCCTATGTTATGTCCTAATTTAAAAAAAAAAAATTTTTTTTGGCTTAATCTAAGTGTAGTGGCACATTCCTGTAATTCCAGCCCTTAGGAAGTAGAGGCAGACAAATCAAGAGTTCAAGATCATTTTCTGTTCTATAGTGAGTTCAAGGGCCAGCCTAGGCCACATGTGACCCTGACTCAAAAACAAAACAAAAAACCTTAACTAACAAATGGTCCAAAGAGCTTTATCTAAGACTCACAGTTGTGATAGTTCTACACGTAAACATAGGAAGAGAGATTCGTTACGATATATATATGGGCAATGACTATCAGATTAGGACTGAAGTTCTTCAGGAAAACATAAGAATTCACAAGTGATATTGCATCTTAACTTAAGGGCTTCTGTGCAACAACAACAACAAAAAACAAATAACAGCAACAACAACAAAACATCAAAGGCTCACCCACAGAATGAGGGAAACCCTTTCCATGTGTTCGTCTGACAGAGGATTAATTACCAAAATACATAACAAACTTTAAAATGTTTTATTTTTTATTTTTTAATATTAGTTACAGTTTATTAACTTTGTATCCCAGCTGTATCCCCCTCCCTCATTCCCTCCCAATCCCACCCTCCTTCCCTCATCTCCTCCCTGCCCCTTTCCAAGTCCACTGATGGGGGGGACCTCCTCCCTTTCATCCGACCCTGGTTTATCAGGTATTTTCAGGACAAACTTCAAAAATTAAATGCCAAAAAAAAAAAAAAAAAAAAAAAAGTAATGCAGTTCATAGATGGGTAAATGAATAATATAGTTTTCTCAAAGAAGTAGTTCAAGTGGCCAATGAATAAATTAAAAAGTTGTATCTTTAGCCATCAGGAAAGGGCAAATCACTTTGACATTGAGACCACTCCAACGTGGTTAGAATGGCTACATTAAGGGAACAATAAACATGTCAGACAGGCTGGGCAAGGACGTTTAGATACTGTCGGTGGGGACATAAGTTAGTTCAGGAGCCCAGGAGGCTTCTCAAAAACCTAAAACTAGAAGTTGCACTAGAACCTCTTTGGATGTACATGCTAAAGAGTCAAGGGCAGCATGCAACAGTGATAACTTACATGGCTGTATTAATCAAAGCACTATTCACAACAGCCAGATCATGGAACCATCTTGTACACATCAGCCAATAAACAGTTGTGAAAATGGAACATGCATACGTATGTAGGTATGTATGTATGTATGAAAGAAAGGCAGAAAAATTGTAAGAAGCAGGGGACCAGGAACTTTGCTGTGAAATTATATTTCCCATTAGCATCAGAAGCTACATCCATAAAGTCTCACTAACATGACCATCCAAACATGAGCTAAGCAAGAATGATACCAATGAACATGGTCAACTAGATGGGGCCACATAGCCCCAACCCTACACAAAAAACTACAGGCAACTGAGTAAAGCTAGGAGTAGGAGAGGTGGTTTTCCCCAGGCAAGAGTATACCAACTGGTAATTCAGTGCCAATGGTGAGCCCTGAAAACATAGATTGAAGTAACATTATATGGACGCAAAAGGTTATATTCAGGAATATTATGTATATACAAATACATATATGCATGAAATTAACAACTGATAAAAAAAAAAAAAGAGAGAGGCCAGGAATTTGAAAGGGAGCAAGAGTTATAGTGGATGGTTTGTAAAGAAAAAAGAGAAGGGATGTAATTAAAATACAATGTAATTAAATGTGTATAATTAAAATACAGTCTCAAAAATAACAAGAACAACAACAAAGTCTTTGATTAGTGCCATTCCCTGGCGCTGGGTGGGGGTGGCTGTTGTGAATGGGATCTTTTTCCTAATTTTGTCTGATTTGTCATTTGTATATAGAAAAAAAGGGGGGTTAATTTTATACGTTCTAAAAGTGTTTATCAAAAAAAATTCTAGTAAATCATTAATCTTGGAGGTATGGGATCACACCAGCAAATCTAAAATTGTTTGATTTTTTATATCTGCCTACCTTTTGTCTCCTTTTCTTGCTTTACTGCTCTGCTTAAGATTTCAAGTATCATACAGGAGAATGGTGACATAACTTGCCTTGGTACTGATTTTGGAGAAAGTGTTCAGCTCCCCATTATATGGCATCATGACTCCTTTATTCCTAGTCTCTTTAGAGCTATTCCATGCTCTTCAAAGCATGAAGAGATGTTGAATGCCCACCAAAGGCATCTACTGAAATGATTATGTAGGGTTTCAACCTTTACATATTTATACATTCTATCTAACTCATTAATTACATTTATTGTGTTGCTGAGTTCAGTTTGCAGGTATTTTATTGAAGATTTTTGCATTTATGTTGATTAGGGAAATTGGTCTGCAGTTGTGGCTTTAACCAGTTTGGATACCAAAATAGTTGTGGCTTAATGGATGGGTTTGGAAGGTTCACTTCCTCTGTATTTTATGGAATTCTTGAAAGAATGTGTGTCCATTACTTCATAGTCTCGTAGAAACCAACAGTAACTCAAGCTGGACTCAGGTTTTTCTTTGTTGGTAGAGTTCTTGCACAGTTTAATCTATTTGCTTGTTACTGTGTTTAGTTTTTGTTTTTTTTTTTGTTTTGTTTTGTTTTTTTGTCCTTCCTATACTCTTGGTTTAATTTTGGTAGGTTCTATGTATCTATAAACTTCTAGATTTTCTCATTTATTAAAGTATAAGTTTTCAAAATGCCCGCTACAGATCCTCTGAGTTTCAGTGGTATCTTAGTAACTCTTTTCATCTCTAATTGTATTGTGTCTTCATCTTTTGGTTAGTATGGCTGTAGGTCTGATAATCTATTCTATTCTTTCAAAGGAATCTGTTACACTGATTCTTTGTATTGTTCTTTTCATTTCCACTTCATTAACCACACCTCTCATCTCAGTCTTCCCTCATAGGTTATTATCTGAACCATTGCTGACTGCTTAAAGTCTTTCTATTAATAAACATCCTTCTCTGGATACTTTCACTACATTTCATGGGTTCTATTATGTTGTTTTCATTTTATTTGATTCTAAGAAGTTTGTTTTTTCAGTCTCTTCAATGACCAAATGATCATTCAAATGCTTTATTTAATTTTCATGTTCATATATTTTAAAAATTTCTATTGTTGATTTCTGATTTTATTTAATTATTGATATAATAAAATATAAGATGTTTTAATTTTCCTCTATTTATTCAGACTTGTTTTGTGTCCTAAAATATGACCTATTTTGGAGAAAGTTCCATAAATTCTGAGAATGTACATTCTGTAGGTGTAGTTTAAGCTCACTTAATTCACAATGTTGTACTCATTAACTCTGGTGTTTCTTTGATGATTTGGATTTTGGTCTGGGGACCCAGTTAAGGTTGGGTAGTGAAGTCATTATATATTACTCTATTAGGGTTTACCTGAACATTTATGTTCAGTAGTGTTTATTTTAGAAACTTGGTGTATCAATGTTCAGTGTACATGTTTACAACATTTCGGTCATTTTGATAGATCGTTCCCTTCATGAAGTGACCTTCATTGTCTTTTTTAACAATGGACAGGAGTCTGCCTTACCAGAAAACCCAGTATACCTGTCTACTTTCAGACTCCGTTGGCTTGTAATCTTATTTTTCCACTCTATCCCTTTCATGCTGGGCTTATCTTTGCCAACAAGGTTAAGTTTCTTAGAGGCAGAGAACAACTGAGTCTTGTAAATCCAAATTCTATGTTATGCTTGTATTTACCTCCTTTGTTCACGTTTAATGACTGTAACTTCTTTTAATTAATGTTGATTATGACAGGCCCTTATTCCTCCTTCAGTTCTAAGGGACAGCTTTGCTGGATATAGTAATGGTGGAAGTTATTTTCTTTCGGAGCCTGAGGTAGATCATTTTATTCCATGTGCTCCTGCTTTTGTGTTTCTAAGAGAAATCTGCTGTTATTGGTGGGTTTGCCTTTCACATTTCTCCTATTTGGGGAAGAGAAGGGTGCCTTTATAAGAAATTTGTCATTTTCTTCTTGCAGCTTTCAACAGTTTTTGATGCTGGTGGTCAATGCAACTGATGTTTTACTACATAATACAGAGAATTATTCTTTTATGGTCAGGTTTCAAAATCTCCCTTAGGATTTATATTACCTTGTCCCACACTCCCATATTTCTTGTGAATTGGGATTTATGCATCTGGGGCCAAACTATTGTTTTGAAGTTTTAATTTCTCAGATTCTGTCAGCTGAATTACTTCCCATCATTTAAGAAGAACTACACTGCAGCAGGTTCGGGGTATATTTTCTTACAACTGTCCTTCGGTAGCTAAACTCTCAGCTGGTGTTCACAGTGTACCAGGCACGGTCCCAGCACCACTCAGAGAGACGCAAACTGCCTACAGAAGCAGCTATAGTGACATAATTACAACTCCAGTAATATGGGGGTGGGGGAACAATATTGCATGAAGTAAGAAAATGCTAATTGGTAAGAATGGGAGTAAGAGAAAATGAATACCATACTAGAGCGCAATACTAAAAACAAACAAAAAAAAAAAGGAAAAAAGATAATAGGGAAATGTAGTAAGAGGAGAACAGAAAAGAGAGATCAATAAATAAATAAATAAACAATAAAAATGATAAAAAAAGCAAGAAAGATGAAGAAAAAACAGAGAAGACTGTTTAATTGAAAAATGAAAAAAAATCAAAAGAAAAGAAAGAAGAGAGAATTTAAAAGTAAATATTAAAGCTAAGTGTGATGGTATGGCCCTACAGTCCCAGCATTCTGCAGGCTGATGCCAGCCTGGGCTCTGTGGCAAAAACCTGTCTCAAGAAAATAAATAGCAAAACAAAGAAATTGCCTATTACAAGAAGACATGGAAGGGGAATGCAAAAGACAAAAGTAGAATCCATGTGTAAATTTAAAACAACTGGTCTAATCAACATCAAAACAGTCTCTACAGAAAAAAAATATTTTTTAAATGGCATCAAAAAAGGAGAGGGTAGTTAAAAAGAGGGCAGGTTTCCTCTAAGGAGGTCAATCATGTGGCTGCTTTGGCCAGGCACCAACCATTCACAGCAGTATCTGTGTGTCATTGTGAGTCCTCTCTTTTTGCCTTTGTTGTATTCATCTAGCAACCACAGGCTATGCTCTGTGTGCAGAAAGCCATGGCTACCCTGTGCTGCCTTGTTCTTCAAGATTGGACAGGCAGACCATAAGCTTTCAGCCAGCTGGCCCCAGTCTCCAGCACCTTGAATGTTCGTTCGTGGGTAACACAACCTTATGGGAATCCACACCTGGGGTAGAATGCCTCCATGCTGCACGATGGCTTTGCTAAGATTCCACACTTGGGCTCTACAATGATTCCCTCATCTGTGCGCTCATTCCGCTCATCCCAAGGCTCTGACAACTCTCTGCTAGAGTTTTCACAGCAAGCTTCCCTACTGATACTTGTTACAGTTTTACTATGAACTGCGCCCAGAGGCTCACAGGTATGAAGAGGCGGACCCTAACTCTGAGGCTCCCTCAGGAGCTTGTGTAGTATTTGGTAATGAGGCCTCGACAGAAGAAGAGAATGTGGATTTCCAAGGGGCAGGCACTAACAGTCACACCCCTGCCCTTCTTCTGGCCTGGGCTCTTTTTCTCTGTCTCCTGAGATATACACTACCTGTCTGAGTTCGCTCCAGATATAGAGACCCTTTCTCAAAACAACAAGAAGGAGAATGGCAGAGACAGGCTCACAATGTACCAAGCTCTGGCTTCCACATGCATACACATACATACACACACATCTGATCTCAACTGAAACTGTAATACATGCTTTCTGAAATGCTTTCTCTACCTCAGTCACTCTGTTTTCTGCAATGTGCTGAAGTGATCTTTTCCCTCTCTTCTGCTCTCTAGATTTTTCTATTCTTGAAACTTTGTTATATTTAATGTGTGTTTTATTCAACTTTATATATTTCTAAATATTACCAATATAGATTCTAGATAAACTAGGTTTTATACATATATATGTGTGTGTATATATATATGTGTGTGTGTATATATATATATATATATATATATATATATATTCATATAGTAGCATATATCCTCACATGTTCCCTGAACCTATACAGACATGTTTATATATCTAAGCAGAGAGAATTCTGCAGAATTACTATGTGGACATGTTGAACCAAAGAGGCCCATATGTGAGTAAGAATGAGGTATATTCTTAAAAGCAATAAGAGTGCATGAAATTATTCTACCCAAAACAATGAGATTCACTTTCTCCCATTCACAAAATATTCATAACTGTAAATACCTTTCTTCACTAAGGGCCAAAACACATTTGTGTTTGTACCCAGCCAAAAAATAGGAAGATTTCACTCTGGAAAAAATCACCCCAGTTTTCTGCCATCTTGTAAGCAGGTGCACTGCCTTAGAAACTAGTAACCACAATATATCTCCATCTTGAGCCTCTTCTCTCACTCCACCATAAGAACATGAGCGGCTGCAGCACCTAACTAAGAGCTGCTCTGAACCTAGGGCCAACAGGAAAGGCTGAAACTCAAGCTGGAATTCCCAGGAAACATAGATCTGCACATTGTAAAAGCTGACACACAGCAAGTGACTAGATATGCCACTGCCTACCTGAAAGCCAGGCTTGCAGACAAAAAGGCCCATCCCCAGCAAAACTGTACCATACCACCACCACTACAAACATCCACAGCCTAGGTCACTAATGTCCCCACACACGTTGTTTACAAGTGTGCACTCAAATCACAACATAACCAACCAATAATCCAACAAGTGACTAAGTAATATAACTGAAAGCCATAGAACCAGATTAGATCAAGCAAAAGATGGCAAAATTAAGTCAAAGAATAGACTCACCTAGAGAGGAAGGAAACAAATAAATAAATGTCAATGCCACACTTAAACATGGTGTACCAGGCTACGATCCCAGTAATAAGAGGGAGATGTAGAAGATGCAGAAGGCCTGAGAGTGATCTCTCAAATGGGGGAAAAACAAGGAAAAAGTGAAGCCTATAGAACATCCATAAAGAAACAAATGATTGCAATTCCATAGAAAGAAAAAGAAAAAAGAAAAAAAGCAAAAAGCCACAGGATGTTGGCTTTTTGAACTGAAAAGATCACTTCAGCACATTGCAGAAAACAGAGTGACTGAGGTAGAGAAAGCATTTCAGAAAGCATGTATTACAGTTTCAGTTGAGATCAGATACATGGTTAATAAAAAAAATGACTGAAAACTCATCAATACCCATGAGAGATAAGTGTATCACAACTCAATTAAATTTAACTTAGTCAAAGTCAAAGACAAAAAGAAACTTCTAAAAGCATTAAGAAAAACTTTTAAGCTGCATATAACAGAATTAGAGTGCTAGGCATAAGTCTAAAAGGTCAGAAGAAAATGGGATGATATATTCGAATACATACAATAGACAAGGTATGGTTAAGCATCCAACAATGGGTGAGTAGATGATGGAAATTTTGTATTTATACAAAATAATGTACTTTTCAGCAGCTATAAAATGTATGGAATTCTGTGGTATGGGGCAATATGGATGAACTTTATATGGAGGGCATTATATTAGGTGAAAAATGAGACACAAAATGATCAACATTGCAGGTTCTCACCTAAATATGGAAGCTACATAAGTTGATTTCACAGAAATAGATCAGAACCATGGTTACAGGAGACAGTGAAAGGGAATCAGGAGAATATGGGAGTATGAAGAAAGAGATTAACAGAAGAAGGGTGCAGCTGGACAGAAGAAATAAATGGCATGCAGGCTGCTGGGGAAGAAAAGTTACCAACAGTCTTAGCCAACACTGAACCCCCCATCCCATAATACCAATGTACCAGGCAAGAGGTGCCCACTGGTGCAATAGTAGCATGGCTCTTTAAACCACACTCTAGACACATGGCTGGCTCCACAGAAGGGGATCCGGGCCCAGCACTATAAACATGGGCAAAACACATGGGTAGGGAAGCCATAGGCCCTAGGGCAGAATCTATACAAGAATCTATGTTTTGCTTCCATATTGTCAAACTGCCTTCTAAATATTTATGTTTATGTTTGCTTGCCTTTACCTTGCTCAGAAAAGCCTCTCGGTGCAGCAGGTAGTGGCTAATGCAGAGGCTACTAACTATTCAAAATGCTGAGGATAAGAGACTCTTGAGTGCACAGCTATCGATGAGACATCTCTATGAAGTGTGACACACACACACACACACACCTATAACTCTGGAGGAACATACCAAAAGAGGGCAGAAAGAATGTAAGAACCAGAGGGAGGATGGTTAGCTCTGACATGAATAGTGAATGCATGAACTCAAAGCAGCTGTGTTTCCACGCTCAAAATCAAGTGGGCTAAAAACTCCAGCATGGAATCAGGAGGTGATGGTACACACCTGTAGTCCCAGCACTCTGGAGGCTGGTGGAGATGCTACATGATAAATCCCTAAAGATATCAAAGTAAGTTGTCCCACAGTGAAGCAGGTCTAAGACAAGTCACTCAACATGAACTCTGCTCTTTAGTAAGCAGCACAGCTATGGGACACACGTACTCTCAGCAGCTTTGAGTGGTGGCAGCTTCCAGTTTTTGGTCAACACGCCGGCCATGTTCCCTAACTTCAGTGAGTAAACATACCTCTTAATTCTGAATACTTGTGTTGCAGTAGTGATTTTGTAGCTTGGCAATTTTGATACTCTCTCATTTATTGTAGAGAGTAAGATGTCCTTATGAATAGATAAGCACCAGGGAAACTAGGAACCCTTACACATACACGTGCACTCACACATGCGTGTATCATTGTTAAAAAGCACACAACTGACAACAGTTGTATAACGATCTTATCAATGAAAAGAGAACTGACTTTCACAAGCTTTTAACAAAGTACTTTTGTATTCAGTGTTTAGCTAGTAGACAAATTAAAGAATATAGGTTAAAAATAGGTTAAATAAAGGTAAAAGAATGTAAGCTTATTTGTGGCCAAGCTTATATTCCCTTTGTTTCAGGATGAACAGAAAGTAAGTATAAAGAAGAAAAACAACTTGAGAATAAAATCCTATCAGAAGACCTATTCAACCTGAGACATTAGTGTGGGGGCAGGAGAGATGGCTCAGTGGTTAAGAGCACTGGCTGTTCTTACAGATGACCTGGGTTCCTTCCCAGCACCCACATGGTGGCTTACAACTACCTGTAACTCCAATTCCAAAAGATATGATGCCTTCCTCTGACCTCCCTGGGCAACAGACACACAAGAGGTACATAAATATACAGGCAGGCAAACACTTAACTAATACACATAAAATAAAAGTAAATTGTTTGTTAGAGGTGTCTGTGGACAAACAACCTACTATTAAATCTCAACTGTCAGCCCAAATTCAACTCTTTTGCCCTTTACATAGACTTCAGGCAATAATACTGACCTAATTCGGAGCCATCAGGAGGATTAATGTGCTTTAAAAAGCTAATCATGGCATAGATGAGTGCAGCTTATAACAGACATAAACACTCTTACAATGACAAGCAGGTAGAGCTTCTTGTTTCCAATTCAAGCCACGGTGTTAATTTCCTAAAATAATGCTAATTTCAAAATATCAGTAACTATTCACATAAATGTTTGCTAACTAATAAGTGTATCTTTTCAAAAGTACTCAACTGTCTTTAAAGAAAGCAGATGACTGTCACGGGTAGACAACAGTAACTTTTCATCAACCCCACCGAAAGGTGGTCCTCACACCTACTAAAGAAGAGCAATGGTTTGACTACTGCTGTCATCTCCATCAGAGAGGGTTCTGCAGCGTTCCTGGGCCACTCAAATGGGGAAGCAACGAAACCTAACAAATGCAGTGTTGAATCTAGACATCTGCCTTTTATACCAGAGTTACACACTTCAGTAACATGGAGTCAGTATAGGACCACTCCCATTTCCTTTCAGCTCAGCTAGCATGCTTTCACCAAGACTGTCAGGTCCTTCAAGATGTCAAGAGCAACCAGATACCACAGCTGAAAGCCTAACTTCCAGCAGCAGCAGCAGCAGCAGCCACCGCCGCCACAGTTCTGAAAAATGGGGCTTTTAGACATTCTTTATAAACCTCATTCATCAAACAGCAGAGACATTACGTTCAGGGATGGCATTATGGAAGTGCTTAGATGGAATATAAAACGTGTGAATTGACTTAAGTTACCTACAAGAATGGGAGAAACTAGGAGGAAGTGCAAAGAGGAATCCTAGCTATGAAGCACATGAGAGACTGGTACTAAACACTCACCTTTGTGATTCCCTACAAAATGTTTCTAGGGATGTCTATGTAGAACTGGAAGTCTAACAGAGTCAAATTCCATTAAACTCATTGCGCCTACCAGAGTTCCTGCCTAATAACACGATTATTAGCCTACACCAAAATATGAACGTAGGAAATCAGTGTGTGTGAAGGAAAGGGGAGGATGCTGACAACAGAGTAATAAATGAGCACAGACAACAGTTTCTAGTGAGCTTACTAAAAGGTTGTCAGTATTTACTTATTTTTTTCAGTTACAAATTAAGTTGCTTATAAAAATATAGTAGGCAGAAAAACCTCATTTTGATTGCTTACTTTACTGCAAAGGACAGGAAACACACAAGTCTCCCTACAAGCCCAGCTCAGTGACTCTTTGTCTTATAAAATTATGAAATAAACTATGGACAAGAACATAAAGGAATTAGTAATAACCCTACCATGCCTCAAATCAGTAGCCTTATCTGGATTGGGGGTTTGATATGAGAATGTAGGATGGAGAAAGGAAAGAAAAGGCAGAATGCAGAAGAGCCCAGAGCCCAGTGAAGCCGGACACCTGGCTTGGATGAATCTCAATAACTTGTTAGGAAAATACCTCTGGTTGTTCCAGGCCTCTTTGCCCTTGGCCTGTTTGCAAATAGATCTGTCTCTCTCATACACACACACACACACATACACAGACAGTTATACAGACAGGCAGAGCCAGAGTTTCAATATTTTGCCAACTGTTGAAATATCCCCTGAAGCTTGAATGCTGCTGGCTCGGAGAACAGCGTGGACTGCTCCTGCAGAAGACCTGAGTTAGGGCTGCTGGCTAGGAGAACAGCGTGGACTGCTCCTGCAGAAGACCTGAGTTAGGGCTGCTGGCTCGGAGAACAGCGTGGACTGCTCCTGCAGAAGACCTGAGTTAGGGCTGCTGGCTCGGAGAACAGCGTGGACTGCTCCTGCAGAAGACCTGAGTTAGGGCTGCTGGCTCAGAGAACAGCGTGAACTCCAGCTGCAGGGGATCTGATGCCCCCTTCTGGCTCCAACGGGCAACTGCACTGATGTACACATACCCCCACACAGATATATACAAATATACACATAACTAGTAATAACTTTTTAAAAAGAAGTCACACACAGGGATGGAGGTACATTACTAATCTGAGAAGTTGAAAGGGACAGACTGAGGAAAACAATGAGCCTCAAGGGCATCTACAGCAACAGATATTCTCAAAGAGGAAAAAAAAAAAACCACCATGGGGTATCTATATCAAAGTCAGTAAACAACCTGTCAGCTGGCTTCGCTAGACAGACTGAAGGGACAATACCAAATCAGGGACCTCCATCCTATGACTGCCCACTTTCCTCCTTGGCAGGTCAAACTCAACAGCTCCTTGAGTCACTGGATTTTCAAGATATAAAGTTTTAAGGCAAAGCAACGAGTCTTCTATGGCTGTCCTACACACCTGCAACCACATTGCTGTAGGCAAAAGACAAGAGTCCATTTTCACATTCTCTGCAGCCAGAAATGGGCACATTGCTTATTTCCATATCTAAGACCTTAGAGCCCGTGAGCATAACTCCAACTCACTTCTCATTGCGTTCTCAAAGGTTTGATGTATATTATCACATATTCATTTCTAACACACCATCATATTTCAAAGGCAATTGATCTATGTGGTGTGAGCTGAAATCTCAACCTGGTCCTCCAAAAGAACATCCTCTTGGCAAAGGCCTTCCATGCAGCTTCCACCCCTATGCCACTTGAAGAACCACTCTGATGCCAGGGAAGCCACGTCCCGCCAACAGAGCCTGTCTATCCTGTTTACCTTCCTTTCTTCCCCCCAGTACAGGAGACTGAATCCAGACTCCTGTCCTGTGTGTTCTATCTACCAGTCTCCACTGTAACCCCGTGCTGCCCTTCTCTGACTGGTAGCCATCCAGGTAAGGATCCCAACAAGCAGAGAGCAAGCAAGCTCAGTCTTTCTTCTACTCATGAAAAATTAAGCCAATGGTACCCAGATCTAGAAAAAGTTAAAGAAAAAGAGGGCGGCAGCCAGCTACACATCTCTCCATTCAGAGGCACTATTCAATAGTCACTGTGATGTTTATAATTAATGAACAAGATTAACTTGGAACAGAAATTTCTGGATTCTCTTGTAATTTTTACAGGAGTCTGGCTTACCACAGAGTTAGATCACAAGTAGACCAGCTCCCCTTGCTGACTTCAAAGGCCTTCTTGGTGTTCCTCTCTGGTTTTCTGCCATCACTCAGCCTTGGTTAAGGCAGGTGCTGGCCTAATCCTGGGTATAATCAGACAAAGGGTTGCCCTTCCCTGCCCCTTTACTTCCAGAGACATACCTGGTTCCCACTAACTCCACAGAACTGTATGTAGGGGTTCTCTAAGACATGTGAGATTACGCCCCCAATCTATTCACTAGAGTGTCTTCTAAAGAGAGCTGCCACAGAGTTTGTTTCTGTCCCTACCTGCTACCATCCAAAGCTTTAAGACAAAGATGTGCAGTGAGAGATGTGTGTACCCCTACCTCTACAGTGAAGGTAAATGCCAGAGGCAGGGTCATGAAAAAAAAAAAAATGATGAGGGTGATCCAAAACTGTAATGCCATCACTGGGAAGGTAGAGACAGGAGATCAGTTGTTCAAAGTCATGTTTGGTTTCACAGGAGGTTCAGGTTCAGGCTGGGCTGCACCAGGATATGTCTCAAAAACAAACAAAACCCCTGCCCCTTCCCGCCCTAAGAAAAACAACCTACAATGCCAGAAAGAAAAGTCTCCTTCTTCAACAGAGAAGGGAAGCTCAGAAAGACTGCTGTCTGGGGCTGCTATCCTGGTGGTAAAAGACCAAACCAGTTCTCAAACTCAGCTCAAGCATCTCAGCTTGTAATTCTAGACACAGGTTAGAGTTTTCTGTCTGCTGGAGAGAACATGACTAGAGACACTTGAGGCAGGGCCTGGAGATGACTCAAGACTCCAGGTGCTTAAGCCACAGCCCAGAGATAATGCACTAAATAGGAGCATAGGCTACCTCCAGGGTCAGTCAGAGTTGAGAAATATCTACAGTGGGTTACTGGACTTGAAATCTCCCAGCTGTGTTATATTTCAGAGTATTGGAATGGTCACCCAGTTCCTAGAATACATTCCTGCAAAAGCTGGCCACAGAAGCTCAGTCCTTCAGGATGGGTGTGGAGCAGGTAAGATGACTCAGTGAAGAAAAGCACTTGCTGTGAAGCCTGATAACTCAAGTTCATGCTCACATAATGGAGGAAGGAAAGAGCGGATTCCACAAAGTTGTACTTTGACCTCAGATATGTGCCATCACATACACACACACACAACCCACACAATTTAAAAAAATAAAAATAGAAAAGATCACTTGAGTAAGGTGAGTACAAGGCACCTAACTCCTGTCAGAATGTCTACATTCCCCAAGGGAAGGCTTCAAGCTGCCCCTCTGAAAGCACTCATTGTTCAACAGTGCCTTTCACCTGCAGACACAGGACGTTGATGAGCTCAATGAGAGACAGTGAGTTGCAAGAAAAGAAGGGAGGAAAAGATCTTAGGGTTTAACGTTTTCCACTAAGATGTCCATCAGTAAAAATCAACAATTTCCCACAGCCTTTATGGTAGTTATATATTATACTAGTGGTAAAACATAATAAGCATGATTTACCTATTTATTAATTACTGACACTTTCAACTGGCAGTATTTTACTGCACAGAACAACCAGACTTCACACTAGACGCACTGTCTAGAAGGACCATTGGCCGACAGGGAAGCTCACAAACTCGTTCCTGTAAACCCTAACGGCTGTGTTAGACATGAGCACACACAGTGGGCACTCTCCAAGTGGGACCCTGGGGCCAGCAGTGAACAAAAGGAAGCCTACCAAGCATACTTAGGCCTTTATAATTTGGGGCAGGAAACAGTTTCATGTAGCCCAGGCTGACCTACAACTTGCTTTACAGCTGAGAGCAGCCTTGAAGTCTGGGTCCTCCTGCCTCTGCCTCTTGAGAGCTAAGATTATAAACATCAGCCTTACGTACTTCACAATTCTGTCCAAAACCAATACTGCAGTCTGTTGTTCTCATGTGTGCAACATGAAGTCATGATTACAAATTAAGACTGATATTTAGGCAGAGCCCAAAACAGGGGGGCAGCAGAGGGCATAGCCACATGCCACAGAAATAAGTTCATAAAGAGGAAACATGAGTCAGGTCACCTGATGCTACAGATGCTAGAGTTACAGGATACCAACCCATGCCTCTTCTTTTTAAAAAAAAAATCCGTGCATTTATACTTGTCTGTGTGAGAATATGCCACGTGTGTGACTAGTGAGACTACAGAGACCAGAAAAAAAGCACTGGATCCCCTAGAGCTGGAGTTACAGAAGGTTCTGCGCCAACTGTCGTGAGTGCTCGGAAAAGCAGCAATTGTCTTAACCACCTCACCACGACTGCTCTTTAGTGAAGCTTCAGTGTCTAGACTTGACCTGCACTGAGTGAAAGGAACAGCAAGAAACAAAGAAACTGGCTCACAGTGTGCTAAGAATCGTGAGCAGTCAGGGAGGCTTAGCCCATCAGCCCAGCACAACCACTCTAAGGTCACAGGTCCATACCATATGTCCACTGAGTGCCAAATTTAGGTTCCATAATGATAAAGCGAGAAGAAAAGATATAAACAAGCAGGCTTTAAAAATGCACACTGGTTGTCAGAAATAAATGAAAAGCACTAATGTAAGGACACTGATGAGTTTTTGCCTTCCTGGTTTAGCCTTTCCTTCACTCATTTTACCAGTCTCAGCACAGCACGAGTACACTTGTTCAACCACACCTCAGTATTCGTAACACACACATACACACACACTAATGCACATGGTCTACCACACCCCCGGGGTACACTCAGTATTTGGTAACACACACACACACAAACACACAGAGCTATGCTCATGGATCAAAAGTCTACTCATCCTTTTTGCTCTGCCCACCTTACCTCTCCATTCCACCACAATGTATCTGTCACACCTCTGCCAGCACCCAAACAACCACATAGCACTTGCCATAAGAATCACAGGCTTACCTCATCGCTGCATCCTCATCTCTGCCCACAAAGCCCCACACAGTGCTCAGCATAAAATGCTTTTCAAAAGCATGTTGCAGAAATAGAAGAATGATACCCAAACCACACAAAGACCCAACAAAAAAAAGAGAACTTCAGACCTAACTCTCTTATGAACATTGATGCAAAAATACTCAATAAAATACTTGCAAACCGAATCCAAAAACACAGCAAAGATACCATCCACCACGACCAAGTAGGCTTTATCCCAGGCATGCAAGGGTGGTTCAACATTCGGAAATCCATCAATGTAATCCACCACGTAAACAAACTGAAGGTGAAAAACCACATGATCATCTCCTTAGATGCCGAAAAAGCATTTGACAAAGTCCAACACCCATTCATGTTTAAAGTCTTGGAGAGATCAGGGATACAAGGCACATACCTGAACATAGTAAAGGCAATATACAGCAAGCCTATAGCCAACATCAAACTCAATGGAGAGAAACTTAAATCAATCCCACTGAAATCAGGGACAAGACAAGGCTGCCCACTCTCTCCATACCTCTTCAACATAGTACTTGAAGTCCTAGCCAGAGCAATAAGACAACTAAAGGAGATCAAGGGGATACAAATCGGAAAGGAAGAGGTCAAAGTGTCACTATTCGCAGATGATATGATAGTATATATGAGCAACCCCAAAAATTCAACCAGAGAACTCCTCCAGCTGATAAACACCTTCAGCAAAGTGGCAGGATACAAAATCAACTCAAAAAAATCAGAAGCCCTCCTGTATACCAAAGACAAAAGGGCCGAGAAAGAAATTAAGGAAACAACACCCTTCACAATAGCCACTAATAACATAAAGTACCTTGGGGTGACACTAACCAAGCAAGTGAAAGACCTGTTTGAGAAAAACTTCAAGTCTCTGAAGAAAGAAATTGAAGAAGATATCAGAAGATGGAAAGATCTCCCGTGCTCATGGATTGGTAGGATTAACATTGTGAAAATGGCCATGCTGCCAAAAGCAATCTACAGATTCAATGCAATTCCCATCAAAATACCAACTCAATTCTTTACAGACCTTGAAAAAAAGATTCTCAGCTTCATATGGAGAAACAAAAAACCCAGAATCTCCAAAACAATCCTGTACAACAGATCATCTGGAGGTATCTCCATCCCCGATCTCAAGTTGTACTACAGAGCAATAGTAATAAAAACTGCATGGTATTGGAATAAAAACAGAAAGGAGGATCAATGGAACCGAATAGAAGACCCAGAAATAAACCCACACACCTATGAATACTCAATTTTTTACAAAGAAGCCAAAACCATTCAATGGAAAAAAGATAGCATCTTCAACAAATGGTGCTGGTCCAACTGGATGTCCACATGCAGGAAAATGAAAATATCTATCACCGTGCACAAAACTAAAGTCCAAGTGGATCAAAGACCTCAGCATAAAACCAGATACTCTAAATTGGTTAGAAGAAAAAGTGGGGAAGAGCCTAGAACTCATTGGCACAGGAGACAACTTCCTGAACAGAACACCAACAGCACAGGCTCTAACAGCAACAATCAATAAATGAGACCTCATGAAACTGAAAAGCTTCTGTAAAGCAAAGGACACCGTCATCAAAACAAAATGAATGTCTACAGATTGGGAAAGAATCTTCACTAACCCTTTATCTGACAGAGGATTAATATCCAGTATATACAAAGAACCTAAAAAAGCTGAAAAGCAGTAAACCAAGTAATCCAACTAAAAAATGGGGAACAGAGCTAAACAGAGAATTCTTGACAGAGGAATCTCGAATGGCAGAGAAACACTTAAAGAAATGCTCAACCTCATTAGCCATCAGGGAAATGCAAACCCTGAGATATCACCTTACACCCATCAGAATGGCCAAGATGAAAAACTCAAGTGACAACACATGCTGGAGAGGTTGTGGAGAAAGGGGAACCCTCCTCCACTGCTGGTGGGAATGTAAACTGGTACAACCACTCTGGAAATCTATCTGGCGTTTTCTAAGACAATTAGGAATAGTGCTTCCTCAAGACCCAGCTATACCACTGCTAGGTATATACCCAAAGTTTGCTCAAGTATACAAAAGGGATACCTGCTCAACCATGTTTATAGCAGCTTTATTTGTAATAGCCAGAACCTGGAAACAACCCAGATGTCCATCAACGAAGGAATGGGTACAGAAATTGTGGCATTTTTACACAATGGAATACTACTCAGCAATCAAAAAGGAGGAAATCATGAAATTTGCAGACAAATGGTGGGATCTAGAAAAGATCATTCTGAATGAAATATCCCAGGAGGAGAAAGACAAACACGGTATATACTCACTTATATAGACCTATAAGATATGATAAACATAATGAAATCTATACACCTAAAAAAGATAATCAAGAGAGCGGACATGGGGTAAGATGATCAATCCTCATTTAGAAAGACAGATGGGATGTGCATTGAACGTATGACAGGAGTCTACTGAGCGCATCTGAAAGACTCTAACTAGCAGTGTTTTCAAAGCAAAGACTCATGACCAAACCTTTGGCAGAGTACAGGGAATCATAAGAAAGAAGGGGAGTTAGTCTGATACGGAAAGGATAGGAGCTCCACAAGGACCAAATATATCTGGGCACAGGGTCTTTTCTGAGACTGACATTCAACCAAGGACCATGTATGGATATAACCTAGAACCTCTGCTCAGATGTAGCCTGTGGTAGCTCAGTAACCAATTGGTTTCCCAAAGTGAGGGGAACAAGGACTATTTCTAACAGAAACTCAATGACTGGCTCTTTGGCCTCCCTACCCCCCAAGGGAGGAGCAGTCCTGTTAGGCCACAGAGGAGGGCTTTGCAGCCAGTTCTTAAGATACCTGATAAAACAGGATCAGATGAATGAGGAGGAGGTCCCCCCCTATCAGTGGACTTGGAAAGGGGCATGGTGGAGATGAGGGAGGGAGGGAGGGACTGGGAGGGATTGAGGGAGCGGGACACGGCTGGGATCCAGAGTTAATAAAATGTAACTGATAAGAAAAAAATAAAATTAAAAAAAAAACAAAAACAAACAAAGAAAGAAATAGAAGAACGAAGAGGTAATCAGGCAGGAAACCTGTCACCGATCACGTGAGGACTCCCTCTTTAAAACTGTCATGTTTTAGCTTTCAATTACGAGGGAAAAATCCTTTCCATCCTGGTTTGCATACTGTGTAATAAGATTGAAAGAAGAAAGTCTATTAAGTCTATTTTTTTCTGTCACCTAGCTTAAATTAGACACAGTTCAGTGGGGAATACTGCACCTCTTGAAGGAGTCGGCAGTTCCCCGAAGAGAAAGGCCTCCTAAGGAAAGAGCTGCTACCCGCTGTCTTAGCAGTGTGCTGCCCATGGAGCTGAAGTGACACTCACCTGGCTTGTTGCCTTCCCTCTCATGGCCAAGCTGCCCCTTGGTGTTCACACCACACGTGTAAACCTCCCCATCCTCCAGCAGGAACACGGAGTGGTTTCCTCCGCACGCCACTTCCTTGATGCTCCTGTCAGATACAAAGCGGCACACCTGGGGCTCGGCAACGATTCCTCCCCGCAGGTTGGAGCTGATGCCTGGTTGGCCCAGAGACCAATACCCCCAACACAGCATTGTTCTTTTCCTTCAGGGACTCATATAGTCTAGAAGACAGTTTGGTTTAAGAAAGGGGAAAGTAGGAAAAAAATTATTTAAAAGACAGATTTTAAAAACATCAGAAAAATAACAACTGCAACCAACTAAAATAACCCTCCCTTGTGAGCAAAAGATGTGCTAGTTGAAATGAAAACATCGTAACAAAATCCATTACTTTTGTGATAAGTAAAATGGCTCTCTCCTAATAATCATCATGCCTTGCATCCTAAAATAACACGTTAATAACACAGACAGTCAGAAGTAGTTCCGTAATAAAGATGCTGCCGTGTGTTTTTGTAGGAACTTAAAATGCCATTTTAAATACATCCTCTTTCCATCACTGAGTGAACACAGAAGAAGAACGTGGTCCACATGTCACTGATAAGGAGCAGTGTGTCGGCTGGCCGAGACCCTGCGCACCATTAGGCAATGATGGAGGTGGACTTACCTCATCTGCTTTCAATGTGCCTTTCTTTTGCATTTGCTCTGCTTTTTTTTTTTTTTTTTTAATCTGTAGACAAACTATTGGTATTGTGCCACTTAAAACAAGAGAAGAAATAGGCAAATGGCACGCTCTTGCCTCTCCTCCGTTACCAAGGCTTCAGTTGTACTTCCTACCTGGAAGGGGGACCTCTGTAGAAACAAACACTGCTGCCATCTGCTTTCTCTGACATGAATACTCGTCTACCTGGACTGGCAGCTTCTTCTTTCCACCCTCCAAATAGAACTCCATCAGATTTGTAATCCTTCAACAGAGATCATAGAATAATACAGGCTTCTTCCATTTAGCAGAGCATCAACTTTGACTAACTGACTAGTGTTGACACTAGATCCACAGCTTTTAAAAATATGCCCCAACACACAGAAAAGGGTAATTTTTGTCAAACAAATAAAGAAAAAAATCTCCTCTCTCTCTACTAGTTCACACACACCAAAGTGGCCAGGTAAGGTGAAGCCCTTCTACAAGAACACAAAATGGCAGGCTGCTCTAGTATTCAGATTAGTGGGCTGCTCTGGAGAATGGTGGGGCTGCTCTGGAAAAATGGAAGGCAGATCTACAAAAGTTCTTTTGGCTCTTACTATCACTACAGTTGGAAATATCAAACAGGTGATTCCCCACTGAAGAAAACCCCTAGCGAGCCTCTCTGGTTCTGAGATAAAGGTAAGAAATATCAAGAAAGTCATAAAGAGCAGAGGAAAGAGGGCATACCAGAGGTAGAGAACTCACCTAGCTTACACAAGATCCCTGTGTGTAATCCCCGGCATCGCAAACACAAAGTGAGGGAGGGTTCTTCCTGCTTTGAAATACCAGATGAAGAGGGAATAACCAAAATCCATAACATAGTCACATGCCTGGCCAGAGTGGGAAATGCTGTATTTGAGAACACTCAGTTTGATGCTACCTGTAATTATTTTTCAGAATCTCACACTGTCACAGTGAAAGCATGACATCCTTACAATAAGTACTCTACCAGTATGGGAGAACTCAGAACCTTGCTAGGGTATTACAAAAAAACTAGAGTACTTCATAAAGACTGAAGTAAAGATTGAGGACTGTGAGAAAGCCAACAGTTTTAGGCATGAAAGATGTTTAAATACTGCTTCTTCCCCTAGGAATTCTTGACAATTGCAGAAGACCTCTAGTCAGCAGAGTCTGTCATTTAAATCACTTTCCTTGGATATTAAAGGAAATCTTCCAAAGACTGGCTTTAAGAACATTCAGATTACATTTCAATTTTTATACATATTTAATTATAATATTAAGTTTTCTTTTCTAACTACTTAAAGCTGTATTGCCCTCAGTTGAGAGTCACTTTCAGATTCTGAGGAAAACACCAGGGCATCAGAGCAGTATTGCACACGTTTCAGGGAGTCCTACTTAATCATTGCTGGACCCTAAGGAAATGACAGTCTCACCGTGAACTACAGGGCTAGACACAACATGTCAAGAACACACCATCAACCAATTCTAACTTCTAACTTCTGAGAATCTAAGAGCACAAAGCAGAATGCCTTTCTGTGCAAACACAGACTTTAAGATGGCAACTCTTTCCTTTCAAACATAAAAAGAATGGCTACAAACAGATTATAATCCAATGAAAACTGTTTCGCTCCTTCTTGACAACAGATACAGCGCTGTGTCCTTCACAATGTTCATCTATATGTACAATGTAATTTCACACCTGTACTATAGTAATTCTAATTTGTTCTTTGAAGTTTTGAAGCTTTCAACAAAGGCATGAAAATATAAAACCGAACTTAACTCTGTCTTAACCAGAAAATGTTGCTCTTTCCCAAGAGTTTAATATCTTGTCTAGATGCTAGACTAAAAAAGTATTAAGCTTAAGCATTATTATTTGATGAACTGCAAAGATTAGGAAAGAAAACCTAAAGTATAAAACAGGCAGAGAGGGTACAAGGATAAGAATATATCATTTGCTCATAATGGAATGTCCCCAAGTTGCTCAATGCTGATCCATACTCATTTCTTTCTTCATTTTAATGTTATGGTTTTGTCTTCTCTCTCCTATCAATAATTGTATTGGCACCATGATATTACAGTCTGTAACCACTGCAATAACACACAATTTACTATTACCTCCTGTCATTATTGTAACAATCATTTTCAGATAAAACAACACTCATAGAGCTCAAAAACGCCCATGGTCACATAGCTAGAGGCAGCAGAGCCACACTCCACATCCAAGACTAAGGCCAGTGTCCACACAAATCCACAGGTTGACCCTGATACCCAAATAACATGTCATCTACAATAGCACAACACAAAAACACTGTAAGAATGACTGCACTGTGGTCAGTATATAAAATGTCTTACAATATTTAAAATCAATCTGCTCTCTGAGTGTAGAACTAGTCATAATTAAAAGATGAGCAACTACAGGATTAGCCAATAGGAAAAAAAAATGTGTCTGGGGCTAGAGATGACTCAGCAGGTAAGAGTGTTCACTGTGTATTGGAGAGGTCCACAGTTGAGCTCCCACTCAGATGCGAGCCAGAATTCTTCTTGTAGACACATCGATGTTGGCTTTGACAGACTAGTGATTTTGCTGTTCAAAACAGCCCTCAAGCTTAGAGCTGATGTGCCTTGTAGATATGGGAGCAAGAAGGCTGATGTGTGAAGAAAACATGTTTTTCGGTGAGTTTTCTCCATGAATAAATTAAATTGTTAATTGTAAGTCCATTAATAATTGGTAACAGAAAAAAAAAGTCAGCAAATTCTTCTGTCTTTACATTAAGCCACCTCCCCCCAGAAATGCCAGAGTACTACCAAGAGTGCATATCAGTAGCCCAGAGAACGTGGGGGAGCAGCTGTAGCCATGGATTTACACCACAGCACTGACAGAGGCTTACAGTTAAAATACCAACATCACATCACCCAGATCAAGAAAGGAGGAAACCTTCTTCAACTGAAGTATAAAGAGCAATATAATTAGTTGCAATATATATGAAACTAGTACACATAAAGCAAGATTATATATTAGTGGTGACAAAAACACTGTGCGCTCTCCTGCATCTGTCTGAGGGTAAGGTTTCCCTGAGTCACTAATGTGGCATTCATGACAGCTTTACAAAATGGAATTACTGAAAATAATAAGAATCAACTGTTTATATATAATAAAATAAATCACTCCTTAAAAAAAAAAAAAATTGTCCCAGGCACCTACTTTTGTTGGAATTGGGTTTGTTTTACTTGTAAGGAAAGAAACTCCTATAATATTAATTACATCATTAAGAACAGCAAGAGGTAAAACTTAATTTGTGCTTATTCTGAGTCAAGTTATTAGTCTGTCTAATCTTCTATAAGATTTTACAGAAACAAGAAGACAAAAAGAAGTGCACAGACACAGACACAGACACAGACACACACACACACACACACACACACACACACGAAGGGACAGAATGCTGAGGGGAGCAATCATAGGACCACACTCACACTGTAGCACAAGGGTTGAATTCAGACATCAGGCTTGACCACCCTAGTAAGGAACCTAAAATGGACTGCCAAGTGTTCAGCATTCCCAAGAGCCCCCCAGGAACTGTCCACAAAGAATGTATACCCTGATCAAGAGTCAATCTGACTTCCTGATGTACTGAAGAATCACTTCCTAATAGTATAGAAGGGAAGATAGGACTCCATCACACCAGTCATTAAATTCACCCAGCCATTCTCCTTGCTTGGATTCCATGATGAATAAGCAACCTATTTTCCCCCTCCAGGGCCAATTCAACAAAAATGATGAAGCATGTTGATCAGTATGGTCCAAGTCTCCCAACCTGTATGGCCTCTCTCTTCATTACTATGCTGGCATCCTGAGTCAATCAACTTTGGAGGAGTTTGTTGTTGAGACACAGCTGAACTCTCAGTGCTCTAGGTAAGTATAATCCTAGGTAGGCTGCCTGAAGCATGACCTCCAAATGACAAGTAGAAACATTTTAGGAAGAAAAAATGAAAGAACAAGAAAACTTCAAAACTTCACCTCGCTTGAATTGAAGAAATCTTCAAATAGCTACGTCAAACTTGCTTGCCAAGAGAAAACAGTAACCACAAACAAGAGGCATCTCCCTAGGAAGATTATTTTCCTAACTGGGAATCTCAACATGGCAGCAGAGGGCCACTAAAAACATCCAGCTATCAGGAAAGAAGTTCAGTGAGTTAAAAAGAAGCCAAGTACCTGGACATAGTGCTACAGGCCTGAAAATCCCAGCACCTGGGTGGCTTAAGCAGGAGGACCACGCTGAGTAACACAATCTCTGTCTCAAAAGGAAGAGAAACACCACCATGCCAACCATCAACTCACCCTTCACTTACAGACATGCTCTAGCTGAACCGCTAAAGCTGGTCACTGCCAGTGTCCATGAACTTAACCGCTACCTCAACTAGTCTGTGCGTCATTGGACATTTGATCTCTCAGCTTCTCTCATCCGTATTTCTCCATTTACTTCCCTAAAAATTCTTTTATTTCCCTTCAAAATACACATCAAATTACAGCACCTGTGACAGAAGACTACAGAACCACACCCCTGTCCTACACCTCCTGAGTCTCAGGCTCTACTTCCTGCCTCCTATTCCTTCAATCACAAACAAAAACAGGGATGCCTTTCAAAGGACAACTTTCCCTGGGTGTTGTCACACATGCCATATTCTCCTTTTTCTTGTTTATTCTTGGTAAAGATACGCTTAATGGTCACATGGGCCAACTCAGCTTAGTCCCTAGTTAACCCCTAGCTGGGAAGACTGGAGGAGGAAGGAGTTGAGGAAGGGCTCAGTGCCATCTTAGCATGAAGCAGTACTGATCACCAAACATCACTCTGGTTCCTATAAGCCCAGTGCTCTGCTTTAAGGCCTCTGCAGACAAGACAGTTCCAGAAGGGGCTGAGGTGTCACTCCCGATCTCCTTGGCTGGGACCAGCATTAGCCATGTCCTGCCAAGTCTGCAGCACAGCCATCGTTTTCATCGGGGCACCTATGGTTACTGGGGAGCTGAGTTTTCTTTAAAATCTGAAGGGTAGCTAGAGCTCTCTGTTTCAGCCCTAGTGAGTGAGCTGAATACTAAATGGCAACCTCCATTTCCTAAACTGTCTTAGCATCGTGTCCCCAGCAGCCTAACAACTGATCTCTACTCCTCTGAAAGTCACTGAAGACTAGCAACATTCAGGCAGGACTCTAATCTCACTTAAAATAATGACAGACTTCCTTTCAAATATGCTTAGCAGTAAAGACATGAATGGTGGTGTGTGCAGGCGTTAACGCTGTGTTCAGTGATTCAGTGCATCCCAGGTATGCCCCAAATCCAAGCTTCAAATGAATTTAGAGACAGAATTCAAATGACAGTAACAAGATTCATTCTAATGACATGCTTTATTATTAAATTTTTTGTTACTAGCAAGAGTTGATTAAAGAGAAGCAAGACATCCATTCCCTCTGTGTCCACCTGATTCGTTACTTTAGTGGGACTTGAGTCCCTGACCCTTTCGGCCATCACACAAAGCACTCCTGCTCCTGCCCCTTACCTTCTTACCACGATGCCTCCTCCTTCACAATCTTTCATCAGGCTTTGTGAAGCTAAACAAATGAGAAGTCCTCTGTGAGAGCTATGGGCTGCCTTCAAAATATACCCAGCCAGCTTGGCAAGAATTGGAAAGTCTGGTAATACCAGAGCAATCAGGGCTCTTACTCACAGCTAATGAGTGTGAGCTGCCATTAGTAACTCTGGAAAACAAACTGACATTTTCTGCACAGCACAGTCATTTCATTCCTGAGCCTACGGCTAGCCTGGCTAACTCATTAAGAATCTATGGTGCTCCTGCAACCACGGGCAGACAGAGATAGTAAAACCTGGAAACTTGGAACTTGCAGCAGTGCAGAAATGCTGTGTGCTGTCACTGTCCACTACAGTAGCGTGCATTCAAAATGTGGCAAATACAAGTGAATAAAGAGCCGAAACCGCAGTACTGTTTGATTTTAGTTTTAATATAAGGTAGCACATTGGCTACTGGCTGGCTACCTTACTATACAATGCAGCGAAAAATTCATTAATGTAGGCATCATGGTATATACAATACATCCTATATAAATATATATAATTAATATATAATAATGTCATAATTGTTTCATAATTATTAGAAACAAAAAAGCCAAGTGTCGTAGTACATACCTATAAGGTATGGATGTATAAGGATGCTCAGGGATAAACAAGAATATTTTGTGTGATGGCTAAAAAGCAATCTCAGCACTAACAGAGGCAGGAGAATGAGGGGTTTGAGCCAACCAGGACTTCACGAGATCTGTCTCAAAGGAAATATACACTGTACTACATTCATAAAACAGAATACTATACAGCAATTCAAAATAAACTAGCAGTATAACTGTCTTAGAAACAGTTTTGAATTACAAAAGAAATCAGAATCTTACAAAGTTTTAATACTGTATTACAAAAATATTGTGGTAATCAATGTATGAATCAAAAAACCTTCTTAAGCACAAAACGGAAGGTAGTACTTATGGTGGCATTGGGGTAGAGGGGACAACCTAGAAGAAAAACATTGGAGGAGCTCCAATAGCAAGAAAAGCCCTGCTTCTATCCGTATATTTCTTAACATACACATCACCCATGTAAATATTTCATAATTTAGAAGAGGCACTGGTAAGGCAGTGTTCCACTTCTTAGAACCTATGCCCACACAGACTGGCAGCCTCTATGGAGGAACCAAACTTCATTCATCTTTAATGTCGCCTGTTCTCCGTGGCATGCAAGAACGCAGAATGCCCAGTGAACTGAGCCCTGACCTGAGAAAAGCCACACTTCCCAGTTTTAACCTGTGTACACTTACGCTTTTCAGGCTGGATATGGCCGATTGAGTGAGTCTCTATCCTAACAAAATAAGGAAGTACTTCTCCATTTAAAATGGACACGTTATGTTTCAGCAGACTTGAAGTTAAATGCCTTTTACAATGAAGCTGTTTAAGAAACAGAGGGGATCAGGATCCTCAGCTTGGAAGAAGAAGTATTTTTCCCCATTTACTGTAATTATACATGTGTACATATGTGCAGAGACACATGCCCACATACTGCTTTACTTTTACAAAAAGAGACTGGTGTCACCAGACTGTTCAGACACACTGGATTTTTATCTGGAAATTACCAGAGGCCCCTGAAAGTAGGCACAGGAGCAGGGAACTGCATACAGCACAGTTTAAGTATTCCAGTCTCAAACATATACCAGTGAATGAGAGGTGACTCTGCCCCTTCTCTTATTTACTTGTTTATTTGTTTATTTGCGCCTGTGCCTCATGCAGCCCAGTCTGCATAAGGCACAAATTCCTTATATATCTTAGGATGAGCTTGAAAATTCTGATTCTCCCACCTCTCTCTCCCAGGTGCTAGAATTACAGGTGTGTGATAACATGCCTGGCATTTCTGTTTCATTTTACCTTTTGAGACAGGGTGGCTCTGTAGCCCAAGCTGGAATGACTGCAGAAAACAAGCTGACATTTGCTACTGAAGGTGGAGATGTGAATCCCGCACAGCATAGAAATTTTATTCCCATGCCTACAGCCAAACTGTCTAATTCATTAAGAACCTAACTCACTAAGCCCAGGCTGGTCTGGCACTTAGTAAATGGGCCAGATTGGCCTCAAGCTCATGTTAATCTTCCTGCCTCAGCCTCCCAAGTATTAAGATTAAAAACATGCACCACCATAGCTGGCAAATGGTATTTTCTATTTTTTTGTTTGTTTGTTTTTTCATTACTGCGGACTGAACTCAGGGCTATCCCACGAGCTACATTGCCATTTAGGCCTTCTCCATTGTTGTGTTTTTGAGTCTTGCTATGTAGTACAGGTTAGTCTCAAACCCATGACAATCATCCTGCCCTAGCTTCACTAGCAAAGGGAGTTTAAGCATGAATCATCATGTCTAGCAAAGCCTTAGCATCTCTATCTATCTATCTATCTATCTATCTATCTATCTATCTATCTCACACACACACACACCACAAAGGGGTGTATGCACAGACATTGAGGCAGCAACCGCATCAATATGCTACAATTGAGAGAATGGAATTCTGCCTCTCTGTGGTAGCTCCAAGCCTGGGATTCTTTTATTCATTTCTCCATCTTTAGAGACCAGACTGCTATCCAGAAAATAGAAGGGGCTTGTGCTGGATAGTTTTATGTCAACATGACACAACTAAAGTCTTTTGAGAGGAGGGAATCTCAATTAAAATAATCCCAGGGCTGGAGAAATGGCTCAGTGGTTAAGAGCCCTGTCTACAAAGGTCCCAGGATCAATTCCCAGCACCTACATGGCAGCTGACAACTGTCTGTAAGACCAATTCCAAGGGATCTGACATCTTCACACTAATGCACATAAAATAAAAATTAAATAAAATAAAAAAAAAAAAAGATAATCCCTCCATAAGGTCAGGCTGTAGGCAAGCCTGTAGCTCATTTTCTTAATTGGTGATTGATGAGGGAGCGCCCAGCCCACTGCAGGTGGTGCCACCCCAGGCAGGTGGGTGCTATGAGAGAGCAG
This sequence comes from Meriones unguiculatus, assembly GCF_030254825.1. Lineage (NCBI taxonomy): Eukaryota > Metazoa > Chordata > Mammalia > Rodentia > Muridae > Meriones > Meriones unguiculatus. The sequence goes on along the minus strand of NC_083368.1, from coordinate 4,588,332 downwards.
GCTGAGCAAACCAGTAAGCAGCACTACTCCATGGTCTCTGCACCAGCTCCTGCCTTTAGGCTCCTGCTCTGCTTGAGTTCCTGTTCTGACTTCCTTTGGTCATGAACTGCCATAGGGAAGCATGAGCTGAACAAACCCATTCCTCCATAACAGTAACCATAACTAGGACAGGGTTCAAAACTAATTCCTGAACAGAGGAAACAACAAACAAATAACAACAATAAACAAACCAACAAAGCCTACTGTGCCTGAACACCTACCCTGAGTCTAGATTTTAAAACTTTAATTTACCCTCTGTTAAGTCAAAGATCTAGAACACCCAGAAGTCTTATTATACACAGCTGGTGGGAGTGCAAGTTGGCAAAACCGCTTTAGAAACCTCAAGATTAGCAAGATTAAATCACTTGCCCAAGAACATGTAAATAAGTAGCTTGAAATAGAAACTGCCTAAGTCAAAAGGCAGAATTCAAATTTCCTCTACTAGCCTACAAGCTATACTCTTAAAACATGACACTGAACAAAAGGAAACCAAGTCACAAAAGCCACATTTTATTTTGTAAACAAGAGTTTAAAGACAAAACTGCAAAAGATCAAAATACATGCAATAAGTAAGCTCACAGTCACTAAATCATCAGTGATTACACAACCAGAACTTGAGGCAGCCAGAGGGAGAGGGGGAGTGAACAAATCTCAAGAGAGTTAACCAGACTGCCCTCCACAACCTTGACTCATAAAAAAAACAGCTCATTTACACAGAAACACACACCTTTAGACCAGCACATGTCACTTCTGAATATTTCAAATGTTTAGGAGGGCAGCGTAGTATTGTCAAAGGGGCCATCTTACTGAAACATGCTTACCAATCCATCAGAACTGGCAGCTGAGATCTTCAGGAACAAGTAACTATCGTTAAGTGACTGCAGAGAGAGGTGACACAGCGTATAGTCCCACACTTAGAGGGTGGAGGCAAGAGGCTGACACCAGCTACAAAGCAAGTTCAAGGCCAGCCTCGGCCACATGAAACTCCATCTTAGAATGAAGGGGGAGTGGGAAAGAACAAGAAAAAGAGAGAATAAGTTGTTGAAGCAGAGCCCAGAAACTAGGTCTCTACTTTCTGAACTCACCTTCATCCCTTCACGACCTCAAAGCAAAGAGAAAACGTGTTACTGTCCTTCACCAAGCAGCTATGTCGGTCTGGGCCTTCACATAATTTTGTTTAATCCTCTCATCAGCTCTGTGCATTAGATATTATTTCCATTTACAGAAAAAAAAAACAATAAAAACCAAAACTAAGGTTTAGAGGACTTAACATTCTTAATCATACCCTAGGCATTTGGACGAGAAGCCAGAATTGTCCCACCTCAGCATGGGGAGATGCACACTAAAGAAATAGCATCATAACAGTTCTCTGCAAAGTGCTTAAAAATACATAAGCCGGGAGTGTAATCCCAGGCGGAGGCAGGAGAATTACTGAGTGTTCAATGCAGTCCTGGGCTATAGTAAATCAGAGACTAGTCTACACTTTATAACATGACTCCATCTCCAAAAGAAAGGTATGAGCAAGCTTCTGAAAATAGTATCTTTAACCATTCAAGATGTAATGTTCTTCAGTGTATATAAAGATGGGGATTTCCTTAAGATAACCTCAAACCAACCTTGATGAAGCTGGTCACCTTTAATGTGACTAGAGCCATAGAGAGTACTTTATAAAATTCTTGCCATTTAATTGGGGCGGCAAATTTTTCATTACTTTCACATCTCTTAATTTAGATTGGACAAAAATTACTGAGAAATAATTCAGTTTTGCAGTTCATTTTCCCAGGTATCTTTCACATCTGGCTACTTTACCGCAACAGCCAGCCACAGTGCTTTCTACTTTCGTTTCTCCCTGTTACAGTATCCTCTACATGCAATACAAGAAGTCACAAACAGGCACCTCTAGTCACCCAAATAAAGCAAGGGGTCATTAAGATGTGCTGACGTCCCTCCCTCACCGAGCAGCTTTGCTGGTCCTGCATGGATTTCAGATATCATTTCCACCTTCTTATGTGGAGAATCCCTAGGATAGCAGACTATCACTTTTATTTCAGAAACTGGTGCAAAGCTATCTTTCGTCTCCAACAGGGGTGCTACTTTTATTATGTACAAAGACGTTCTTCAGCGGTTATACAAATCTTAAGAGATCCAAATTTGTCCCGCGGCATGAAATGAAATACCCAATGACTTTTCCAACACCGTTTGGGACAGTTTTGGACTCCTGCTTCTTTTTTAGCACAATGAACGCCAAATCCTGAACAAGTCCAACTAGCGAACAGTGAAACATGCTTCTATTTTTTTGTGACAACGGAGTTTTGCCTCTAATTTGATTCCTGCAGTTTCACGTCTCAGATAAGGTCAAAACTGGAGTATGTAAGCCACAGATTTAACTTTTTCTGATTTATAACGCTCAATCTTTCTCCAAGGAAAGGAAATACCAAAAACAGCTGCACTGTAACATGCCTCTGAAAGTACCATATTGCTCTGACTGCAATTAAAAAGGCTAATCTTTCTTTTACTTCGCTTTCTTTTCTTTACAGCCTAAAGCTAAAAGAATCAGTTCACTTTATCAAATTATAAAATGAAAGGGTCTAGAAATAGCTTCCTATTTGTGGAAAGAGCCAGAAGGCACACAAAAATGGAAGATATCACTTGAATCGTCCTCCCCCAAAGCACCCCGGATGAGACAAATCCTAGCAAAATCTTAGATGCCTGAGGTTAAAAAAAAAAAAAAAAAAAATTAAGGTACCTCCTAATGGGCCAGATGTGAACTCTAAAGTAAAATAGAATCAGAAAACAGCCTGGAACGGCCAAGTTAAAGCACTGTTCCCCCGGGGCGCCTGGCCGCACAGCTCACCAGGTCCAGCCCTTCCGCTCACACACCTGCTCCGCCGTTTCGCCTTGGGGTCGGCCGCAGCTCGCCCGCACCGGAGCCCGGTCCCGAGCCCCGCCCGCCAGCCGGGTGGGAGGAGCCCGCGGCCAGCCGCAGCGCGGATTCCCCCGCCGCCGCGCCGCGCCGCTCGGCACGCACGGAGGTCACCCGCGGCCGAGCCGGGGCGGGACGGCGCCTCCGCGACCGCGAGCCGCCGGCAGCCCGGCCCTCCCCCGCGGGCCCGGGGCCGCCGAGCTCGGCCCGCCCGCACTCCCGCCCGCCGCGGCCCGCCGGCTCGCGCCTCGCCAGCCTCGGCACCCTGCGAATGATGAAGTCTCCCCGCACTCCCGCGGCCGCAGAATTAGCTGCGGGAACGGTAGTGCCGCCGGCCGAGGGAGGCTGTCGCGGCGGCGGCAGGGCGGGCACGGAGAGGGCGGGGCGACGTCGGGGCGGGAGGGACACGGGGGGCGGGACCCGCGCGGTGACCGGGAGGGCGGGACCTAGGGCGGAGGGGAGGTGGGAAGGACCCGCCGCCGGGAGGTGGTAGGGAGGTGGCAGGACTGCATCCACGGTGGAAGGGTGGAGGAGTGAAGCTGCTTTTCGCCGGCGACGACGCCAAGGATCGACGCCCTTTGCTGTGTGTGTTTGGTTTTGGTTGGTTTTAGTTCTTGACTCAGGTTCTTATTATTCATGCAGAGGTGAGAGAGGAGGTGAGCTAGAGGGTGACTGCCCTTTCTGCGGTTCCGAACCAGGGGTCACTCAGGAGCCAAGGACTGCGAGCTGCTGTGGTGGGCAGGGTGAGGCGGTACTAGAGAGGAGAGCACACTGCAAAGAACAGGAAAGATGAGAGTCACCAATTCTGAAATCGTAAAGCACTACCTTTGGTGTAAAACTTCAGAAAACGGGGAAAGGAAAGGGGGAAAAAGGTTCAGCTACACTTTCCCAGGCCTGTAAGAAGATACACAAGCTTCTTCCTCTCTCAAGGCCACAAACGCTCTCAGACATGCACTAGGGCTCCTATCATCTTCAAATAATCTGTTCAAGAAAAATGCATGACAATGAATTCATCTCTGCCCACCTTTCGTTTGAAACGCTGAATATGGGCTTTAACCCAAAAGAATGTTCCTGGGACTTCCCTACCAGTCCTCACGTGAATAGATGGGCTGGAGTGTCTGGGTAGGGGCGCTCCCCTATTCTCAAAATAGGGGAAGGGGAATGTGGGAAGGAGAGTGCGACTGGGAGGAGAAGAGGGAGGGGCCTATAACCGAGACATAAATTGAATTAATTTTAAAAGCCTTAAAAATATTTTAAGATGAGTGCATGAGCCCCTAAATGGCGCATCAGCACCAACCGGTCAGTCCTGAAAACGTACAAACAAGCTGACACTAAGCAGACCCTCACTTATTCATACAAATTAACAATAATAAAGAGTCCATGGATTTAAGGGTGGAGAGCACAGGAGAGTGTTTTGAGAAGGGATCATAATATAATTTTATTTTAATTGAATTTTAAAAGAAAAACGACTTTTAGAAGAAATTTTATAATATGACATTTTCAGAATAATTCTTTATAAAGCCATTCAGATCACATAAGGTCTTTGGTCACCTACTCTGAAAACCTAACATATTGACCAACAGAAAAACTTCTCAAGGACTAATGTATCCTGAGCACATGGCAGTGCCCTCATGTATCCTGGGAATATGGCAGTGCCCTTGTGCATCCTGAGGATATGCAGGAATTCTGACTTCTTGTGGATCTTCAGTGAAAACTGAAACACCTCAAAGACAAGAATGATGAGGAAGTAATAGAATCTCTGTTATAGGGTAAGGTCATAATTAACATAAGGTTTCATAAACTTTCTCTTTGCACCATCTCTTTGCCCCCAAATTTTCATAAGGTAGGTATTGCAATCATAAGGAATTTTACTTTAAAGTAATTACTTGTGTGGTAGAGAGATGGCTCCTTGTTTTAGAGCACTAACTGCTCTCCTAAAGGACCCAGGTTCAAATCCCAGGACCCACATGGCAGTTTACAACTATAATTCCAGTTCCAGGCAATCTGACACTCTCACAGAGATATACATGGAGGTAGAAAACCAATAAATAAAATAAAATAATAATTTTTAAAGTGATTATTTGCAAGCATACAGTTTTGCTATTTATTAAAGAGGACAGAAAATAAGTGTACCAGCAAGATGGACTGCTCATTTATTTTTACATGAGGAATTAAATCTTGGTTGAATACGTGTTACTTCAAGACAGAGAACAACTTCAGTGTTTTTTAGAATTAGACACTTTGATTCTATAAGCAACATGCTAAGAAAGTTTTTTCACATAAACACATAGTAAAAAAGCTAAAGTATATTTAAGATCTTTTCTGAAATGATGAAAAATTATTCTGATCTCAAGTCAAAATTCATTGAATGATATTCTTTTAACTGAAACTCAAGTCAGCAATTCAATTTCTTAAAGCAAACATTCTACCACAATCCAATCCAGAGAAAAACTAATTTAATACTAACCTGCTCAGGAATGTAAACAAGTAGATATCAAATCTTTCTTCTCCGTAATTAAATCATTATGTTTCTATGAGAGCAGGAAACTGTAAGCACAGTAAAAACACTGTGATCCATTACACAATAGTCTTAAACCTGAGCTGAGGTGTTTAACACGGTGTTGGTTGACAGTGAATTAGGTACAACAATATGCTTAGTAGTATAGCAATTTGTGCAATGCAAATTACTGTGTATTTAAAACCAAAACTTCAGTGAAGTATGAAATTGCAATTCAGAATGGCGGTACTGTCAGGAATGTATCTTGCTCATTTGCTTTTGACTTAATTTCTGCTCACTGCACATTCAGCAACTTGACAAATTTTTTGTGACCCTTACATTCAGTGATGTGATTCTATATCAAGTTGTGATTCATGGTTTAAAAAGTCACAGTTTAAAACAAAAATATAAACCTTTGAAATTTGAATCACAAACGCTGCTTTTAGAAACACTGGAAACAAGTGCAATCACTCATTCTCCAGATGTGTAGCAGTGTTGTCAAAGCTCAATCTGTTACAAAAATGAAAATGCAATTTAGAAATATCACTAGCAAGAACTGGGTAAATGGCCAAGAAGAAGTTATGGTAAACAAGAATACTATTTCTTATGTCAAATATAAAATTCATAATCAGTCTCAATTCTGGCCTATGGATCTAGTTGGATTTTCACATTGAAGAGGAAGATTTGTTATCAAAGACTCAAGACTAGAGGTGAGGTAGAAATGATGTCTAAATAACTAGTTTTTGTTTTGTTTTGTTTTGTTTTTTTATCCTTATACAATGGCCAAAACCCTAGGAACTTTATCACATGTAGAACAGTGAAGAGACTTTAGTTTTACTTTATTTTTAATTAAATTTATTTAGTTTTTATTCACTTTATATCCTGTTAGCTCTTTTTTCAAAATATTTATTTTATTATTTTCAGTTGTGCACTTGTGTCTGTATGTGTATAATTTCCTGATAGTTTTCATTTTTTTGCTTAAAAAAGAAAAAGAAAAAACAGCCCAGAAAGACAAATACCACATGTTCATCCTTACATGTGGGCCCTAGCTCAGATTTATCTGTTTAATTTGGAATGTCTGTATAGGCCAGGAAGCTTGAGAGTCCATGAGTGTGAGGAAGGAAAGAGGATGTGACACATGGAAGTAGGAGAGATAATCCTGGGAGGAAGTGGAGAAGAAGTCGAGGAAAAGATGGGAGAGAGGGTAAACAAAGGCTAAGAATTCATGAAAAAACTTTGTGAAAACCTACTTCTTTATAAGCTGATTAAAATATAGAACAATAATAAAGGGAATTTGAATAGAGGTATCCTGATAGTGTAGATCATGCTATTCCTGGAGGCCATGGGTTAGTCAATGGAAATCTAAGGCGTGGGATAACTCCTTTTAGGTTGGTCAGGTCACTCCAGAGGACCTCAAAACAGTACAGATTATTGCCATTGTTGTTGGTGGCCACAGAATTGGGTGGTAAGACCTTGTTGCTGATGATACCACACATTTTATTGTCAGGACCTGTAGAAATCAAGATGGAAGGGTTCTTTTTGTTTTGTTTTGTTTTGTTTTTTGTTTTTTCTTGCTGGTGAGTTCAGAAGACCAATTGTTGAGTGGCCAGCCTCAAAACAGTGTGGGTCCCCACTCCACCCCACCCCACACCTCAGAGAGGGGGAATCCTTGGTCACCAGTCCCTGAAGAACAAAGGAGCAGAAGCAATGAACACGCTGGAGGTTCTTACGTTATTGGCTGGGGCTTAAAGTGCCAGGAGCGCTTTACTGTCATTTGGCAGCACGGTCCTACCATATGAACTGGAACACAGTACTTAGTTATCCTACAGATAACAGTGGGGATAGCATTAGCAGGGAACTGTATCAAAGGTTATCCTCCAGGTATGGTTAGAGGCATCTGTGCCTAAAGATACTCTCCAAGTGAGGTCAGGCAGAGGAGAGGACGCCCTGTCACAAAGGAGTCAGGGCTGGCTGGTCACGTGGAGAGCAACCTTAGCAGCAGGGTTTCCCAACAAAACAAAACATGTGTGTCACCTCCTGCTACCCCACCCAGCCAAGGCTCGGGGAAATCAGGATAAAAAGATGCAAGAGCTGGAGGATAGGAAAGAGTGTTGTGAAATCCGTCTTTTGGTTGTAACATGACTTTTGTTCTGAACTCACAGAAGCTTTGCCTATCTGCGTAAGGTCAGGCAGTCAACAGTCCAGCACGGCTGGCCGAGAGACTCTTGAAGGCCCAGGTACTGGCTGAGACAAGACGTCATTCTTCTAAAGTGATGTTGTCATTGTCAGTTGCTCCGTGCTCCAGTAAATAGCCCTACATCAATGCTCAAGCAAGTCACCCTGTTTAAACAGTGTGTCATAAAAAAAAAAAAAAAAGACATTTAAGTATAAAAGGGACTTGTTGGGGAAAAGTATTCCAAAGGAATGCAAGAGAATAATAGAGTGATAAAGGTAAATTTGACTAAAATAAATTATATAGATACATGAAATTGTCAAAGAATAAATTTTAAAATGTAATAAAAAATATTAAATATAGAAATTTTGCTTTTCTCTTTACAAATACATAGTTACAATATAAAATGTGTTAAATTCATTTAAGAAAAAAAAAAAAGTAAAAGAAACTGTCCATGGACTGCATTTAATTCTTAGAAGCCTGGCATCAAGGGCTGGAGTATAGCTCAATATAGCCTGTTTAAAATTTTGGCATTTTCCAGTGCATAAATGTAATTTTAAAGTAGCTTTTTCTATGCATAATATTTCTATTGTTTTCTGAATTTAACCACATAATTGAACTTGTTTTTTGTTGTTGTTGTTTGATTGTTAGAGGCAGTGTCATGTAGCTCAGGCTGGCCTTAAAATTTATGAATATAACCAAAAATGACCTTGAACTACTGCTCTTCCTGCCTGTCTCCCAAGTGTTGAAACTGCAGGGGCAGACACCAGCTACTTTGCTTGTTTGTTTGTGTTTGTTTGCTTAGGGTTTTTTGAGACAGGATGTCATTGTACCCCAGACTAGCCTTAAAATTTACCAGAAGCAAAGCTGACCTGAAACGTCTCACTCTCCTGCCTTTACCTCCTCAGCACTGATATTATGGACATGAATTGCCACAGTTCTGTTTGTTTGTTCTTTGAGATAATTTCATGTATTCCTGGGTGACTTCAAATTCCCTATGTAGCTAAGGCTGGCCTTGAACTTCCAATTCTTCTGTCTGTATCATCTATGTGTTAGGATCAGAGACAAACACCCCTGCCTAGCTTGAACTTTTTAAATAAAACCAAGTAATAATTTATGACATTACTTTAAATAATTGCATACTATCTGGCAAAATGACTATATTGTCATTTCTTCCTGCCACATGTTTAAATTGTTTTTAGCTCTTTGTCATTATAAATAATTGTGTAACAGAGACAAATGTTTGTTCTCAAGAATAACTTCCTCAAAGCAGAATGGCAGGATTGGGTGGAATGTGGACTCTGAATTCTTGTAATCTGTCAGGTTTCAAAGGACGGCGCCAACCAAATACTACAGCACCTGAGTGCTTTCTGTTTAGCTTCCCCGAACCCTGCCCCAGCAGCAATTTAAGAACATCCCTTGTGTTAGAGTAATTTCATAAATCATTTTAAGTCTTTATCAAGATATGTGTCAAATAAAACCAGAAAGTCTTGAAGTAAAAATTAATATCCCAACACCTAACAATTAGTTTAGGCAATATATTTCTATCTAGTTATTTCAAAAATTAACTACAAACTTAAAATTTTATTATTATAGTTGTCAGTACACAATTCTGTTTTTTGTTGTTTTCTACAATATTCCCACATATTTGCCAAAAATAAACATTCCAAAAAGGAAGTTCTGTACAAACTCAGACTCCTGTTAGTCTTTTTTTTAATTTTCAGCACATATGTACCAGCTCCAGTACCAGTACCAAAGAGCTGGTGGTTCACCAAGTTCTGGGCAAAGCATCAGAATTTGTAATCAGCAATAGAATGGCTGCCAGAGAAAGCATTTCACAAAAAGGAAAGAAAAAAATAAAAGATAAAGAAAAGAAAAAAGAAAACCCCACAGTTGTGAGTTAAATATCCACTGTAGTCCAATTGCCTTTGTCCATCACCCTGGTGTCTTATAAGCCAGTGTTCCAAAGATTTATAGGAAAATAACTTTGCTGGCCAGCCATAGGTGGGCGTAGTCTTTGAGCCTGCTACCATCTTGATGCTTGGTCTCAGATGCATGTTGAAATCCTCATTTGCAGAGAGACAGTGATAGAGCATAAAGTCTTTGGAAAGTCATTAGGTCATGAGAGCAGAGCCGTCATGTCTGGAATTAGTGCCTTTATGAAAGAAACCCTGGAAGAGCCAGCTATTCCACTCATCCTTTTGAGGATACAAGCAGGCTCCACCTGTAAACCAGGAAACAAGTCCTCATCAATCCAAACCTGTTGAAACTTTTGAACTTTCCAACCCCTAAAACTATGAAAAATAAGTTTCTATTTTTAAGCTATGTAGGACATGGTATATTGTCAAAGCACACTAAAGAAATTAAAAACATACCCTTTAAGTACAGAATTATAGCATTCATAAGTGTCTTGCCAAGTATTTTGAGATAACTTGGGTGGAAAAACAAGGTAGGTGTCTAAGTCCATTGTGTGCCTCTTGAGTAAGAGTCTCAGAGAATGGTTAATTGGGAACAAACAGAAACTTAATGACTCACATTTATGGAGCCAGGAAAGTCTGGTCTCCAAGTACTGATGTTTGGCAAGAACTTCTTACTGTATAGCGTGTACAAATGAGTGTTACATTTCATAAGACAGAGCAAAGCAGCAACAGAAAGCCACTCCTTTATATTTTACTTGTATCCTTGTTGCCCCCAAAGAGTCTCCCTCTCTCCCTCTATCTCTCTCCTTCCCTCTGGTAGGTCCCACAGGGTGACATCAGATGTCTTCCTCAATCACTATCCACTTTTATAGACTCAGGATCTCTCACTAAACCTGGAGCTCACCAGCGTTGCCAGCAAGCAATGGATTCTTCTGTGTTTACCTTACAAGTGCTGGAATTAAGGTACTTGCCACCAGGATTTATCATCATCATAATCATCATCATTTTTATTATTATTATTATTATTGGTACTAGGAATCTGAGTTCAGTTTCTCATGCCTGTGTAGCAAGAACTTATCAATGGCCTCCAGACCCCAATTCTTAGTATCAGTAAAATGACAATGAAATTTCAACCAGAGTTTTGAAGGGGACAGACCATAGTGACATGTATTTTGAGTCTAGAATCAGCTAAAACAGCTTTCCTGACATCTCATGGAGCGTGAATCCTGCACCCTGGCAGCTTTATCTAAATGCTGATGTTTTAAAAGGTAGATAACTTTGAAGGTTAACTAAACACATTCCTCCTCAATTTCAGGTCTGCCAGGAATCTTAGAATGAAAATTTATCTGGAAATAGAATTTATACAGATGCTATTAGTTAAGATGAGTGTAGCATGAACAAACTGAAGGACACAAAACTGCCATCAAATACTGGGGAAAAGGCAGGGAACAGATTCTCACAGAGCCTACAGAAGCCAACACTACCATTGCCTTAGTTCCTGGATTCCAGAATTAGGAGATACTAAAGTTTAGTTGTTTCAAAACATCTAGTTTTAGTACTTTGATGTAAGGACGCTGTTACAGAACTCATTCTTTAATGTGGTGTGGGCATCTGTTACCACCTACACTTTACTGACTGTGACCAAATGGTAATAGTTTGGCCAGGTGTTTTCAGGATTTTGGCCTTTTATTTAAGAATTAAAGGCATAGTTCATGTAAATTGCAAAGGTAACAGGGAAATTTAATTCTAAACAAAGTAATTACATATATATATATATATATATATATATATACATTCTTGAAATTGACGTGAGCCACATGAATAAAAGTACTCAAGGGCCTCAGTATTTATATGAGTCTTCTTTTTATGGGATTTGGGGGAAAGAACAGTTTGGTTACTATGGGGGCAATGTGGGTGGTTTTCTTTTTAGGTGGGTAGTTTTTGAGTTATATGGTCATTTCCTTTGTATTCCCCTTCTCATAATATAACTGATTCTAATTATGTGGGTCCAATTATGCATAGGTATGTGCCCAATAATGCATGGTGAGCAGGGGAATCGCCATAAGATTTCCTTTTGAGCACATAGTTTACCTTATTGCAAGGGCCTTGAAAACCAGATCACACCTGATTATCTCTACTTTATACCTAGATGTATTGGAAATACATTTGAATAGAAACTCTACATGACACCTACATGTACTAGAAATACATTTGAATAGAAATTCCATTTCATACCTAGATGTATTGGAAATACATTTGAATAGAAACTGGCCAAGTTTGATGATCATTAAGCAGAGAAGGAATTTATTTGCAGATCTGAGTCCGAGATTATTCACTGGTTTTCTAGGTTCATTGTTTCAGGAGAGTAGTGTAAGTGTTTTGTATACAGATAAGGGTCCTAGGTTTCCATTGTTTGTTAGAAGAGAGGTGTGGGTATAGGTCAAGCCAGGTGGAATCCTAAGTTGCTAAAGTGTTTCCTGTGATGGCCTGCCCCTCTTCAACAACCAGCTGGATTCCCTTTCTCTGAAGGCTTCATGTGAGTGGCCTCTTAAGTATCAGCTCAGCAAAAAGAATTCTATTTTGAAATTGACAAAGCCTCTTCCTACCGGTGGCCTTCAAGGAGCTATAGTCCCTGGCTAAAGCTTATACTATGCACTTCCATCCTTTCAAACAAAACAAAACAAAACAAAAAAGCTATCAAATCTGTTATATATTATCTTTTCCCAGTGGACTGTGAAAGCATCCAAATACAGCCCTATCAGTTCATCAAATACAGCCCCCATCAGCTCAGACAAGGGTGCTTAGAAGACTCCATTTCTATGCATGTTCACCTCAGTGACATTCTAGTACTGTAAGAGACAACACCTTACACACAGTAGAGGAATACCATTTCTCATGTGTTAAAGAGACCCACAAATATTTATACATATTTTACTTTTCTTACGGAAATAGTATTTGCTACATAAAGCAAGACTGAGCATTGAGGTGGAAACTTCACGTTTGTGGACTGAGCCTAGAGGGGTGACTGACTCAGACACATCAGAAACTCATCAAGGACAGACATCACCCATTACCATTTATGCAAATAAAAGGAGATTTTGACATATAAAATTTTATTGAAAAGGTTTAAACATAATACTGATTTTTCTTTTATTTTTCAGATTATAGTATAATTACATTATTTCTCCCTTCTCTTTCCTCCCTTTAAACCCTCACATGTACCCTTCCTAGCCCCTTTTCAAGATCATGGCCTCTTTCTAAAATTACATGCATATATGAATATATACTTGTTTTGTATTTCTTTAATTTCTTTCTCTTGCTCTATGGCTCTAGTTAGTACTTCAAGCATAACACTGGAGAAAAGTGCAGATAGTAGACAGACAGCCCTGTCTCATTCCTGACTTCTGTGGGACTGCTTCAAGCTTTTCTCCATTTAGGTTGGTGTTGGTCATGGTTTTCTTTCATAAAAATTTTACTGTGTTTGGGGTATATTCCTTCTAGTACCGCATTAGCTGTGTCTTTTATCACTAGTACTTGTTGGATTTTGTCAAAGATTTTTATGCATTAATTGAGATAATCATGTGATTTTTGTAAAAATAATGATGTGATATCTTTTGTTGTGGTCATGGTTTACTTTTATTGACTTGTATGTGTTCAACCAACCCTACATTTCAGGAATAAAGCCAACCTGGCCATAGTGGGTAATCTTTTTGATGTATGTCTATGTTCTGCTTTCAATTACTTTTGAATGGTTTTAAGTCTATTTTCATCATGTATATTGGCCCGTAGTTTTCTTTTTCTGTTTTGTTTTATTATGGCCTAGGTATTACAGTGACATTGGCTTAGAAGAAAGAATTTGGGAGTTCTCCTTCTATTTTTCTCTTTCTTTTTAAGAATAATTTAAGATGGATGGCTTATAGATCTTCTTTGAAAATCTGAGGAAAAAGGCTGGAAGGCTGGAGAGATGGCTCAGAAGTAAAAGTACTGGCTGCTCCTTCAAAGGTCCTGAGTTTACGTCCCAGAAACCACATGGTGGCTTATAACCATTTGTAATGAGATCTAATGCCCTCTTTAGAGTTCAATATACCAAATAAATAAATCTTTAAAAAAAAGAGTTTAAAAAGAAAATCTGGAAAAATTCTTCTGTGAATACCTCTGCATCTAAACTTTTTTTTTTTTTTTTTTAATGCTGGAAGATTTTTATTACTATTTCAATCCCCTCATTTTGGTGGTTTGCCTTTATCAGTTATTTCTTTTAGGTTTTTCTCACTTAATAGAGTACAGCTTTTAAAAATATTATAGTATTCTGAATTTCATTAGTAGTGTTTCTCTGTTCATTTCTGAATTTGTTCATTTTGGTTTTTTTCTGTCTTTCTTTTGGTTAGTTGGGACAAAGGTCTGTCAATCTTGATTATCTTCTGAAAACAAAATTAGCTCTTAGTTTCATTGATTTTTTGTATTATATTTTTTAATTTCTTTTTTATTATTTTTTTAAGATTTATTTATTTATTATGTTTAGTGTTCTGCCTGCATGTATGCCCGAAGGCCAGAAGAGGGCACCAAATCTCATTATAGATGGTTGTGAGCCACCATGTGGTTGCTGGGAATTGAACTCAGGACCTTTGGAAGAGTAGACAGTGCTCTTAACCACTGTGCCATCTCTCCAGCCCGTATTTTTAAATTTCTATTTCATTGATTTCTGCATTGATTTCTATTATTTCTTGACATCAAGCTGGTTTGTATTTCATTTGTTCTTGTTTTTTTCAAAAATTTGAGTAGTATCATTAAATAATTTATTTGTGCTCTTTCTAATTTTTAATGTAGGTATTTAGACCTAAGCAGTTCTCTGTATAGGACTGCTACCAATGTGTCCCAAAGATTTTGCATTCATTTAGTTCCAGGAAATTTTTATTTTTTTTCTTGATTTTTCCTCCTTTGGTCTATTCATTATTCAATAATGATTTGTTTACTCTCCAGGAGGTTGTGTATTTACTAGAGATTTTTTGCTGTCAATTTTCAGTTTTATTGTGTTAAAGTCCAAGTCGATATAAGAAGTCATTTCAACCTTTTTAAATTTGTGATTTTTTTTTAATGTCCCAGAATGTGGAATGTTTCAGAAAAGTTTGTATGTGCTGCTGAATAGATTTTGTACTCCTTGGTATTTACGTGCTATGCTCTGAAGATATCTGTTAAGTCCACTTGATGTACGGTGTCAATTAATTCTGATATTCTGTGTTTAATTTTTGTCTAGATAATATGTCTATTGGAGAAAGTAGAGTATTGATGGTAGTCTATGTCTTTGAGTCCAGTAATATATTTCTCATAAAGTAGGGCACCCCAAAATTTGGTGCATATATGCTTAGGATAGTAATGTCTTCTTGGTTAATTGTTCCCTTGATTAGAATGGAATTTCTCTCTTAAGTCGTATTAGTTTTCATTTTTAAGTCTAGTTTACAGTTGTTAGGATAGTAACCCTGCTTGTTTTCTGGTCCCATTCAATTAGAGTACTTTTGTCCATTGTTTTACTCTAGGGTAGGGGCCTATTGTTAAAGCTAAGTTGTATTTCTTTTAAACAGTAGATTTTTGAATTTTTGTTTCTTGATATACTCAGTAAGCCTGTGTCTTTGGATTAGAGAATTGAGGTCATTGACATTTTAGGTTATTAAAATGTGTATGTTAATTGTAGTCATTCTGTTATTGACTTTTTGTTGTTGTGTTCTCAGTGGTAATTTGTGTTTTAATAGTTAGGGCTTTCATATTTCTTTTTAGTCTTTGATTATTAATTCCTCTCTTCAGCCTGAAGTATGGATTCCTGTATTTTCTTTAAGTTTAGATAACTGTCTATTAAAAAATTTTAGGCTGTCTATACCATGGAAATTTCTCTTTCTTCTTCAATTTATGGTACATAGTTTTTCAGGTATTGGTGGAGTTTAGCCAACACAGACATGAAATGCATTATTCCAGGATCTTTTTAGTTTCAATTTTTCTTCTAAGAGCAGCTATTGTTCTGATGAGTTTTCCTTTATAAGTGACTTTTGTGTTTTTTTTTTCTCCTAC
This sequence comes from Meriones unguiculatus, assembly GCF_030254825.1. NCBI lineage: Eukaryota > Metazoa > Chordata > Mammalia > Rodentia > Muridae > Meriones > Meriones unguiculatus. Next base: position 4,572,724 of record NC_083368.1, on the reverse strand, counting down.
AGCTTTTTAAATATACTTTCTTAGTTCTGTATACCCAGAACTATGATATGTCATGGAAATTTTCTTTTCTAGTCTTCTCTATTTTGTGTTCTGTGTGCTTCCTGTTTCTGTATCAGTGTTGTCTTTCCTTTTCTTTTATGATCTTGTTGAACATCTGCTCTATGCCATTGACTTGGGATTCTTCTCCCTCATCTATGTCTATAATTGAAGGTTTTAGCATAGTGTCTCACATTTCCTATGTGCTCCTTTTCTGTTTTATTTTGTTTGCTTATTTTATTTTATATTCCTTGTGTATGTTGTCTAAGTTCTCTACTTTATCATTGAGTCCTGATATTCTATCTTTTGCCTGACTCATTCAATCTGTAAGGCGTTTTCTGGTTGAGATTTTGGATTTTTAAATTTCATATTCATTTCATCTCGAGTTCTCTTCAATATTTCTACCTCCTTTTTGAATTCCATTTTCAAGTCCTGGGTTGTTTTTGTCATTTCCATCCACTATTCATTTGTATTTTCTTATGTATCACTCAGGCAGCTATTCTTTTTATGCTCTGTATCCTTGATTTCATTGAGCTGTGTCCTTTTTAAACTCCTTGAATTCTTTGATAAAGTTTATAATTGTTCTTTTAAGTTCTGTGTTCTGGGGTTCAGCTAGATAATTCTCATTGGTCAACATTTTCTAGAACCAATTGGTTTTAGAGAGAAAATGTCTTTCTTTTTTATTGTTTGTATTTTTTTCATGAAATCTGGGCACGTGGATCTGTTGTTAGCTCTAATTCTGGTGCAGATTAAGCAGAAGATAGGCCAGGTTAGGCCTAGAGATTGCGGGGCATATGTTGAATGGCCCAGGTAGGCCCAGCCTCTGTTGGCCTTCTCTACTGTTTCCTTATGGCTGTAGGTCTCTGAGATAACAGGTGGGAACATGATCCAGGAATTGTGTGAACCTAAAAGGTGGAGCATGGGGCATGCTGGGACAGTGTAGCTCTGAGGGCCTTGGCAGATGGATCGTACCTCTGCAGCCAGGCTCTAGCAGCTTTAATCTTAATTTAAAGGGTCTTTCTGTGATAACATTGTCCATTTTTCTTAGACTCTGTTGTCAGTAGTTTTTTCTTGTCTTTTCTTTCTTTCTTTTTTTTTTTTTTGAAGAGGGGTGTGTAATCAGTCCAACCAAATTTTAAGCAACCAAATCATAATTTGTGTGGTTAATAACAATTAAAGGTGCCCCTCCCAAGTCAGTCCGAACTTGTCTCTTTCCAGATTTTTTCCCAACATTTAATCCCCTGACTGTGAAGGATGGGCTGGAAGTTTGACTGGAGCAGTCTATGAGAAGGAAACATGAGAAGAAGCAAAGTGGAAGAGAAACCTCGCACATCTTTTCTGAAAAATTGATCTTTGGTTTCTATGCTAACAATGTCTGTAAACCCACTGAGCTATAGGAGGCCATATAACATTTTTATGGCCTACATCCCTTCTCAGAGCTATCTTAATCCTAAACAAGTTTTATAAGGAAACATTTAGTTTACATTAATCTTGTTTGAAGTATGAATTTAGTTATATTTTTCTTAAAAGTTTAATTCACTCATTTATTTTTCCAGATTGGAGATTGGTGCCAGGGGTATGGTAGCCACAATTAATGTCTAATGTCTTTATGAAATCTTTTAGAAGAGCAGGAGTACAATGTGTTTGTGTGTGTGCCCCAAATCATGGTACAACTTATTTATATCCTCGTCAGTAGTGGCCGAGAGGCTACCCCCTGAAGAGGTGGCCTACTATCATCAGTATATTTTAGATTTGTTTGCTTGTTTGCTTGCTTGTTTTTAACCTTAGACATTTTGTGATGTTCATCTGATACTTTGAAGGGTCTCAGTTTGAGAGGTCTTCCGGCTGAGCTTTGTTTCTTATCTTACCTTTTTGTTTATCTTTCTGTAAGTCACATATTTCTTGCATACTTGTTTAGTAACAGTGTTTACACCACACATAACCAGAAATCCCCTTGACACCCTCTTTTAATATGTGCACTTGTCAAAATACAAATGCTGGCCTCTCTAATCGAGAGAACAGGTGACTTATCAGAGGTACCTTATTGTCCCCTTGCTCTTTGACTGGCTTTGAAGGGCAAGAGTCAAAAATTTGCTTCTGTTCTTTGGCCCTCTTATCTTCATTGATATAGTTTCTAAATGTTGTAGGACACCCAGAAGGACATCTTAGCAGCCTTGTAAGTGTTACTTTTATGTAATATTTTTAGATTACACAATTAGATAACAATTAAAGAAAACAACCCAAAGTGTTTTGAACAAATCTGTTTCCCCAAATAACTAAAGTATAACAAAGTTAGCAAAAGCACAAGTAGTTATCTTAATTAATTAAGCTTAGAAATGTTAATTATCAAATATTTTTCATTTTTAGTCTTATCATACACAAACCTTGTATAACTTATTTAGACCTTTTTTGCTTTGGCTTTAAGCTTTTATAATTTTGCTGTTTTTTTCAGACAAAAATTTTATTTTATCATATAAAATCATCCTTTCCTAAACTATTTTCTTTTTTAAACCATTTTATAACAGAAATATAATCTTATAATTAGATACCTGTAATGGCCACATATTCACTTAAAATAGACAGACAAAACTTCCCTTCCTTCATTCAGCTATAACTTCAATCCCTTTGCTATTTGTTGAATCCACAGAAGGAGGAAGGAGTTGGTTACTTGCTAGCAGTGTTGCCCAGGGATGCCACACACTGCAGCCATGCCCTGGCGTGCCTCCTCACCTTTGCCTTCTCATGCTGACCCTGGAAGAGAAGGGGCCACCACCATTTTTCCTCCCAGAGGCCAGGCTTGTACACCTGCAGCCTTTGTTGCCAGGCTGCCTGCCTTCGCAGCAGGCTCTTTTTCACTCACAGCTAAAGACTAGAGGAGCAGAGGTTGTGGACCATGACTCGAGTCACACTGCCAGGGACCTATGGCTTGTGCTTGAGCCACCAAGACCTTCGGCTCTGTTGGCCTAGGACTAAACTCAAGTTTTACCCATGGTTAAATCAATTTAAGAAGACCCACCATAAAACAACAAGGACAAGGACATTCACGAAGAAACACAAACGTTCCCAGGGAAAACTTGGTCCACTAGAGAATTGTGGCAGTATTGTTTGCTGGATCCAGAACCAAAGAACCAATTTGAGAGCATCCAGGCTCTCCCCAAAACCAAAACCAATGAGAACTGAGGTTCTCCCAAAGAGCTGGCAAGAACATCTTCTGCACCTCTGGCTGGGGGTTTACAACGTGCCTGCTAATCCCAAGGGCAGTTCCAACTCCTTTGCAAAAGGAAACCAAAACCAAGAAAGTAGACACAAGGAACAAGAACACAGACACAAGGAAACACAAAACATAAACCAATATCTCTGAGACACAGACAGACATGGACAGACAGGAACAGAGCGCTAATTTATCAGCTGGTGTTCAGCTCCATGTGCTGGGGATTCTAGGGGGTCTGGCGGATCCCACGAAAAGCCCCCAGATATTGTCCTCACTTCTTAAGGTCCCCAAAGACCACTAGGAGCTGGGCCATATATGCAAGAGCAAAGAGCTTTATTCGGGCTTACCCTCTGTCTCTCCACCATCACGAAGTAGTGGATCAGAGAGAAGAACCCCCGAGTACCTACATGGCAGGGTTTTTATATGGGGTTTGAGCAAGAACCCAGAATTCCCAGCTTAGCAGTTACAGGATTAGATGATATTCAGCAAAGGAAGCTTGTTACAAAGTGATTGGCTAACATAACTAACATTGAGCGAGCTATCTATAGACCTCAGAAATGTTAGTTCAGTGGGCTGCCCAGCACAGACATCCCACCCTGACATAAGACACCTTCCCATTTTGTGGTTACCTCTTGGCTATTACTTGGGAATTTTATGGCTTTCATATTCCTGGAATTAGTGACCTATGGCCTAGTTTCTGGGACTGATGACTTTTGGGGGAGGGGGTCAGGCCTGGTCCTTTAACCAGGGCCTGGCTATCTGATTTTCCAATGAGTGACAGCTCTACACACAGCAGGAGTCTCTGCCCACCAGTGTGTGCAGTTGGCAGGGTACCTTGGTCTTCCATGTTCTGAGTCCAAGTTCCCACCACACAATCACAAACCCTGGAAACAGAGTCAGGATGAACATTGTATGTCTTAGGATCTTGGACAACTACTTCTAAACCTCCCTAGGATTGAAGCTTATTGTTTAGAAAGTGAGAAAAACAACACCTTCGTTTATTTGAAGATGTTTGCATACTGCAAAATGTCATGGAAACATGACCAGCATATCACTTGTCTGGAGGAAAAAGCTCACTTGGAAGGTAGTGTGCATGCTCTTGAAACAAAGCAGGAATGTGTAAATGAGGACCAGAAAGCAGAGAGGAATATTGACCTGAGTTAGGTGAAATTCCGTTTGTATACTCAGTGTGCACATAAATCTTCTGCTATTTATTTTTTATATTAAACCCCATTTCTATTTTTGAAACAAAATAAAATATATGAAAATACTAATAATAGCAGGGTAACTAATAAAAGCTGTCTCTAAAACGTGGACTATCACCTCAAAAAGGTTAATGTATACTATTCAATTCTTAATATTAGTGAAAAATATAGATTTAATTATCAAAAGCATTTACAGTATATTATGGAAGAATGTTGTATAAATTCTAATCATTAAATAAAAAAAATAAAGTGAAACATCTGACTCAACAAAATAAAAGATGAATACAATAGTGTCACTGTCCTGCAGTGACACCTGAATACCACCTGAGTGAGGGCTGGGGGAAAAGAGACAGGGCGACACAAAGAAGGACACCAAGTCTGGGCTCTGATCTAGGCGTCAATTTAATAATAGTAAAACCAACACTTATGTAACAGAAAAGTACAAGCAATTTCTCACAGAGGCAATTTTACTTGGCCAAAACATAGGAGGGCTTACTCACTCACGGTTACACAGAACCTGCTATCTGGTTACCATGGTTGCATGGAATATATTATCTAGTTCTCAGGGTCAGAGCCCTCTGCTGTAGAATTGCCAGGGTCAGTCTCTGAGACACCAACCTTCAGATTACAGCCAGGGCCAAGAGGCTGAACTCCACTGCTTGGGTGTGCACTCCAATTTGCCATTAACTCCAAATGGGCTGCAGCACAATAGGCAGCTTTTTTAATGAGAAAAAAATAGAATTAAAAACCCACTAACTCTGAATGGGTTAAACTCTTACAGATAATAAGATTTTAACTTATTAGATAGAAAGAAAAATGCTTCTCTAGAATTCTTAAGAGAAACTTATTCCAACTAAAAGGAGAAAAATGCATGAGAGACAAGGCATTTTAGAAAAAGTAGCAAGTGGTGTTACACTCTTTACTAAGGCTAGATGTGAGTCCAAAAAAAAAAGTTACTGACAAATGATACTATATGCAATCACTTAATCTGAATTCTATATAATGACCTATGAATTACCTTTACAACAGTAGAATATCAAAGGATAAATCACATCTGCTAGTAAGAGGAGAATTAGCAACATTGAAAATAAAACAATTTTCCTTAATCAACCTTTTGGGTTTTCATGGTCACTGTTGATTCTTTGCTTTTTTGTTTTCTGGCTCCATCTTGGGTTTGAGCAGTGCAACTGCATCTACAGGTGGGTGTTCCCTAAAGAGACAATCTAGGAAACATGAAATTCTGTTGACCCAACAAGATCAATGAAAAACTGCTAAGGGACTTCAGCCTGTGTCACCCTAGAACAGAACATTTCTTTATATGCTTTAGTCACTCATGACTTTAGTCACTCATGACTAAAGTCTGAAATTTAAACAATAGCCAGGACTTGTGTTCTCTGCTTCTGCAATAACCCAGGAGGTGGAGCTAAGCCACCATCATTATTTGACCTAGTAAAGAGGAGACATACATTACATTCCTAAGAGAATATTAGAAATTAATTTAGTGACACTTTAATGCTATTTACAAATCTCCTATGTTATAGTTAATATTATTATGTTATCTTTATTCATATTCTCATTTCATTTCAAACAATAGATAAATAATATAAAAAATAACCAATAGCTCAAAGAGTTTAGATTTGAGAATATAACAACAACAAAAAAAATTCATGGCACTTAGTATTTATAACCATCATTCACACAAATTCTAGCATAACGACTAAATAGCCATTCTGTGGTTTGAGGTTCCTTTCTACTTCATGGTTTAGAAAAATTCAGATCACAAAGATAGTTGGAATAAGATAGCTTCTGAATAACGTATAGGACTCAGGAGGTATGTCTGAGTGGAAAGGAGTGGCCTAACGTTTTTCATCTACATTGACAGTAGTGTGTTGGGTGACTGATGATCTTGTCTAAGCCCTTCAGAGGCTGTGGCAGGAGGCTTGTGAAAGGAAGGTCCCTGGTTGGCATAGTGAAACAATGTTCCAAAGAACAATCTGTGTTGATTAATCTTCATCACCAACTTGACTGAAGTAGGTACACAACTAAATGCCGGTTGATTTGGTTAGGGTTAAGGTTACGGTTAGGGTCAGCAGAATGGGGAGGAAAGGGTTTCTTTAGCTTACACTGTCACAGGAAACTGATAATTAAAGAAGTCAAGACATAACTCATGGAGCAAAAATCTGGAGGCAGGAGCTGATGCAGAGGCCATGGACGGGTGCTGCTTACTGGCTTGCTCCTTCTGGGTGGCTTAGCCTACTTTCTTTTAGAACTCAGGACCACCAAACCAGGAGGGGCATCATTCACTGGGTGCCTTTAATCCCAGCACTTGGGAGGCAGAGGCAGGTGGATCACTATGAGTTCAAGTCCAGCCTGGGTAGACAAAGTGAGACCAAGACATCCAGAACTACACAGAGCAAATTTGTCTCGTAACAAACAAAGCAAAAAGTCAAGTTGAGTGTGGCAGTTGATCTAGAACCACCATGTATTCAGATGTTAATTACTTGACCCCTGAATTCTTATTGTTGTAAGAGCAAACCCTCAAGTAACCAATTTTTATCATTGACTGGTTGAGCAGGGAAGAGGGAGCGGAGAGAAGGTTGGTGGGCTTGGAGGGAGAGATCAGGAAGAGACAGAAGGTTAGGAGGGAGAGAAAGCCAAGTCACGTGAGTTAGTGTGAACAAACAGCATGTGGCCAGGAGGAGCCTAATCTGAGGATCTGTGTTGGAGAGCAGCAACCCAGATAAAAAGCATGTGCAAGTATTTATGGGGATTATGGATGTGAAATAGCCCAGCTAGGAATATTTCAGTTGGCCTGGGATGTGGGGCTGGGAGGTGAAAGATAGCTTAGAAGGTTGTAGTCTGCCCTTTTCCAGTATAGAGGCACAGTAAAATCTAACAGGTGTCTGTGTCATTTGTTGATTGAGAGAGGGTTGAATAAATAACTGCTGTAATAAATATATGTATTAATAGCAGGTATTAATAAGAAATTTTCCAAAACAGTTGAGGGAAGTACTGACTGACTATAGCACAGTGCCTCATGTTAGTGGACTGCCTCTGCTTAAATGAACCCACAGGGTGTGGTCACTCCAGAACCCAGCCCCAACATGGGGTGGGAGAGAGAGGAGAAAAAGGAATTGAATAACTCCAGAGAGGATAAAAAAAGAGAGAGGGAGAAAGAAAGAAATGAGAATTTTCTGACTAGCATCAATACCCCACTTTCTCCAATAGACAGATATCTATACAAAAAGTAAACACAGAAATATCAGAATTAATTGACACCATACATCTAATAGACTTAAAATATCTGCAGAGCATACCATGTAAACACCAAGGAGTACACAACTTGATGCCAAGAAGTAATAGAAATCAATGCAGAGATCAATGAAATACAAACAACAAATGCAATACAAAGAATCAAGAGTATAAGAGCTAATTTTGTTTTGAGAAGATAAACAAGATTGACTAGACCTTTGTCCCAACTAACTAAAAGAAAGACAGAAAGAACCAAAATGCACAAAGTCAAAAATGAAGAGGAAAATGCTACAACAGACATTAATGAAATTCAGAATACTGTAAATATTTTTAAAAGCTGTACTCCATTAAGTGAGAAAAACCTAAAAGCAATGAATGATTCTTTAGATGTAGTCAAACCACCAAAATGAGATTGAAAAAATAATGTGGGGCTGGGAGGTGAAAGATAGCTTAGAACTTCCAACTTAAAAAAAAAAAAAGTCTAGGGGCAGATGGATTCATTGAAGAGTTTTCCCAGATTTTAAAGAAGATCTACAAGCAATCCATCTTGAGAACAACTCCCAAACTCTTTTTGTTTAAAGCCAATATACCATAATACCCAAGGTACTATGGCCAAGTTGGCTTTATTCCTGAATGACTACAATTAACATACACATTTTAATAACCTAAAAGGTCAATGACCTCAATTCTCTAATCCAAAGACACAGGCTTACTGAGTATATCAAGAAACAAAAATTCAAAAATCTACTGTTTAAAAGAAATACAACTTAGCTTTAACAATAGGCCCCTACCCTAGAGTAAAACAATGGACAAAAGTACTCTAATTGAATGGGACCAGAAAACAAGCAGGGTTACTATCCTAACAACTGTAAACTAGACTTAAAAATGAAAACTAATACAACTTAAGAGAGAAATTCCATTCTAATCAAGGGAACAATTAACCAAGAAGACATTACTATCCTAAGCATATATGCACCGAATTTTGGGGTGTCCTACTTTATGAGAAATGTATTACTGGACTCAAAGACATAGACTACCATCAATACTCTACTTTCTCCAATAGACATATTATCTAGACAAAAATTAAACACAGAATATCAGAATTAATTGACACCGTACATCAAGTGGACTTAACAGATATCTTCAGAGCATAGCACGTAAATACCAAGGAGTACAAAATCTATTCAGCAGCACATACAAACTTTTCTGAAACATTCCACATTCTGGGACATTAAAAAAAAATCACAAATTTAAAAAGGTTGAAATGACTTCTTATATCGACTTGGACTTTAACACAATAAAACTGAAAATTGACAGCAAAAAATCTCTAGTAAATACACAACCTCCTGGAGAGTAAACAAATCATTATTGAATAATGAATAGACCAAAGGAGGAAAAATCAAGAAAAAAAATGAAAATTTCCTGGAACTAAATGAATGCAAAATCTTTGGGACACATTGGTAGCAGTCCTATACAGAGAACTGCTTAGGTCTAAATACCTACATTAAAAATTAGAAAGAGCACAAATAAATTATTTAATGATACTACTCAAATTTTTGAAAAAAAACAAGAATAAATGAAATACAAACCAGCTTGATGTCAAGAAATAATAGAAATCAATGCAGAAATCAATGAAATAGAAATTTAGAAATATGGGCTGGAGAGATGGCTCAGTGGTTAAGAGCACTGCTGCTCTTCCAAAGGTCCTGAGTTCAATTCCCAGCAACCACATGGTGGCTCACAACCATCTATAATGAGATCTGGTGCCCTCTTCTGGCCTTCAGGCATACATGCAGGCAGAACACTAAACATAATAAATAAATAAATCTTAAAAAATAATAAAAAAGAAAGAAATTAAAAAATACAATACAAAAAAATCAATGAAACAAAGAGCTAATTTTGTTTTCAGAAGATAATCAAGATTGACAGACCTTTGTCCCAACTAACCAAAAGAAAGACAGAAAAAAACCAAAATGGACAAATTCAGAAATGAACAGAGAAACACTACTAATGAAATTCAGAATACTATAATATTTTTAAAAGCTGTACTCTATTAAGTGAGAAAAACCTAAAAGAAATAACTGATTTTCTAGATAAAGGCAAACCACCAAAATGAGGGGATTGAAATAGTAATAAAAATCTTCCAGCATTAAAAAAAAAAAAAAAAGTTTAGATGCAGAGGTATTCACAGAAGAATTTTTCCAGATTTTCTTTTTAAACTCTTTTTTTTAAAGATTTATTTATTTGGTATATTGAACTCTAAAGAGGGCATTAGCTCTCATTACAAATGGTTATAAGCCACCATGTGGTTTCTGGGACGTAAACTCAGGACCTTTGAAGGAGCAGCCAGTACTTTTACTTCTGAGCCATCTCTCCAGCCTTCCAGCCTTTTTCCTCAGATTTTCAAAGAATATCTACAAGCCATCCATCTTAAATTATTCTTGAAAAGAAAGAGAAAAATAGAAGGAGAACTCTCAAATTCTTTCTTCTAAGCCAGTGTCACTGTAATACCTAGGCCATAATAAAACAAAACAGAAAAAGAAAACTACGGGCCAATATACATGATGAAAATAGACTTAAAACCATTCAAAAGTAATTGAAAGCAGAACATAGACATACATCAAAAAGATTACCCACTATGGCCAGGTTGGCTTTATTCCTGAAATGTAGGGTTGGTTGAACACATACAAGTCAATAAAAGTAAACCATGACCACAACAAAAGATATCACATCATTATTTTTACAAAAATAACATGATTATCTCAATTGATGCATAAAAATCTTTGACAAAATCCAACAAGTACTAGTGATAAAAGACACAGCTAATGCGGTACTAGAAGGAATATACCCCAAACACAGTAAAATTTTTATGAAAGAAAACCATGACCAACACCAACCTAAATGGAGAAAAGCTTGAAGCAGTCCCACAGAAGTCAGGAATGAGACAGGGCTGTCTGTCTACTATCTGCACTTTTCTCCAGTGTTATGCTTGAAGTACTAACTAGAGCCATAGAGCAAGAGAAAGAAATTAAAGAAATACAAAACAAGTATATATTCATATATGCATGTAATTTTAGAAAGAGGCCATGATCTTGAAAAGGGGCTAGGAAGGGTACATGTGAGGGTTTAAAGGGAGGAAAGAGAAGGGAGAAATAATGTAATTACACTATAATCTGAAAAATAAAAGAAAAATCAGTATTATGTTTAAACCTTTTCAATAAAATTTTATATGTCAAAATCTCCTTTTATTTGCATAAATGGTAATGGGTGATGTCTATCCTTGATGAGTTTCTGATGTGTCTGAGTCAATCATCCCTCTAGGTTCAGTCCACAAACGTGAAGTTTCCACCTCAATGCTCAGTCTTGCTTTATGTAGCAAATACTATTTCCGTAAGAAAAGTAAAATATGTATAAATATTTGTGGGTCTCTTTAACACATGAGAAATGGTATTCCTCTACTGTGTGTAAGGTGTTGTCTCTTACAGCACTAGAATGTCACTGAGGTGAGCATGCATAGAAATGGAGTCTTCTAAGCACCCTTGTCTGAGCTGATGGGGGCTGTATTTGATGAACTGATGGGGCTGTATTTGGATGCTTTCACAGTCCACTGGGAAAACATAATATATAACAGATTTGATAGCTTTTTTGTTTTGTTTTGTTTTGTTTTGTTTGAAAGTATGGAAGTGCATAGTATAAGCTTTAGCCAGGGACTATAGCTCCTTGAAGGCCACCGGTAGGAAGAGGCTTTGTCAATTTCAAAATAGAATTCTTTTTGCTGAGCTGATACTTAGAGGCCACTCACATGAAGCCTTCAGAGAAAGGGAATCCAGCTGGTTTTTGAAGAGGGGCAGGCCATCACAGGAAACACTTTAGCAACTTATGATTCCACCTGGCTTGACCTATACCCACACCTCTCTTCTAACAAACAATGGAAACCTAGGACCCTTATCTGTATACAAAACACTTATACTACTCTCCTGAAACAATGAACCTAGAAAACCAGTGAATAATCTCGGACTCAGATCTGCAAATAAATTCCTTCTCTGCTTAATGATCATCAAACTTGGCCAGTTTCTATTCAAATGTATTTCCAATACATCTAGGTATGAAGCAGAGATGAAAAGGTCTGATCTGGTTTTCGAGGCCCTTGCAATAAGGTAAACTAGGTGCTCAAAAGGAAATCTTACAGAGATCCTCCTGTTTTCCATGTGTTGTGGGTTATTACTATTTATTATTTTTTTAAATTAAATTTAATGTTTATTATTGATTTAACTTTTAGTTAAGCAGTGGTTATTCCTAAATGAGCTTTATACCCAAATTACCACACAGAGACTAGGATTTATTTAATTAACCTAGAGCATAACCTCCAAGCCTGCATAGTTTCATACCATTCAGATTTCACCCATTACACTTGCTTTTAGTCATATCTTAGGTACAGTTCATCTCTCCTTGCGGTTTGAAGTCCCCTCCTGCTGATCTCTCTCTTTTCCCTCCCACTTTCTTCCTTTTCCTCCAGCACTGGCTGGTTGCTTAATCGACAATTACAGAGATCACATGGTCGCATGTTTACACAAACTTGAGACAGGTAATGCTTAGAGTAAGCATTACAATGCAGTGTCCAGATTGAAACCACATAGTGGGATAGAGAAATCAGCATTAGAATAAACAAGGGTAAATGTATATATTCCATAAGAACATTATACCAACAACCATGCATTATTGGATACATACCCATGAAAAATTGGACCCATACAATTAAAATCATGTAGAGTATGAGAAAGTGAATGCAAAGGAAATGGTACTCTCCTACCCCTCAGGAAAGGGGACCCCTCTAAACACCCCAGCACATCAAGTAGCCTCAGGAGTGGGCACATCCTCTTCTACAGTCTGGTAAGGCAGCTCCACCAGGGAGAAGTGATTGAAAAGCATGCACCAGAGTCCGTTTCAAAAAACAGCCATTGCCCTTACTGGGAGACCCACAAGAAGACCAAATTGCTCATAGGGTATATATGTGTAGGGCCATAGAGCCTGTCCATGTGTGGTCCTTGGTTGGTGCTTCAGTCTCCGCAGCTCCCATGTTCCCCACTGGGCCAAGGTGATTTGGCTCTGTTAGTCTTCTTGTGAAGCTCCTGTCCACTCTGGGTCTTTCTAGCCTCACTCCAACTCATCCACATGGCTCCCTGAGCTCTGCCCAATCTTTAGCTGTGTGTCTCAGCATCTGTTTTGATTCTTTGCTGGGTGGAACCTCTCAGAAGACAGGTATGCTAGGCTCTTATCCTCAAGCATAGTAGAGTTCATTGTTAGTGTCAGGGGTTGGCTCTCTCATGAGGTGGGTCTCAAGTTGGGCCAGGGATTGGCTGGACATTCCCCCTATCTCTGCTCTAACTTTATCCCTGCACATCTTGTAGACTGGGTAAGTTTTGGGCCGAAGTTTTTGTGGGTGGGTTGGTGTTCCCCTCCCTTCACTAGGAGACCTGTCTAGTTAGAGGGCAGCCACTTCATTACCCATGACCCCCTCTACTAGGGGTCTCAGCTCGAGTCACATCCATATTCTTCTTAGAGCCTACCCTGTTGTAGGCCTCTAGCTTGTCTCAGAAATGCCCCCCCACCCCACGGTTTCTTTTCTCTCTGCAAGCCCTCTATCCTAGCGCCCCTGCTCTCTCCATATCTACTCCCTACCCTTGTTTCCCCACTCTTGTTTTTATCCTTACTCCCTCTCCAACCTGTTCTGTCTCTTCATCTATTTCTGCTGTCTATTCTGTTTCCTCTTCTAAGTGAAATTAAAGAACCCTCCTTTGACCCTCTTGTTAACCTTTGGGTCTGTGAACTGTAGTATGGTTATCCTGTACTATATGGTTAATACCCGCTCATAAGTGAGTACAAACCATGTGTGTCTTTTTGGGTATGGGTTACCTCACTCAGGATTGTCTTTTCCAGTTCCATCCATTTGCCTGCAAATTTCATTATTTCCTTGTTTTTAATAGCTGTGTAGTATTCTCTAGTGCAAATGTATCACATTTTCTTTGTCCGGTCTTTGGTTGAAGGACATCTGGGTTGTTTCCAGGTTCTGGTTATTACAAATAAAACTGCTATGAACATAGTTGAGCAAATGTCCTTGTACGGTGGAGCATATTTTGGGTAGATGCCCAGGAGTGTTATATCTGGGTCTTGAGATAAAGCTATTCCCAACTTTCTGAAAAAGCACCAGACTGATTTTCTTTTCTTTTTTTTTTTTTTACCAGACTGATTTTCAAAGTGGTTGTACAAGTTTGCACTTCCAACAGCAATAGGAGGGTTCCCCTTTATTCATATTCTTGCCAGCATGTGCTGTCACTTGAGTTTTTGACCTTAGCCATTCTGATGAGTATAAGGTAGAATCTCAGAGTCTTTGATTAAACTTTGATTAAAGTTTCCCTGATGACTAGTGACCTTGAACATTTCTTTAAGTGCTTTTCAACCATTTGAGATTCCTGTGTTGAAAATTAGCTGTTTAGCTTTATATTCCATTTTTAATTGGATTATTTTGTTTGTTGGTGTTTAATTTTTTGAGTTATTTATATATTTTGGATATTAGCCCTTTGTCAGTTGTAGGGTTGGTGAAGATCTTTTCCCAATCTGTAGGCTATCATTTTGTTCTTTTGACAGTTTTCTTTGCCTTACAAAAGCTTTTCAGTTTTATGTGTTCCCATTTATTAATTGTTGATTTTAGAGCCTGAGCTGTTGGCATTCCCTTCAGAAAGTTGTCTCTTATGCCAGGGAGTTCAAGGCTGATTTCCACTTTCTATTCTAATAGATTTACTGTATCTGATATTAGGGTGACATTGGCTTCATAGAATGAGTTGGGCGATGTTCCTTTTGTTTCTATTTTGTTGAATAGTTTGAGGAGTATTGATATTAGCTCTTCTTTGAAAACCTGGTAGAATTCTGTGTTAAAACCTTCTGGCCCTGTGCTGTTTTTGGTTGGGAGAGTTTTGGTGACTGCTTCTATTTCCTTAGGCAACGTAAGACTGTGTAAATTGTGTACCTGATCTTGATTTAGCTTTGATAACTGAAATATATGAGAAATTAGTCCATTTCTTTTAGGTTTTCCAATTTTGTGGAACACAGGTTTTTGAAGTAAGACCTGATGATTCTTTGGATTTCCTCAGAGTCAGTTGTTAAATTCCCCCTTTTATTTCTGATTTTGTTAATTTGGATACTGTCTCTCTACTATTTAGTTTGTCTTGGGGGCCTGTTTATCTTGTTGATTTTCTCAAAGAACCATCTCTTGGTTTCATTGGTTCTTTATATTGTTCTCTTGTTTCTAAGTTATTGATTTCAGCCCTGAGTTGATTATTGCTTGCTGTCTATTCCTTTTGGATGTGTTTGCTTCTTTTTGTTCTAGAGCTTTTAGGTGTGCTTTTATGTTGCTGGTATGAGAACTCTCCAATTTCTTTTTGAAGGCACTTTGTGCTATGAACTTTTCCCTTAGCACTGCTTTCATTGTGTTCCATAAGTTTGGGTATGTTGTGCCTTCGTTTTTATTGAATTCTAGAAAGTTTTAAATTTCTTTCTTTTTTTTAATTTGTTTTTTATTTCTTCCCTGACCCAGTGGTCATTGGGTAGGGAATTGTTCAGTAGTTCAGAGTTAGTAGGCTTTCCGTTGTTGAGTTCCAGCTTTAATCCTGGTACTCTGACAAGCTATCAGGGGTTATTTCAATCTTCTTGTATTTGTTGAGGCTTGCTTTGTGACCAAGTATATGGTCGGTTTTGGAGAAAGTTCCATGAGGTACTGAGAAGAATGTATATTCTTTTGTGTTTTGATGAAATGTTTTGTAGATATCTGTTAGGTTCATTTGACTGATGATGTCTGTTAATTTTATTATTTCAGTGTTTAGTATCTGTCTCAATATCCCGTCCATTGGAGTGAGTGGGGCATTGAAGTATCCAATTATTAATGTGTGAGGTTTGATGTGTGTTTTAAATTTTAGTAATTTTTTTAAGAATGTGGGTGCTCTTACATTTGTTTTCCACTTTTAAGACTTCTATAATTTCATAACCTCAGATTTAAGATTGTTTTCTTGTGCTTCAGGTGTGACAGTATCTCTCAGGCTTGCTATGATAGAACAGTTGGTTTCTGGTGGTATCATGTGGTCCTGGGATTTGTTGATTATATTCTTACACAGGCCTCTAGCCATTTGGTTGTTCTGGTGTTAGCAGGCCTGCTTGTCCCTGATGGTAAGGCAGTTTGGGAGTAGGGCTTTAAGCTGAATGTTGCTTGGGACCTCCACAGGTCTCCTATGATGGTGGACAGTGGGAGTTGGGGCCTGCTTACAGTTCCCCTCTGCTGGGTCCCCAACCCTGTAATTTTAAATGCTAATTTCTGTTGTCAGCAGAGCAGGAAAACATTTATTTCTGATGTCCAAATCAATTGCTGAATGATGAGTTTCTGATTAATCAGAAGTACTTTGTACTTGATACAACACTTACAAATCAGGCTAGGTACAAGGCTGGACTTCACAAATATTGAGTTCAGAAAATGGTCTTTTAAGATACTTGGGATAATTAAGTTCATGATTGCCAGCTGGTAATAATAAATGTCATAAGAAATAAAGGTATGATTCAGACTGGTAATTAATTGGTTTCATATGGGACACTCCCAAGAGACACTCAAATGTTCTCTACATAAGCATTTCCAGGTGACAGAGTAAAAAAGAGTGGATGTGACTGAGAGCTCTTTCATCCAGGTAATGACAAATATTTGTATTATTTGTCTTTCCCTATGAAAAATGGCTTTAGTACCTGGAAATGTCGTCGTTCCCTAGTCTACTGTTGAAACTATGGTTAAGAATCTCAAACACTTTACAGAAGCTTTTTAGTTTCATGAGGTCCCATTTATTGATTGTTGCTCTTACAGCCTGTGCTGTTGGTGTTCTGTTCAGGAAGTTGTCTCCTGTGCCAATGAGGTCAAGGCTCTTCCCCACTTTTTCTTCTAAGCTGTTTAGTGTGTCTGGTTTTATTTTGAGGTCTTTGATCCACTTTAGTTTTGTGCAGGGTGACAGATATGGATTTATTTGCATTTTTCTACATGTAGACATCCAGTTAGACCAGCACCATTTGTTGAAGATGCTGTCTTTTTTCCATTGAATGGTTTTGGCATCTTTGTCAAAGATCAGGTGTCCATAAGTGTGTGATTTATTTCAGGGTCTTCTATTCTATTCCATTGACCCACCAGTCTTTCTATGCCAGTACCATGCAGTTTTTAGTATTGTTGCTCTATAGTACAGCTTGAGATCAGGGATGGAGATAGCTCCTGAAGATCTTTCACTGTAGAGAATTGTTTTAGCAATTCTGGGTTTCTTGTTGTTCCACATGACAGTGAGAATTTTTCTTTCAAGGTCTGTAAATAACTGTGTTGGTAATTTGATGGGAATTGCATTGGATCTGTAGATTGCTTTTGGTAAGATGGCCATTTTTACTATATTAATCCTGCCAAGCCCTGAGCATGGGAGATCAAAGGACACTGTCATCAGAACAAAACAACTGCCTACAGATTGGGAAAGGATCTTCACCAACCCTATATCTGACAGAGGACTAATTTCCAGTATATATAAAGAACTAAAGAAGTTAAACAGCATCAAATCAAGTAATCCGATTAAAAAATGGAGTACACAGCTAAACAGAATTCTCAATAGAGGAATATCGAATGGCAGAGAAACACTTAAAGAAATGTTCAACGTCCTTCGTCATAAGGGAAATGCAAATCAAAACGACCCTAAGATTTCACCTTACACCCATCAGAATGGCTAAGATCAAAAACTCAAGTGACAACACATGTTGTAGAGGTTGTGGAGAAAGGGGAACCCTCTTCCACTGCTGGTGGGAATGTAAACTGGTACAACCACTCTGAAAATCAATCTGGCACTTCCTCAGACAACTAGGAATAGTGCTTCCTCAAGACCCAGCTATACCACTCCTAGGCATATACCCAAAAGAGGCTCAATAAGAATATTTGCTTAACCATATTTATAGCAGCTTTATTTGTAATAGCCAGAAGCTGGAAACAGCCCAGATGCCCTTCAGTGGAAAAATGGATACAGAAATTGTAGTACATCTACACAATGGAATATTACTCAGCATTAAAAAACAAGGAAATCATGAAATTTTCAGGTAAATGGTGGGATCTGGAAAAGATCATTCTGAGTGAGCTATCCCAAAAGCAGAATGATGCACACTGTATATACTCACTCATATAGACATATAATATAGGATAAACCTACTAAAATCTGTATACCTAAAGAAACTAATCAAGAGGGAGGACTCTTGCTAAAATGCTCAATCCCTATCCAGAAAGGCAAAGAGGATGGACATCAGAAGAAGTAGAAAACAAGGAACAAGTCAGGAGCCTGACACAGAGGACCTCTCAAAGACTCTGCCCTGCAGACTATCAAAGCAGATGCTGAGACTTATGGACAACCTTTGGGCAGAGTGTAGGGAACCTTATGAAAGAAGTGGGAAACAGTAAGATCTGGAGAGGACAGTAACTCCACAAGGAGAGCAACAGAACCAAAAAAATCTGAGCACAAGGGTTTTTCCTGAGACTGATACTCCAACCAAGGACCATGCATGGAGATAACCTAAGACCCTGCATAGATATAGCCCATGGCAGTTCAGGGTCCAAGTGGGTTCCATAGTAATAGGAACAAGGACTGTCTCTGACATGAACTGATTGGACTGCTTTTTAATTACCTCCCCCTGAGGGGGGAGCAGCATTACCAGGCCACAGAAGAAGACAATGCAGCCACTCCTGATGAGACCTAATTGACTAGGATCAGAAGGAAGGAAAAGAAGACCTCCCCTATCAGTGGATTTGGG
This sequence comes from Meriones unguiculatus, assembly GCF_030254825.1. Taxonomy (NCBI): domain Eukaryota; kingdom Metazoa; phylum Chordata; class Mammalia; order Rodentia; family Muridae; genus Meriones; species Meriones unguiculatus. The sequence continues at coordinate 4,554,166 of NC_083368.1, read as the reverse complement.
GAGGGGCATGTGTTCAGAGGGGGGAAGAAGGGAAGGATTGGGATGGGAGGAGGGAGGGAACCATAGGGGGGATACAAAGTGAATAAAGTGTAATTAATAAAGAATTAAAAAAATAAATACAAAAAAAAAATCTCAAACTCTGGTAATTGAGATTAATAATAATAGAAGCCATCGATAAGGTGATTGCTATTTGCTAGGATTTCTATGCTAGGTAGTTATTTTCACACAATACTTAGAAATGAAATAATACTTCGATAGGATAGAAATGTTGAGTAACTTAGTTACCATTACCTCTACATGAGTAAAACCCAAAGGAGGAATCAAAGAGGTCTTTGAGCTGGTCACACACAAATAACCCTTTTTGTTTTAGGACATTCTTTTTAAAGGCATTTTTTAAAACTGCGCATCTGTGTGTAGGTATGGGTTTGCACTAAGGAGCACTAGTATGGGTATGTACTAACAAGCCCGTGTGCCCACAGAGGTCAGAGATATCATATCCTCTTAGAGTTGGAGTTACAGATGGTTGACCATCCCAATATAAGTGCTGGAAACTAAACTAGACGACTTTATAAGAGCCTCAAGTCTGAATACTCTTTATTCAGACAGGTTATTGTAAAATAACTGTAAATCTTTTCCTTGTAGTTAATACCAGTTAATAATGGTAATTGTGATGCTTTTCAGTGAAGTGTTATCATGTTATATTTAATATATTGTAATACATATGTGGATTTTGATTTTTATTGGCTTTTGGAGACAGTATATTTTTATGTAGCCCAGGCTGTTCTGGAATTCACTATGTAGCTCATGCTGGCCCCAAACTCAGGAATTGGCCTACCTCTGCCTCCTGAGTTAGATATGTATGCCCCCATGCTAGGTTTATATAAGGATTTGTAAACAATAGAATTGACTTATTCTTTATAAAGAAATTCTTTTATAATATAAATAAGTCTTGTTATTTTTGCCTGTGAATTTGAGACTAGCCTGGAAAGGATAGCAAGCCAAATTGTAAATTACAAAATATATATATTCTATCAATTCTATTCCTTTGAGGAAACCTAAACTAGTACACTAGTATACTATGAAATAGCAGATAAAAGAGTAAACATGCTATTTATTTACTGCCTTCATGGTAGTCCAATGGTATATTAATAAGATACTCTTTTTAGCTGAGTTTTTTTTTTCTATCAGCAAATGTTGAATTTGACCTGTTTACAGTACCTATCAGCCAGGAAATTTCGACATTTTGGTTTTAGCAATAGATATCTGCCCAACCTCCCCTTTTAAAGTAAAGCTAATTGCACAATTCAATGCTTGAAAACTGTAATTATTGACTGTTATAAGGTCCAACGTAACTCAAACACCAGGCCAATGCAGATAAGAAAAAAATAGTGTAATCAAGCCTCTACTGATCGATCAGGGCCACAGAACAGACTCCAGAGCTGAACTTCTACCCTGATACAGACTATTACAGATTATTTAAGCTTGCAAACCATAAACATCTATGCCAAATTATTGTTACAATTTTTTCCCCAACCAATCAGGATAGAAGTTGGTTCCTAGGCCTGGGAACATCAACTTAGTTTGACTCTACTAGCAAGATGGAGAAGTTGTCCCTGAGATGACTGCACTCAAACAACTGTCTTCTTACAACAGAAGCTGTTCAGTTGTTGCTAAATCCCCAGCTCCTTTAGGGCCCTAGGACCTTGAATTTAGTTTTCTTCTATGATTAAATGTAGTCTGAAAACAAAATGGCAGTACTTAGCACAAGTTTCTTTTGCTCATTCCCAATATGCCCCCCTTGTCTGTGTACCTTATTAAAATTCTTGATTATCTATTTCTAAGTATAGGGGCTCTTAGGACTATGAGCATAAGTATTGGGTTCTTAGGACTAAGAGCATAATTGAATTAATTCTTGACCGAATAAATTTAACTAAAGCATTGAGAATTCAAGGCCCTATGAGGAGGACAAGGAGGCCCAGTGGTCTTTCTAAGGTTGTGAGGAGTGGTTAACTGAGCGGACCAATCAGAGATATTCTGGAAACTGTCTCCCTTGTTCCTCCCTATATAACAGGTTTTATCTTATTTTTACTAAACTATTTTGGACTAGTCCTGAATAGATAGCATTAAAACAGTAAATTTTCCCCAAAGGGAATTTATTTTTGATTTTGCATTTCAGCCTGTTAAAGAGTCAGAGACAATGTACTCTCTTCTGCAACTGCTTCCAGCTAAAATTGCATGATAAGACAGGAATTCTTTAGTCTCTCTGTTTAGCTGTGGCCCTAATATTTATTTTGTTTATTTACCTATTCACTAAGGTCATATACTAATAAAGACATTATAATAAAATATTTGATAAACTTTAAAATGTCACATAGCCTTATGAATTTAAACATTTACGAAAGCAGTGTAAATGCTGTTTTTATTTCTCAGAAGAAGAAATGAGATGAGAGTCATTCCCAATTCCTTCTAGCTCTTTCTGAACTATTGCTGGCTGGTTCAACTCAGCTGTTCTGTCCCAAACTCCTCTCCAAGCTGACTGATCCAAGCTGGCTTCCCTTGGATTCTAGCTGAGTTGTTCTGCCTGGCCTCAAACTAATTCTGGCAATATATTTTATTATTCTGGCTCATTATCATTCTCTGGCTCATTCTGTCTTCACCTGTGTCTAGCTTGTTCGTTCTGTAACCTGTCTCTGTAAAACTGTCCTGGTAATCGGCTCTTGGTAGAAAACCCTTCTTTTTCTCTGTCCATTTGCTGCTTTTAAATATCCTCTCTTTCCTGCCTTGTTCTTGTGAGAGTTGGACATATCCTATATCTGACTCATTCTGTCATATCTTTCTTTCAGTTGTCACTTTGTCTGCCCCTCAATTAGATGTCATTTTCAAATATGGCTGCTTCCTTCTATAAACTAACCTTACCATCAAGTTTGGGATTAAACATATGTACTAAGGGTGTGTCTGTATTCCAGCCACATCATACTATAATCTAGAACTTGTCTGTGTTCCAGCCAGATCATCTAGACCTTTAAGGTCATTGGATATGATCCCTTGCCAGAGAAGCCATGTTGCTGGATTAAAATTCATTTACAAAGCTGTTCTTTTTAAAAAATATATATTCAATTTTTAATTTCCTGTAAAACTCCCAAACTTTCTTTAAAGAAGTTTAAAAATCTCTCAAATGTGTGTTATGTAATATTAAAATAAAGTACCCTATTAAAGAATGAAGACAAAAAGCACAACCATAATTTTTACAAAACAAAACCAAGATTTAAGAGTATAAACAATATAGTATGTCTAAAGTCAATATCAAGTGATTACTTTGATGTTATAATGTTTGGCTGCCAATAAGATATGTTCTTGTAGGACCATGTATGGATATAACCTAGAACCCCTGCTCAGATGTAGCCCATGGTAGCTCAGTATCCAAGTGTGTTCCCTAGTAAGGAGAACAGGGACTATTTCTAAAATGAACTCAATGGCTGGCTCTTTTGCCCCCCACCCCCACCCCAAAGGAGAAGCAACCTTGTTAGTCCACAGAGGAGGATGTTGCAGCCAGTCCTGAAGATACCTGATAAGCTAGGGTCAGATGGAAGGGGAGAAGGACCTTCCCTATCTGTGGACTTGGAAGGGGCAGGGAGGAGATGAGAGAGGGAGGGTGGTATTGGGAGGGAATGAGGGAGCAGGGTACAGCTGGGATACAAAGTTAATAAACTGTAACTAATAATAAAAAATAAAAATTTTATTAAAAAAAGGTATGTTCTTGTATACAAATGCATGGAGGTGTAGCTTTAATGCCTCATTTAACAAGCATTGTCCTTTCTTTTAGCTGTTGTTTTTTGTTTTGTGAGAGAGGGTTTCTCTGTGTAGCCTTGGCTGTCCTGGACTCACTTTGTAGACCAGGCTGTCCTTGAACTCACAGAGATTCATCTGCTTCTGCCTCCCCAAGTGCTGGGATTATAGGTGTATGCCATCATGCCCTGATACATCCTATTTTTTATAAACCAATTTTTGTTTTGATTTTAAGTCAAGACAGGAATTACATAAAAATGTTGTCCTTATTTAAAAGTATCTTAGAAGACCAGTTTCTTTGGTTGGCTCATGCCATTTGTTGTTGCCCAGAATGGCTCCAACCCTGAGCAATAAGTTTTAAAGCTCACTTTTTGTTACAGATTTTTAACCATGCCCAATTAACTTATAATCAATAATCTATACCTAAGACATACAGAACATAGTAAACTCATATATGTAAGACCAGTCAGAAACAAACAGGGAGTGCATGTACTGGACTCCTGGCCAAGGGAGCACTACAAGGACAGTGCTGATTATCAATTTTTTTTTTTGCCCAATTCACTCCTTTTTTTTCTTTTTCTTTTTTATATTAATTACAGTTTATTCACTTTGTATCCCAGCTGTAGCCCCCTCCCTCATCCCTTCCAATTCTACCCTCCTACCCTCTTCTCCCAAGCCCTCTCCAAGTCCACTGATAGGAGAGGTCCACCTCCCCTTCCATCTGACCCTAGCTTATCAGTTCTCATCAGGACTGGCTGCATTGTCTTTCTCTGTGGCCTGGCAATGCTGTTTCCTCCTCAGGGGGAGGTGGTCAAAGAGCCAGCCACTGAGTTCATGTCAGAGATAGTCTCTGTTCCCATTATTAGGTACTCACTTGGATACTGAGCTGCCATGTGCTACATCTGAGCAGGGGTACTAAGTAATATCTATGAATGGTCCTTGTTTGGAATATCAGTCACAGAAAAGACCCCTGTGTCCAGATATTTTGGTACTGTTGCTCTCCTTGTAGAGCTCTTGTCCTCTCCAGGTCTTACTAACTCCCCCTTCTTTCATAAGATTCCCTGCACTCTGCCCAAAATTTGGTTATGTGTCTCAGCGTCGGCTTTGATACACTGCTGGGTAGAGTCTTTCAGAGGCCCTTTGTGGTAGGCTCCTGTCCTGTTTCCTGTTTTCTCCTTCCAATATCCATCCTGTTTATCTTTTTGAGTGAGGATTGACCGTCTGCCCAGGGTCCTCCTTCTTGTTTCATTTCTTTAGGTATACAGATTTTAATATGTTTATCTTATATTATATGTGTAGTATCCACTTATAAGTGAGTATATACCATGTGTGTCTTTCTGCTTCTGGGATACCTCACTCAGGATGATCTTTTCTAGATCCCACCATTTGCCTGCAAATTTCATGATTTCCTTGTTTTTAATTGCTGCGTAGTATTATCCATTCCTCCATTGAGGGGCATCTGGGTTGTTTCCATGTTCTGGCTATTATGAATAAAGCTGCTACGAACATGGTTGAGTAGATGTTCTTATTGTGTACCTGAGCATCTTTTGGATATATGCCTAGGAGTGGTATAGCTGTATCTTGAGGAAGCACTATTCCGAATTGTCTGAGAAAATGCCAGATTGATTTCCAAAGTGGTTGTACAAGTTTACATTCCCACCAGCAATAGAATAGGGTTCCTCTTTCTCCACATGTAGTTTTTTTTTTTTTTTTTTTTTTTTTTATCTTAGCCATTCTGATGGGTTTAAGGTGAAATCTCAGGGTCATTTTGATGACTAAGGATATTGGACATTTCTTTAAGTGTTTCTCTGTCATTCTGTCCCATTTTTCAATTGGGTTACTTGCTTTGTTGCTTTTTAACTTCTTTAGTTCTTTACATATTCTGGATATTAGCCCTCTGTAAGATACAGGGTTGGTGAAGATCCTTTCCCAGTCTGTAGGCTAGTGTTTTGTTCTGGTGATAGTGTCCTTTGCTTTACAGAAGCTTTTCAGTTTCATGAGGTTCCATTTTTTGATTGTTGATCTTAGAGCCTGTGCTGTTGGTGTTCTGTTCAAGAAGTTGTCTCCTGTGCCAATGAGTTCTAGGCTCTTCCCCACTTTTTCTTCTAACCAATTTAGTCTGGTTTTATGTTAAGGTCTTTGATCCATTTGGACTTTAGTTTTGTGCAGGGTGATAGATATGGATCTATTTGCATTTTTCTACACATAGACATCCAGTTAGACCAGCACCATTTGTTGAAGATGCTTTCTTCTTTTCATTGAAGGGTTTTGGCTTCTTTGTCAAAAATCAAGTATCCATAGGTGTGTGGGTTCATTTCTGGGTCTTCCATTTGATTCCATTGATCCACTGTTCTGTTTCTCTGGCAATACCATACAGTTTTTATTACTATTTCTCTGTAGTACAGCTTGAGATCAGGGATAGTGATACCTCCAGACAATCTGTTGTTATACAGGATCGTTTTGGCAATTATGGGTTTTTTGCTTTTCCATATGAAGTTGAGAATTATTCTTTCAAGTTCTGTAAAGAATTGTGTTAGTAATTTGATGGGAATTGCATTGAATCTGTAGATTGCTTTTGGTAAGATGGCCATTTAATGTTAATTCTATTGATCCATGAACACAGGAGATTTTTTAATCTTCTGATATCTTCTTCTATTTCTTTCTTTAGAGACTTGAAGTTGTTTTTGAATAGGTCTCTCATTTGCTTGGTTAGAATCCCACACTTTTTATTGGAAACTTTGAAGTGAGTTAAAACTAAGTTAACAGGTGAATGGCCAGAAGATGAAGTTTACCCTTTTCTCCAAATATGAAACACAGAGACACAATCAAGCAACTAAATAACACTACAGATACCTACTGATAGACTGGAGTTCCCACAACAACCAATAGAGTTGAGGAGGAGATAATAGAGAATCAGATGTCCCATTAGTAGAACTCAGATATCCCCTAGCAAAACTCAGAATCAGACCCAGGTTTTCCCTCCTCATTGAGAACCAGAGAATAAGTGGGACAAACCCCGATTCCCCTTGTGTCTCCCCAACCCTCCCATGTATCCTAGGTGCAATACAGCATCCACTTTGTAATTTCTTGGATCCCAGACAGGCACCAACCAGAAAACAGAAGACAAGCTTACCTTCAGAGGTTTTGGACTTCAAAATGAAGTCTCAGAATGCAGATGATGACAAACAAGGGACCTGGGTAAGGTGACTGGATCCCCAGCTAATGCACCAGATGTTATTGGGTTTGCTTAGATCCAACATAACTCAAACATCAGGTCAATGCAGAAGACAAAAAGTTACTGTAATCAAGCCTCTATTGATTGATCAGGGGTACAGAACAGACTCCAGAGCTGAATTTCAACCCCAAGCCAGAATATCACAGAATATTTAAGCTTGCAAACCACAAAAATATGTGTCAAGTTATTGTTACAATTATTCACCAACCATGATAAGGATGCTCCCCCCTCAGGTAGAGGTGATCAAAGAGCCAGCTACAAGTTCATGTCAGAAAAGAACCCTGTGCCCAGATTTTTTTGCTTCTGTTGCTTCTGTTGCTCTCTCTGTGGAGCTCCTGTTCCCTCCAGGTATTTCTATCTCCCCCTTCTTTCATAAGATTCCCTGCACTCTGCCCAAAGTTTGGCTATGAGTCTCAGCATATGTTTTGATACCCTGCTAGGTAGTCTTTCAGAGGTCTTCTGTGATAGGTGCCTGACATGATGCCTGTTTTCTCCCCCTTCCAATGTCCATCTCATTTGCCTTTCTGAATGAATACTGAGCATCTTACCCAGGGTCCTCCTTTTTGATTACCTTCCTTAGGTATACAGATTTTAATATGATTACCCTATATTATATGTCTAATACCCACTTTCAAGTGAATATATACAGGTGTGTCTTTCTGCTTCTGGGATACCTCACTCAAGATGATCTTTTCTAGTTCCTACCATTTGCCTACAAATTTCATGATTTCCTTGTATTTAATTGCTACAAAGCATTCCATTGTGTAAATGTACCACAATTTCTATATTGATTCCTCAACTGAGGGTCATCTGGGTTGTTTCCAGCTTCTAGCTATTACAAACCCCAATATAAAAATGAATACACTAAATCTGTTAGAAGAAAAAGTGGGGAAGAGCCTTGAACTCATTGGCACTGGAGATAACTTCTTGAACAGAACATCAACAGCACAGGCTGTAAGATTAATATACAATAAATGGGACCTCATGAAACTGAAAAGCTTCTGTAAAGCATTGTCATCAGAACAAAACAACAGCTACAGACTGGGAAAGGATCTTCACCAATCCTATATCTGACAAAGGGCTAATATCCAGAATATATAAAGAACTCAAGAAGTTAAAAAACAACATATCAAGTAACCAAATTAAAAAATGGGGTACAGAGCTAAACAGAGAATTCTCAATAGAGAAACATCAAATGGCAGAGAAACACTTAAAGAAATGCTCAACATCCTTAGTCATCAGGGAGATGCAAATCAAAATGACCCTGAGATTTCCCCTTACACCCATCAGAATGGCTAAGATAAAAAACTCAAGTGACAACACATGCTGGTGAGGATGTGGAGAAAGAGGAACCCTCTTCCATTGCTGGTGGGAATGTAAACTTGTACAACCACTTTGGAAATCAATCTGGTACTTTCTCAGACAATTAGGAGTAGTGCTACCTCAAGATCCAGCTATATCACTCCTAGGCATATATCCAAAAGATGCTCTAGTACACAATAAGGACATCTGCTCAACCATGTTCGTAGCAGCTTTATTTGTAGTAGCCAGAAGCTTTTCTTTATTTCTTAATATTACATTGCTACTATTCTTTATATATTCTGTATAAAATATCCTATCTTTTGTGCTAAGAAAAAAATACAATACTTACATTTTAATTTAGTTTATGTAATGAAGCAAAAGTATTTTATATATAATACATATTTATATATCATACAAAATAAATATATATGTAAAATGGCATATTTGCTTGATATATGTCTTAGTTTGCTTTCTGTTGCTGTGATAAAACACCACAACCAAAAGCAACGTATGGAAGGAAAGACTTTATTTGTCTCAGTCCATCAGTAAGGGATTCCGAGAAATAAACTCAAGGCAAGGACCTAGAGAACTGAAGCAGAAGAGCATGGAAGATGGAGGAGTGCTGCTCATTGGCTTGCTTTCAGGCTCATTTAACTATCTTCCTTATAGCTTTTAGGATGACCTACCTAAGAATGACACCACCCACAGTGGGCTGCCCCCCCCCATAACCAACGATCAAGAAGAAGACACAAAGGCATGCCTACAGGCCAATCTGATGGAGGCATTTTCTCAATTGAGGTTCTTTCCTCTAGGTGACTCTAGTTTCTATCCAGGTGACAAAATCTAACTAGCACAGAATCTAAATATATTTGCTTGAACACACATACAAACACATGTTGTTGTTCCCGCTTTGTGGGAAATATTATGATATGCCTACAAATTATTTACCCAACATTTATTTGAATATATTCTCCCAGTTTTGGATGTGTGTTTTCACTTTTTTTCAATATATATTTAGAAATCATATGTACACAAAGCATATGTATAGTTCTTTGGAATCTCGATGAAATATCCTGAGATTATTATGCTACAATGTGGCATCTATTACAAATGAATATTTATTTCACTGACATTTAAACTAAGCAAAACAAGTAATGCATTCTTGGCAAAATCATGTACTGGTAGTATTGGAAATGGTCTAAATGATATAATACCCTTCTAACTTTTAAAGAATTCCTGGCATGGTATGACAGAAAGAGAAACAATATTAGATATAAAGTCAGATTTACCTTCATACAATAATAAGGTAACTTCAATATCAGTTTATTTCAGTGTCACCAATTTCTGGTCATTTTGGGGAAAAAAGAAACAGTGGAAATACCTGGGTTAAGTAATATAATTTATCATACAGACCTAGCAGACATATAGAGGATATTCCATCAATACATAGAGAATTCACATTCTTCTCAGCAGCCATGGAGCTTTCTCTCTCCACAATTAAGTCTCAACAAACAAAAACGTTGAAATAATTTTTTGAATTATATCTGATCCCAATAGAATAAAGATAGAAATAAAATAAAGAAAAACTACAGAAAATATGTACAAAGTAATGAATAGTTAACAACATACTATTGAATGATGACTAGGTTATTGAAGAAATAAAGACATATAAAATTTAAAGACCTCAAAATCAATGTTCATCATGAAAGAAAGTCAGGACTGGATCTCAAACAGGGCAGGAACCTGGAGGCAGGAACTGATGCAGAGGTCATGGAGGAATGCTGCTTCTGGCCTACTTCACATGGCTAGCTCAGGCTGCTTTTATATAAAATCCAGGACCACCAGGCCAGGGGTGACACCACCCACAATGGGCTGTCGCTCCCTATCAATCACTAACTGAGAAAATTCCTTATAACTGGATCTCCTGGAGGCGTTTCCTCAACGGAGGCTTCTTTCTCTCTGATGAGTCTAGCTTGTGTCAAGTCGACACACAAAATCATTCAGTACAGGACACTAATAGGAAAGTGTGATGGTTGGTATCAATTAATGTCACAAAATCTAAAATCACAGGAACCCTGAACATGTCTAGAGAGATTACCTTGATTGTGTTAATTGATATGGAAAGACCCATATGGACTATGGCTAGGACAATTCCCTCAGCAGATGATCTTGCACAATATAAAATGGGAAAAGGAAGGGGGAAGCACTAAGCAGAATTTGTAGCTGTTTCTTGAAGGTGGATGTCATATGAGCAGCTGCTTCAAGCTCCTGCTGCCTTGACTTTCCTGCCACGAAAGACAGTACCTTGAACTATAAGGCAGAATTTTCTCCCTTAAGCTGCTTTTGTTGTATCTTACCACAGCAATAAGAACAAATCTAAGACAAAAAGAGGAGTTAAAAGTGTTTTTATTTGTGGATGATGTGATTCTATAATAAAGAAACCCTAAAAATCCAATAGGTAACTCTTGTAACTGAAAAACAGTCTCAGAAAACTATCAGTAGATTTTCTATATCCCAATGACAAATATGTTGTAGAAGAAATTAGGAAACAATCCCATTCAAAACTGCCTGAACAGAGAAAACCCTAACAAATTGGAAACCCGGGAATTAACCTAACAAAAGGAAAATATCTTTACTGAAGAAGGCACTGGAAGATGGACAGAGCTCTTATGCTCATCAACTGGAAGAATGAATATTGTGAAAATGGTCATATTTTTAAAAATATTTTTATTTCTTTTTCATATTAATTACAGTTTATACACTTTGTATCCCAGCTGTAGCCCCTTCCCTCATTCCCTTCCAATCTCTCCCTCCCCCCCCTCTCATCTCCTTCCATGCTCCTCTCTAAGTTCACTGACGTGGCAAGGCTTCTTCCCCTTCCATCTGACCCTAGCCTATCAAGTCTCATCATTGTCTTCCTCTGTGGCCTGGTAAGGCTGTCCCCCCCCACCACCAGGGAGAGGTGATCAAAGGCCAGCCACTGAGTTTATGTCAGAGACAGTCCCTTTCCCCCTTACTGTTCCCCCACTTGGAGGCTGAGCTGCCATGGGCTACATCTGTGCAGGGGTTCTAGGTTATCTCCATGCATGGCCCTTGGTTGGAGTATCAGTCTCAGAGAAGACCCCTGGGCCCAGATTTCTTGGCTTTGTTGCTCTTCTTGTGGAGCTCCCATCCCCTCCAGGTCTTTCTATTTCCCCCTTCTTTCATAAGATTCCCTGGGAAATGGTTCTTATCAAAAACAACCCACAGATCCAATGTTATTCCAACCAATAGGCCATTTTTATCTTTCTCATAAACATAAAAAGAAGTCCTGAAATTCATAGGAAAGCACAAAAGCCCTTGGATAGTCAAAGCAATCCTGAACAAAAAGAACAATGCCAAAGGTCTCCATACCTAATTTCTTGCTGTACTTCCTACAGCGCTATAGTAGTAAAAACAACTGTCAAATAATAAATTAAATAATAAAAAAACCAATGAATCTTTCTTGAATTGTTCTAAAAATTGTAAAGAAAGAAGTTGTTTTTATAGTATGAGATCAGCATTACCCTGACAGGAAAACTAGACAAGAGTATAAGAGAATCATAGAACAATATCTTTAATATTATTGATACATTGATACAAAAGCCCTTAAAAACACACCAGCAGATCCAATCTAGTAACATATTACAAAGGACCATACACATCAACCAGTTGGGGTTTAACTATGAAATGAGTAAATAGTAGTTCTGTCTGCATCCTTGTTTTGGTAACACTAGAGTGCATACAAAATTCATATAAATATCAATGGACGTTTTATAGCTAATACAGTGTTTAAAAAATAAAGCAACAAAGTGATCTCAAACTTTTTATTTTAAATGTACTACAAAGCCATCATAATGCAAACAAAATGAAGTTTATGGACTAATATTTTTGCTTCTTATTTTCAGAGCTTTTTTATTAAAACTTCCCCTAATTAGCTGGATTTTGTCATCAAGTAACTTTTGTTTGGATGTATTCCTTCCTCGCATGGCAAAGAATATTTGCTATCATTTGATATGCCTTATACTTTTTTGTATGACATTAAGATTCAACCCCCCCCAAAAAAAAAGAGTCAAACCCATGGTCTCCCACAAATTAGGCAAGTGCTGTACCTCTGAGCTAACCTTCAGCTTCCAAGTGACCAGATTTATTTAAACTCTGATAACACAGAAGTCAGAAGAATCTTATGGTGACACTTTAGAGATTCAATCATAAAGAAAACAGCAATCTAGTTTCTTCTTAAATAAATTACAAATCTACTTTCCAGGGCAACCATAACAAATTAGCATAGACTGGATGAAAAGGATAGGAATTTATTTTCTCAAAGATTTAGTCTAGTAGTTCAAAATCAATGTGGTTATATCCAGCTTATAGTATTTGCTTATACAAAACTATCTGGGTTTTATCCTCACATCATCTTTATGTGTATAGGCATCACTGGAGTTCTTGAAAGTTCAAATTTCCTCTTGTAAAGAAACATGTCAGTTTGGATTAAGATCCACACTAAAGACCTCCTTTGAATTTAACCATTTCTTCTGCGAATAGTGACACTTTGACCTCTTCATTTCTGATTTGTATACATGAGCAACCCCAAAAATTCAACCAGAGAACTCCTTCAGCTGCAGGATACAAAATCAACTCAAAAAAATCAGAAGCCCTCTTGTATACCAAAGACAAATGGGCAGAGAAAGAAATTACAGAGACAACACCCTTCACAATAGCAACTAATAACATAAAGTACCTTGGGGTGACACTAACCAAGCGAGTGAAAGACCTGTTTGAGAAAAACTTCAAGTCTCTGAAGAAAGAAATTGAAGAAGATATCAGAAGATGGAAAGATCTCCCGTGCTCATGGATTGGTAGGATTAACATTGTGAAAATGGCCATCCTGCCAAAAGCAATCTACAGATTCAATGCAATTCCCATCAAAATACCAACTCAATTCTTTACAGACCTTGAAAAAAAGATTCTCAGCTTCATATGGAGAAACAAAAAAACCCAGAATCTCCAAAACAATCCTGTACAACAACAGATCATCTGGAGGTATCTCCATTCCCGATCTCAAGTTGTACTACAGGGCAATAGTAATAAAAACTGCCTGGTGTTGGCATACAAACAGAAAGGAGGATCAATGGAACTGAATAGAAGACCCAGAAATAAACCCACACACCTATGAATACTCGATATTCGACAAAGAAGCCAAAACCATTCAATGGAAAAAAGACAGCATCTTCAACAAATGGTGCTGGTCCAACTGGATGTCTACATGCAGAAAAATGAAAATAGATCCATATTTATCACCCTGCACAAAACTAAAGTCCAAGTGGATCAAAGACCTCAACATAAAACCAGGTACTCTAAATCTGTAAGAAGAAAAAGTGGGGAAAAGCCTAGAACTCATTGACACAGGAGACAACTTCCTGAACAGAACACCAACAGCACAGGCTCTAAGAGCAACAACCAATAAATGGGACCTCATGAAACTGAAAAGCTTCTGTAAAGCGAAGGACACTGTCATCAAAACAAAACGACTGCCTACAGATTGGGAAAAAATCTTCATCAACCCTTTATCTGACAGAGGACTAATATCCAGTATATATAAAGAACTAAAGAAGCAGAAAAGCAACAAACCAAGTAATCCCATTAAAAAATGGGGAAGGAGCTAAACAGAGAATTCTCGAAAGAGGAACATCGAATGGCAGAGAAACACTTAAAGAAATGCTCAACCTCATTAGCCATTAGGGAAATGCAAATCAAAACAACCCTGAGATTTCCCCTTACACCCATCAGAATGGCCAAGATGAAAAACTCAAGTGACAACACATGCTGGAGAGGTTGTGGTGAAAGGGGAACCTCCTCCACTGCTGGTGGGAATGTAAACTGGTACAACCACTTTGGAAGTCTATCTGGCGCTTTCTCAGACAATTAGGAGTAGTGCTACCTCAAGACCCAGCTATACCACTCCTAGGTATATACCCAAAATTTGCTCAAGTACACAACAGGGACATTTGTTCAACCATGTTTGTAGCAGCTTTATTTGTAATAGCCAGAACTTGGAAACAACTGAGATGTCCATCAACGGAGGAATGGATACAGAAATTGTGGTATTATTACACAATGGAATACTACTCAGCAATCAAAAAGGAGGAAATCATGAAATTTGCAGGCAAATGGTGGGATCTAGAAAAGATCATTCTGAGTGAAATATCCCAGAAGGAGAAAGACAAACATGGTATATACTCACTTATATAGACCTACAAGATATGATAAACATAATGAAATCTATACACCTAAAGAAGATAATCAAGAAAGTGGACAGAGGCGAAGATGATCAATCCTCATTTAGAAAGACGAATGGGATGTGCATTGAACGTATGACTGGAGTCTACCGCAAAAGGCACCTGAAAGACTCTACCTAGCAGTGTTTCAAAGCAGACACTAAGACTCATAACCAAACCCTTGGCAGAGTGCAGGGAATCATATGAAAGAAGGGGAGTTAGTATGATATGGAAAGGATAGGAGCTATACAAGGACCAAATATATCCGGGCACAGGGTCTTTTCTGAGACTGACACTCAACCAACTCAACTATAGATATAACCTAGAACTTCTGCTCGGATGTGGCCCATGGTAGCTCAGTAACCAAGTAGTTTTCCAAAGTAAGGGGAACAAGGACAAGGACTATTTCTAACAGGATCTCAAGGGCAGGATCTTTGACCTCCTCCCCCCCCCAGGGGAGGAGCAATCCTGTTAGGCCACAGAGGAGGACTTTGCAGCCAGCCCTAAAGATACCTGATAAAACAGGGTCAAATGAAAGGGGAGGAGGTCCTCCCCATCAGTGGACTTGGAAAGGAGCAGGGAGGAGACCAGGGAGGGAGTGTGGGGTTGGGGAGGGAATGAGGGAGCGGAATACAGCTGGGACACAGAGTTAACAAAATGTAACTAAAAAGAAAAATAAAATAAATAAATAAATAAATAAGCTGAAAAGCAGCAAACCAAGTAATCCACTTAAAAAATGGGGAACAGAGCTAAACAGAGAACTCTCTGTAGAGGAATCCCAAATGGCAAAGAAGCACTTAAAGAAATGTTCAACGTCATTAGCCATTAGGGAAATGCAAATCAAAACAACCCTGAGATTTCACCTTACACCCATGAGAATGGCCAAGATCAAAAACTCAAGTGACAACACATGCTGGAGAGGTTGTGGTGAAAGGGGAACCCTCCTCCACTGCTGGTGGGAATGTAAACTGGTACAACCACTTTGGAAGTCTATCTGATGCTTTCTCAGACAATTAGGATTAGTGCTTCCTCAAGACCCAGCTATACCACTCCTAGGTATATACCCAAAATTTGCTCAAGTACACAACAGAGATATTTGCTCAACCATGTTTATAGCAGCTTTATTTGTAATATCCAGAACCTGGAAACAGCCCAGATGTCCATCAATGGAGGAATGGATACAGAAATTGTGGTATTTTTACACAATGGAATACTACTCAGCAATCAAAAAGGAGGAAATCATGAAATTTGCAGGCAAATGGTGGGATCTAGAAAAGATCATTCTGAGTGAAATATCCCAGAAGGAGAAAGACAAACATGGTATATACTCACTTATATAGACCTATAAGATATGATAAACATAATAGTGAATAACACGTAATTAATAAAAGTTAAAAATAAATAAATAATAATAATAAAAAGAACAATCAGGCAGATATAACATGGACATTATGTGGGACAATGATTTGTTTTTTTTTTTTGTTTTTTTTTTAATTTTTCATCAATTACACTTTATTCATTCTGCATCCCCCCATAAGCCCCTCCCTCCGCCCCTCCCAATCCCACCCTCCCTCCTCCCTCTGCTTGCATGCCACTCCCCAAGTCCACTAATAGGGGAGGTTCTCCTCTCCTTTCTGATCTTAGTCCATCAGTTCACATCAAAAGTGGCTGTATTGTCCTCTACTATGGCCTGGTAAGGCTGCTCCCCCCCAGAGGGAGGTGCTCAAAGAGCAGGCCAATCAGATTATGTCAGAGGCAGTCCCTCTTCACATTACTATGTAACCCAATTGGACTCTGAACTGCCCTGGGCTACATCTGTGCAGGGGTTCTGGGTTATCTCCATGAATAGTCCTTGGTTGGAGTATTAGTCTCTTGGAAGTTCCCTGTGTTCAAATTTTCTTGTTCTGTTGCTCTCCTTGTGGAGACCCTGTCCTCTCCAGCTCTTACTATTTCCCAGTTCTTACCTAAAATTCCGTTCACCTGCCCAACAGTTGCCCATCCGGCTCAGCATCTGCTTTGATAGTCTGAAGGGCAGAGGCTTTCTGTGGTAGGTTCCTAGGTTGTTTCCTGTTTTCTTCTTCTTCTGATGTCCATCCTCTTTGCCTTTCCGAATGGGGATTGGACATTTTAGTTAGGGTCCTCTCTCTTGCTTAGTTTCTTTAGATGCACAGGTTTTAGTGGGTTTGTCCTATGTTGTATGTCTATATGAGTGAGTATATACCATGTGTGTCTTTTTGCTTCTGGGACAACTCACTCAGGATGATCCTTTCCAGATCCCACCATTTACCTGCAAATTTCATGATTTCCTTATTTTTCATTGCTGAGTAATATTCCATTGTGTAGATGTACCACAATTTCTGCATCCATTCTTCAGTTGAGGGGCATCTGGGTTGTTTCCAGCTTCTAGCTATTACAAATAAAGCTGCTACAAACATGGTTGAGCAAATGTCCTTTTTGTGTACTTGAGCCTCTTTTGGATATATGCCCAGTAGTGGTATGGCTGGATCTTGAGGAAGCGCTATTCCTAGTTGTCTGAGAAAGCGCCAGATTGATTTCCAGAGTGGTTGTACAAGTTTACATTCCCACCAGCAGTGGAGAAGGGTTCCCCTTTCTCCACAACCTCTCCAGCATGTGTTGTCACTTGAGTTTTTGATCTTGGCCATTCTCATGGGTGTAAGGTGAAATCTCAGGGTTGTTTTGATTTGCATTTCCCTAATGGCTAGTGAGGTTGAGCATTTCTTTAAGTGCTTCTCTGCCATTCGGTATTCCTCTACAGAGAATTCTCTGTTTAGCTCTGTTCCCCATTTTTTAAGTGGATTACTTGGTTTGCTGCTTTTCAGCTTCTTTAGTTCTTTATATATACTGGATATGAGTCCTCTGTCAGATAAAGGGTTGGTGAAGATTCTTTCCCAATCTGTAGGTGGTCGCTTTGTTTTGATGACGGTGTCCTTTGCTTTACAGAAGCTTTTCAGTTTCATGGGGTCCCATTTATTGGTTGTTGCTCTTAGAGCCTGTGCTGTTGGTGTTCTGTTCAGGAAGTTTTCCCCTGTACCAATGAGTTCTAGGGTATTTCCCACTTGTTTTTCAAGCCGATTTAATCTGTCTGGTTTTATGTTGAGGTCTTTGATCCACTTGGACTTCAGTTTTGTGCAGGGTGACAAGTATGGATCTATTTTCATTTTTCTACATGTAGATATCCAGTTAGACCAGCACCATTTGTTGAAGATGCTATCTTTTTTCCATTGTATGGTTTTGGCGTCTTTGTCAAAGATCAGGTGACCATAAGTGTGTGGGTTTATT
The DNA here is from genome assembly GCF_030254825.1 of Meriones unguiculatus. Lineage (NCBI taxonomy): Eukaryota > Metazoa > Chordata > Mammalia > Rodentia > Muridae > Meriones > Meriones unguiculatus. The sequence continues at coordinate 4,536,247 of NC_083368.1, read as the reverse complement.
TCTGGGTCCTCTGTTCGGTTCCATTGATCCACCATTCTGTTTCTATGCCAGTACCATGCAGTTTTTAAAACTGTTGCTCTATAGTACAACTTAAGATCAGGGATGGAGATACCTCCGGAAGATCTTTTATTGTAGAGGATTGTTTTAGCAATTCTGGGTTTCTTGTTATTCCATATGAAGTTGAGAATTTTTCTTTCCAGGTCTGTAAAGAATTGTGTTGGTAATTTGATGGGCATTGCATTGAATCTGTAGATTGCTTTTGGTAAGATGGCCATTTTTACTATGTTAATCCTACCAAGCCATGAGCATGGGAGATCTTTCCATCTTCTCATATCTTCTTCTAATTCTTTCTTCAGAGATTTGAAATTTTTTTCATACAAGTCTTTGACTTCCTTGGTTAGGGTTACTCCGAGGTACCTTATGTCATTTGTGGCTATTGTGAAGGGTGTTGTTTCCTTAATTTCTTTCTCAGCCCTTTTGTCTTTTGTATACAGGAGGGCTACTGATTTTTTTGAGTTAATTTTGTATCCTGCCACTTTGCTGAAGGTGTTTATCAGCTGTAGGAGTTCCCTGGTAGAGTTTTTGGGGTCACTCACGTATACTATCATATCATCTGCAAATAGTGATAATTTGACTTCTTCCTTTCCAATTTGTATCCCCTTGATCTCCTTCAACTGTCTTATTGCTCTAGCAAGGACTTCCAGCACTATGTTGAAGAGATATGGAGAGAGGGGGCAGCCTTGTCTTGTCCCTGATTTCAGTGGGATTGCTTTAAGTTTCTCTCCATTCAGTTTGATGTTGGCTATAGGCTTGCTGTATATCGCCTTTACTATGTTTAGATATGAGCCTTGTATCCCTGATCTCTCCAATACTTTGAACATGAATGGATGTTGGATTTTGTCGAAGGCTTTTTCAGCATCTAGGGAGATTATCATGTGGTTTTTTTCTTTCAGTTTGTTAATATGGTGGATCACATTGATGGATTTCCGTATATTGAACCACCCCTGCATACCTGGGATGAAGCCTACTTGGTCATAGTGGATAATATCTTTGATGTGTTCTTGGATTCGGTTTGCAAGTATTTTATTAAGTATTTTTGCATCAATGTTCATAAGGGAGATTGGCCGGAAATTCTCTTTCTTTGTTGAGTCTTTGTGAGGTTTAGGTACCAAGGTGACTGTGGCTTCATAGAATGAATTTGGTAATATTCCTTCTGTTTCTATTTTGTGGAATAGTTTGAAGAGAATTGGTGTTAGCTCTTCTTTAGGTCTGGTAGAATTCTGCGCTGAAGCCATCTGGTCCTGGGCTTTTTTTGGAGGGGAGACTTTTGATGACCGCTTCTATTTCTTTGGGGAATATAGGTCTATTTAGTTGATTTACCTGGTCCTGGTTCAGCTTTGGTAAGTCAAATCGATCAAGAAAATTGTCCATTTCATTCAGATTTTCAAATTTTGTGGCATATAGACTTTTGAAGTAAGTCCTAATGATTGTTTGGATTTCCTCAGTGTCTGTAGTTATATCCCCCTTTTCATTTCTGATTTTGTTGATTTGGGTGGTGTCTCTCTGCCTTTTAGTTAGCCTGGCTAAGGGTTTGTCGATCTTGTTGATTTTCTCAAAGAACCAGCTCTTGGTTTCATTGATTCTTTGAATTGTTTTATTTGTTTCCAATTGATTGATTTCAGCCCTGAGTTTGATTATTTCCAGCCGTCTACTCCTTCTTGGTGTGTCTGCTTCTTCTTTTTCTAGGGTTTTTAAGTGAGCCATTAGGGTGCTTGAATGAGCTGTCTCGAATTTCTTCTTGAAGGCACTTAGTGCTATGAACTTTCCTCTTAGCACTGCTTTCATTGTGTCCCACAAGTTCGGGTATGTTGTGTCTTCATTTTCATTGATTTCTAAAAAGACTTTAATTTCTTTCTTTATTTCTTCCCTGACCCAGCTGTCATTTAGTAACAAGTTGTTCAGTTTCCATGTGTGTGTAGGCTTTTTGTTATTTCTGTTATTGTTGAGGTCCAGCTTTATTCCATGGTGATCAGACAAGATACATGGGATTATTTCAATCTTCTTGTATCTGTTGAGGCTTGCTTTGTGACCCACTATGTGGTCTATTTTGGAGAAGGTTCCATGAGGTGCTGAGAAGAAGGTAAATTCTTTTGTGTTTGGGTGTAAAGTTCTGTAAATGTCTGTTAGGTCCATTTGATTCATGACCTCTGTCAGAGACATTGTTTCTTTGTTTAATTTCTGTTTGGTTGACCTGTCCTTTGTTGAGAGTGGGGTGTTGAAGTCTCCCACTATTAATGTGTGGGGATCTATATGTGCTTTAAATTTTATCAATGTTTCTTTCACAAATGTGGGTGCCCTTGTATTTGGGGCATAGATGTTCAGGATTGTGATGTCTTCCTGGTGGAATTTTCCCTTGATGAGTATGAAGTGTCCTTCCCCATCTCTTTTGATTAATTTTGGTTGAAAGTCTATTTTATCAGATATTAGAATGGCTACTCCTGCTTGCTTCTTGGGTCCGTTTGCTTGGAAAGTCGTCTTCCAACCCTTTACCCTCAGGTAATGTCTATCTTTGTGTCTTAGGTGTGTTTCTTGTATGCAACAGATTGCTGGGTTTTGTTTACATATCCATTCTGTTAATCTGTGTCTTTTTATTGGAGAGTTGAGTCCATTGATGTTGAGAGAGATTAATGACCAGTGGCTGTTAGATCTCTTGATTTTGATGTTGGCTGTGGTCATCAGGTTGTGTGCTTGTTTGCTTTTTGTTTTACTGAAGTGAGGTTATTTATTTCCTGTGTTTTCTTGAATGTAGCTAGCTTTCTTGGGTTGTATTTTCCCTTCCAGTGTCTTCTGTAATGCTGGATTTGTTTGTAGGTATTGTTGAAATTTGTTTTTGTCATTGAATATCTTGTTTTCTCCATCTATGAGGACTGAGAGTCTTGCTGGGTATAGTAGCCTGGGCTGACATCTGTGTTCTCTTAGGGTCTGCATGATATCCGTCCAAGCCCTTCTGGCTTTCATAGTCTCTGTTGAAAAGTCAGGTGTGATTCTAATGGGTTTGCCATTATATGTTACTTGGCCTTTTTCCCTTGCAGCTTTTAGTATTTTTTCTTTGTTCTATATACTTACTGTTTTGATTATTATGTGGCGGGAGGATTTTCTTTTCTGGTCAAATTTGTTGGGTGTTCTGTAGGCCTCATGTATTCTAATTGGCCTCTCCTTTAGCTTGGGGAAATTTTCTTCAATGATTTTGTTGAAAATATTTTCTGGGCCTTGGAGAAGGGAGTCTTCTTTTTCCTCTATACCTATTATTCTTAGGTTTTGTCTTTTCATATTGTCTTGCATTTCTTGGACGGTCTGTGTCAGGAATTTTTCGGATTTAACATTTTCTTTGACAGATACATCGATTTCTTCCATTGTATCTTCTACACCTGAGATTCTTTCTTCCATCTCTTGTAGTCTGTTGGTTATGCTTACCTCTGTAGTTCCTGTTTTCTTCCCTAGATTCTTGCTTTCCATTATTTCTTCCATTTGTGTTTTCTTTAATTTTTCCAATTCTATCTTCAGGTCTTGAGTTGTTTTGTTTACTTCCTTCACCTGTCTGATTGTACTTTCCTGTTTTTCTTTTAGTTCCTTCAACTCTGTTTCTATCATTTCATTCAGTGTTTTAAGCATTTCCTTTCTAAAGGCCATAAACTGTTTGGCTGCAGCTTCCTCTATTTCTTTACGGATGGCAATATTCTGTTTCAGTTTATCTTCCTCTATGTCTTTACGAATCTTATTTGTTTCCTCTGTTATCATCTTCATGAGCATACTTGTTAGGTCATCTTCTTGGATTTCAGTTATGGTGGGGTGTCCAGGGCTACTTGCCCCTGGGTAACTGGGTTCTGGAGATGCCATATTGCTCTGTCTTTTGTTGCTTGAGCTTTTACGCTGGCCTCTACCCATTGTGTTATCTTAGGTGTTTGGGGTTATTTTCTGGTGGTTCCTGGGGATCCTGTGGTGGAGAGAATCCCCTTTGCAGAAAGCTGGTTTTTCCTGAAGGATGTCTTCTCAGCTTTTTGGGTATAGTCCCTGGATGGCTGGTGTTTTTTCAGGAGTTGCTCACCTCAGGGATATAGACCTGAGTGGTAACTGTGGTCTTTGTTAGTCGAGAGGGTTCTCCTCTCACCCAGGGAAGTCCTGAGGGCAGCTGCCCTGTTTCTGGGTTTCTTGTTGCAAATTTAATGATCAGCTGCTGTGACCCAGTTGGACATCAGGCGCGCCTCAACTGTTTGTGCTTGTGTCTGGAGCACAGCTGAGTGCTGGCGCCTCGGCCCCACTAGACTGCTAGACTTTTTCTAGGGAAGGATTGGGTGATTTAGATCAGTACAGTTTCCTTCCTTCCCCGTGGATTCTCTGGAGACACGGACTCCTAGTGTCTTCTTTTGCCCTGGTGCACACTGCTCAGTGTCCGCCAGCTGGCTGGCCGCAGAAACTGCCTGTGCCTGGAGCACAGCTGTGTGATGGCGGCTCAGTCTCTGCCAGCTGTCTGGTGCGCAGAAACTGCCTGTGTCTGCCTTTGCGGCTTTTGGGAGCCTGAGTGGCTCCCTAAGCTGGGTAATTTTCTGGGGACCTTTTCAGGTTGGGGGTGAGCTGAGTGCTCTGAGATCAGACCCGCCGTTTCTATCTCTGGCGGCGAATCAGGCGCACAGGCAGGCAGGGCTCTGTGCCGGAACCTGGGTCCCCGGCTCTGGCTCCGGGCTGGCTCCTGGGGTGCCCGTGGAACCCGCCCGAGTCTTTTCCAGGGGATGTCTGGGTGACCTAAGGCTGGTCCCAATCGTTTCCTGTACCCTGGGGTTATCTCTCGACTGAAAATTCCAGTCTCTGATAGTGTGGTGCCCATGGTTCAGTCTGGGACCCTGACCAGAGACACTGGCTCTGGGCTGGGGCTGGGGCTGGAGGCCGGCAGCCAAGTGTCTGGCGGAACCGGGATCTCTTCGGTGGTTTAGCCGGGTGAGTTAAAAGCTGATTGAATCCCCCACCGTGGGGTATCCTCTCACCTGGGAAACACAATGACTGTGTTTTATGGCCGAGAGTTCTGATTGCTGGTCACTGTGCTGGTCCTGCTGTGCTGCTGCTCAGAATGAGAGTCCTCCCGGCTCCGCCATCTTGCCCCTCCTCCCGGGACAATGATTTGAAAACATTAAACATTATGGGACAATCATGGAAATTTGAATAATGACTGGATATTTTGTTATATTAAGGAATTATCAGGCTGTAGGTACAGCTCCTGTCTAGCATGTATGAGACAGGGGTTCACCAAAAACAATAAAAGGTTATCTGTTGTTGTTTAAGTGTGATATTGGTGTCACCAGAGCTTTTAGGGTACAGATGCTGCCACCTGTGTCTCATAGGCCAAGTAAAGACAAGCAATAGGAAAAGCAGAGACAGATTTACTCAACGTGGCCACACTGGGAAGAGAACAAAATAAAGATGCCCAGCCCCACCCCTCCCAATTAGACCTTTGACATTCTGACCTCGGGTTTAGGTAAAATGGAGGGCAGTAGATACAGATGAGTAATCAGTCTGGGTTAAAGTGTAATCCTGGCTATCAGTGACCCATCACTGTTTTGTTACCTGGTTTCCAGTTTGTTCTGAAAATTCTGTGAACTGTGTGGATCTTTTTCTAAGAAACAGGCTTTTGCTTTGGCTTGCACCAGGGCCTAACTCTTTCCTTACCCAGCATGAGACCCCTGAGGCAAACTTCAGTACCTTGGAGTTTGACAGCCAAAGAGATGGGTGTTTTAGTTACTTTTCTGTTTCTGTGATAAAATACCATGATGAAAGGCATCTTAGAGAAGAGTTCATTTGTGCTTTGGGCTGCAGAGAGCTAAGAGTCCATCATGGTGGGAAGTCATGGCAATGGACAGGCATGTTGATCTGAGGAGAAAGCTGAGAGATCACTCACGGTCCACAAGCATGAAGCAGAGAGAATGAACTAGAAGTGGCATGAGGCTTTCAACTCCCAAAGCTCACCGCAAGTGACATACTTCCACTAGCAATGCCATACCTCCCAAAGCTCCCCAGGCAGCACTGACTGAGGACCAGGGGTTGAAATGTTTGAGCCTATGGGGGACTTTTCACATTTAAATCACCATAGACAGGATTCAACTGTTTCTCTGTAGACTGTCATCTCTCCTTCCAGGATGGTTACATTAGCATTAGTATTTTGCTTGTAAGATGCAGTCATCTCTTTAATAGATATAGTTGAAATTATTTGTGAATAAAATTAGCTCTTGGAAAGACATTTCAGAAACAATTTATGACAATGGGGGAAGTAAAAGGAGTATCAATGAAACAGAGATTTGCCACTAGTTGATGCTAGGCCCAAAGTAGATCTGGATTCTATTCTCCCTTGGGGGTTTTCATAATAAGGAAAAAAGTAAAAAGGGCAACAGATATATCCTGAGTATTCCCCTCCCTAACTTTTCTTAGCTCCCCTCCACACCTGTCAATCCCTTTTCATTCCTACAGGTTTCTTTCCAATACTTTTGTTCTTTTGTTTTATTTTCTGTCCTGCTGAGTTTAACCAGTACCATCTGCCCCACCACAGTTAGAGCCATACAGTGGAGCTTGGTGTGTTCACCAGTGGGTACAGATGTGAAGGCAATGGATCTCTTTCTCCAAGAGTTCTTAAATAGACAGTGAAGAATTTTTAAAGTTTTAGTTAACACTTCAAGTCAGTTGAATCTAAAATGGTGAGTTTGAAGGACCTGATTCATTTTTATGAGTCATTTAAAGGGCAGGAAAGAAAACTAGTTTCAAAGTTTCTAAAAGCTAAAACATGGACCAGCAAGATGGTTCAGTGAGTAAAGGTGTCTGCCCCAAGGGCTGATAACCCGAGTTCAATGCAAGGTAACCACATAGTGGAAGGAAAGAATTAATTCCTGCCGGTTGTCCTCTGACCTTCACAGGTGCTCTGTAGCAAGCACCACTGACATACACATTCACACATACAATAAATGAATGTTATTTTATTCTTTTTTTTAAAAAAGACTCAACCTGGTTTGAAGGGCTTCAGGGGGCTCTCTTAGGAAGAAATGTCAGACAGCTTAGAGGATATGAGGTGGCTCAAGTTGTCAGTCAGCAAAAGCACATGAACCCCGGTCATAAAATCAAATGGAACTCAATTATACCAGGACTTGGGCTCTATTTGGGAACAGATGATTCAGATGAGAACCTCCAGCAAAGAGTCTGGCTGGCTGACACTTTGATTTGGCTTTATGGTGCTCAAAGAAGAACCTAACCTATTGTAAAATCCCAATTGCCAGACACAAGAAATAGGATTGATTTAACATACTAACCTGGTAGTTGTAAATAGAAAGCCAATACACTTGTCTTCTATTTCCATAATCCAAATCCTGGGTTCAAACATGGACCTTGTCAGTCCTGGAATACCAGTAATAAACTCTATGAGTTTGCCATCAGCCTGAGCTGCTTCAGCTTTGGACAGAGAGTAGGGAGTCTTATGGAAGAAGGGGGTAGGGTGGGGATAGAAGGACATGGAGGGTGCAGGAGCCCCACAAGGAGACCAACAAATAAAGGATGTGAGCCCAGGGGGTCCTGCAGAGACTGATGCACCAACTGAGGCCCACACATGGAAGAGGATCTAGAACTCCTGCTCAGATGTGGCCGATTGGCAGCTCAGTCTCCATGTGGATCTCTGAGTGAGGAGATGAAGAGGATCCAGGCAGTCCTGATGATACTTGATAAGCTATGGGAAGATGGCAGAGAAAGAGAACTCCCCTTTTTGGTGGACTAGGGGAAGGTGATAGGGGTAAAGAGACTGAGAGGGTAGGACAGGGAGGAGTTGAGGGAGGGGGCTTCAATAGGAATACATAATGAAAAAATTGTGAAAAAAATATTTTTAAAAAACTGGCCAACATTCACATCTTGGAGTTTATTCAGTCCTCTTTACCTTCACATCTAAGTGAAAAAGGAATCTATACCATTGTGATTTTCATGCTATTGTACTGATATTATCCAGTACTAGGGCCCGCTGGGAGTCTCTGTAGTCTTCCTATGTAATTTATTAGTGTTAAGAGGAAAACTTTTTTCTCAACTAATATAGGTCTCATGTTTGGGAGCTTGCATATGACCCTATAGTAGACAAATTAAATAACAGATTCATCTACATGTATACAGGAGCGAGCATATGAAAACTCTGAAGTAAGAGGTAGAGGTAGGAGTTTGTAGACTTAAAAGGAGAGAGGATGTGGAGAAAGCTCTTCTGTGGAAAAAAATAGGAATTTGGAGAAACTGATGGGTGGCACCACAGACCATGATAATGCTTGGTTATGAAATCACTCATTCAAGTAGGTGTGGTTAGCGTATTCCTAGTGCAGTTGTTCTCCTAAGAAGAAATTTATCACAGCTTAATTCTTACACAGTTTTGCTTTCAGTCAGATAGGAAAAGCTCCCAAATGGTCTTTTCTACCTCAGTTTTGTCTTACATGTCTTCAATAAAAGTAACCTTTCTCCCAATTAAGCATGTCACAATGGGTTTCCATATTTACATAATTTTAGAGATTTGTGATAGGCAGAATTATGCCTTCCCAAGATATCTGTTCCTTAATCCCCAGAGGGTCTATGTGTTAGCCTACATGGTGATGGAGAATTACAATTACAGTTTAAGGCCATTTATCATTATAAATGGAAGAGAGCAACAAAATAAAAGTGAGAGATGTGAAACATGACCACAGAGATGCTATCTTGTAGCTTTGAGGATGGAGGAATGAGCCCATGAGCAAGAAATATAATCAACCTCTCTAAGCTTGAAATGGTTCTCGAAAGGAACAATCTATTGACGGCTTTATCCTAGTCTGGAATATTGCTTTATGTTGGGCTTATGATTTACACATACGGAAGATGATAATTACTGTTTGATTTAAGTCACCAGGGGTTTCTGTCTGTGTGGAGTTGGGGTGCACCCCGACTATTCATCACATAGATGAGTGGTCTAGGTGTGCAGCTGTCCAGAATCTCTCTGTCTCTCTTTTTATTTCCCTGGAGACTTCAATTGCATAGGCACAACTGAAGCATATACAACTGTACGGAAATGTGAGTGACTGGGTTAGCTAGCTAACTAAGGTGAGGAGACCAAGCAAGGCCCATGTGCCCCGTTCCTTTTGGGTACCTTTGTAGCTTGTATTACCATACAAGCTATATATGGGGTTATATTTTGAAATATGTTCTAGTAACATGGGGATGTAGATCAGTGGTAAAGTATGTTTACCTAGCCATGTGTGAGATCTCCAGTTCTACTTCCAGCACTGCAAAATGAAACAAAACCAAAATGAGGAGCCATATTTCTAACTCTATAACTCTTTTCTAGAGCCTTCAAGAGAGGCTGGCAAAGATATGGCATCAAATACGTAATTTCTGAACAAGGTGGGATTTTCCTTTTGCATACTTGCTGACAACATGTCACAAAAAATAAGATTAGAATTTCTAACAATTATCATTGTGGGTATGAAGGGGAACTGAAGTGGGGTGTGTGTGTGTGTGTGTGTGTGTGTGTGTGTGTGTAAGAGAAAGACAGACAGAAACAGCATTTTCTAAGGCCTGCTTCTGAGCCTAAGGCATGCTAGCATTACTTAATTACTTAAATGTGAGCCAGACACCATGGATAAAAAACAAACAATAACCACAGTTTCAGCAGATGCTTTAACTTCAGGGAAAAGTCTTAGTTACCATCCATTCAGTTCAACTTTCTCTTTTTCCTAATTAAAACACTTACCTTGGACTACTGAGATGGCCCAGCGGCTCTTACTATCGGGCTTAATAACCTGAATTTCCTTGACCTACATGGTGGAAGGAAAGAACCAGGTCCTGTAAGTTGTCCTCTGACCTTTTTTCTGTGCACCGGGGGCCCAAGCGCACACACACACACACACACACACACACACACCTTAGTTGTAAAGAGAGAGAGAGAGAGAAGAGAGAGAATTTTACTTATCTCTAGCTGAGAATGTAGCTCAGCTGGCAGAAAGCCTGCCCACCATGCACGGACAGTGAGTCCCATTGCCAGTGCAGCATAAACCTGGGTGTGGTGTATGCCTATAATCCCAGCACTTGGAAGGTAAAGGAGGAACAATCAGAAGTTCAAAACAATCCTTTGGCTACATAGCAAGTTTGAGGCCAGCTTGAGTTAAGTGAGACCTGTCAAAAGAAAGAGAGAGAGAGAGAGAGAGAGAGAAAGGAAGAAAGGAAGGAAGGAAGCAAGGAAGGAAGGAGGGAAGAAAGGAGGGAAGGAAGGAAGGAAGGAAGGAAGGAAGGAAGGAAGGAAGGAAGAAAGAAGAGAGAGAAAAAGAAAGAAAAAAGAGAAAGAAAAAAGAAAAACAGAGAAAGAAAGAAAGAGAGAAAGAAAGAAAGAAAGAAAGAAAGAAAGGAAGAAAGAAAGAAAGAAAGAAAGAAAGAAAGAAAGAAAGAAAGAAAGAAAGAGAAAGAAAGAAGGAAAGAAAGAAAGAAAGAAGGAAAGAAAAAGAAAAAGAGAGAGATTGAGGAAAAGGGCACATAGGGTTACATAGCTAAGTGTTAGAAGTGGTCCTCAGGCCATTTGATCTTAGGACCACTGTGGAATCAGAGAACTGATTCCTAAACATTCTCCTCTGATTACCTTGCAAATGCTCCCTGCCCTTATATTGTACAGTATAATAAAATTAAAATTAAAAATATATACCACTTAATTCTATGAAGAGACAACTTGACTCATTTCCCTTCTGCCACAGTTTAAGTCTAGCCAGCCAGGTGCTGTGACAGACATGTAGACGCAGCTATGCAAGAGGCTGAGGAAATAGGTCAGTGGTAGAAGATATTGGTGTGCTAAGGCCCTGGATTTGAGCCTCAGCAACCCTCCCTCTCAAACAGTTTTTTAAAAATTCTAATTCTTTTAAATTCCATTTCTATCCTGCTTTCTATGTGTATTAGTCATTTTTCCAATAGTATAACAAAATACCTAGGGTAACTTATAAAGAAGAAAGGCTCTTGGTTTTAAAGTTCCCAGACCAAGGTGCTTGATCTTGGCTCCTTTGCCCTGTCATGAGATGGTACATCATTGTGGAAGGGTGTAGAAGAGGAGAGTGTTTTCCTTATGGAATCTGCAAAGCAAAGAAGCAGGAAGGGGTCTGGTCTTTTTTATTTTTAAATTTATTACAATTTATTCATTTTGAGGTCTGGGTCTTAACAGAACCTTTAAGGATGTGTCCTGATAATCTAAGTACATTCTGAGAGGTCACACATATCTTAAAGTTTTCACTTTCACTTGATAGAACCAAACTGAGGGCCAAGCCATTAACACATGGGCTATATTCCTGATTCCACACAGCAACACTAAGGGACCTGCTACTGTCCTGCCTTTCTCTTTTTGGCTTGAGCTCTTGGTCTTCTCAAATGTTCTAGTGTATCTATGTCAATCCAAATAACTATGTCCTGTGACTCCCAGGAAAACTTCTAGATACATATTCCTCCCTCCCACACTCCTTTTTACAGTGAAACTTCTAGGAGGACTTTAAATCACCAAGTACATCAGGAGTCTGGTAGCTGTAAACAGAACCATGGGAGCAATGGTGTACATATAGCTGACCTTACAGTATTTTATTTTCTTTAAGATAAGGAGTGATACTGAAGAGAAAGATACTTGCATACAATATGAACATCAACTCAAATGCTCTCAGTCCTGTGAGAAACCCTGTTGGAGAAGCAGGTCCTTGGAAGCAAGACACTGCAATGAGCACCAAGCAGTATAACAGGACTTTCCCCCAGCTCTTTGCAACTGATATTTACACATTGCAGCATTAGCCCCGGTACTGGGCCTTGAGACCATCAGACTTCTCAGGTAACATAAAAGAGAGGTCATAAGGTAGAGGGTGGAGATCTATGATCTGAGAGACTGCCAGACTTATCTACACAGAACAGGAAGAAAATCTGTAGGTAGCTGAGACATGTGAAAATTCATGTCATATTTCTCTGCTCCAAACACCATGACCCATGGCCCATAAAATCCTTTCTGATGGAGACAGTAGGCACCTCCATTGCCTTTGGACCATATGAACACTGATCATGTTGATATCCTATAATACAAAGAGTGTGGTTGGTGGTCTGTATGCTCCTTCCCAACATGGTGACTTGGTGATCTGTAGCCCCTTTTATAAAGAGTTTGGTCCTTGTTTGATGATCCTTGTGATACAGAAAGCAGGGACTTTTCTTACCTAGACAGGGCTGAGATTGCCTGTAACAAGAATCTCCCAGTTTATGATCTGAAGATCAGCACACAGACAAAAGGTGAAAAGTATGAATAATTATGTTTCTAAGATATACAGATATACTACAAAACCTCTTAGTCAGTCTTATTGTTTTCATGCTTGCTGGTAAGGTCAGTAGCCCTCTGTACACACAGCATTGTAAATATTGGATAATTTTTTTTGACAGATATTTAACAGATATTTCCTGTACCTAACCTTTGATCTTTTGTTTTCCTGAGCTAGGCTCCCTTTCTGAGTTCCAAATCAGAAAACTAACTTTATCCCTTCCCCACTCTTAATATTTTGACTTATTTTCACTTTATGTGTTTGAATGTTTTATGTATATGTACCATGTGCATGCTTGGTGCTGTAAATGTTCCAAAGAGGGTGTTGGGTCCCCTGGAGTTCTAGATGGCTGTCAGGTACAATGTTGATAATAGAAACCAATCCCAGATCTTATGTAAGAGCAACAAGATTCTTAACCATAAAGCAATCCCTCCAGCCCCTCCCTTTCCCACTCTTTCTGCCCCATAGTATCCACTAGACCTAGAGAAAATCTTATATCTTCTTGTTAATGAAATTGTTAGGGCCGGAGCCTGGACCCTGGAAGCCTTAACAGGCCAGTCCTGGCCAATAAGCAGTGAAAGAAACAATTAAAAGTGAAAAGAGAGAGAGAAAAAACAGGAAATGTATTCAATATGTTCACATTGGAAAGCAGGTGCAGTGACACCCCCAAGAACACACAAATCAGTTCCATCTTTGGAGCCCTGACATGAAGTTTAGATATGAATGGAAGGGGGAAAGGTAAGCAAAACTATGTAGTCCTGGTCAAATGTAGTCCTGCCCACCACTGGCCCATTATGGTCTGGAGCCCAGATTTCTTTCAGGGTCTGACAAGGAGGAACACAAATACCAGACTTCAGCCTTTTCCTACTCCCAGGATTAGAACCCTGGGGAAATTTCAATTTCTTGGGGAACATTGTTTCAGCCACCTGACAGCCAAAAAAGGGAGGGTCACAATATACATTTAGAGTATCTTCATTCCTGCCAGGATGCTTGCCCTGACATCTGGGAAACACTCATCCTCTCTGGGTTCTTCCTCTCCCCCACGCAGCGACATGTACATTCAGAGCCTGGCAGTTTTCTGTACTTCTACACCACAAAAGCCTTGTGTTTCCATCTCTCTCCTAATAGGTGTAGAGCTTGCCAGAGTGTGTGGACAGTTATTTCCTCTAACTCCAATGAGGTCACCCTTGAACTTCCTCCTGAGCTCACTTGTAAATTATTTTATTAACAAGAGCAAGATGTGAAAAAGGGACTATTTACCCGTGACAAAAAAACGGTGCCCAGCTGTAGTAACTGTTGCTTTCCAAAGGACAGAAACCACAGACTTGCACTGATCAGTGATGAAGATTACACAGACTTATTTTATAACCCAAACCACAATTTCTCCCATTTAAAATATTTCACTTCTAGTATGACCCTTGTAGAAGTCAATCATGCACTTCTTTTCCTCAAGTAAAATTTTTTTAAATTTCTGAGGATAACTGAAGGGGGAGGTGGAGAGATGACTCAGCAGTGAAGAGTGCCTACTGCTCTTGGGGAAGACTTAGATGGATTCCTGGCACCCGTGGAAGCACAAAACCTGCTCCAGGGGACCAGCCTCTGGTTCTCCCCAGGCACTGGAACTAACATGGACATACCCCACCCTCCACACAAACACATAATTAAAAACTAAATTAAAACTCATTCCTAAGATATCCAGCATCATTTTGGGATGTTCAGTTTGACCAAAAAACAACACGGTGATTTAAAAACAAAACAAAACAACAACAACAACAACAAACAGAAGAAAATTTCAGCTGCATCATTTAGCTCCTGAGATTAGAAAGGCAGTGTGGAGAACTCCTGCTTTGCTATTGACCCAAAATGAGACTGTTGTTAGGTAGTCAGGCATTGTCAGGCTTGGAGGTCATTGAAGTCATGATGGATTCGAACCCACCTCCCATTTCCTTGGTAAAACTGGAAATGTAAACATCAGCTTTGTTACTCCTTGGAATTTAAAATATGAAAAGGTGGAGGCTTCAGGGTATTGTTTCAGGCCCATTGAGGCACAGCTATTTCTTCTTGGTCAAAAGCATGAAGCACCTCTGGCCTTGGATGGAGATGTGACATTCTGATCTGCTCCCCAGATTAGATAATCACACACTATTTTCTCCTCCCGTAAGAGATAATTTAGGTGCGTTGCTCAACCATCCCTCTACATCTAACTCCAACCCCTGCTTCCTGGAGCATGGCTGTTTGGTGAATTTCAGGACAAAAAGGACAGTTTTTTTTTTTTTTTCTCTTCTTCATCTTCCTCCTATCAACAGATGCCAAGGTTTCAGCATGCTTACCCCATTGTTTTTCTTCTCAAATTTCTTGAGCTTCCTTGAGTCTTGTTTTAGGGTTGTTTTTTGTTTGTTTGTTTGATTTTGTTTTTGTTGTTGTTGTTTTTGTTTTTGTTGTTGTTTTTCCTAAATTTTATCGACATTAGTGTTCTGCCTCCATGTGTGTATGTCTGTTTGTGCGTGTCAGATCCCTGGAATTGGAATTACAGACAGATGTGAGCTGCCATGTCTGTGCTTGGATTTGAGCCCTTAACCCCTAAGCCATCTCTCCCACTGTTTGTTTATTTGTTTTAAATCAAGGAAACTAAGAACCCAAAAAAGGACTTACAATTTTCTTTGGTAATGTTGTTATTACTATCCTGGATACATAGAGTCATGGCTTGTGAAAGTCAGGGGACAGTTTAAAGACCATTTGTGTTTTAAGGAAGAATCTGTGGTGCTGGTCAGCTGAGGCTGAAGAATCAACTGTGATCAACAAGACACCAGAACCACTGAATGAAACCTTTGCTTTATGGAGGCAATTGATGCTGGTTAGCTGGGACTCAGAAATTAGCTGTGTCTGAGACCAGTGTCACTGACGTGAGACCTACTGAAGGGTGCTTCAGCACACTGCAACACAGACGGTTGTCCCAGCGTTGGACAGGTTTACTTTCCAGTCAGCCAGGGTTGTACCCAGTGTTGTTGGCAGACCATGGCAGTCACCAGGTGATTTTGAAGGCCGGGAAGGATCGTGGAGAGTAACTGAGGCATGGCACTGTGTGCCTGGTTGGGAGTACTAGAAGAGAGCCCTGGAGAAGCTGTTGGTGAAAGTGCAGCCCCGTTCAGCAGAGGTCCCCAGCGGTTTGGAGACACCAGTACCATGGAATGGCTGCTAAGGACAGTAGCAGCCCTAGAGTGGACAAGGCCTGAGACTACTAGACAAGCTGTGTGAGCTATGGCAAGCCCTTTGGACAAGCCCAGATGCTGAATCTCACAGGCCTGGCCCTGACCTTTACATGGTTGGACTTTGGTTTGCTTTGGTCTGATTTTGACGGTGCCTGGTTCTTTCTTCTTAGCATAAGAAAGGATTGTACTCATTTTGATTTGAACTCTACCTCCACACAGGTAGAGACTTTGGATTTTAAAAAAGACTTAAGAATTTTTTTTTTTTAAAGAGAGAATGAATGAACTTGTAAATTGTAAAAAGTACCTAACTTTTATATTGTTATATTTATTAATGTAAGAACTTGGGGATGTAAAAACAATAACAACAACAAGTTATTGTTAAACAGTGTTGTATTGAAGTTCCCAAGTTCACAATTGTCAACTTACCACAAGCTAGAGCCATCTGAGAACAGGGAATCTTAACTGGGAAAGCCTCCTTAAGATGCGGCTGTAGGCAAGCCTGGAAGGCATTTTCTTAATTAGTGAGGGCCCAGCCCATTGCAGGTGGGCACTATCCTGGGCTTGTGGTTTTGAATTCTATCATAAAAATAAAACAGGACAAAGTGAGGGAGCCAGTAAGCAGCACTCCTCTGTGTCAGCTCCTGCCTCCAGATTCTTGCCTGTGTGAGTTCCTGCCCTGATTGCTTTCAATGGTTGACTGGTGTGCAAGTGTAAACAGAATAACCCCTTGTCCCCCCAAGTTGTGTTTGGCTATGGTGTTTCAGCACAGCAGTGGAGACCCTAAGACTGCAGCCATAGCTGGTACTCCTGAGGATTATCTGAACTTTGGAAGTTTCGCACGCATGAGAGGTGAATTTCCGAAGCCTTCCAGTTTATGTTTGTCTTCTAAGGCGTTGAACTGCCCCTACTCTAGTCGTACATCCACCTAAGGTAAGTCCCCAACTTCTAGCAAAGGGTCCTTCCATTCTTGGCAGCTGTCTGGTAAAGTCTCCAAACAAGGGAGGACTCGGGTAACTTGAGGAGCAGAGCCCCTTCTCTCATCAGGAGGCCATCTACCCCATCTCCATAAATCCCGGGAAAGTGCACACAGGGTGCAGCCTGCCTCGATTGAATCTGCGCGATCTTGCGATTCCTCCAAGTTCAGGAGAGTGAAGGAACTAGGTGATCCCAAGCGCAGGGCCTGTTGTTTCCCCAGCTCTCTGCCCTAGCTGGCACCTCATGCTCAGGAAGGCCCCACCCCCACCCCCTGCCACGTGTGTTCAGAGGCTCGTGGTACTGGGTTCATCATCGCCGGGGTGGCACTCGTTGATATCACCAGCAGATCCTTAGGCGCCTAGCAAGGCGAGCAGACGCTCTGGGTAGGCTGTGCGCAGATGGCGTGCAAGTCTGGGTGTCTTAGCTGCTGCTCCTCCCGGGACTGCATGGCCAGCGGGAGGGAGGCCCGGTGAGTGTGCCTGGAGCCGAGCTGGAGTAGCGGGACTGCGGGTCGAGTCTCCGGAATAGATTCTGAAAGTGAGTAGGAAATGCGAACTGACACTTCGGTCATTTCTCCCCCAGACGCTTGTGCGGTGATAGCGGGTCTGTCAGGGCAGGATAAAGTCCAACCCGATTTGCTCCAAACGTTTGAAAAGTGTAGTTATTTTTGGATGGTTTGATTAAACTGGCTGAGCGAAGTCAGTACCATAGGTGGAGAAGTTTTCAAGGGGACTGAACCACCTGTTCTTAACACCCCACTCTACCCCACCTGCGAGGCCTGAAGTTTGTCAATTTTAGGCGTCTTGTGCTGGGCTCCCTGTCTGTGGAGATTGAGCCTTATTTTTATGCTATTTTTTTCCCTTACATTTTGTTCTTTGACAATTTCATACGTGGATATACTGCATCCTATTCCTTTTTACAGTTGTCTACTTTTACTGTGTTTTGTTTTGTTCTCAGAGTGGAGGTCTTTCTATGATTTCCTAAGTAGGAACTCAAGCTTATACAATTCTCCTGCCCCAGTCATTCCAGCACTGGGACTATTGCGGCGAACCATCACACCAAGCTATTGCCATTGAGTATTAATAATTAACTTTAAAAAAACCTTACAGGTTATCACAGTAGTTACTAAAAGAACACTGAAAAAGTTTCTGTGGATAGTTGAGTCTTACTTTCATCGTTATTTTTGACTTCTGAATTAAAGCCATTACCCATTTCCAGGGAAATAGTTGAGAGATTTTGAGCACATAATTTACTTTAAAAGGCAAATAAGTATTTAGGGAATCAAATTCAAATATGGTAGTATACTAGGGTTTTTTTTTTTTTTTTTTTTAAGAGATGAATGTATATGGAGAGACAGAAGTCTCTTGGTCCCATGATGATTAATCTCAATGAGTATGTTCATATTCTAGGGAAGGGCCAATGGCAATCTTTTTTTCTTTCTTTCTTTAATTCTTTATTAATTACACTTTATTCATTTTGTACACCCCTGTGGTTCCCTCCCTCCTCCAGTCCCAATCCCTCCCTTCTTCCACCCTCTGCATGCACGCCCCTCCCCAAGTCCACTGATAGGGGAGGACTTCTTTTCCTTCCTTCTGATCCTAGTCAATTAGGTCTCATCAGGAGTGGCTGCATTGTCTTCTTCTGTAGCCTGGTAATGCCACTTCCCCCTCAGGGGGAGGTAATTAAAGAGCAGGCCAATCAGTTCATGTCAGAGACAGTCCCTGTTCCTATTACAATGGAACCCACTTGGATACTGAACTGCCATGGGCTACATCTGTGCAGGGGTCTTAGGTTATCTCCATGCATAGTCCTTGGTTGGAGTATCAGTCTCAGGAAAGACCCTTGTGCTCAGATTTTTTGATTCTGTTGCTCTCTTTGTGGAGTTCCTGTACTCTCCAGATCTTACTGTTGACCATCGATGCAAAAATACTCAACAAAATACTTGGAAACTGAATCCAAGAACACATCAAAGATATCATCCACTACAACCAAGTAGGCTTCATCCCAGGCATGCAGGGGTAGTTCAATATGCGGAAATCCATCAGTGTGATCCACCACATAAACAAACGGAAGGAGAAAAACCACATGATCATCTCCTTAGTTGCTGAAAAGGCATTTGACAAAATCCAACATCCATTCATGTTCAAAGTCTTGGAGAAATCAGGGATACAAGGCACATACCTGAATATAGTAAAGGCAATATACAGCAAGCCTATAGCCAATATCAAACTCAATGGAGAGAAACTTAAATCAATCCCACTGAAATCAGGGACAAGACAAGGCTGCCCACTCTCTCCATATCTCTTCAACATAGTGCTGGAAGTCCTTGCTAGAGCAATAAGACAATTAAAGGAGATTAAGGGGATACAAATTGGAAAGGAAGACGTCAAAGTATCACTACTTGCAGATGATATGATAGTATACCTGAGTGACCCCAAAAATTCTACCAGGGAACTCCTACAGCTGATAACACCTTCAGCAAAGTGGCTGGATACAAAATTAACTCAAAAAAATCAGTAGCCCTCCTGTATACAAAAGACAAAAGGGCCGAGAAAGAAATTAGGGAAACAACACCCTTCACAATAGCCACAAAGGACATAAAGTACCTTGGTGTGACCCTAACCAAGCAAGTCAAAGACTTTGTATGAAAAAAATTTCCAGTCTCTGAAGAATTAGAAGTAGATATCAGAAGATGGAAAGATCGCCCATGCTCATGGCTTGGCAGGATTAACATAGTAAAAATGGCCATCTTACCAAAAGCAATCTACAGATTCAATGCAATTCCCATCAAATTACCAACACAATTCTCTACAGACCTTGAAAGAAAAATTCTCACCTTCATATTGAACAACAAGAAACCCAGAATTGCTAAAACAATTCTCTACAGTAAAAGATCTTCAGGAGATATCTCCATCCCTGATCTTAAGCTGTACTATAGAGCAACAATACTAAAAACTGCATGGTACTGGCATAGAAACAGACTGATGGATCAATGGAATAGAATAGAAGACACTGAAATAAATCCACACACTTATGGACACCTGATTTTTTTACAAAGATGCCAAAACCCATTCAATGGAAAAAAGACAGCATCTTCAACAAATGGTGCTGGTCTAAGTGGATGTCTTTCTTTCTTTTAAAAATTAGTTGTTCCCCTTTTGGGTATATGCCTAGGAGTGGTATAGCTGGATCTTGAGGAAGCACTATTCATAGTTGTCTGAGGAAGCGCCAGATTGATTTCCAGAGTGGTTGTACAAGTTTAAATTCCCACCAGCAGTGGAGGAGGGTTCCCCTTTCTCCACAACCTCTCCAGCATATGTTGTCACTTGAGTTTTTTATCTTAGCCATTCTGATGGGTGTAAGGTGAAATCTTAGGGTCATTTTGATTTGCATTTCCCTTATGACTAAGGATGTTGAACATTTCTTTAAGTGTTTCCCTACCATTCAATATTCCTCTATTGAGAATTCTCTGTTTAGCCTAACCCTGCACAGATGTAGCCCATGGCAGTTCAGTATCCAAGTCTGTTCCATTGTAATAGGAACAGGGACTGTCTCTGACATGAACTGATTGGCCTGCTCTTTAATTACCTCCCCCTGAGGGGGAAGCAATATTACCAGGCCACAGAAGACAATGCAGCCATTCCTGATGAGACCTAATTGACTAGGATCAGAAGGAAAGATAAGAAGACCTCCCCTATCAGTGGACTCGGGGAGGGGCATGCATGCAGCGGGTGGAGGAAGGGAACCACAGGGGGGATACAAAATGAATAAAGTGTAATTAATAAAGAATTTTAAAAAATTAGTTGTTCCCTTTACATCTCAATCATAGCCTCCTCCCTCCTCTCCCTATCCTCACCCCATTACTCCTCTTCATTCCACCCTCTTTACCCTACCCCCCTTCCCCTGCCCTTCAGAACAGGGGAGGCCCCCCACAACCCACCCCAGCACATCCAGTTTCATCAGTACTCTGTACTTCCTCTCCCACAGTGTCTTGGCAAGGCAGCTCCACCAGAGGCAAGTGATGGAAAAGCATGTAAGAGAGACTGTGTCAGGGACAGCTCCTGATCCCCTTACAAGAGGACCCACATGTAGGCCCAGTGGGTATAAATGTGTAGAGGGCTTAGGTCTAGTCCATGCATGGTCCTTGGTTGGTTTTTCAGTCTCCACAAGCCCTCCTTGGCCCAGATGGCTCTGTTGGTCTTGTGGCACTCCTGTCCCCTCTGAGTCCTTCTCCCCCCCACCCCCACTCTTCTACAAGGCTCCATACACTGGGCCCAATGTTTGGCTGTGGGTCTCAGTTTCCTCTCGATTCAGCTTGTCCAAGCCTCTCAGAGGACAGCTATGCCAGGCTCCCACATGCAGACACAGTAGTGTCAGAGTTTGGCTCTCTCCCATGGAGTGGGTCTCAGGCTGAGCCTATGCATTGGTTGCACATTTTCTGAATCTCTGCTTCAGCTTTATCCCTGCACATCCTGTAGGCAGGGTAAATTCTGGGTGGAAGTTTTTATGGGTGTGTTGGCCACCAGGAATCCTGTCTGGTTAGAGGTTGGCCTCTCCACTCTCCATGACTCTGTCACCAGGGGTCTCAGCTAGAATTAGCCCCATATCCCAAAGAACCTAAATAACAAGAAGGTCTCAAGTGAGGATGCTCAAATCTCACTCAGAAGGAGAAAAATAGTCAGTGGAAGTGGTTGAAGAGAGAGAATAGGATAGGAAAGGAAATGAGGGTGAGGATAAGATGTGAGGAGATCAGGGGCCAAAGGATAGAGGGCTTGCAGAGAGAGGAGAAACCATGGCCAGGGGCATGTCTTAGACAAGCTGGAGACCAGCAACAGGGTGGGCTCCTGGGAGGATACAGAGGTGACTCTAGCAATCATTTTTTAATTAATTAATTTATTCACTTGATGTCCAGATTGTAGTGCCTTCCCTTTTCTCCTCTGGGTCCCTTCCTCCTTCCTTCTTTTCCCCTCCCCCTTTCCTGTTCCTCAGATACGGGGAGCCCCCTACCCACCCATCCCAGCTCATTCAGTTGTATCATGATTGAGTGGGTCCGTTTCTCCTGTGGCCTGGCAAGGCAGTCCCCCGGGGGAGTGATCAAAAAGCAAGCAACAGAGTCCATATCAGAGATAGCCCCTGCTCCACATACTAGGGAACCTACATGAAGCCTGAGCTGCCCATCAGCTACATCTGTGTAGGAGTCTAGGGGCAGTCTATGGTCCTTGGTTGGTGCTTTAGTATTCCCAAGCCCCTCTAGGCCCTGGTTAGTTGGCCCTGTTGGTCTTCTTGTGGAGCTCTTGGCACCTCCAGGTCCTTCTATCCTTCCTCCCACTTTCCCAAAAGCACTCCCTATGCTTTGACCAGTGTTTGGCTGTGAGTCTCAGGATTAGTTCTGATCTGCTGCTATGTAGAGCCTCTCAGAGGACAGCTATGCTAGGCTCCTGTCTTATTCTCTCTCCAGTCACTTTTGATGTCTATTCTATTTCCTCTTCTGAGTGAGACTGAAGCATCCTCCCTTGTGTCTTCCTCCTTGTTACTTATCTTCTCTGTGTTGTGAAGTGTAGTATGTCTATCCTGTATTATATGGCTAAAATCCACTTATAAGTGACTACATACCATGTGTGTCTTTCTGGGTCTGGGTTATCTTACTCAGGATGATAACCTTGTAGGTATACTTTTGAAAACTATTTTATTTGGGTTTCTTATGTCTCATCCTACTTTCTCCACTCCAATCCTTTCCAACACCCCCAACATCAGGTAGGAGATAAAGATTAGTGGGGAGAAGAGGCATAGTTTTCCTTGGCTACTTTCATCTGTTTAGGGGCCTCAGGTTCCTTGGGGGCAAGTCCAATTGTCTTTTCAGGATATCAACAACTTTTCATTACACTGTATCAGCAGCAACCAGGAGCATCAGGGGGAAGCACTAGCAGCATTCTTCTTCCTTGGAGGCCCATTTCTCTCTCTGGGCTCTGGCCTTTATTCCCTCTAGAGTCTTTATAACTATCTGCAGCTGGCAATGAGTCCCTCTCAGAGCCTGCACAAGGCAATTAGTTTGCTGCTATGGACAATCTCAGTCAGTCCTATATTTCACAAATGGGATGAAAAAAAAAACATGTTTACATATCATAAACCAAAATTTCTACATTTTATAGTTCCACCCATTTGCCTGCAAATTTCACCATTTCCTGGTTTTTAATTGCTGAGTAGTATTCCACTGTGTAAATGTACCACAATTTTTGTATCCATTTTTTAGTTGAGGGTCATCTAGGTTGTTTCCAGATTCTGGCTATTACAAATAAAGTTGCTATGAACATGGTTGAACAAGTGTCCTTGCTTTCTGGTAGGAGCATCTTTTGGCTATATGCCCAGGAGTAGTATATCTGGGTTTTAAAGTAGAGCTATTCCCAACTTTCTGAGAAAGCACTGGATTGATTTCAAAAGTGGTTGTACAAGTTTGTACTACCACCAACAATGGAGGAGGATTCTCCTTTTTCTACATCCTCTCCAGCATACATTGTCATGTAAGTTTTTGATCTTAGCCATTCTGATGGGTGTACAGTGGAATCTGAGTTGTTTTGCTTTGCCTTTCCCTGAGGACTAAGGATGTTGAGCATCTCTTTAAGTGCCCTCAGCCACTCAAGACTCCTCTATTCTCCATTTAGTTCTGTACCCCATTTTTAATTAGATTAAATTTGTCAGATGTAGGATTGGTGAAGATCTTTTCCAATCTGTAGGCTGGTCTACTGACAGTGTCCTTATATGGAAAAAAAAAAAACCCAGAATAGCAAAAACAATCCTATACACTAAAAGATCTTATGATGCTATCTCCATCCCTGACTTAAAGCTATACTACAGAGCAATAGTAATAAAAACTGTATGGTGCTGACATAAAAAATAGACTGGTTGATCAATGGAATTGAATAAAAAACCCAAAAATAAACACACACATGTACAGACACTTGATTTTTCACAAAGGAGACAAACCATGCAATAAAAAAAGACAGCATCTTCAACAAATTGTGCTGATCTAACTGGATGTCTACATGTAGAAAAATGCAAATAGATCCATATTTATCACCCTTCACAGAGTTCAAGTGAATCAAAGACCTCAACATAAAACCAGACACACTAAATCTACTAGAGAAGAAATTGGGGGATAGTGTTGAACTCATTGGCACAGGAAACAACTTCCTGAACAGAACACCAACAGTTCAGGAGCTAAGATCTACAATTAATAAATGGGACCTCATGAAACTGAAAAGCCAATGCAATTGTGATGAGATTAAAGACCCTAAGGCACCTGGTTTGATCTTCTGGGTTGTGACTGTTTTGCTTAGGGAATGGCTAAAAGTTAAGCTTAGGCAGCATCCAGTAACTAACCACTCCTAAATTCTTCAAGTTCTCCTGCAGGGTAAAGAGTAAGTTTCTAGGAAGTACTAAGTTTTGTGGCTTCCCTCTGAAGACCTCCAGGTGGATGTTTACAAAGAACGAGAAGAGCCCCTGAGGGCTCTCGGACTCCTAACTGTCCTTTCTCAGCAGATCTGTCCTAGTTTGCGGCCCATCATAATTATACTGGAGAAAAGAAGGGACAAAAAATAAGAGACAACAGTTATTTAAAAGAAGAAGAAGACATTTCACCTTTCATGAGCCATTCCATTAATTCGACTTAAAATCTTCATCTCCTTGGAATAATTACAAGGAGTAGACTGTAGCATGGTCTAGACGGCTTTCTGTATGCAGTGTTTTCACAGCCACTGTCATGCTCACAGCCAAGCTACCAGGCAGGCATTTTAAGCACATATTCATAGAGAAGGAAATCTAGAGTTCCCAGGAGAAAAAGGGGTACTGAGCTTTTATCAGTGTTCACCATGTCTGTCTGTCTGTCTCTCTCTTTTTTTTTATCTTACTCTTTCTCCTCCCATTCCTTCCCTCCTTCTTCTTTCTTCTCTCCCCTCCTCTCTGCCTAACCTAAGTATGTTGGGGGGAGGGCAGAGGACAACCTCAGGTGTCCTTTCATAGGCCATCCACTATGTCACCCTGTTTTCTGAGAGGGTCCCACACTAGTCTGGAGCTCACGGGGTAGACTTGGCTGGCTTATCAGCTATCCCCAAGGATTCACCTGTCTCTGCCTATTGCTACCTCACCAGCATTGGGATAAAAACTCCTTAATGTTTGCAAGTACTCTACTGAACAAATTTATTGTCCCTTAACTTTCTATCCCTTTTTTTCTTGAGTATAATCGTGGTGAGCCAGGAAGCAGGACAGTTCTCTTGGGAAAGGACAGTTAGGAGTCCTAGAGCCCTCAGGGACTCTTCTTCCTTCTTTGAATTCGTCTCCTTGATCCATGAATGAACATTGTATTTCCTTCAAGGCCTCAAAATAGCTCACTATAAAGGCATCCAGGAAGGAGAAGAGAACATATGAGTTGATTGGGAAACAAAGAACGAACTCTGCCCTATATACTGTGCCATTCCTTTTTCTGTCATTAAATAAACTACTTCACATCTGTACGATAGTATCTTCTTGAGACCAGGAAATATAGGAGTTTGTTAGCATGACCCATATTTTGTTTAAGGGACCCTGAATGGGTCATTTAAAGTTCCAGGAAAGTTGTACATTGGGCTATAAACATTTAATATTTTTGTCTGGCTTGTCACTAGAAATGCTAAATGATTAAGCTTTTATACTATGTAAGTATTAAACAAATGGAGCATGACATGGAAAAAATTTAAAGTACTAGGGACGCAATTCTAGCAGGTCAGTAGCTCATATCCTCTCTTGCCAAGCTAAGATTAGAATTGTGAGACTCAAAGAAGACAACATTGTCTAGAAACTTTAAAATATTATATTTATCTGTAAATAACAATATATAAAATAATATATTAAATATAATTTAAAACTGCAGTCAATATCTAGCTTTTTGTAATAATTAAAATCTGTTGTATGTCTTATTTACAGTACAACTTAGTTCATACTATCCACATTTTAAGTCCTATTTTAGGTAACACAGAGACATTAAATTGATACACTGATAGACATTGATTTAGGCTGCCTTTTTATCTGAAACTTTATTTGTAGTTTTATCCTCTTGCTTTAAATTAGTACAAATTTGTTTCTAACAATTACTAGTAATAAACACAGAAAGAATACAGTTGCAAGAAGATTAGAAGTTGAGGAAATGAGATTTCCCCATTATTTCTGTATGTACCCACAGTGGTAGGGAAGCTAAGAGACCCCCTGTTATCTAACACCCTGTGATCTAACTTAAATTAATAATCTCTCTGACCCTTTGCTCCTCTTCCATAATGTGGATGGCGTTACTGTGGCACAGTACAAAATATATTTGATCTTTCCCTCTTCCCAGTCAGAGATCTCACTAAATTAAGTCTTAGTATCTTCTGACATTTTGTGTCTTTTGTTATTCTTAATGAGGTTGGGTTCCAGAGATTCATCACTGAGTTACACCCCCAAGCCCCAACCAGAGGGCCTACTTTGTTCACACCCCAGTTTGTATGAGTGAGGTAGCCTAGGATGGGGCACCTAGGTAATCTTAGGGTGGGCACAGTCTCAGAAAGGCCTAGTGATAAGAGTTAAGACTTTGGCTCCACCTGTGGACTTCTGGAAAAGGAGGAAGGAGGCTGGTGGTTCAGCTCTATAAAACTTAAACAGTAATATCTGAACATAAAGCTTCACTTGCCTGATAAACGCATTGATACCCAGGGATGGGAGCATCTCTCAGCTCTGTGGGATAAAAGCTAGAAGCTGTCTTACTGAGGACCCTAAATGCCACTGCTGTTCAGTATTTTTCTTGTCATTCATTTGTGTCCTTTATAACAACTGTCCTTTTGTCCTTTTGTTTGAGTCTGTGCTTTTGTGAAAGAATCTCACTAGTAGCTGTTGGTGGCCTGGAACTTGCTATGTAGACCAGGCTTGCCTTGAACTTGGAGGCATCCCTCTTCCCCTGCCTTTCAACTGCTGGGATTATGGCTACACACTCCCAAGCTCAGCTATCAGTATTCTTTGTTGAACTCTGGTAAACTAAGTACAGTGTCTCCCTGTATTCTGTTAACCTATCTTTTATTTAACACAAGGAGGGCTGTGGGAAACATGAGTTTTTATAACCAGTCATTTAGAAGTGCAGGTGACAGCCTCCAACTTGGATTGATGCCTGAAATAGGGACTGTCTAACGTGACTGAGCCCTTAGCTGATGGCCAAGTAGAATTAGAATACAGTTGGACTATTGGATACCAAAGCTGGTGTTTCAGGAAAGTAACAAGGTGTATGTGCCTGTCTCCAATCCAGTTACAGGACTTCATTTTCTGAGTGTAGAAGAGAAACACTGTGTGTTTTAAATATCCAGTATACCTCCTATGATAAATACTTCAAGTAAAATGTATACTTAAGTTACAGAGCAACAGGCTGCAATCTAGTAGTATAACTTGTAACTAAATCTAGTAGTATAGTTTTAAATTCATACCAGCCCAGTCACCCCCACCTTCAAATCTGTGCTACAAACAGAATTTATTTGGCATGTGTGGGACTGGTTTACAAAGTGAAGAAGTAGCCACCTTAGGCAGTGGGTCCTTTCCAGTACTTTTAGCTACTTAATTTCCCTAAATGTGCATTACATCTTGAATTCCAGATATAGATACAGATCTCCCTTCTCCCAGGAAAATGCGCTCAATCTTTCTTCAGCACTCCACCTGTGGAAGCAGAGTAGTTATCCCCAAAGGTCATAAATACTTACCTCCAATAACAGCTTTCCTCTTAGAGATTATTCAAGAGGCTTGCATTTTCAACAGAAAAGAATTGCCACCCTTTCCTTCATTCTTTCACTCCAAGTGTGAAAAGATGCAATAGAATGCCAGGTTATATTCTCTCATCATAGCTAGTGGTATTCTCTGAAGCTTGGGTGATAGGAGGGCAGCTTCAGCTAATCATAAATTATGAGTTTCAAGACATTTAAATTTTTTTATTTTTATGAATTACAGTTTATTCAATTTGTATCCCAGCTCTAACCCCCTCCCCCATTCCCTCTAAATCCTTCCCTCCCTTTTCTTTTCCTATGCCCCTCCCCAAGTCCAATGATAGGGGAGGTCCTCCTCCCCTTCCTTCTGACCCTAGTCTATCAGGTCTCATCAGGACTAACTTCTTTGTCTTCCTCTATGAATTGGTAAGGCTGCTCTCCCCTCAGGGGGGAGGTGATCAAAAGGCCAGCCCATGAGTTCATGTCAGAGACAGTTCCTATTCCTATTATTGGGGAACCCTTTTGGACACTGAGCTGCCATAGGCTACATCTATGCCGGGGTTCTAAGTTATCTCCATGAATGGTCCTTGTTTAGAGTATCAGTCTCAGAAAAGACCCCTGTGCCCAGATTTTTTTGTTCTGTTGCTCTCCTTGTGGAGCTCCTGTTCCCTCCAGATTTTTCTGTCTCCCCCTTCTTTCATAAGATTCCTTGCACTCTGCCCAAAGTTTGGCTATGAGTCTCAGCATATGTTTTAATACCCTGCTGGGTAGAGTCTTTCAGAGGCCCTCTGTGATAGCTCCTGTCCTATTGCCTGTTTTCTCCTTCTTCCGATGTCAGTCTCATTTGCTTTTTGAATGAGGATTGCATCTTACCCAGGGTCCTCCTTCTTGACTAGCTTCCTTAGGTGTTCAAATTTTATTATGATTATCCTATATTGTATGTCTAATATCCACTTATAAGTGAGTATATACCATCTGTGTCTTTCTGTTTCTGGCATACCTCACTTAGGATGATCTTTTGTAGATTCCACCATTTGCCTGCAACAAATGGTGTTGGACTAACTGGATGTCTACATGTAGAAAAATGCAAATAGATCCATACTTATCACCCTGCACAAAACTAAAATATAAGTGGATCAAAGACCTCAATATAAAAACAGACACACTAAACCTGTTAGAAGAAAAAGTGGGGAAGAGTCTTGAACTCATTGGCACAGGAGACAACTTCCTGAACAGAACACCAACAGCACAGGCTCTAAAAGCAACAATCAATAACCTCATGAAACTGAAAAGCTTCTTTAAAGCAAAGGACACTGTCATCAGAGCAAAACGACAGTCTACAGATTGGGAAAAGATCTTCACCAACCCTATGTCTTACAGAGGGCTAATATCCAGAATATATAAAGAATGTACGCAGTTAAATAGCAACAAATCAAGTAATCCAATTAAAAATGGGGAACAGAGCTAAACAGAAATTCTCACTGGAGGAACATGGAATGGCAGAGAAACACTGAAAAGTTTCAACACATTTTTATAAAAGAGGTACATTGCGAAAGTGTAAGTTTGACTGAGTTATTATACAAGTTTGGATTTAAAATATCTTCAAGATCAAATATTATACTTTCAACATAAATATTGAAAAATGTTTGGTTTTTTTATTAGTCTTAATTTTGGGGAATTTGTTGACTTACTAAAAAGTTACAAATAAACAACCCAGCTGTCTCATCCAGAGCAGTCGGTGGTACCTTGCATGGGTACCACAAATGATTTGCTGCTCAAATTGTCCCAGCTTTTGACACAGGTGTGATGCTATGCATTGTTGCACATTCACCACTACCGTCATTTTCCGAATATTTCCTTCTCTAGTATCACAAACACTTAAAGGCTCACGCTCACGTCTCAAACCTGGCACTCTGCTTATGTCCATTTAGAATGATACTGAAAACTGAGTTTGTTTCTGGTCCCAGGCAGCCTCCGAGTCTCTGTTTCATGCTGTGCGTAGAATCCAGGGCCTTTGCATCTGTGCATGCTCGTAGAGTCTCTCCCTCCACGTGTGATCTCCACCCAGACTACTACTACATTCAGCTTCCTGTATTAGGTAAGACCTGATGATCGACCTCAATTCAGGTGCCCTTTAAAATGAGAAAGATAAAATTGGCAAGATTTAGGAGTCTGAGTGGTTGGCCAGTTTTTTTATTGTTGTTTAATTTTTTTATTTTATTTTATTTTTTTATTAATTACACTTTATTTACTTTGTATCCCCCCTGTAGTTCCCTCCCTCCTTCCGTCCCACACCCTCCTTTCCTCCTCCTTCTCCATGTATGCCCCTCCCCAAGTCCACTGGTAGGGGAGGACTTCTTTTCCTTCCTTCTGATCCTAGTCAATTAGGTCTCATCAGGAGTGGCTGAATTGTCTTCCTCTGTGGCCTGGTAAGGCTGCTCCCTCCTCTGGGGGAGGTGATCAAAGAGCTGGCCAATCAGTTCATGTCAGAGACAGTCCCTGTTCCCATTACTATGGAACCCACTTGGATACTGAACTGTCATGGGCTACATCTGTGCAGGGGTTCTGGGTTATCTCCATGCATGCTACTTGGTTGGAGTATCAGTCTCAGGAAAGACCCATGTGCCCAGATTTTTTGCTTCTGTTGCTCTCCTTGTGGACCTCCTGTCCCCTCCAGGTCTTACTAACTCCCACTTCTTTCATAAGATTCTCTGCAATCTCCTCAAAGGTTGGCCATAAGTCTCAACATCTGCTTGATAGTCTGCAGGACAGAGCCTTTCAGAGGCCATCTGTATGGCCAGTTTTTGTGTTTTTTTTAATCAAATGTTGACCTGATAAGTATTATAAGACAAACACTCCACAGATTAGCATCTGTTTATGAGGCTCTGGTAGGGAACTAGGAATATTTTTTAGCTTAGCAACTTCATTAAGCCGTATACTGACTGATAACTGAATGTATATGAAAGGAGGTTGTGCAGAGACTCTGAGATTTTCAGTGTCCTTACATCAGTTGTGAAGCCTTTTCTCCTCAGCGTTATCTTTGGGCAAGTCTTTAAACTTGCCTCTTCCTTCTCAAAATAAATAAAAGTCCTGCGCAATATTTTTATTTCCTTTGCTTTTTTAATGTTCAGAACACAATGTAATGGGCACAGAATTTAAGACACTCTCCCTCTGTTTCTTTAACCTTTTGTTGAATTTATAATGGTGAAGTGTTGAGGAAAATTTCAAATAAGTGTTGATGCTACTCCTGTTAGCAGTGGCACAGGACTGCAGAGGTGTATTGCAGAGGGCACAGCTTGCACAAAGCACTAGAAACCAGAGTTGTAAACATGCAGCTTTCTTCTTCAGAGGGAGCAGATGACACCATTTATCCAGAAGCCTGGAGTGCATGTTGTCTGATAACCTGGTATCTTTTGCTAATCTATGGAGCCAGCCTTCAACCAAATCCTCCAATATCCTGAGCAATCCTCTGAGTCAGTAGAACCATCCTTATGTTTATTAGAATCCGTTCCTCCCTAGGCCCTTAACCTGAACACTGTTTACCAGCCAATAGAACTCATTCTTAGGGCAAAAGTCACAGCTGCTTTGTGAAAGAGATGAACCTTGCAAGGGAATTTTGATGTAGCAATGATTAAAACTTTGTTTTGGTAATTGTGACTTAGAAACCTTTCCCCCAGGGTTTTACTGTGTAAATGTGTAAGAAAGGAACTTGGTCAGACTTAAAAAGGTTTTTTTAATTTTTTTTCCCAAAATTTATTCATTATATACATCCCAATTGAAGTCCCCTCTCTCAACTTCTCCCAGTCTCACCCTCCTCCCTCTTCCTCCATACTCCTTTCCCCTAGTGTATAGAAATGGGGAGTTTCCTCCTTTGCCATCTGCTCATAGCTTGTCAAGTCTCATCAGGATTGCTTGTATCTTCTTCCTCTGTGGTCTGTTAAGTCTGCATCAACATGAGAGAGTGATCAAAGAGAAGGCAATGGAGTTCATGATAACCCCTGCTCCCCTTACTCAGGAACCCACATAGAGAATGAGCTGCCAATTGGCTGCATCTGAGCAGAGGGTCTAGTCCCTCACCATGCATGGTCCTTGATTGGTGCATCAGTTTCTTTAGGACCCCCTGGGCTCAGACTTTTTAGCTTTGTTGGTCTCCTTGTGGGGCTCCTGTCTCCTCCATGTCCTTCTATTACCACCCCCTCCTCTTCCATAAGAATCCCTGAGCTCTGCCCAAAGTTTGGCTGTGAGGCTCAGCATCTGCTTAGATTCCCTATTGGGTGGAGCCTTTCAGAAGGCTCACTATAGTAGGCTCCCATTCTGTTTCCTCTCTTCCACTGCTTCTGGTATCTATCCTGTTCGCCATTCTGAGTTAGATGTAAGCATTCTCCCTCTAGGGTCCTCCTTAGTGTTTAGATTCTTTAGATCTGTAGATTTTAGTATGGCTATCCTATATTATATGGCTAATATCCGCTTATAATTGAGTGTATACTCTATCTTTCTGTTTCTGGGTTACCTCATTCTGGATGATCTTCATTCATAGCAATTCTGTTTGTAATAACCAGAACCTAGAAACAACCTAGATGTCTCTCAGTGGAGGAATGGATACAGAAATTGTGGCACATTTATACAATGGTATACTCTCAGCTATTAAAAACAGGGGAATCATGAAATTTGCAGACAAATGATGGAAAATAGAAAAGACTTAAGATGTTTTAACCCACCACCTGCTAAATTCATGCAAATTTGAGTTTTATTTTATTCTCACTGGTGATTATTTCACTGCCAGCTGTGAGGCTGCCCCCCCCATACTTTAATGGATTTGAGATGATTTGACCCTGGAATAGAGGTTTCTCTTATTATGGGTACTAATATGATTTTTGTGGAACATACACATGATATAGAATACATTTACTACTTTAGGTCTCAATATTTTTGAGAAACAGTGCTCCTATTGACCTCTGGTTTTCCATTTATGCTCATTGACATCTGATTATGACTATATTTATTGAATTATAAACTGAATGTTAGCAGGAATATTGACTTTATTAGACATTATTAGACACATATGAGACTGTTGAAGAAGACCTGAGTTATAGACCCCATCCTCTGTAGCTTCCTACAAAATTCTAATTCAGAAATTCAACTACACATTTGCCTGGTTCTCTTGGTTTTGCTTTGTATCTGAGGATCTAAAATCCTGTGATCACTCCCCTTTCCCTGCTGCTCATCTTCCCAGGAAGGCAACTAGGGTTAGAGTTGGAGTTCATTGATGGTATTTTTAATGTCCTTACGTTTCAAAAATTTGAAGCTAAGTCTCTCCATTTATGTTTATTTTCTTTCCACATTTTAATGTAGTTTAGTAATAAACACTATAATATTTGTAGTTTAGTTTTAAGATCTCACCCTTTTCATGTTGGCTAGTTATCATTAAGAATAGGGTATGAGGAGATATGAAGATTCCAAAAGTAATAGACATTGTGAGATCCCTTCTTTTTTCTTCTTCTTTTTTTATTTTTATTTTTATTTTTTTATTATTAGTTATATTTTATTAACTCTGTATTCCAGCTGTATCCCACTCCCTCATTCCCTCCCAATCCCACTCTTCCTCTCTTATCTCCTCCCTGCCCCTTTCAAAGTCCACTGATTGGAGAGGACCTCCTCCCCTTTCATCTGACCCTGTTTTATCAGGTATCTTAAGGACTGGCTGCAAAGTCCTCCTCTGTGGCCTAGCAGGACTGCTCCTCCCTTGGGGGTTGGGGAGGTCAAAGAGACTGCCATTGAGTTCCTGTCGGAAATAGTCCCTGTTCCCCTTACTATGAGAAACCAATTGGTTACTGAGCTACCATGAGCTACATCCGAGCAGAGGTTCTAGGTTATATCCATACACGGTCCTTGGTGGAGTGTCAGCCCAGATATATTTGGTCCTTGTGGAGCTCCTATCCTCTCCACTTCATACTATCTCCCCCTTCTTTCATATGATTCCCTGCACTCTGCTGAAGGTTTATTTATGAGTCTTAGTATCTGCTTTGATACACTGCTGGGTAGAGTCTTTCAGAGGCCCTCTGTGTTAGGCTCCTGTCCTGTCACTTGTTTTCTCCTATGTCCAATGCACATCCCATTTGTCTTTATAAGTGAGGATTGATCATCTTACCCTGGGTCCTCTTTTTTGTTTATCTTCTTTAGGTGTATAGATTTCATTATGTTTATCATATCATAGGTCTATATAAGTGAGTATATACCATGTGTATCTTTCTCCTTCTGGGATACTTCACTCAGAATGATCTTTTCTAGATCCCACCATTTGCCTGCAAATTTCATGATTTCCTCGTTTTTGATTGCTGAGTAGTATTCCATTGTGTAAAAATATCACAATTTCTGTATCCATTCCTCCATTGATGAACATCTGGGTTGTTTCCAGGTTCTGGCTATTACAAATAAAGCTGCTACAAACATGGTCGAGCAAATGTCCTTGTTGTGTAATTGAGCAAATTTTGGGTATATGTCTAGGAGTGGTATAGCTGAGTCTTGAGGAAGCGCTATTCCTAATTGTCTGAGAAAGCACCAGGTTGATTTCCAAAGTGGTTGTACCAGTTTACATTCCCACAAGCAATGGAGGAGGGTTCCCCTTTCTCCACAACCTCTCCAGCATGTGTTGTCTCTTGAGTTTTTGATCTTGTCCATTCTGATGGGTGTAAGGTGAAATCTCAGGGTCGTTTTGATTTGCATCTCTCTAATGGCTAAGGATGTTGAGCATCTCTTTAAGTGTTTCTCTGCCATTCTATATTCCTTTACAGAGAATTCTCTGTTTAGCTCTGTACCCCATTTTTTAATTGGATTACTTGATTTATTGCTTTTTAACTTCTTTAGTTCTTTATATATTCTGGGTATCAGCCCTCTGTCAGATATGGGGTTGGTGAAGATCCTTTCCCAGTCTGTAGGCTGTCGTTTTGTTCTGACGACAGTGTCTTTTGCTTTAGAGAAGCTTTTCAATTTCATGAGGTCCCATTTATTAATTGTTGCTCTTAGAGCCTGTGCTATTGGTGTTCTGTTCAGGAGAACACCTGAACAGATGAGTGCCAATGAGTTCTAGGCTCTTCCCCACTTTTTCTTTTAACCGGTTTAGAGTATCTGGTTTTATGTTGAGGTCTTTGATCTACTTGGACTTTAGTTTTGTGCAGGGTGGTAAATATGGATCTATTTTCATTTTTCTGCATGTAGACATCCAGTTGGACCAGCACCATTTGTTGAAGATGCTGTCTTTTTTCCATTGAATGGTTTTGGCTTCTTTGTCAAAAATCAAGTATTCATAGGTGTGTGGGTTTATTTCTGGGTCTTCTATTTGGTTCTGTTGATCCTCCTTTCTGTTTTTATGCCTATACAATGCAGTTTTTATTACTATTGCTCTGTAGTACAGCTTGAGATCAAGGATGGAGCTACTTCCAGATGATCTGTTGTTGTACAGAGATCCCTTCTTTTTAATAGCTATAATCTGATAGGAAATTCAGTTTTCATGAATTATGATTTATACTTTCAATTAACTTTTGTCATTTTGAGATAATGTCTCAGGAACTGACTAAGTAGTAAGGAAAGGTATTGGAATACTGATCCTCCTTCTTTTACCTCCAAGTGCTGGGATTATAAGTATGCCACAGCCTGTTTTCTCTGTTGTTTCTTTATGAAATAAGGTTCCATGTTACCTATAGTAACTTCAATTCTCTGTGTAGCTGCTGCTGGCCTTGAACTGCCATGGGCCAGTATGTCTAGTTCATAAATTAAACTTTTAGATACTGTGTTTTTATTGAAACTTTAGTACACTTATTATTTACTTATTTGTGTGTGCGTGTGTGTGTTTGTGGATGTCCATCCAGGGAAAGAACTCAGGACATGTGGCTTGGTGACAAGTGCATTTAACTGTTGAGCCTGACTTCTAGAAATTATAGGTTTGCAAGGTAATCTAAAGAAAATGTAGTTATGAGCAGGAGTCTTGCATTTTCAGATATATAATAAGAGATAGCTGAAGGTAAAGACCTTAGCTAGAAAGTTCTAGTTCTGTGACCTGGGCTAAATTGTTAATGCTGTAACTTAAATATTTGTATTCATAATTAGTGACCTTTCATACTTGTAAAGAGAGCTTTAGGAGATGCCTTGAAAGATTGTAGCTATTTAGAATGATCTTATTTTTCTTTTCTTTTTCTCCTGTTTGTATTTGGAATACAAATATGAGGAAAGGTACTATAACAAAATAGTATGTAACTCACTTTAATAATAAATATGGTGCTTCGTCAAGTGTGGAGAGCTGCCTGTTTGTCAGTCTGCTTTGTTATTGAGTTCTCAGTAAAAAACATGTTTTCACCCTGGCCTTTACCTGGAGATAAGGATAGGCAGGATGTTTTTGCCAAGTTCATTTCCTTTTGTTCCTATGAAGTTCACACAGACAGGTCATCAAGGTAAACAAGTTTGACTTCTTGATGAACCCCTTCATTGTATCAAGGTACTTTGCTCTGACTATAAAAAGGAATTATGGAATAAACCAGCACAACAGTTTCTATTGGCAGCCCTCTCCAACAGATCCCAAGTGTACTGTGTGTGTGTGTGTGTGTGTGTTTTCTTTCAGTCCTCTCTTTCCATTCAAGAACTGTTCAACTCTGCCAGCAGACTCTGACAGTTTGCTGTCCAAATGGGGAAGTAATGATAGACACCATGGTTTGGGCAAGCTTGGATCATAAACTAAAGGGAAAGGGGTGTGATGAGTAAATTTTGAGAGTAAAAATGGGACAAGGCAGTAGCCTCATGTTTTTTGTATGGGATTTAATAAAAAAATAGTCTGTGTATGTGGCATGGGTCTGAGAAAGTGAAACTTTCAGGGTTTCTCGTTAGCAGAAGAGTTTGAGGATGACTTAGATCCTGATGAGGTTGCAGAGTTAGAGGAAATAAACAGAAAAATTGGAGAATTAACTACTAGGGAAAGTGAGGCTCAATCCCCAACTCCAACTCCCTCATTGATTGCAGGCTTAGATGCTCCTCCAGGGATAGCTACAGTTGCTACAGCTCAAAAGACAAGGGGGGCTTTTCCTTTGTCCACTGCATGAACAATTGTATCCCCTTTACAAGCTTCTTTAGAACAAGCTGGACAAAAAGGAGAAGATATAACTGAGTTTTATGGCTTTCCAATTGTAGATAAACCTGATGGACAGGGTAATATGGTAAGAGCCCATGCTCCTATACCTTTTAAACAAAATAATTGAAAATTGCATGTGCTCAGTATGGTCCTACAGCACCTTTTCCTCAAGCTCTGTTAGAATCCTTGTCTACTGAGGCCCTCTGCCTAGGGGACTGGAAACAATTATCAAGAGAATGTTTAGCAGGAGAAGACCATTTATTGTAGAAGTCAGAATTTGCTGAGCAATGTCAAGCTACAGCTAAAATCACTTGAGGAAAAAATAGGCAGTTTCTAATTTCTCTGGTAAGAAAGCTAATGGTTAATTCTGCTTCAAAGCTTTAGTGGTCATAAAAATTGGATTCAACAAATAGCAAAGTGTTTTCTCTATTTTAAATATATAAGTTTCCCATGTTCAATATGTCTTGATTATAGATTATTGATCACTGCATATATTTTAAACATCTGCAAAAAATAAAAAGGGGGAGTTATATCCATAAATTTTAATCATATTCTCTTTAAGTTTTTTGAATGTGGATATATAAAGCTGTTCTGCAGCTGATCTATTGTGGCACCCTATTACCAAAGATAACTATTCCCAAGTAAAATGGAAAGATCCGATTATTGGAATATGGCAGGGCTCTGACCCCATATTAATATGGGGAAGAGGGCATGTATGTGTTTTTCCACAGGATGCTGAAGGAGCCAGGTGGATCCCAGAAAGGTTGGTGCAATTTGCGGGGGATGTTGGGATGTTTCCCAGAAGGAGGATGTTCCTGCTGATGATGATAATGAATTCTTTCCTGAGGATGAATGGAGAACTATGTTGGACTTATGCTCCTGACCCACCTTTGTTACATTCTGCTCCCAGGAGAAGATGTTATACAGAAAACCTTTTTAGATGCAACTTGACTAGAACAGACATATATATATACTTGATTTTTCTGGTAGTTAGGCAATTCTCAACAAAATCAGGAAGAATGGGTAAGAGGACTGACGATGGGACTTTGATGGTCTGATTCTGCTTTTCAGCAGACCTATATTAGGAAGCTTGCCATAGAAACTCTTGGGAGATCCTGTAACTGCCTGTGTAAATTCTCTTATGCTTTGTTGTTTGGAGAAGTTAACATTTTTATATATGATTCAAACTTTAATGTTTCTTGCCATTATTGTAAATTAACAATGTAAACCAATGTATTTCTAAGCTTTCAAATGGACAACAGGTTCTGGTTGTTCGCAGCCTTTTATTATGGTTTGTTTCTCAGGCTTGGTATTCTGTTAAGGGGTCATCTTTTAAGCCACTTTTATGAAGTGTTATAGGACTTGGCTTATTACTCTTATTAGGAGCATGTCTCCTACCAGTGATGATTAAAACCTTCATCCAGGCCTTTTAGAATGTTAAAGCTGATCTGCATAAGATTAAATTCCACCATCTACCCTAGAGGAGGTTGGTAATCAAAAATGGTTAAGATCTCTCTGAAGAATATTCAACCTAAGACAGGGCATGGATGATGGAATTCATGTATGAATGACCGGTAAAAATACATCTTTCAAGAGAGACAACCTAAGATAGGCACAATCTTCTGCTCCATAGCTCTTAAGTTATGGTTGATTTTAAAAATATAAAAAAGAGAGACCTGTGGAGAGCCGCCTTGTTTGTCAGGCTGCTTTGTTATTGAGTTCTCAGTGAAAAACATGTTTTCACCCTGGCCTTCACCTGGAGACAGGGATAGCCAGAATGTTTTGCCAAGTTCATTTCCTTTTGTTTGTGTGAGGATCACACAGACAGGTGGTCGAGGTAAACAACTTTGACTTCTCGATGAACCCCTACATTGTATTGAGGTACTTTGCTCTGAGTATAAAAAGGAATTATGGAAAAAGCCAGCAAAACAGTTTCTACTGGCAGCCCTCTCGAACTGATCCTGTGTATAGGGTATTGTTTTTTGTTTTTTTTTATATTTTCTTTCAATCCTCACTTCCCACTTAAGAACTGTTCCACCCTGCCAGTGGGATCCTTAGAGGTAAAACCTGACTCTGTGATTTATCTCATTTGTTTTGCTTGAGGAAACAGATTGACTTCAGCAAATAGAAAACAGCTGAAAAAGCAGTATTTTCTTTAGACTGTAACAACTGTATTCATATTACAGATGTTATTTCCAGCTGGAAGAATGTAGCAGTTACCTAGGTGGTGTTCACTTTAAATTTTATTTAAGTACTTGATTATGTCAAAAGAAATATAATAGTACTTTAAAACTTTTAAACATATCTGTGTGCATGCATGTGTGCATGTCACAATGAACATGGGGAGGTCAAAAGACAACTTGAGTTGGTTCTTCTTCCTGAAACATGTGGATTCTGGAGATTAAATTTAGGTTATCAGGCAGCTATTTTACCTGCCCTGTTTTGTACTATTAAGAAACTCAGGACAGGAGCTCCACATATCTGGGCACAGGGGTCTTTTGTGAGACTGTATCTTCAACCAAGGACCATGTATGGATATAACCTAGAACCTCTGCTTGGATGTAGCCCATAGTATCTCAGTATCCAAATGGGTACCTAAGTAAGGGGAACAGAAACTATTTCTGACATGAACTCAATGGCTGGCTCTTTGACCTCCCCTACCACCCGAGGGAGAAGCAGTCCTGCTAGGCCACAGAGGAGGACTTTGCATCCAGGCCTGAAGATACCTGATAAGCTAGGGTCAGATAAAAGGGGAGGAGGACCTCCCCTATCAGTGGACTTGGAAAGGAAAAGGGAGGAGATGAGGGAGGGAGGGTGAAAGAGGGAGGAAGGGTGGGATTGGGAGGGAATGAGGGAACAGGATACAGCTGGGATACAAAGTTAATAAACTGTAACTAATATTAAAAAAATAAAAATTTAATTAAAAAATAAACTCAGGAATGAAGTTATTTGATATAATATAGAAAATTTTTATGGCTTTATAAAGTTGGTTATAAACAATCCAATAATAAAAATACATCCCAAACCAAGAAATAATGGATGCTTGTATTTTCCAGTTCAATATCATATGTAGAAATTGAATTGAAATTAAGGAAATCTGAATTTTTCAGTCATATTACCTGTTTCAGGTGCTTCAAATGCATCAGGTGAATGTGCTGGTGGACAGTGTTTGATTCTCCTTACAGTCTGTCTCCTAGTTTCTGAAGGAAGCAGAAGGAAGCACAGACATTTTTTAATTGGAAATATATCATATTTTCAAAAATACAATATATTTTGATTATAGTTTCTTTTCACACAACTCCTACCTATCCACCTACCAAATCCACAACCTTTCTCTCATTAGCATACAAACATCTAAAGAATAATAATAGTAATAAAATATAATTAGATAATATGAGAACACACCATAATAGGACAGAAAAAAAGAAGGAAAGAAAAAAGAAAGAAAGAGCCACAGAAAAAGCTCAAGAAACACATACAGACACACATTTTCACACACACAAAATCCAATAAAAACATAAAACCAAAAGCCATGATATATACACAAAGTGTAAGACCTGGGGTCTCACAGCTCAGGAGTTCAATCGCGCCCTTCCCAGAAACTCCCCCAGACCAAGACTCGTTGCAAAAACAAGAGGTTTATTAACCATTGTACAACGGGGTCACCCTTGCTGGTCAGCAAAGAGTGGCACCGGGAGACAAAGGCCTTTAGGTTTTTAAAAGAAAAATTGCGGGAGATTTGAAGTTGCCGTTTTGGCAATTTAGGATTGGATAAAGAAGTTATAAAGTAAGATAATTGGTTAGTCTTAGGTGCTCAAGCTTGGCCAGTCCTGCCAAGTGTGGATGCAGCTGCAATTTAAGGTGGGGATGGTTAGCTCATCCTTAAAGATTAGGGGCTACAGACTTTTGGCTGGAGGTCAAAAGCTACTCAGAAGAAGTCTAGGTTCATTGCTAAGAAACGCTATCTCAAGGACAAGGGTCTGGTCCTTCTTTTGCTGAGTGAAGGTCATTGCTTGCTTGCCCTTTTTCATATCTGTCCTCACAGATAGGGTCACATTCCTTCACTCTCTAGAAAGGTAGGGTACTAAGAGGCTTTAGCTTAACCTGGACCTAAAACTCAAAACTATAGGCTTTAGAAGACATATAGGTTACAAAGTTAGTCTAACCCTTTCATTTCCCCCTTCTCCTTGTAACTGCTTCAATCATGAAGCAGCTGCAGAGTCAGAATTTTATTTAAAAAAAATTTTTTTTGACTTAACAGTTTAGCCTGTAGAATGGGACAATGGGCCGATGATCCGTCTTCTGGAATTTCTTTATGCTGATGATGGATCGTTGAAATCTCAGTTTAAAAGAGGCTGAAATGCTGGTCAAAAGTTGGGGAGAGTACATGGGTAAAGATTACTAGGAGCCAGTCAAAGGCTGGTCAATGAGGCAGTCCTTAACAGTCTCTGGTTAGTTGATCCAATTGAAGAGACAGGGAGCAGTCATGTCAGCTTCCAACAAGTCCAGATTTTAGTTTGCAGCCCAGAGTCAACCAGGTGAAAATCTGCTGAGACAAATTTAGACTAGAGACAGAAGTTAAGATTTGTCTGTTAAATGGAAAAAGTGAGGAATCCCAACAGCAGGGAAAAACTTTTCTGGGATCCATTTGAGTTATGCCAGATTTAGGTCTCATGACCTTTTGATTTTTATAAACTCATATGAATTTTTGGTACACAAAAGGAAATATATATACTCAGAAAAGTAACATATCAGCAAATCTAAAACAGCAAAATTTTGAGAGTAACAGGTAAAAACTATATCAAACAGAATTGGTACCAGTCAGCTGTTTGTTTTATATTTTTTTATAAACAACTTAAGTGTGTCCATGTGGCAGCCTTTTTGGGGTTAACGGCATCTGAGCAGCAGAACTCAGCCTCTTGGCTATTTTCAAAGTCCAGTCTCTCACAGACTGACCTTGGTGGTCTTACAGTGGACTGCTCTGACCCTGAGGAACTCCGTGCAACCATAGTAACCAGACAGCAGGCTCTGTGTAACCTTGAATAAACCCTCCTATATTTTGGCTAAGTAAAATTGCCTGCGTGAGAAACTGCTTGTACTTTTTTTTTACTTAAGTGTTAACCTGACGTCCATTAAATTGACACTTTGATCAGTATGTAGACCAACATTTTTTAGATTTTTATAACCTGAACTCCTATATCCTCAGACCCTATATAAACTTTATATTTTTTTTATTTAACTATTATTATAAGACATTGGCAACTGATGTAAAGCCTGTGAGCAGGGCAAACCTGTTTTTTTTTTTATATAAAAGATATAGTACCCAGTAGTTTTAACTAACTAATGAACTGTCCAATGAGCTGATAGTGAACCTAACTGTCTGCTCTTTAGCTGCCAAGTTACTGTTAACTAAGCCTAGCCTTTTAGCCTAGCCGTCAATGTGATCAGAGACCTGAGAAGGATAAATTATGAGCTAAGTAAATGTACCAATCAAAATGACAGAGATGACTAGTTAGTCCATCACCTGGGCAGTGTCCCTGGCCCCTGTGGTCTCCTGGCTTTCTGAGCAGAGGCAGTCTAGCCATCAGGCATAGAGGATGAGAAACTGCTGCTGTGGAAAGAGGAACAGGAGAGATTGACCTCACCTTGTCTCTCACAATGTGAGACAATGGCTCTTTAGGTATCCCCGGCTTTGTCCACAGTTTAGGCTGGGCCCTAGCAGTGGGCCAGTTGGGGCAGTATTGCCCAGTGGTTAGCATACCACAATCCAGAGTTGCAGTCATCTGTCATTGTCCAAATCTTCTCGGAGACCTTGGGGAGCTACTGCCAGGATTTTGGGACTTTCTGCCACAATAAACCTACATATGTTAAAATGCCATATTTATCAGATCTCTGATAAGCCTGAGGGCCAGCATATCTGAGTTACTCTTTGTTTTTATCATCTGTTTTAAACTGTGTCCCATAAAACAGAATGCTATTTAATCTAGTTTCAGCATATTTTTGACATGTATGTTTTAGAACTATATATTTTAAGACAAATAGGCAAACTTTATAGTTATTTATCTTAGGCTTAACCTTTAAAAAAAACCTATACAAAGACACTAGGTAAAGCTCAACACCTTAACCAACTGCAGTCATTAGCGTAGCTTTAAGTCT
Source organism: Meriones unguiculatus (assembly GCF_030254825.1). Lineage (NCBI taxonomy): Eukaryota > Metazoa > Chordata > Mammalia > Rodentia > Muridae > Meriones > Meriones unguiculatus. Next base: position 4,493,700 of record NC_083368.1, on the reverse strand, counting down.
GTTCTTTCTGAACTAAAATCAAAGCAAATATTTTAATCAGATACAGTTTATAGAGGGGCTAGCAAATCTTGCTGATTCTACCACTTTGTATTAAAATTGAACAGTAAAAAGCTTTGCACTTAACACTAATCAGGACTGAACATAAGTGAGAGACCTAAACAAAATGGTGGTAAACTCATGCCTCCACCCTCTTTATCTCCGGACCAGCATGGCGGCTGGCCACGTGTAACTGAACTCAGCTGGAAGTCCTAAACAAATATGGCAGCAAAACTACAGCTTTACGTGCTCTCTATCCCTGAACCATCATGGCAGCTAGCCATGTGTTAGCACAGGCTGTGACTGACAATACCAAACATAGCCATTAGGTGCTGTTGATGACACAGCAAACACTGTGGAGCATCAATAATCCCCCACAACCAAAAGTTTTAACATAGTGATCAAATAAGTTTTAGAACCAACTGCATAACAGAACAGTACAGAACACTTTTAAACTGTATGAAGTATTTTAGCCATACCAAACCTATCAGCCAGAATTTTTTTCCTTAAAAGAGCATAAAAAAACATTTTGTAATGAAGAATCACCAGCCTTTTAAATGAATTATAACATATTTAAATACAGTTTTTTTTCTCAAATCATATTAACTCTCTGGCTTTTTATAATACATCCACTAACCTTTTGCAACATTTTATATACCTTTAGGTTTTTAGCTTTCTTTTTTTTGGCTTAACCGACATTTTTGCTTTAGACAAGCTATTTTTTTTAATATCTCTTGTTCACTCTCTCTTTTTAGACAACAGGAAAACTCTCATTAATTTTTTTTTCCCAAGGGTTGGGAAATTGTTTTAAGTTTGTTGTTAGACTGCCCAAGAGTTATTGCTTAAAAAATCTGATAAACTGTAAATGTTTTATCCTCTTAAACATCTAAACAATTTTTAAAACTCGTCCCTGCAATATTAAAGCAAAGTATCTTTTTTAGGAGTGAATTTACAAAGCATAACCATAATTTTAAAAGTCGAAACCAGATTTTAAGACCAAAATTTATCAGTGAAAACAACCCAATCTTTAGAACCAATATCAACTTAGAATAAGACTTTTTTCTTATTCTAAAAGGAAATAAAATCATTTTGACTCAGAGATTTTGCAACCTTTGTTTTTTTCCTGAGCCACACCATGTAGCAATTTACATTGTTGTTATTTAAACATATGCATTTATAGACCCTACAAACACATAGGCACATATATGTGTTTAAAACAAGAATTTGAATTTAACCTTAAAACATACCCAATTATTTTTTTTATCATATTAACCATTTAAGACCAGTTGAAAACAATCGTATAATGGCCATATATTTAAACAGACAGACTCAGCTGTAATTCTAAACATTACAGCAAGTGTAGTTTTTTCCTAAATTACTGTTTGATCTGTAAGTTGCAAGCCCCCTAGGTGGGAGGAGGGAAGAGAGGAGCAAGAGGGCGTGGTGAGCTCTTGCTGCTCACTTCCCTGCTAAACTGGCATGAAGGCAAGGGGGAGGAGTTTTTCCTCACTCTCAGCAGCCAGAGCAGCTCCTATCATGGAGCAGCTATGGTGCCAATCCCTGCCTAGCCATGTCTAAGGACTTTCACCCAGCAAGCCCATGAGCCTTGCCTGCTCCCTTGGCTCCCTTGTGAGCTCTACTGTAGCTTACCTCCCCTGCAGGTCCTGAACCTGCTTCCTGGCTGGGCCTCTCTCCTCCCCCGTGCTCTTTGGCTGTCCATCGCAACAAGGGGATGGCACATCAAGCCCATGCCCTGCTGGGTGTGCATTGTTATTTCACAGAAGCTCAAGTGCCTGAGCACCGCCTGCCCAAGCTCCAGCCCCAGCTCCACATGTCTCCCCAGCCACCCGAGAGCATTTCCTCCTTGGCTCCCTCGGGAGGGAGAACACATTGCTTGGTGTCCTGCCATGCAGCCATGTGCACTCCGGGCTGAGAACTAGTTTTAATTTTAACTATCCTCTGTCCGAATTTTTATCAGTCCAAGTCTACAAAGAAACAGACACAGAAAAATACATACATACATGAGAAACACAGGATTTAAATTGCTGGGGGAGCAGAATCTCTCTGCTCCTCCCTGTTCACAGAAAGGGGCAAGCTGAGTGTCCTACAGGATGTCCCATGGACTTGGCATTAATGACATGTCTGTCTGCCTTAATGAAACCGTTCCAGGCGAGTGGCCTCGAACCACTCAGGGGACTCAAACCCCTTCTACAGATGCTCTCAAGCTAGACCATTTCCCTGTCAAAAGAGTCAGAGCGGCAACAACAACAGAAACACAAAGAATCAGGCAAGTAATCAAACAAGGACACCCTTGTGAGTGGTACCACAGTGCTCTGATAGAACGGCTGCCTGGTGGCGGTCGTTCTCTACGAAAATCAGACGGGAGGAGGACCGTCTCAGATCCAACCTCCCAAATGGAAACTTGGGGCGTCCCCCATTTCCCAGTCAAGCAATATTCTGACACGTCTGTCGATTGCAATGACTGATCAGATGACCAAAAAGGTCCAGATAGGCGCCTAAACTGAAACAGATTGGTACCACAGAAATCTAATTGAGAGACTGCCTCATGGCAGCCATCTCTGACAAGAAACAGATTGGTAAGACAGAAACAGACTAACCTGTTCTGAGCTCGACCTCCGAGTTTAGTCTGATGAGGGTTGGGGAAGGGGCACGCCCTTTCCTGGCCAACACACCAAAAATGTAAGACCTGGGGTCTCACAGCTCAGGAGTTCAATCGCGCCCTTCCCAGAAACTCCCCCAGACCAAGACTCGTTGCAAAAACAAGAGGTTTATTAACCATTGTACAACGGGGTCACCCTTGCTGGTCAGCAAAGAGTGGCACCGGGAGACAAAGGCCTTTAGGTTTTTAAAAGAAAAATTGCGGGAGATTTGAAGTTGCCGTTTTGGCAATTTAGGATTGGATAAAGAAGTTATAAAGTAAGATAATTGGTTAGTCTTAGGTGCTCAAGCTTGGCCAGTCCTGCCAAGTGTGGATGCAGCTGCAATTTAAGGTGGGGATGGTTAGCTCATCCTTAAAGATTAGGGGCTACAGACTTTTGGCTGGAGGTCAAAAGCTACTCAGAAGAAGTCTAGGTTCATTGCTAAGAAACGCTATCTCAAGGACAAGGGTCTGGTCCTTCTTTTGCTGAGTGAAGGTCATTGCTTGCTTGCCCTTTTTCATATCTGTCCTCACAGATAGGGTCACATTCCTTCACTCTCTAGAAAGGTAGGGTACTAAGAGGCTTTAGCTTAACCTGGACCTAAAACTCAAAACTATAGGCTTTAAAAGACATATAGGTTACAAAGTAAGTCTAACCCTTTCAAAAGGACCTATAAGGAAACAAAACAAAACCCTAATAAACCATTCAAACCATTCTTAGATAAAGAAAGTTCAAAAATGCCATTGAATCACTTTGTGTTGGGCATCTACTACTGGGCACAGGGTGTGGCCTTAAAAGTGGTTTGTACCCCAGTGAGACTCTGTTGGAGAAAAGTAATTTTTCCTTTGTGACCAGTTATCCATGGAAGACAGCAGCTAGGTTAGGATGGCGCCTATGCCCCTGTTCCTCTCAGCTCTGAGGCAGATAGCTTTTTTTTTCTACTAATGTACAGAATAAACTTACTTAAAGATTTCAAACATGTACACACACAAACACAGAAAATGTACAAATCAAGAATTTCTCTTTTACATGTGTCTTGATTCCCATCAAATTTTACCATGTAATTAATGTATTAACAGTTATACATTATTTTTTACTTACTTTTTAAATTAAAATTTTTTATTTTAGTTACAATTTATTTACTTTGTATCCCAGCTGTAGCCCCCTTCCTCATTCCCTCCCAACCCCACCCCCCCTCATCTCCTCCATGCTCCTCTCTAAGTTCACTGATAGGGGAGGTCATCCGCCTCCGGCGGGGGGGGGGGAGGGAGGCGATGTAAAAGAGCCAGCCATTGAGTTTATGTTAGAAACAGTCCCTGTTCCACTTACTAGGAAACCCCTGCTCAGATATAGCTCATGGCATATAGCTTTTGACCTAATTATCTGCAATATTAAAAACAAATTACTTTAAAGACTTGTATTTGTGAGCTCTTTTATTCATTGAAAACCAGGATTTGTAACTCATTTCTAATCTAATTTGCTGGCTCACAGCTTCTAATTTTGACCTTTAGCCATGTGTATCTTTAGCTAGTGCTACCTGATCTTAATGTAAGACATAGTCTTTACAGAGGGCCTGGTATACAGAAATGAGAAAATTCCACTTGATTAGCAGTCCCCCCGAAACCAGGAAATACAAGGTTAGATGCTGAATTTTGTCTTAGGAAAGTCTGGATAGGGTCTGAAGATTTTCTTTTGTGTTAAAGAAAAATGTACCAGTCTAAAGCAAAGTATACATGACAGGAAGGCTGCCACAGGAAAGATTACTGTGAATGTGAGTGTGGTGGACAGTTTGTAAGTCATCTAAATTAACTAGCGTTTGCATGTTGTGGTGTGGTACTGAAGTTTTACACTTTCTTTGTTTTGTAATCCTTAATGCACTTTTTTGTTTCAACTTAGGGTAATGCATTTTTCCATGTGAGAGCTCTGGAATTTGTTCCTGTTTCCCCTCCCTTCTTCTAAGGCCTCCTCACTTCTGCTGAGTGGTATTCCTGTGTTCTGTCTAATGCATTGGGTTGAGTCAGGAAGGTCCTAAGTCTGGGAGGGAGGTTGTAGAACTCTAGTTAGGAATTATGTGGCTGCTCAGCAGTGACAATACAGACTCAACTCAGCTACTGGGACCACACCAACTGCACACACTTGTAACACCAGTTTATCAGTTCTAGATCACCATCTGAGGGTGTGGATGATCTTTCTTTGGTCCTTTAGTTTCAGTGTAGCCTTTTATTAGTGAAAATCTTACAAAAATCTCATTTTCATCTTGAGCCAATGACTAAGTTAAGTGGTATGTTCTTGATTTTTCCAGTGTTTTGGAAGGATACAAAGTGACCACTGTAGCTGGTCATGCTGGGGCTGTCAATAGGAGACTTGATTGGTGTGTTTGCATTGACACACATGTACTGATTTCTAACAATGTGGAGAAATTTAACAGGATATATTTAGAGTGAAGCTGTAAAGTTTGTACATTACTTGTGGCCTTTTGTTTTGTTTTGTTTTCTCATTAAACTTGCTTTAATGGGTCTCAAAATTCTGAGACATATTTTTTGGTCAAGTTGTTTCCACTAAAAAGTACTGATTTTGTTTTATTGCTCCAGGGAAATAGTTGCTATGGTTTATTGTACTACTCCATTAAAAAAAAAAAAAAAAGAATAGAGTCGTGAATGCTAAGTTTGGGACACAAAAACATTCTTCAGAAATTTTTCCAGTTGTGCCTAGGCACACCTTTGAATTCCTGTGCATCTATCGTGCTTGTTGTTTTTGGAACTTCATTCTGAGACTCAAAACTCTCATCTGTTTGGGAGAATACTGCCCAAAATTTCTTTAAACATTGATTCTACTTTATTTCCCCTCTCTTTTCTTCCCAGGTCTCTAGTTACGTGTACAAGAGACTATTTTAATCCCATCCCTTTCTCTTTTTCTCTTTTTTGTTAATTCTTAAATCCTGAGGGTTTTTTTTTCCTACATGGTGACACTTTTCATCATTTTAAAAATTTAATCCTGCATCTTCCCTGCGTAATTTTCATAGGAAAAGAATTCCATATAGAAAGGGACAGCAATGAAATAAATTGAGCCCTCTGAGCCCTTTCTTTTCCATGCCTGGACATATACATTTCATACACATGAAACAAGTTCCATGAAAAATAGGCAGAGAGAAAGGTTTTTATAGATGGATGTCTTTTAAACACTAAAACTAAGATTATTGAATGTAACATGTTAAGCCTGTTTCATAAGCTCAATTAACCTTAAGGTCTCAGTCTAATCAGATTTTAAAGGGGCATGTATATAATATATTTTCATATGCTATATTAATAATTATAATTAAATATATTATAATTATGTTATATAATGTATAATTATCATATATTATATATAAATAATATAATATATATAGTGTTCATTGAGAAGCATTTTAAACTTGATCTGAAATTTTAATTCTCAGTTTTTAAAGTCTTGATTTATTTAATTATCCATTTGAGGTAGTTAATAACTTTGATACTTTAAGCTTTTTTAGAATATATACACACACACACTTCTCCATTGTGGTTTTGCTGTTGGAGATAGTTGGGGAGTTTATCTTCTTGAAGGGGCAGAATAACCAGAGATGTTCAATCTGGCAATCATAGAATCCTCCTGTATCTGATGGCTTAGCTAAACCCATTTGCTAATAACAATGTCACAACTCTTTAAGATCAAACAATGATACAGTGAACTCACAGGGTCTTAGTTGTATGGTCTGAATATATGTTTTATCATAGACTTTTAAAGCAACACAAGATGAACACTTTCCCATCTTTTTTCTACTTGAAGTTAAGTAGTACTACTTAAGTACTTGAAGTACTTAGTTTTGAGTACTTTGCATATTCTTTGATGTAAGTAAGGTCCTATTTCTTAGACATTTGACAGCTGATGGGAGCAGAGGTCCTCAAAGTTATGTATCTGTTTCATGTTACCTGATCTAAAGTGAGTCTGATCATAGTGATGTGGGAAGAATGTCCATTTGAAAGAAATCTACAAATTAACAGAACACTTTAAAGACTTGCACTTTAAAGAACTGTTTAAACACTTTAAAGAACTGTTTCTTGGACTAGAGAGATGGCAGCTGTTAAAGGCTAGATTCACAACTGAAAATAAAAGTACTGTTACCTGTGTTGACAATGTCTTATTCATACCACTAATTTACTGTTGCTTTTCCCTCTGCAGAAAGGCAGAAATCCTAAAGATGTCTTCCAGTAATGACCACATTTTAGTAACAAGGTTGCAGAGAAATGCCAACAACCTTCCTGGAATGAACTCCAGCGACACGTAGACACTTACAGGAGATGTGCTAAGTTTTCATAACATCACCTATCGAGTGAAAGTGAAAAGTGGGTTTTTAGTCCAGAAAACAGTTGAGAAAGAAATACTGTCAGATATCAAGTATGTTTATGGATCCTTTAAAAAACTGCTTTATTTATCTGTAGTGACCTTTATAGAATTGTCATTACTAACAAGTTGCTGTGAATACTTCATGTGTTTGGACATATCTATGTAGACATATTCTGTCACTTCTTTTGTCTAAACTAGGACATAAATTGCTTGATCTCCTGTTAGGCATATATTTTACTCACAAAGGAACTGTCAAAATTTAAAAAATGGTCTCATCTTTTTGAGAAATTAGACATTTTAATATATCATTTTGTTAAGACTGGGAAGTCTTACATTTTAGAGGTAATGTTTGAAATTTATGTTGTGTTGATTGTAAAGATGTAATTGTAACCTCAGATTTAGTTTTCCAGTATTTGAAATAGAAGACCTGCTAAGACGGTTTTTTATATGTGTTCTGGTAGAAAGGATGTAGAAATGCAGCATAATATGACAGCCTTTTGATTTTTCAAATACATCTGTTTTAATAAATGACTTATTTATGGTAAGCCGATTGTAGTCTTTAAGAATTTCCTTAGTATTTTCCCTCCATAATACAGACATGTAGAGGGGATTGGGATATTACTCAGGTTGTAGAGTGCTTTCTTAGCATACACAAAACTATGCTGTGTGCATAGTATGAACAATGATAGTACAAATAATGGGTTCAGTTCCCAGAACCACATAAAACCATGTACCAGTAATGCCAGCAGTTGGGAGGTAGAGACAGGAAGATCAGCTCAAGGGCATCCTGAGCTACCTTAGACTCTGAGCACACCCAAATTTATCAATACTACACTGGCAAACTGTAGACTCAGTTCTTTAGAAACTAGAAACTAGGCAAAGATTAACAAGCCAGTGGCAGAGGCCCAAGGGAGTAGCAGTCCTGCTAGGCCACAGAGGAGGACTTTGCAGCCAGTCCTGAAGATACCTGATAAAACAGGGTCAGATGAATGGGGAGGAGGTCCTCCCTATCAGTGGGCTTGGAAAGGGGCACGGTGGAGATGAGAGAGGGAGGGTGGGATTGGGAGGGAATGAGGGAGCAGGATACAGCTAGGATACAGAGTTAACAAAATGTAACTAATAAGAAAAATTAAAAAAAAATTTTAAAAACAAAACAAACAAACAAAAACCAAGCCAGTGGCAACTGAGAGGGCAGTGGTGATGGGTTCTACAAAAATATCCATTTACTCTCCACTCTAGTTCCTACTTTAATGCCATATTCGAAATATAACTTTTTGCTTGATGAAAGAACAAACACCACAAATAACTAAGTGCTTTTAAAACAGAACCCCCAAAACAAAACAACAACAACAAAAACACAAAGGTAGAAAACATGAAAATGTAAGGTAACTCTAGTTTGGCTGAGGTTATATAACTGAAGCCCAAAGGAGGATTTGGCATTCAAGTTAATGTAGAGAGTTCTGTTATTTAAAAATGAGAGAGAGAGAGAGAGAGAGAGAGAGAGAGAGAGAGAGAGAGAGAGAGAGAGATGCAAATTAATGCAGGGGAGATAGATTCCTCAGCTGTTACCATTTCCCTACATCAAGGGCAAAGCCGCTCCCATAGATAGACCAGGAACATTTGGGAGTACTGGAAAGTGTGTTCTGGCAAACAGTTGTTAACTATCAGAGACCCAAATTAATATTACAAATGAATGATATTTAAATAAAAGGTTTGGTAGATACAGGAGCTGACATCAGTATTTTTCCACAAAAGTCTTGTAATTCAGAATGGTAACTTCACAAGGTTTATACAGGAATTGGTAAATTATCTTAAATAAGAGAAAGTGTCTGATGGATTAAATGTGTGGTACCAGAAGGGCAAACAGGAATGTTGAGACCCTATGTGCCTGACATCTTTATAAATTTGTGGGGAAGGAACCTCTTACAATAATGGGTACTCAATATTTCTACAATCCCAGAAACAGCGAATGATGAAATAAGGTTCTCCTGGGGAAGGTGTTGATATGTGTAATCAAAAGCAATCACAAGCTGTACCCATTGTCCAAACAAAAAACACAAGGATTGAGTCTCCAAATTTATAAGAGGGACTACTGCTGAAATACCAATAGCCCTACCCCTAAAGTGGATATCAACCAGACCTGTGTGTCGAGAACAGTGGCCTCTAACAAAGGAAAACTTGCAGGCATGTTGAGCCTCAAGCTGAGGCTCAACATGTAGAAGAGTCTACCAGCCCATAGAATTTCCCTGTGTTTGTTGTAAATAAGGAAAATGAAGGATGATAACAGATTTAAGAGCAATGAATAGAATAATTTAACCAATGGGTCCTTTAAAGCCTGGGATTCCTTTACCTTCTTTGTTTCCTAGACCATGGCTTATAATAGTAATTTATTTAAAAGATTGCTTTTTTCACAATACCCTTGCATAAGCAGGATAGGGAAAGGTTTTCATTCTCAGTACCTACTTTTAACAATTAGTGGTCCAATAAAGAGATGCTTTGGCAAGCTGAGTCCACAGGGAGTATTAAATAGTCCAACTTTATGTCAGTATTTTGTGCAACAACTGCTAAATTTGTAAGCAATTTTTTCAGTTTATTTATTGTTACATGTATTATATGTTGTCAGCTGACTCTGATACAGATACTTTAGAAAAAAATGTTTAAGGAAACACACACACACACACACACACAAATCTGCCATGGTGGGGTTTCAGACTGTTAAAAAAAATACATAGAGGAGATTCTATTAACTATTTGGGTTATAAAATAAGCCAACAAAACTTTTGACCACAAAAGGTACATATCTGTAGAGATCAATTGCAAACTCTTAATGGTTTTCAAACGTTATTGGGAGATATTAACTGGCTGAGGCTTACAACTGGATTAAGTACTTATGAGTTAAGTAATTTGTTTCAAACCTTACAAGGAGATTCAGATTTAAACAGTCCAAGATGTCTCTAATAGCTGGAGCAAAAAAGGAGTTAACTCTGGTAGAACAAAGACTTCAAGATGTATACGTAGATCGAATTGATCCTAAACTTGATTGTATTTTGGTTATTTTCCCTTCAATTTATTCTCCTACTGTACTCATTAGGCAAAGAGAAAATAATATTGTGGAATGGATTTTCTTAGCATATAAACAAAATAAAAAATTAAAGATGCACATAGAAAAAGTTTCTAAAATAATTATAAAAGGAAGAATAAGAAGTCAGTTTTCAGAAACAGTCCTACCAGAAATTGTAGTGCCTCTTACTAATGCTGAGATTGTGGGTGATCAATTAAGATTGGCAAAGAGATTGTAGTAACCATTTGGAAGAAATTATTAACAAATATCCTAAAAGCAAATGTTTAAAGTTTATAAAAAGAACTAATTGGGTTCTTCCATGTACTGTGAAGGGAACACTGAACCCTGAGGCACCTATATTTTATACTGATCTAAACAACATGGGAATGGTAGGTTACAAGTCAAAGTAAACATGATGATCAAAAGTCCACACACTTCAGTTAAAAAATCAGGACTGTATGCAATTTTATGTTATTATTAGCTTTTTATGGATTTTTTAATACAATTACTGACTTTCAGTATGCAGAAAGAGTTGTTTTACATATAGAAATTGCTGACTTTATTCCTAATAATTCGGAATTAACTTTTTTTATTTATGCAATTGCAGCAGGCCATCAGAAATAGAAACTACCCATTATATATTGCTCATACTCAGTCTCATACAGGTTTACTAGATCCATTGGCACAAGGAAATGAGAAAATAAACTACTAATAGGAAATGTGTTAGAAGCATCAAAATCTCATGCGAAACACAATTGTTAACAGTAAATGTTTAAAGAAACAATATTCTATCACTTGGCAACAAACCAAAGAAATAATAATAATTTTTAAAAAATGCTCGGTTTTCTCCGCATAACCAAACTCCATTTCCTGCTAGAAATGACCCTAGGGGTACCAAAAGAAATGAAATCTGGCAGATGGGTATGTTTCCTTTTTCAGAATTTGGAAAACAAATGTATGTACACCCCACCATTGATACACATTCAGGGTTTCAGTTGGCAACTTCTGTAAGTTCTGAAAAGCCTGATTGTGTAGTTACACATTCATTGGAAATAATGGCAATTATGGTGATACAGACACAAAATAAGACTGATAATGCACCCACATATGTATCCAGTAAGATGAAGCAATTCTTTGCATATTATAAAGCACATTACTGGTATACCACACTATCCTACAGGATAAGCAGTCATAGAAAGAGCTAAATGTACTTTAAAAGAGATGCTTATTAAACAAAAAGGAAGATTAAAGACTCCTAAGGACAGGCTAAATAAAGCTTTGTTAACTCTCAATTTTCTTAATGTTAGTGGAAACAAAACAAAAACAGCAGCTGGGAGACACTGGGTTATAGAAAAAAACTGTGGAATTAGATCAATCCATATACTGCAAGAATGTGTTGGCATCAGAATGGAACCTGCAATAGTTTTGAGGTGGGAACATGGTTTTGTTTATGTATCTACAGGAAATGAAAAAACACAACTTACAAAGATTAGATTTAACCAGGGAAGACCTTCTACTATGTGATACATGAATGTTGCCACATGGCAACTGAATCTTATTGGCTATCTGGTCCTTGTGACATGCCATCCTTTCATATATCAAGGACGAAGATTCATATTACAGTTCAAGGAGTCTTATAAAGTTCATAGTTGTCTTTCACCTGCTCAAACATAGAGCAGAAAATTATCTTTAATTTTGTGCATCTTCCATATTTCATACATATATTAATACAGAATTGTACCTATAATATTACCTTTAAAAGTTTGTTTCTTTTCAGAGCAAAAGACCAAATAACAGTGAAGACAAAGCAAGTAGCCCAGGTGATTCAGTCTCACAGACTGCCCTAGTTACTGATTTTTTTCAAGAATTTGCATACAGATAAACTTCAAAAGGGCTAGCCCAAATGATCTCTTCTACAGAGAATGGACAAAAAAAGATACAGCTAGTTTTCTCAGGACTTGCCCAATGTCCTAATTTTAATAGGGTACCCAAAAGATGTATTTACCCCCCAGACAGCAAGAAGTAATTTTAAGAATACAAAGCCCCTGTTCCCAAGAGATGGAGTGGTTGTTTTTGGTCATTTGGTGGGCTATGGATGTTTGTTGTTGTCTGGGGGTGGGGAGTTGGTTATAAGTAATGGTAAGAAAGGAAAGAAAGTAAAGCTTAGAATTAGAATTCTCTTTCTCCCTACCTTTTTCTCTTATCTTTCTCTTCTATCTAATTTCAGTTAAAAGAAGCAAAAATGAAAATGACAAAAGAAAAAAGGGGGAAATAGATTGATAGGATGAAAGGGAGATTAATGAATATACTAGCCTTAAATATTTTACACTGGTAGTGATTATTGTATATTAATAGAAATTTAAGATTATTTTTAACTTTTGCTTAATGTATCATACATATGCAACTCATTTAAAATGTGATGTAAAGTTCTAGTCTTATGAAAGTTAGCTATTGCAAATTGTTTAGGATAATTTAGAGATGCAAGTTACTAGTTAGTCACCTATAAAGAATCTTGCTTGCAGTCGTTAGGTATTAGTTTAATTAATTATATAAATAACATTTATTTAGTCTCTTGTATAAGTTTTCAAGGTTAATTAGATAGCACATAGCTAGAAACAAGCAATGTTTTTCTATTTAGATACATTGAGATAGACAGGTGGTCTTCAATCACTTCAGAGACCTACAGTATATGGCATTTAAAGATGTTTAATAGCAAAAGACTTTTCTGACAGAGAGACACATCTGCTCTTGGCAGTACTACCAATCTACTTCAAAGATTATAGTCATCAAAGAAACAAATGTGGCAAGATAGACACTGGACAAAAATCTTTCCTTATCTCAACTGTTGATGGCAGGCTGTCTAACCTATTGACAAGCAGGACACTGGAAAATTTACTGTCCACCTAAAGATCTGTCAGATATTCTTGGCCAGTAGGCTGAAGATAGGATGCCCCAATGACACAGAGAAACCTCTGGTGACTGTCCAGGCAGTCAGCTGTCTCTGTCATTTCTATAGTTCTGGAAGCTGCCTGCTCTATGTTTCCTACACAGTTAGGTAATATTTCCTTCTAAGGTCTCTGAAAGGGTTGAAGACTAGATAGTTATAGTCTTGCTATAATTAAGTTTAGTTGTTTAGGAACTAAGACAATGTTTTAGATTTAAAAATATGTTTCTAGGTTGATAAATGCAAGTTGTAAGAAATTGATTTAGTTACAGGACCCCTTAAACTCACCAGGATAGGATAGATAGTGGAATAACTTTTCAGGGGTGCCAAATACAATGGAGTGGATATTGTAAATGTAATTCTTACAGGATACTTCTAATAATTGTTCTTACTGTATATAATTTATTAATGTTAGAGAAAAGGCCATTTTAAAAAACAAAACAAAAAGGAGACATGTAATGGAAGTTTTGGTTTCTTTTAAAACTCAGTTTTGTGGTGTAAGCAGGTTTTTGTTTTAACCCTCAGTGTGGGATATAGGACTGCCTTCGTTTGTTCATAACTGAACATAATTGCCCTGTGTGGCTTGAAGAGGGGTGTGGGCTTTACCAGCTGGAGTTAGTAGAATTCTGAGGACTCTGGGAGAATATAAATACCAGAGCCCAGAGAGAGGAAGGGTCTTCAAGACATTCTGGAGAACGTTTCTCTGAGAAGAAAGCTGCTACTGCATTTGCTGGTTTGCTGATTTGCTATTGCTGGACTGCTAGATCTCCTGATGATTGAGATAGATATTTTCCCAAAGAACACAATGATCCTTACCAGCCAGAACTAAGTCTAAAGAGGTCTACATCCCTTTTTTCTTCTAACGTTTTTTATCTCCAACCTATGGTTAGGGGTTTGGAAAGGCAGTAGAGGCTTAAAGGACCCCAAATAAAATAGAGTTTAAAAAACAGATTGACTGTGATCCACTAAAATCCAGTAAGAACAACAGGGATTCTTCAAGATTTCATTCTATGCATTCAGAAAAGTGAGCAAAGTCCTCATGTGTCACAATTTTTACCAAAGGTATCTTATGAATTAATGAGGAAGAACCAAGTGCTCAAAGACTGTAAAGCAATAAATAAAGCAAGACATGGCTTGAGAGGAATGGCTGAAGGAGAGAAGTTGGGGTGGGGCAGTAAGGAAATTGTAGGTCACAGAGTAGAAGAGAGATCATCAGGAGGCACTTTCTCTAAAGGGGCAGATCATAAATTTTGAGCTTTTTTAGCCATACAGCAGTGTTATAACTGAGCTCTGGCTTTGTGGCATGAAAGCTGATAGAGCCCTGAAAGTATAGTTCTATTCAGATCACACTATTGATGAAGATAGGAATAGGTCCAGGAGGATCCAGATTTATTTTTTTATTTGTCTGCCTGTTTTCTCAGCATATTCCATTTTCTACAAGAGGGTGTCTGTGACCCTAGCATACATCAAATGATGAGTGAGTGGAGTTGGAATTAACCACTGCCCCAGATTCTAACTTTTTAAAGCCAACTTTATTATTTCTAATGTTAAAATTTAGTGTAAATACAAGCCAACCCCAGAGATTTATTAACCTATTGTAGCATGTTAATATTCACTTTCTTCTTAAATCATTCTGGATGTCTTAGGCTTTATATAAGTAGGTATTTAAAAATAATGAAAGAGTTCATTAAAGGCAGTAGAACCTTACAGAATAAAAGGTTCTGTCCATTTTAGAAACAGGTACTAGGTAGCTATTAATATAGGAGACACATCAAGAGGTATAAATACATGCACATTGAAAGTTTACCCTGGAATCTCTGAGTCTGTACATTGAGCAGTATGGTGGAGGGGTAACACAGTAGAAGAATAAGAGATTTTTCTGTGTTACAACTTGATTGAGGCTTAATACCTTGTTATTTTTGTCTGGTAATTCATGGAGTTGTACATCAGTTAACAAGGAAAGCAAAAGGTACATTTTACCTTAACCTCTATTTACCAGCTTTTGAATAATTATAATACATCAGATACAACAGGTAATAAATGGTGCGTTTCTCTTGGATTTAAGTGCAGGGTTACAGATGCACTGGAGATTTTATTGTTCCTGACAGTATATAATCATAAGAAAATTCTTTTTAGTTATAAGAATAAATAGTTGGCAGTTTTAGCTTTCCACTGGAATAGAAACTGTGTTCTCTTAGGAATACATCTTGACCTATTTACCAGTTCTAGAGTTTGAACATGTCATCAGGGTATTGGATGGGTCAACTCAGGTCTCTCTTCATCATTCCTGTGCAGCTGTAACGAACCCATTCTTAATTCTCCTTTCTCTTCTTTACTTTCTGTTAGCCATCCCCACTTGTTACTATTAGGATAAAATTCCTAGTTTCTTAGATATCATCACAGTCAATATTACTGCGATTTATCCACCTAAATCAAGTTAAATATTCATTTAATTTGTTGATGAAGACAGCTGTGTATTGTGTGCTGTAAGTCACTTCACAGGGAAGGAGACTGTCTCTTCTAAGACTGTGTTTTCCTCTCTAATTAGTAACACTGTTTTCATTTGTATGTGTGTGTGTGGTGTGAGAGAGAAAGAGAGGCAGACAGACAGACAGACAGACCAGGGCACATATATGGAAGTTAGAGGACAATTTTGGGAGTCAGTTCTCCTTTTATCATGGCTTCTGGAGATTAAACTCTGGGCTTCAGAGTTGCATAGCCAGTGTTTTACCCACGGAGCCATCTTGTCTATCTGACAAGTTTTACTTTCAAGTTAAGTACTGCTGATGCTTCCGTCTTAACACCAAGACTTTGATTTAAGATACTTTGACTTTTTAGCATCATTAGACTTTAGCAATGACAGCATCACATGCTGGTAATGATTGTGCTGAACTTTACTACGTAGTAAGTGAAAACAATTTAATGATACTAATCTTTAGTTTTACTCAAAAACTGTTTTACACTAAATATTGGTTAAAAGGTATAGCTAGAATGCAGATTTTTTTGAGACTCTTCCTTACACATTGTAGGAATCTGTTATTTTAAGAATCTTTCTTACTTAAAAGACCTTCAGTTGTTGTTGCTGGGACTGAGCCCAGAGCCTCATGCATGATAAGAACAGGCTGTACCACTGAGTTATATCACCAACTCAATATCAGGGAACCTGGAACACTGGCTATGCCATTTTTAAAGGATTAGGTTGTTTCAAGAGCAAGTTATAAAACAATAGTAAAGGAAAAGAATTGTGAAGGACCAGACTCATTTCTTTTTGTTAATGTCCTTTGGATTAACCTTCTCCTATCAGTGGTTCTTTATTTATCTTTAAGAGGTTGTACTGATTTACAATTTCATCCTCCCTTATTAGTGTGTACAGTGCAGACACTAAGTTTCAATAACTTCATGTAAAATACAACATTAAGACAGTTTGTTTTGTTTCTAGTGGGATCATGAAACCTGGCCTCAATGCCATTCTGGGACCCACAGGCGGAGGCAAGTCTTCGTGAGTATAACATACATATAAATAAGCATTTTCTGATCATTAAAAAATCACATTCACATGAACAGGTGTTGGCTGATTATTTTCAGTGTTTATGTGGTCTGGTCTTAGGTTCTGTGGATAATATGGGGTTGAATGATCTCCTGGTTTGGTCCCAAGGATCAGAAAGACTTAGCTTTAGTGATAGCACAGGATGGAGTGATTGGCATATAGTGGTAGATCATGTTATGTGCTAGTAAGGAGGTGGAAGAATGAAGTAATATCAAAGATGAAGGCATGTGGAAAACAGGAGTGCTCATTAAACAATATGTTGCCTAGGTTGTAACATTCAAGGTCCATTAATCAAGAGGGTCATTTAAGGAAGTCTGCTATTTAAGCCAATGTTTTCTCTATTTTATATTTTGGATTTTGCTGTAGCACATAATGAAAAGGACATAAATTCTCACATAATGAAAATTTAAATCATGTAAACCTGTTTTATTGGTTTTTTTTTTTTAATGTTTGATTTTGAGACAGGATCTCAGCTGTGTAGCCCTGGCTATCCAGGAACTCAGTAGATAGACTACTATCTGTATGGCCTTGAACTCACACAGATCCTCCTGCCTCTACCTCCAGATTGCTGGGGTGAAAGCAGTGTGCCACCATGCTCAGCCTATAAGTTTTTTTCAAAATATAAACCTATCAACTAGTTAAGTTTGTGCATTACCAGAATTCATATTTAGAGCAGCTAAGCAATATGTCTGTTTTGAAGGAGAAAAAAAATCCTTATAACATACATGTCCTTTACAGGTTACTAGATATCTTAGCAGCAAGGAAAGATCCGCGAGGATTATCTGGAGACGTTTTGATAAACGGGGCATCTCAACCTGCCAATTTCAAATGCAGTTCAGGTTATGTGGTTCAAGTGAGTCAAAGTAGATTTGGGCAATATATGTACAAGTGCATTTGATTATAGTTTAGTTTGCTTCCAATTGACTATAAAACACGTTCATAGAATCAATGTATTTTCATCAGATTTTCAAAACATTCCATTACAATGGGGGTGATGTTAAAGGGAAAGACAGAGTGGATCTGAAATATGATTGTCATCGGGCAGTGGGATCTGTTCAGGCTGCTACATAATCCTCACCCCCTCCATCCCTGCCTTCCAAAAGAGTTTACTCTTTCTTATATTCTTTCTTACTGTTATAGATGTCTTTGCTAAATCTTTCCACCAGACAGGCTTGTAATGTCTAGTGGTGGTTTTACATGTGTACTGCTGGGTATACAGCCGGGTGATGAAAATGATGCCGTTGAACTTTGCAGGTGTCTCTATTTACAGTTACTACAACTTAAGAGAACCTGCGGTTTACCAATAGCCAGAATTATACCTTGGATGTGTTATGTGTATGGACTGAACTATATATATATTCAAGTGATGGTCATAGAAAAGACCCACATATCTCACTAAAATGCCACCTTGCATTAAGGATGACATTGTGATGGGCACCCTGACAGTGAGAGAAAACTTGCAGTTCTCAGCAGCTCTTCGCCTTCCAACAACTATGAGGAATCATGAAAAAAATGACCGGATTAACATGATCATTAAAGAATTGGGTCTGGACAAAGTAGCCAACTCTAAGGTAGGAAAACCCCTCATAGTATCATAGCCAGGAAACTGCCGTTCGGAAGCAATATATGTCAACTGAAAGTTTCCTATAATGTCTGTGGCCAAAAGGGATTGCTTTCTGTGTGAGGAGACAGTAACTGGCTCTATAAAATTAAGATAAAAATTAAGGTTAAAAAAAATCTTAGTAGTGGCTGATTTCTGGAAACTGAGTATAGCCCAGCAGGGGAAGTATTCCTCCTGTGCCTTTTTCTATATGCCCTGGCACTACCCTCTTCTTCAAATCACAGCTTGCTATATGTCTGCACTAAGTGGTCTACTACTTGGTGGGGAACAGTTCTGAAACGAGGAAGACAAGAATCCAAAGGTACTTGCTCAGCATGCATCTGCATGCTATTTTGACTTAAAGTATTGTATTTGGTCACATTAGGATTCACTTATGATTTGTCCAATGTTCAATTTACTTATCTGTAGTATTCCTTTGGGAGTTTTATTTCTTCTCCTTTCCTTATAACTCTCATTATTATTATTATTATTATTATTATTTATTGTTTTTATTTTTATTTTTATTATTAGTTACATTTTATTACATCCGTATCCCAGCTGTAACCCGCTCCCTCATTCCCTCCCAATCCCACTCTCCCTCATCTCCTCCCTGCCCCTTTCCAAGTCCACTGATAGGGGGGTACCTCCTCCCCATTCATCTGATCCTGTTTTATCAGGTATCTTAAGGACTGGCTGCAAAGTCCTCCTCTGTGGCCTAGCAGGACTGCTCCTGCCTTGGAGGTTGGGGAGGTCAAAGAGCCTGCCATTGAATTCCTGTCAGAAATAGTCCCTGTTCCCCTTACTATGAGAAATCAATTGGTTACTGAGCTACCACAGGCTACATCCCAGCAGAGGTTGTAGGTTATATCCATACATGGTCCTTGGTGGAGTGTCAGTCTCAGAATAGACCCATGTGCCCAGATATATTTGGTCCTTATGGAGCTCCTATTCTTTCCATGTCATACTAACTCCCCCTTCTTTCAGGTGATTCCCTGCACTCTGCCAAAGGTTTGGTTATGAGTCTTAGTATCTGCTTTGATACACTGCTAGGTAGAATCTTTGAGAGGCCCTCTATGGTAGGCGCCTGTCCTGTTATTTGTTTTCTCCTATGTCCAATGCACATCCCATTTGTCTTTATAAGTGAGAATTGATCATCTTAACCTGGGTCCTCTTTCTTGTTTATCTTCTTTAGGTGTATAGATTTCATTATGTTTAACATATCTTATAGGTCTATATAAATGAGTATATACCATGTGTGTCTTTTTCCTTCTGGGATACCTCACTCAGAATGATCTTTTCTAGATCCCGCCATTTGCCTGCAAATTTCATGATTTCCTCATTTTTGATTGCTGAGTAGTATTCCATTGTGTAAAAATATCACAATTTCTGTATCCATTCCTCCATTGATGGACATCTGGGTTGTTTCCAATTCTGGCTATTACAAATAAAGCTGCTACAAACATGGTCGAGCAAATGTCCTTGTTGTGTACTTGAGCAAATTTTGGGTATATGTCTAGGAGTGGTATAGCTGAGTCTTGAGGAAGCGCTATTCCCAATTGTCTGAGAAAGCACCAGATTGATTTCCAAAGTGGTTGTACCAGTTTACATTCCCACCAGCAATGAAGGAGGGTTCCTCTTTCTCCACAACCTCTCCAGCATGTGTTGTCAGTTGAGTTTTTTATTTTAGCCATTCTGATGGGTGTAAGGGGAAATCTCAGGGTTGTTTTGATTTGCATCTCCCTGATGACTAAGGATGTTGAGCATCTCTTTAAGTCTTTTTCTGCCATTCTATATTCCTCTACAGAGAATCTGTTTAGCTCTGCTCCACATTTTTTAATTGGATTATTTGTTTTATTGCTTTTTAACATCTTTAGTCCTTTATATATTCTGGATATCAGCCATCTGTCAGATATAGGGTTGGTGAAGATCCTTTCACAGTCTGTAGGCTGTTGTTTTGTTCTGACGACAGTGTCTTTTGCTTTACAGAAGCTTTTCTGTTTCATGAGGTCCCATTTATTAATTGTTGCTCATAGAGCCTATGCTATTGGTGTTCTGTTCAGGAAGTTGTCTCCTGTGTCAATGAGTTCTAGGCTGTTCCCTACTTTTTCTTCTAACAGATTTAGAGTATCTGGTTTTATGCTGAGGTCTTTGATCCACTTGGACTTTAGTTTTGTGCAGGGTGCTAAATATGGATCTATTTTCATTTTTCTGCATGTAGACATCCAGTTGGACCAGCACCATTTGTTGAAGATGCTGTCTTTTTTCCATTGAATGGTTTTGGTTTCTTTGTCAAAAATCAAGTATTCATAGGTGTGTGGGTTTATTTCTGGGTCTTCTAGTTGGTTCTGTTGATCCTCCTTTCTGTTTCTATGCCTGTACCATGCAGTTTTTATTACTATTGCTCTGTAGTACAGCTTGAGAACCAGGTTGGAGATACCTCCAGATGATCTGTTGTTGTACAGGATCGTTTTGGAGATTCTGGGCTCTTTGTTTCTCCATATGAAGCTGAGAATCTTTTTTTCAAGGTGCATAAAGATGGTATTTTGGTGAGAATTGCGTTGAATCTGTAGATTGCTTTTGGCAGGATGGGCACTTTCACAATGTTATTACTACCAATCCATGAGCAGGGGAGATCTTTCCATCTTCTGATATCTTCTTCTAATTCTTTCTTCAGGGACTTAAAGTTTTTTTCAAACAGGTCTTTCACTTGCTTGGTTAGGGTTACCCCACAGTACTTTATGTTATTAGTGGCTATTGTGAAGGGTGTTGTTTCCCTAATTTCTTTCTCGGCCCTTTTGTCTTTTGTATTCAGGAGGGCTACTGTTTTTTTTTGGGGGGGGGTTGTTCTTTTTTTTTTTTTTTTTAGTTAATTTTGTATCCAGCCACTTTGCTGAAGGTGTTATCAGCTGTAGGAGTTCCCTGGTAGAATTTTTGGGGTCACTCAGGTATACTACCATATCATCTGCAAATAGTGATACTTTGACGTCTTCCTTTCCAATTTGTATCCCCTTGATCTTCTTTAATTGTCTTATTGCTTTAGCTAGGACTTCAAGTACTATGTTGAAGAGATATGGAGAGAGTGGGCAGCCTTGCCTTGTCCCTAATTTCAGTGGGGTTGATTTAAGTTTCTCTCCATTTAGTTTGATGTTGGCTATAGGCTTGCTGTATATTGCCTTTACTATGTTTAGATATTTGCCTTGTATCCCTGATCTCTCCAAGACTTTAAACATGAATGGGTGTTAGATTTTGTCAAATGCTTTTTTTTGGCATGTAAGGATATGATCATGTGGTTTTTCTCCTTCAGTTTTTTTATCTGGTGGATTACATTGATGGATTTCTGTATATTGAACTACTCTTGCATGCCTAGGATGAAGCCTACTTGGTCATGGTGGATCATATCTTTTATGTGTTCTTGGATTCAGTTTGCAAGTATTTTATTGAGTATTTTTGCATCAATGTTCATAAGAGAGATAGGTCTGAAGTTCTCTTTTTTTGTTGGGTCTTTGTGTGGTTTAGGTATCAAGGTGACTGTGGCTTCATAGAATGAGTATGGTAATGTTCCTTCTGTTTCTATTTTGTGGAATAGTTTAGAGAGAATTTGCAGTTAGCACTTCTTTGAAGGTCTGGTAGAATTCTGCACTGAATTCATCTGGCCCAGGGTTTTTTTTTTTTTTTTTGGAAGGGAGACTGTTGATGAATGCTTCTATTTCCTTGGGGATATAGGACTATTCAATCTTTCTACCTGATCTTGACTTAATTTCGGTAGATGGACTCTGTCAAGAAAATTGTCCATTTCTTATAGATTTTCAAAGTTTGTCACATATAGGCTTTTGTAGTAAAACCTAATGATTGTTTGGATTTCCTTGGTGCCTGTAGTTATGTCCCACTTTTCACTTCTGATTTGATGATTTGGATAATTTATCTCTGCCTTTTAGTTAGTTTGGGTAAAGTTTTGTCTATCTTGTTGATTTTCTCAAAGAACCAGGTCTTGGTTTCATTAATTCTTTGAATAGTTTTATTTGTTTCTAATTGATTGATTTCTGCCCCCAGTTTGATTATTTCCATCCATCTGCTCCTCTTGGATGTATTTTCTTCTTTTTTGTCTAGGGCTTTCAGTTGGGCCATTAAGTTGCTTGTATGAGATGTCACAAATTTCTTCTTGAAGGCACTTAGTGCTATGAATTTTCCTCTGAGCACTGCTTTCATTGTGTCCCATAAGTTAGGGTATGTTGTACCTTAATTTTCATTGAATTCTAGGAAGTCTTTAATTTCTTTCTTTATTTCTTCCTTAACCCAGCTGCCATTGAGCAGCAAGTTGTTCAGTTTCCATGTACTTGTAGGCTTTTTTCTAATTCCATTGTTGTTGAGGTTCAGCTTTAGTCCATGGTGGTCAGATAGAATACAGGGGATTATTTCAATCTTCTTGTATCTGTTGAGGCTTGCTTTGTGACCAACAATATGGTCTATTTTGGAGAAGGTTCCATGAGGTGCTGAAAAGAAGGTATACTCTTTTGAGTTTGGGTGGAAAGTTCTGTAGACATCTATTTGATTTAGGACCTCTGTAAGTCTCTTTATTTCCTTATTAGGCTTCTGTCTAGATGATCTGTCCCTTGGTGAAAGTGGGGTGTTGAAGTCTCCCACTATTACGGTGTTGGGATCGATGTGTGATTTGAGTTTTAATAATGTTTCATTTATGAATGTAGGTGCTCTTTTATTTGGGGCAAAGATGTTCAGAATTGTGATACCCTCTTGATGGATTTTTCCTTTGATGAGAATGTAGTGTCCCTCATCTTTTTTGATTAATTTTGGTTGAAAGTCTATTTTATTAGATGTTAGGATAGGTACCCCAGCTTGTTTTCTGGGTCTATTTGCTTGAAAGACATTTTCCAGCCTTTTACTCTGAGGTAGTGTTTATCTTTGTTGCAGAGGTGTGTTTCTTGGATGCAGCAGAATGTTGGATCCTGTTTCCGCACCCATTCTGTTAGTCTGTGTCTTTTTATTGAAGAGTTGAGGCCATTGATGTTGATAGATAATAATGACCAATGAACATTAGTTCCTTTTATATTGGAGTCGGTAGTCTTACTGTGTTTCATGGCTTGTTTTCTTTTAATTTTTGTTGGGATATTATCTGTATGCTATGTTTTCTTGGGTGAAGTTGTTTTCATTGGATTGGTGTTTTCCTTCTAGTATCTTCTGTAGGGCTGGTTTGCTTTGTAGATATTGCATAAATTTAGTTTTGTCATGGAATGTTTCGTTTTCTCTGTCTATGTTGATTGAAAGCTTTGCAGGGTATAGTAGTCTGGGTTGGCATCTGTGGTCTCTTAGAGTCTGCATGACACCTGCCCAGGCCCTTCTTGCTTTCATAGTTTCTGATGAGAAGTCCGGTGTGATTCTGATAGGTCTACCTTCTTATGTTACTTGGCCTTTTACCCTTGCTGCTTTTAATATCTTTTCTTTGTTCTGTAGATTTATTAATTTTGACTATGATGTGACGTGATGTGTTTCTGTTCTGGTCTAGTCTATTTGGTGTTCTGTAGGCCTCTTGTATATTTATGGATGTCTCTTCCTCTAAGTTGGGAAAATTTTCTTCTATGATTTTCTTGAAAATATTTTCTGGACCTTAGAGCCTGGAGTCTTTTTCATCGATTCCTATTATTCTTAGATTTCATCTTTTCTTGGCGTCCTTGGTTTCTTGGATATTTTGTGTTTGGGACTTTTCTGATTTTACCTTTTCTTTAAGAGAAGTATCTATCAATTTCTGTGAATGTATCTTCAAGCTCCAGAGATTCTCTCTTCTATCTCTTGTATTCTGTTGGTGATGCTTACCTTTGTGGTTCCTGATCTTTTCTCCAAGTTCTCCAGCTTCAGGGTTTTCTCAGTTTGTGTTTTCTTTATTGATTCCAATTCTGTTTTTGTGCCTTGCACCATTTCCTTTGTTTGTTTGAATGCAGATTCTTGTCTCTCTATGGTCGTCTCTATTTTTTTGTTCATTTCCTCTCCATATGCCACTAATTGTATCTCTATTTGTGCCTCTACTTGTTTGGCTATATTTGCCTGTGTTTCTTTAAGAATTTTGTCCATTTCCTCTTTCTTTGCCTCCAATTGACTGGTCAAATCTTTGATAGATTTGTTCATTTTCTCTTTAACTGTCTGAATTTGCATGGCTATTGCTCTGAGAGAATTGTTTGTTTCCTCTTTATGAGCCTCAAATAGTTGGGTAAGCATAGCTTTACCTGTGCTTCTGATGAATTGGAGTATCCATCAATTTTGGGGTTGCTGGTGAAGTCATGATGTCCTGATTTATGTTGGATGTGTTCTTTCGCCTACCCCTGGCTATTGGTTTACTTGAACCTTCCTTGTTTGTTTCTGGAATCTGCAGTTCAGATTGTACTGTCTCTCTCTTGCATCTGGAGAGTTCTTCAGAAGCTCAGAGAGTTCCCGTGGCCTTAGCTTGAACGTTGGTGCACTAGCTTTACCTGTGAGAGGAAAGTACGTGTGTGCAAAAGGGCAAATGCAGGCGTGTGTGTGTGTGAGTGTAAGTGTGCATGGAAGTGTGTCTCAAGGGACAGAGTGATAGAAAATGTTGAACCCTTGAGTGTGGGGGAGGGGCTGTGCCTTACAGACTTCTAGGGGATTATTTGTGCATGCACTGTATATTTAGCAGATGCTGGTGATGGTCGTGGCACAATTTCTGGCATTATCTGCCTTAACTCCTCAGTTGAACCCACAGAGCAGGGGCTTCAATGTCCCTAATGGCCCTCTGTTTCCCACAGTGGGTAGGTGGGTGAGGGGGATCCAATGTTTGGCTTCTATTTTAGAAGGACCCTGGATCTGGGGCTCTGCAGACACTCAAGGGCACACTCACTTGCAAGCAGGTCACATTAGAAAGGATCAGGGTATCCGGGCTCTCTGCTCTCTGGTTTGGCCCTGCTTGGTCTTATGCAGGATGACTGACATGCTCTTCCAGCTCAGTGCTGCTGCAGCCGCCAGGTTAGGAAGTCCAGCTGCAGCTGGAGACTGGGATGCTGGTCCAGATGCCTTCTGGGAAGTCCTGGGGGCCCTCTACTGTGCTCTCCAGGCCTGGGAGGCCCAGTGCCTGGTGTGCCTAGCTCGTATGGCGGGTCTGCTGGGCTTTGGTGGGTATATACTGTATTATCTGTCACTGAGGGTTGGGGGGGGGCCATACAGTCAGTGGCTGAGAGACCCTGTGGAGCCAGTATGGCAGCTAGCAGACCTGGGACCCTGGGAGGATGGTGCCGTGGTTCTGGGACTCCAAGACCTGTAGAGCTGGCAGTTGCCGCTAAGGAGCTAGGAGCTCCATCTCAGCTGCTACAGACTCCACGCTGAGCTCTGAGCTGAGAATCTAGGTGAGCCAGATGTGCCGAGGAGGAGGAGGGTTGACAGAGAAAGGGGAGTGCCGGGAGATCAAAGGATGGTTTCTCTCCTTCCCCAAACAAGTTCCCCCGGTGACCCCCAAAGTTCTCACTTCATGAGATGTTCCCTCTCATTTAGAAAGTCTCACCATTGCCTTCCTGGCTTCAGAAGTACTTCCAGTCACCAACTGAGGTGCTCAGCAATTCCACAGCTCAGAACCTGTGCGTGCTAGTCGCCATCTTGGCGCTGCTGCTTGTTTGTTTGTTTGTTTGTTTGTTTGTTTTAAATCCATTGTCAGTATTTGTTTCTAGACTCCTACATGATAGGGTAGGGTTAATAATGAGAAGGTGCTTTTCTTTTTGAGTGTTAATTTGGACCGGAAAGGGAAATGAGATAGTGGATGAACTTTATAAATTACTAGTACAGTAGTTTTGACTGAGCAGACATTTTGGCATTGGGTGAAAATTCAATGACTATAATTGAACTCTTCTGCCCATAATTATTTTCTTCCTCAGAGGCAATGCATGATGGTGATAGGAAACTGTTGCTTCTCTTGGAACTTGCTAGCAGTCTTTCATATGCTGTGTATTTGGTTGGAAAAATAATCTTGGGATGATGCCATTTGACTCTATTTCTGAATTACTATTTTCTATTTTCTTTGTTTGGCAATGATTAGTCAATTGATTATGTCTTCCAAAATGATGTTTTTCTTGACTCTTATTCTTCCTTTCTTTCTCCTTTTTTTGTATATATATATGGATATATGGTGCTGGTTATTGTTCCTTGGGCATCATTCATGTGAGGGAAGTGCTTATTATTGGATTGTAGGCATATATATATATACACATACATATACATATATATTACCTTTAAGCAGTCATTGCTATGTGTTGATTGTTGGATTTATAGGAGGATAAAAGGATGATACTTACTGACTTCTCAGAAGTAATATAACCTAAACTATTAAAATATTTTTGAGACAGGGTTTCTCTGTGTAGCCTTGGCTGTCTTGGACTCACATTGTAGAAGGGATTGGCTTTGAACTCACAGAGATCCACCTGCTTCTGCCTCCAGGAGTGTGAGGATTACAGGCATGTACCACTGTGCCGGCCTGAAATATTTTTATAAAACTTTAAGCATAACGAGCACAGGGAAAGAGTCTGTTTTCTATAATATTAAAATTGTTAGATAAAATAATGATATAATTGCTAATACCATTCATATAGATTTCTCAGTTGTTAAATCATATGCCACAGTCTCTTCAGCTATTTATTACTGGAATATTTAAAGAAAACTTTATAGTCCTTTACCCCTCAATAATTATTATGTAGCTGTAACGGTAAGACACAATACTGTGGGTATAGCTCAATAGTAGAACATGTGCTTAACATGTGGAAAACACTAGATTTTATCACTAGCACTGAATAAATGAATAAATAAATACAAAGAGGAGGCTATTTACCCACTACCACAATACAATTTTCAGCTCTCAAAATGAAAAAAATTAAAAAAATATATATCATATTCTTTCACTTTGCCAAATTGTGTTCAAAAGTCTCTTTAATTCAATTTTTTAGGACCCAGTCAAAGGTCATAAATAACATTAGATTATAACTCCTTGATGCTGAGTGCTTTCCAAATCATTTACTATTTTCTGCCTCTCCCAACCCTTCCTACTGCCCTCTCACAATGACAATGTGGGGCTTAAAGATTCAGCCAGATTTACTGTGGACTATCTCACCTGGATTTGTCTGAAAGGATGAGTAAGTTCTACAGTGAGTTATTGTATAGATAGTATCAACCTGGAGACTGAAAAGTACTTAAAATAGTGTTGTAGAATATGACCTCTCCCCTTGTATCCGTCCACTTTGACCACTGAAAGCGAGAGCCAGGTTCAGGTGCTGGATGATTAGTAGATTATGTCCAGAGTGTTCCCTTTTCCTCTTTATTGCCCGTCTCAGGCTGAAACTGTGCTGTATCTTTTAGTGCTCTCATTCATTCACTACCTTAGAACAAAGTACGCCAGCTGAAGGAATAGCTCAGGTGGGAACCTGCCTACAAGCATGAGGACCTGACCTCAGTCCCCAGAGCCCGTGTGCCTCACATGGTGGTGCACACTTGTTATCTTAGCCCTGGGGAGGCAGGTTCAGGGAGGGGATTCCTACAGTCAAGCCAAGTTGCTGAGAAACACTGTCTCAGCGAAGAAATTGGATGGCTTCTGAGGGAAAATGAACTGTTTAAAGGATGGACTTCATTTCATTCAGGTCAGGCAACCTGAAGTTCTAACCAGAGCCTTAGTGTCCTATCTGGTAAAAAAAAAAGAAAAAGAAAAAAGAAAAGAAACTGCCTTCTCCCGGGCATTTTGCTGTTTGTAAACCAATAATCTCCAGAGTGAAGACAATAAAGTATCTCCATAAGAGACAAGAGGTAGAACATGTGCTTTCAAGAAACTTCTGGGGACAGTCAGGGGTGGACAGGTTTATTTACCCAATGATGGCAACTGTGATCACTCTTGTTGGTAAAGATGACACTTGCTTTAGGTTGGAACTCAGTTTATCCGTGGTGTCTCTGGAGGAGAAAGAAAAAGGACAAGCATCGGCATGGAGCTGATCACTGACCCTTCCATCCTCTTCCTGGATGAGCCCACAACTGGTTTGGACTCAAACACAGCAAATGCTGTCCTTTTGCTCCTGAAAAGGTAAATGCTACAAGAGCACTGATCTTTTATTTATTTACTATCTGCTCACTTCTATGTGGGAGGTATGTTTTGTGCAGGAGATTCGGAAGTAAACAACACAATTTGGAAAGAAGCGATATTAAGAATGATGAAATAAGAACATAGGTCACAATGGCTGTCTGTGGTAGGGCTAAGTTGCTATGTCAAACAGCAAAAGGGTCAAGGAGGATCTTGACATGGACAAGGGACCTGGGAGTGAGATTTGGTTGTATCTAGTGACAGAATCTGCTTGGAGGGAAAAGCCAGTGGCCCTAAGATAGAACATGCCTGATAAGTCTGGGAACATCAAATAGACAAGAGAACCCAGCTACCTTCGGGTGATGCGAAGACAGTGTATGGTTACAACAGAACCCCACTGCAATCTGCCTTTTCAGGCACTGCTGTGCAAACTTAGTGATAAATGTGTAAACGTGCAGATTTTGCTTCTGTAGGTCTGGAGTCCGGGAGTCTTCAGTGGGGACTCTCAGAGGAGGTACTCATTCTGATGAATGTCCTCAGACCCACTCTGAGGATCAAGCCTCACACAGCTCTGCTTCTTCCTGGTAGCTCCCTGCTGCCTTCCAGATCTTACAGTTCCTGAGTGAATGCTCATCATGGGTTTCTGTGCTGCAGTCTCTCTTCCTCCTTTTGAGTTTTAAATTTTATTGTACCTATTTATTGTACCGAAGTGCTGTGTTTCATACGGATATTTTCACACAAATATGTGTTGCATGTTAAGCACACCCTTTCCATTCCCCTCTCCCACCATTTTCCATTTCCACTCCTGTGCCTCTTTGTCTATTAAACAGTTGCACTACTAATTTTATGCCATGTAAGCATGCATGATTCATGTGTATACAGTTTAGGAACCCCAGATTAGAGAAGACATAGTATATTTGTCTTTATTAGACTGCTTTACCCTAATACAATTTTCTCTAGTTACATCTACTTTCCTGAAAATGGCAAATCTTATAAGACCCTTTGTTTACCCATTTTTCTGTTGTTGAACACCTAGGTTGGGTACGATAACTTTTGATGTATTCCCTTTACCTAGCTTATTCATCTCATATCTAATATCTACACATGCACACACACACACACACACATACTTACACATACTTACACACATGTACATATAGGGATGCTTGCTCAGGAACACTGACCTATAGATTTCTGAGTAGACCTTCTTGTAGTATACTTTGTTCAATGTGTTTTTCTACCTTGACTGTCTTTTCTACATTCTATCATTCCTGTGAGGCCCTGGGAATTCTCTTTGATAAACTTCACACTGAACTAATTTACGTTTTCAATTTGGTGTCCAAGGAACTCCTAGATGCATCTATTCTATATCCTACCTCTGGATAAATACTCTAGCTTGGTTGGTTTTTGTTTTGTTTGTTTCTTTGTTTGTTTGATTGTTTTGGTTTTCAAGACAGGGTTTGTATAGCCCTGGTTGTCCTGGAATTCACTCTGTAGACCAGCCTGGCCTCAAACTCACAGAGAACCACCTGCCTCTGCTCAAATTGAGCAACTCTAAATTGGTGAACAGTCTCCTTAAGCATTCTTTAAAACTCCCTGTTCTCAGTGAAGACCAGGCTTTAGCTTCTGTAAGTCCCAAGCAGAGCATCCTTTATTTATGTGCCTTGCTGTATAGTTGTGTGTTTCCTCACCCTAATAAAGGCCTTTCTTTTATACACACACACACACACACACACACACACACACACACAAGTATTCTCCTAGAGACTCTGACCCAGCACCTGTGAAAACCACCCCAGTGGCTGCATTGGACAGTCAGCATTTTAGTGGATTCAGTTCTGCTGCTGTTCCTTTCTTAAGAAATCCTGTCTGGAATCATTTGTCTTGGGATTTTGTTTGTTTCTAAGGATTAAGTCCAAGGCCTCTCACATGCTAAGCACTTTATTTACAACTGATCTACAAAACTGCCATCCTCCTAACTGCCCTAGGTTCTCATAAAAGCATCACTTTTCATTTTCCTAGGCACCAAGCAGATACCTTGGGATGAGCTGATTCATAATGTGTGTAAGAGAAAAACAAGTTGAAATTGGGACTGATGTTTTCATAGCAGGAAAATAAATGTGAGGATCAGAATGTTAATGACTTGTTATTTTTCTTCTTGTAACCTAGGATGTCGAAACAGGGTCGAACAATCATCTTCTCCATTCATCAGCCTCGCTATTCCATCTTTAAGTTGTTTGACAGTCTCACCTTGTTGGCCTCCGGGAAACTTGTGTTCCATGGGCCAGCACAAGAGGCCTTGCAGTACTTTGCATCAGCATGTATGGTTGATTGTTTCCCATGTGGTGTAGGTCCTTTCTTCACAGAATTGTGGACAGAGCATAGGATCCACAGGAGTGCTGCTTAGTCTTCATGTGGTTACTCCGTTCTAAAGAACCTCTGCTCAGTTTTGTGTTGGTGTTTTTCTTCATGTTGTACTTGCTTGCTTAGGCCTTTAACTTTCCTGTGCTATTTGAATAGTTGTGTCCTTTGTGCCTAGGTGTCTCTATTGACTGAGCCTGTGCTGCTTCAGCCTCCCAGTCATGGCGGCCTTTCTCTAAAGGTTCAGTGGTTATGAGTAGATTCTCATCTAGCAGTTTGGTCAGTTGGACAGTTCTGGAAAGACCTAGGATTGTTGTCTCCTTAATCATATAGCAGATCCTGGTGTTTCAGTTTTCCACTCAGTAGCTGAAGTCTCTCCACTCAGTAGCTGCAGGAGCAATAATGACGGGCAAGTCTTAAAATCAGAGCACACAAGGAGAGTTGACGTTTTCTTTTTTGATCTGGATTTAGATCTTGGACTGAAGAGTCATCAGCAGCAGCACCTATCAGGAGCCCTTTGCAGGTCATGGTTTATGTACACACCAATGCAAGACATTCTCATGTGTCTGAAATTCCTTCTGAGTTATTGAAACATTTGTTAAATAGATAAGAGAAAAGGATGTATTAGTGAAGGGAAAAGAGAGTGAGAAGAAGGAGAACTCGCTAGGCTCTGTCTTCGCAAGCCTCCCTGCCCAACCCTTTGAGTGTAAGTTCTGTTTTCCAAGACCATCAGGATTGTGTCCTTGCATTGCCTTTTCTTGTAGGTTACCACTGTGAGACTTATAATAACCCTGCAGACTTCTTCCTTGATGTCATCAATGGAGATTCTTCTGCTGTCATATTAAATAGGGAGGAAGAAGACCATGGAGGTATGTGAATCTTATGAATTCATACCTTAGTGTCTAATTGATTTGATTAAAGCACAGTAGTGTGGCTTAAAACATGCTTTTGTAGGCCAGCCAGAGCTACATAGTGAGACCTTGCCTCAAAACAAAAACATGCTTTTAAAATCCATGTTAATTCAGTGTTATGAAAATAGTTAATAATAGTTGTCTGTAAGTGCAATGGGTGTTTTTTTATTTAATTTGTAAATGAGCATTTCTCTGAAAATGTCAGTTGTAAATCAAGTTTCCAATTTTAAGTGGTTTTGTTAAATAGTATTATGTTAGTCAGGGTTCTCTAGAGGACAGAACTGATAGGTGTGTGTGTGTGTGTGTGTGTGTGTGTGTTTGTTTGTGTGTTTGTGTGTGGGGGGTGGGTGGGTGTGATTTCAACAATGGCTATCTACTGACAGAAAGTCCAAGAATCCAGTAGCTTTTCAGTATGAGGCTAGATATCTCAGCTGGTCTTCTGTGTATGTTGAAATTTTGAAGCAGTAGGCTCTAATGCCCGTGAAGGAATGCCTCAGCAGCAGGATAGGTGAACTTCCCAGGGATAGTAAGGACATGCGGACAAGAAGCAAAAGCTTTCATCTTTCATGTCCTTATATACACTGCTACCAAAAGGATTCTCCTAAATTTAAGGTGGATCTTCCCACCTTAAAAGATCCATGTTTAGGCTTGGTCTTCCCACCTCAAATGAGTCAATCAAGTATCATCCCTCACAGGTGTACTCAGCCACTTGGGTTTTAGTTAATTCCAGATGGGGTCAAGTTGACAACCAAGATTAGCCATCCTAAGTATTTTGTAAACAAGCCTACATGATGGCTCATGCCTTTAATCTCAGCACTTGAGAGGCAGAGGCTAGCAGCTATCTATGAGTGCAAGGCCAGCCTGGTCTACACAGTAAGTTTCAGGCCCTCCAGAGCTACATAGTGATATCCTATCTCAAAACAAACAAAAACAAGAAACATAGCACTTTAGGCATATGTGCGTACTTGAAGTCAAAGGCCAGATCTTTTTAATAATGAATCCTAACTCTGTACAATATAATATCTATTTGAATAATTAGGATCTAAACTGATAGAAAAGGTCAGTGAGTTTTCTGCATCTACAAGATGGGGACATGCACAGATCAATTAGCTGTTTTTCTGCTATGTAAATCAATGACAGCCAGTAAGTTTATTCACTTAAGAGGGTTTTACTATATAGCCCTGGCTAGCCTTAAACTCATTATGTAGATCAAGGTGCCCTCAGATTCAGAGATTCATTTGCTTCTGCCTGATGAATGTTGGTATTAAAGTCATGTGCCACTATGCCTGTCACCATTCCAGAGATAGAGGGACCAAGGAAAATAATAAATGAGACAGACTAAAGTCTTGTGCAATAGCCAATTTTATTCAAAGCTTCAGACAATTTATGCTTTGAGGGTTAAGAAAGGTTACCTGAATAAAGTTTTCATGAGTTCAAGCTGTATACAATCACAAAGACAAACTGGATGAGGCAAAAGCATGTCTTATCCTATAAAATATAGGATAACCATTTCATTGAGCAGCAAGCAATAATGACTAATTTGAAGTAAACTCACTGCTATCTGCTACACCTGAGAGAAACACAAAAACACCTTCTAAGGACAAGTCCATATTTTGAAGAAACTGAGGTTTCAAGACTCTTGTTTTCTCGGAGTGTTCTCACAAGAACTCAGAATTCTGACACATGCCCAGCAAATAAATAAATAAATAAATAAATAACTCTTAATACACACAAATGTAGAATTAAGGGATTATAGAATTATGGAATCATAGAAAAATTATTTAAGTCAATTGTTGAATGTTAATATTTTATTTCTTTATCTACATTTGTCCAAAGCAAACAAGACTGAAGAACCTTCCAGGAGAAAGAAGCCAATAATAGAGAACTTAGTTGAGTTTTATGCCAACTCCTCCATCTACAGAGAAACAAAAGCTGAATTAGATCAACTTCTGGGAGCTCAGAAAAAGAAAGTCTTGTGCAATAGCCAATACCTTCAAAGAGCCTGTATATGCTACGTCCTTCTGTCATCAGCTCAGATGGATTGCCAAGCATTCATTCAAAAACTTGCTGGGGAATCCTCAAGCCTCTATAGCTCAGGTAACCCAGCTAATATCAGTTATGATATGAAATATTCTGGAGAAGGAGCTTAGTTTATGATTCTTCTTTTCTAATTCTTCCCTTCTTCTACTACTATTATATCTGTTTAAGGACTTTATTTCTACTTATCCTTCTAGTTTTCTGTTGTTTCCACTGTGTCTCAACTAACAGATACGGATCTTTCAGTTTCAAATTGTAAACCACACTCACTTTGTGGTTCTTTCCCCTCTGTAGTAAAATTTGGTGAAAATCATTATTAGTTCATGCGCTTACATAAATGGAAAATTAACCCTATTTGTTGTTTGTGCCACAGCTTATGGACCTTTGCATGTGGTGACATAAATATATATATAATATAATATAATATAATATAATATAATATAATATATTATATATTATATATATTATACATTATATATAATGTATGCTTTTTATTCCTGTAAGTATTCGTTTGATACAGTGTTTTATGATATTATCATGATAAATCTTTTGTCTGCAATAGCTGAACTTTGGTTTGAACTCATTAGTGATTTACACAATTTAGACTTGGCATATAACTAAATGTGGTAGTATTTGGAAGATCTTAGAATAAACGTGATAGCTGTATTTAAAAACTTAATCTATTTAATGTCCTAACATATTTTTGATCAAATCCATTTGGACGAGATGGATTAGTCTCCTGTAAAATTATTAGCTGACTTTGAACTCATAATTTTTAACTGTAGTCACTCAGAATATACTTTGAAAAAATGGATAAGTACATTTAAATAAAGATACAATAACATCTTTGAAGAATTTATTCTTTTAACCCCTTTGTTCGGAACTACAGAAATATAGAAAGTTCAGAGATAGGCTCCTTTGTTCCATTGTACAAGACTTAGCATAGCTGCTCCAGGTTTGCCTTTATGTTTGCTGTGATGAAACACTGGCCAAATGCAACGTTAAGGAGGAAGGGATATAGCCTACCATCCATTATAGGGGTACTGAAGCAGAGACCATGGAAGACCACAGCTTACTGACTTGTCTCCCCTGGATTTCTTGTATAGCTCAGGCTCACTTGCCCAAGATCATTGCAGGCAGTGGGATGATCCATCCTATGTAAGTTAGCAATAGAGAAAATGCCCCTCAGACATGTCCACAAGGCACTCTGATGGAGGCGGTTTCTCAATGGAGGTTTTATCTTCCCACTGGGTCAAGTTGGCAAAGCAGAGTAGCTACCATAAAAGGTACACCTAGTCAGCAGACACCACTGTCTCCTGTTGCCTATTGCTGCAGCCATGGTCAACCCCATCGAGGCCAATGGCCAACCCTTGGGCCATTTATCCCTCAAGCTGCTTGCAGACATAGTTCCAAAGTCAGCAGAAAACTTTCATGCTCTGAATATGGAGAGAAAGGATTTGGATATAAGGGTTCTACATTTCACAGAATTATTCCAGGATTCATGTGCCAGGGTGGTGACTTCACACGCCATAATGGCACTAGCAGCAGATCCATCTATGGGGAGAAATTTGAGGATGAGAACTTTATCCTGAAGCATATAGGTCCATGGCAAATGCTGGACGAAACGCAAATGGTTCCCAGTTTTTTAAATTTAATATAATTGTTATTAATTACGGTTTATTCACTTTGTATCCTAGCTGTAGCCCCTCCCTCACCCCCTCCCAATCCCACTCTCCCTCTTCTCCTATGCCTCTCCCCAAGTCCAATCTGATAGGGGAGGTCCTCCTCCCCTCCCATCTGACCCTAGTCTATTAGGTCTCATCAGGACTGGCTTCATTGTCTTCCTCTGTGGCCTGGTAAGGCTGCTCCCCCCTCAGGGGGAGGTAATCAAAGAGCCAACTCATGAGTTCATGTCAGAGACAGTCCCTGTTCCCATTTGTAGGGAACCCTCTTGGGCACTGAGCTGCCACAGGCTACATCTGTGCAGGGGTTCTAGGTTATCTCCATGAATGGTCCTTGTTTGGAGTATCAGTCTCACAAAAGACCCCTGTGTCCAGATTTTTTAGTTCTGTTGCTCTCCTTGTGGAGCTCCTGTCCTCTCCAGGTCTTTCTATCTCTGCCTTCTTTCATAAGATTCCCTGTACTTTGCTCAAAGTTTGGCTATGAGTCTCAGCATATGTTTTGATACCCTGCAGGGTAGAGTCTTTCAGAGGCCCTCTGTGTCAGGCTCAGTTCCCAGTTTTTTATCTGCACTGCCAAGATAAAAAAACACTGAGTGGCTGAATGACAAGGATGTGATTTTTGGGAAGGTGAAAGAAGGCATGAACATTGTGGAAGCCATGGAGTGTTTTGGGTCTAGGAATAGCAAGACCAACAACAAGATGACAATTTCCGACTGTGGACAACTCTAAGTCTTTTGACTTGCAGCCATCTTGCCCACCAGACCATTCCATTCCTTCTGTAGCTCAGAAGTGTGCTCCTATCCCATTTGCTTGAAGTATGCTGTGATTTCTGCTCTCACTGAAGTTCTTTCAGTTCCATGTTTTCCTCATTCCCCTCCAAGTCTAGTTATATTGCAGAGTTAAATTTATGATTATGAATAAAAAGTAAACAAGAAAAAAGGTACACCTAGTCAAAGATTGGCAGAATCAATCATTGGTCATCTTGGCAGTATGTTTCAAAGATGACTAAAATTGGTTTTAGAACCTGGAATCGTTTATGAAACATCCTAAGTATAATACATGCAGTGTGAGTATTTCGAGTTAAAATGCAAAATAAACATTGCAAAATGTTTAGTTTGGAATAGTGAGTACTTCTATCAGAAGATAAGACCTATATGTCCAAACTACATTTTCACAGAGGTGTCAGAGTTTATATTATAAGCTTAGCCTGCTCATAAAAGTAGAAGAGTTATAAGAACATGACAAGGGAATGGGTTTTCTGCCTCCTAAACAACTATCTTAATAGCAAAGAAATTTGTAATTATCTCCTGAATACTTTACCTTGTCTTTTTGTTTGTTTGTTTGTTTGTTTTTCTGAAAATGGTGTTCAGAAAAAAAAACCTACTTTTTTCACAAACTACTTTATGTCAGGCTGGAGAGATAGCTCAGCAGTTAAAAGCACAGGCTTCTCTTGCAGAGGACTAATCTTCATTCCTATGACCCTCATCAGAGAAATCACAGCCACATGTAATTCAGGCTTATACACACACAGACACAGACACACACACAAGCACATACTTCACGTTTTGAACCAGAAGAGCTGGATGTTTTCATACACACAAATGTGCATTATCAATTTAACTATATAGAACATTAAATGTATGCTTATAACTAGTTTTAGTTCTTTTCATGCTGTAGTTTATATTTTGATACTGTTAAAGTAGTAAGAGTTTTTTGAGCTTTGGAACTCAAAGTATATAAATGAATATTTTGTTTTCTTTAGATGAACATTTCTTACATTTTAAAAGTTATCTGGGATAATATATCAATAAATAGAATCCTTCAGATAAGTCATATCATTATATAATACTTAACCCCTTGCTACTTGAAGGAATTTTTCCCCAGGGTGATGCTGGTACATCTCCTTGAGAACATTCTGCACAGACTGGTTAGGTGAAGATGGGTATGTAAGTAAGGATGTAGAGGAATTAGCAACTCAGGTGTGTGTGTTGTCCACAGCCCTAGCTTGCTAAAGTTGACAGAGAGTGAAATGAAACAGATAAGGTAAGTATTTCGGTACCCTGCTAAAAGCACGATGAAGTGTTTTGTTGGGAGACACTGCACATTCCCGGCAGGCACAGACTCTCCAGAGGTTGCCTAGGTGAGGCCCAGTTCACTCTTCCTTCCTTACATGCAAAGTTCCATTGTTAGAATCTGTGTGCTTACATTTCTTTTATCTTCAAATTAAAAGACATCCTGTTTTCACTTGAACCTCTTGTGTGAAACTTTTTGTTCTTTGGCATGAAAGTTTACTTCGTTTCAGTTCAAAACTCTTAGGCAGTTGGGCTTTGTTGTTTTTGTTTGTTTGTTGTTTTTGTTTTCCTTTTCCCCAAGCAACCTCTGTGGTTACCCTATGTAGCATGCATGGGTCCTCATCTCAGCTGGGACTTCACTGGTGGCGACTGGTGGAGCAGGGAAGAGATCTTAAGATCTGCTTTGCTGAACTGTCAGCTCACTGGCAGGAAATCCTTTGATATTCCGCTTAATCTAGAAAGCAGCCTAATAACATATACCGATTCATACTTTCCCAGGAACCCCAATATAACCCAGTGTCTCAGTGCTTCTGAGGTCTGATTTTGTACATGTGTCTGATTTTGTACAGTTAAAATGGTAAGTGCTATGCAAACATTTGGAAATTCTTTTATTTTCTTTTTGAAAAGGTAATTGTCACAATCATACTGGCACTGGCTATTAGTGCCATTTACTTTGACCTGAAAAATGATCCTGCTGGCATTCAGAATAGGTAAGTAAATTTGGACT
Organism: Meriones unguiculatus; assembly: GCF_030254825.1. Lineage (NCBI taxonomy): Eukaryota > Metazoa > Chordata > Mammalia > Rodentia > Muridae > Meriones > Meriones unguiculatus. The sequence goes on along the minus strand of NC_083368.1, from coordinate 4,455,631 downwards.
CCCCCCACCTCCAATCTGTAGGATAGAAATTAGCATGAATTAGTTCTGAGAAAAAAAAAGTAGAAAGTATATTTTAGAAAAAAAGTACAGAAGCCTACTCTAGAGGCAAAGCAACCAAATTTGGATCTTGGTTTTGATAAAATTTTCTTAATTTCTTTAAGCTTATGAATATTGATTAACGATTTAAACTTAATAAACATTCAGGATAAATGTCACTTTTTGTGGGAAGGAATGAGTTGTGAATTGAAAACTGTAAGAGTTGTCTTTTTCATATATACAAATCACAAAATGTGTATGTGTTGATGTAAACACATAAAAAATAAATATATTCTCTTAACCAATTTCAAGTATGTAGTTCAGTGGCATTAATAACATTCACACTATTGTGTCTGTTGACAACATCCATCTCCAGATAAGTAATTTTTTTCCAATGGATCCAACATGTTCATTAAGTAATTGCTCAGTGCCCACTTCATCTCACCCCTGGGAAGTACCATCCTACCTGTGTCTCTACATTTCACAACTCTAGAAATGAAATTGCTGTATGTGGAGTCATAAGTGTTTGTCCTTTGATGACTGACTTATTTCCCTCAGTACAATGTCTTAATGGTTCATCCATTTTGCAGCTTAGTCAGAATTACTTTCCTTTGTAAGGCTCATTTAGTTCTCTCTCTCTCTCTCTCTCTCTCTCTCTCTCTCTCTCTGTCTCTCTGTGTACATCTTTGTGTGTTTGTGTATGTGTGTTTGCTAGCTCTCTATTTATTTTTGTTTGTTTATCTATCCAATTACCTGTTCCTGAAATTTTTTGTTGCTTCCATTTGTTGGTTGTTGTGTATAATATTATGATTCTACGACTACATTTTGTATCTCTGCTTTCAGTCTCTCAGGAACCTTACCAGTAGAATTGCTAAATTATGATTGTTTTCTGAGGAAATTCAATTTTTGTCTTCCATAGCAGTTGTACCATTTTATGTTCTTTGCTGCTGCATACAGGTGTTTCAATTTTTTTTCATCATGAGTAGTTACTTATTTTTTTATTAATTACAGTTTATTCACTTTGTATCCCAACTGTAGCCTCCTCCCTCATTCCCTCCTAATTCTACCCTTCCTGCCTTTTCTCCACCCATGCCCCTCCCTCACTCCACTGATAGGGGAGGTCCTACTTTCATTCCATAGTATCCTAGTCTATCAAGTCTCATCAGGAGTGGCTGCATTGTCTTCCTTTGTGGCCAGGTAAGACTGTACCCCCTTGAGGGGGAGGTGATCAAAGAGCCAGCCACTGAGTTCATGGGGACAGTCCCTGTTCCCATTACTAGGGGACCCACTTACAGACTGAACTACAACGTGCTACATCTGTGCAGGGGTTCTAGGTTATCTCCATGAATGGTCCTTGGTTAGCGTATCAGTCTCAGAAAAGACCTCTGTTTCCCATAATTTTTTTTCTTTGCTCTCCTTGTGGAGCTCCTGTCCCCTCCAGGTCTTTCTATCTCCCCCTTCTTTTATAGGATTCCCTGCACTCTGCCCAAAGTTTGGCTATGACTCTCAGCATCTGCTTTGATACCCTACAGAGCAGAGTATTTCAGAGGCCCTCTGTGTCAGGCTCCTGTCCTGTTCCCTGTTTTCTCCCTCTTCTGATGTCCATCCTGTTTGCCTTTCTGAGTGAGGATTGATCATCTTAACCCAGGGTCCTCCTTCTTGATTAGCTTCTTTAGGTGTACAAAGTTTAGTATGATTATCCTATATTATATGTCCAATATCCACTTATAAGTGAGTATATACCATGTGTGTCTTTCTGCTTCTGGGATAACTCACTCAGGATGATCTTTTCTAGTTCCCACCATTTACCTACAAATTCCATGATTTCCTTATTTTTAATTGCTGAGTAGTATTCGATTGTGTTAATAAACCACAATTTCTGTCTCCATTCCTCAACTGAGACCTCTGTGGTTGTTTATTTTTTAATAATAAAGATCAATTTAATCTTTGAGAAATACATATTTTATTTGTTTGTCTGTTTTCTAATTCATTGTAGGGTTTTAAGAATACTTCATTTTACTGGGCTATATTTCCTTGTTAAATAAACATTTTATAAGTATTCTCTCTAATTCTGTGGTTTGCCTCCTTTCTGTGTTGGTAGAATTCGTTAATACACATATAGTTTTTTTTGTTTTGTTTTGTTTTGTTTTTTTAATCCAACCCCTGTAGCTCCCTCCCTCCTCACCTCCATCTTCCTCACCCATGTCACTCCCCCAGTCCACTGATAGGGGAGGTCCCCCTCCCCTTCCCTCTGATCCTACTCTATCAGGTCTCATCAAGAGTGGCTGTGTTGTCTTCCTCTATGGCCTGGTAAGGCTGCTCCCCCTTCAGGGGGAGGTGATCAAAGAGCAAACCAATCAGTTCCTGTCAGAGACAGTCTCTGTCTCTATTACTATGCCACCCATTTGGACATTGAACTGCCATGGACTACGTCTGTGCAGGGGCTCCAGACCATCTCCATGAGCAGTCCTTGGCTGGAGTATCAGTCTCAGAAAAGACCCCTGTGCCCAGACTTTTTTGATGTGTTGCTCTTCTTTTGGAACTCCTGTTCCCTCCAGGTCTTTCTATATCCCCCTTCTTTCATAAAATTCCCTGTACTCTGCTCAAAGTTTGGCTATGAGTCTCAGCCTCAATACCCTGCAGGGTAGAGCCTTTCAGAGGCCCTTTATGTTAGGCTCCTGTCCTGTTCCCTGTTTTCTCCCACTTCCGATGTCCGTCTCATTTGCCTTTCTGAATGGAGATTGATCATTTTACCCTGGGTCTTTGTTCTTGCTTTGCTTCTTTCGGTGTACAGATTTTAATATATTTATCCTATATCTAATATTAGATATATCTGATATTAGAGATATTAGATATATCTGATATCTAATAGAGTCTAATATCCACTTATGAGTGAGTATATACCCTGTGTGTCTTTCTGCTTCTGGGATACCTCACTCAGAATGATCTTTTCCATTTACCTGCAAATTTCATTATTTCCTTGTTTTTTATCGCTGAATAATAGTCCATTGTGTAGATGTACCACAATTTCTGTATCCATTCCTCAACTGAGGGGCATCTGGGCTGTTCCCAGCTTCTGGCTATTACTAATGAAGATGCTACAAAAATGGTTGAGCAGATGTCCTTGTATACTTGAGTGTCTTTAGGATATATGCCTAGGAGTGGTATGGCTGGATCTTGAGGTAGCACTATTCATAATTGTCTGAGAAAGCGCCAGGTTGATTTCCAAAGTGGTTGTATAAGTTTACATTCTTACCAGCAGTGGAGGAGGGTTCCCCTTTCTCCACATCCTCTCCAGCATTTGTTGTCACTTGAGTTTTTGATCTTAGCCATTCTGATGGGTGGACAGTGATGATTTGCACCCCCCTGATGAGTAAGGAAGGTGAACATTTCTTTAAGTGTTTCTCTGCCATTCGGTATTCCTCTACAGAGAATTCTCTGTTTAGCTCTGTACCCCATTTTTTAATTGGATTACTTGATTTGGTGCTGTTTAACTTCTTGAGTTCTTTATATATACTGCATATTAGCCCTCTGTCAGATATAGGGTTGGTGAAGATCCTTTCCCAATATGTAAGCAGTTGTTCTGTTTTGATGACAGTGTCCTTTGCTTTACACAAGCTTTTCAGTTTCATGAGGTCCCATTTATTGATTGTTGCTCTTAGAGCCTGTGCTGTTGCTGTTCTGTTCAGGAAGTTGTCTCCTGTGCCAATGAGTTCCAGGCTCTTCCCCACTTTTTCTTTTAACCAATTTAGTGTGTCTGGTTTTATATTGAAGTCTTTGGACTTTAGTTTTGTGCAGGGTGAGAAGTATAGATCTACTTGCATTTTTCTCTATGTGTACATCCAGTTAGACCAGAAAAATTTGTTGAAGAGGCTATCTTTTTTCCATTGAATGGTTTTGGAATCTTTGTCAAAAATCATGTGTCCATAAGTGTGTAGATTTATTTCAGTGTCTTCTATTCTATTCCATTGATCCACCATTCTGTTTCTATGCCAGTACCATGCAGTTTTTAGTATTGTTGCTCTATAGCACAGCTTGAGATCACAGATGGAGATACCTCCTGAAGATCTTTTACTGTAGAGAATTGTTTTAGCAATTCTGGGTTTCTTGTTGTTCCATATGAAGGTGAGAATTTTTCTTTCAAGGTCTGTAAAGAATTGTGTTGGTAATTTGATGGGAATTACATTGAATCTGTAGATTGCTTTTGGTAAGATGGCCATTTTTACTATGTTAATCCTGCCAAGCCATGAGCATGGGAGATCTTTCCATCTTCTGATATCTTCTTCTAATTCTTTCTTCAAAGACTGGAAATTTTTTTCATACAAGTCTTTGACTTGCTTGGTTAGGGTCACTCCAAGGTACTTTAAGTCCTTTGTGAAGGGTGTTATTTCCCTAATTTCTTTCTCAGCCCTTTTGTCTTTTGTATACAGGAGGGCTACTGGGTTTTTTTGTTTTGTTTTGTTTTGTTTTTTGAGTTAATTTTGTATCCGGCCACTTTGCTGAAGGTGTTTATCAGCTGTAGGAGTTCCCTCTTAGAATTTTGGGGGTCACTCAGGTATACTACCATATCATCTGCAAATAGTGATACTTTGATGTCTTCCTTTCCAATTTGTATCCCCTTGATCACCTTTAATTGTCTTATTGCTCTAGCAAGGACTTTCAGAACTATGTTGAAGAGATATGGAGAGAGTGGACAGCCTTGCCTTGTCCCTGATTTCAGTGGGATTGATTTAAGTTTCTCTCTGTTCAGTTTGATGTTGGCTATAGGCTTGCTGTATATTGCCTTTACTATGTTTAGGTATGTGCCTTGTATCCCTGATCTCTCCAATACTTTAAACATGAATGGATGTTGGATTTTGTCAAATGTTGTTTTGGCATCTAAGGAGATTATCATATGTTTTTTTTTTCTTTCAGTTTGTTTGTGTGGTGGATCACATGGATGGATTTCTATATATTGAACCACCCCTACATACATGGGATGAAGCCCACTTGGTCATAGTAGATGATATCTTTGATGTGTTCTTGTATTCGGTTTGCAAGTATTTTGCTGAGTATTTATGCATCAATGTTCATAAAGGAGATTGGCCTGAAATTCTCTTTCCTTGTTGGGTCTTTGTGAGGTTTAGGTACCAAGGTGACTGTGGCTTCATAGAATGAGTTTGGTAGTGTTCCTTCGGTTTCTATTTGGTGGAATAGTTTGAGGAGTATTGGTGTTATCTCTTCTTTGAAGGTCTGGTAGAATTCTGCACTGAAATTATCTGGCCCTGGGCTTTTTTTTGAATGGGAGGTTTTTGATGACAGCTTCTATATCCTTAGGGGTTAAAGGACTATTTAATTGATTTACCTGGTCTTGAATCAGCTTTGGTAAGTGGAATCTATCAAGAAAATTGTCCATTTCATTTAGATTTTCATTTTGTGGTGAATAGACTTTTGAAGTAAGACCTAATGATTGTTTGGATTTCCTCAGTGTCTGTTGTTATGTCTCCCTCTTCATTTCTGATTTTATTAATCTGGATAATGTCTCTCTACCTTTTAGTTAGTTTGGCTAAGGGTTTGTCTATTTTGTTGATTTTCTGAAAGAACCAGCTCTTGGTTGCATTGATTCTTTGAATAGTTTTATTTGTTTCAAATTTATTGATTTCAGCCCTAAGTTTGATTATTTCTAGCTGTCCATTCTTCTTTATTGTGTCTGCCTCTTTTGTCTCTTTGGCTTTTAGGTGAGCCATTAAGTTGCTTGAATGAGATGTTTCAAATTTCTTCTTGAAGCCACTTAGTGCTATGAACTTTCCTCTTAGCACTGCTTTCATCATGTCCTATAAGTTTGGGTATGTTGTGCCTTCATTTTCATTGAGTTCTAGGAAGACTTTTATTTCTTTATTTCTCTCCTGACCCAGCTATAATTGAGTAGCGAGTTTTTCAGTTTCCATGCATGTGTAGGCTTTTTGCTATTTCTGTTGTTGTTGAGGTCCAGCTTTACTCTCAGGTAATATATATCTTTATGACTTAAGTGTGTTTCTTGTATGCAACAGATTGTTGGATCTTGTTTATGTATTCATTCTGTTAGTCTGTGTCTTTTTATTGGCTAGTTGAGTCCATTGATGTTGAGGGAGATCAATGACCAGTGGCTATTAGATCCTTTGATATTGATGTTGACTGTGGGAGTGTGTTTGTGTGCTTGGCTACTTTTAGTTTTGCTATAGTGAGGTTATTTATTTCCTGTGTTTTCTTGAATGTACTTAGCTTTCCTGGGTTGTATTTTTCCTTCTAGTATCTTCTGTAACAGTGGATTTGTGTGTAAGTGTTGTTGACATTTGTTTTTGTCATTGAATATCTTGTTTTCTCCGTCTCTGATGATTGAGAGTTTTTCTGGGTATTGTATCTGTGTTCTCTTAAGGTCTGCATGATCTCAATCCAGGCCCTTCTGGCTTTCATAGTCTCTGTTGATTAGTCAGGTGTAAATCTGATGGGTTTACCATTATATGTTACTTGGCCTTTTTCCCTTGCAGCTTTTAGTATTTTTTTTCTTTGTTCTGTATACTTACTCTTTTGATTATTTTGTGGTGGGAGGATTTTCTTTTCTGTTCGAATTTATTAGGTGTTCTGTAGGCCTCTTGCATTCTTATAAGCCTCTCCTTTAAGTTGGGGAAATTTTCTTCTATAATTTTGTTGAAAATATTTTCTGGGCCTGGAGGAGGTCATCTCCTTATTACTCTATTCCTATTATTCTTAGGTTTTGTCTTTCCTGTTGTCTTAGATTTCTTGGACAGTCTGTGTCAGGAATTTTAGATTTAAATATTTAGATTTAACATTTTCTTTGATGGATACATTGATTTCTTCCATTGTATCTTCCACACCTGAGATTCTTTCTTCCATCTCTTGTAGTCTGTTGGTTATGCTTACCTCTGTAGTTCATGTTTTCTTCCCTAACTTCTTTCTCTCCATGATTTCCTCCATTTGTATTTTCTTTAATTGTTCCAATTCTAGATCCTGAGCCGTTTTTTTTTTTTATTTCCTTCATCTGTATGACAGTACTTTCCTATTTTTCCTTCAATTCCTTCAGCTGTTTGTTTGAACATTCCTCTGTTTCTTTTACTTCTTCCAGTGATTTAAGTATTTTCTCTCTAAAGGCCACAAACTATTTGGCTGCATCTTCGTGTATTTCTTTACAGATGGCCATAATCTGTTTTTATCTTCCTCTATTTCTTTATGGATGGCCATAATCTGTTTGACTTTATCTTCCTCTAATTCTTTATGCATTTTATTTGTTTCCTCTATTATTCTCTTCATAAGCATAGATGTAAGGTCATCTCCTTGAATTTCGTTTATGCTGGGGTGTCCAGGGCTGCTTGCCCCTGGCTAACTGGGTTCTGGAGATGCCATATTGCTCTGTCTTTTTTTTGGTTGAGCTTTTACGCTGGCCTCTACCCATTGGTCTATCTTAGGTGTTGGGTATTACTTTTTGGTGTTTCCTGGAATCCTGGGGTGAGAATTCCCTTGGCAGGAAGATGATTTTTCCTGAAGGAGGCTTCCTCAGCTTTTTGGGAATGGTCACTGAATGGCCAGTGTTTTTCAGGAATTGCCACAGTTCACCTCAGGCATATAGACCTGAGTGGTAACTGTGGTCTTTGTTAGTCAAGGGGGCTCTCCTCTGACCCAGAGAAGTCCTGGAGACAGCTGCTCTGCTTCTGGGTTTCTTGCTCTAAATTTAGTGAGCTGCTGATGGAACCTGGGCTCCCCATGGTTTGGTCTGTTAGGGATAACCGGTTGCCCCTTGGAGCAGTATCTGGGGGCTGATCTCAGGGATCCCAGGCTTCCATAGGTCTGAGGTTGGAGCTCTGTGTCCCTGTACCCAAGTGATAATCCGTGGCAGGTGAGTACAGCTCTCATGCATGAGTCTAGAGCCTGGGCCCTGGGGGACCCAGAAACTTTTCCAGAGCTGGGTGTTCTCAGGTAGGGCCAGATGTTTCTGCCTCACCGTGGTGTTTCCTCCCCACAGGGAGACCCAGTCTTTGGTGTATTGAGGTCTACAGTTCTGTCTGGGATGGCGAGTAGAGTGTTGAGGCTCAGGTGTGTGGTGGATCCAAGCTGGCAACTGGGCACATGGCAGGGACCTGGGAATTTTTCTGGAGAACTTTTTTTGCATGTGGTGTGGAGTCAGATGAGTGCTTTAAGCCTGGACCTGCTGTTTCCCTTGCTGTAGGGTTTTCTCCCAAAAGGGAAACCCAGTCTCTGATGCCCTGGGTTACACAGTTCTGTCTGTGACAGAGAGTCAGGTGCAGCAAGTCTCTGAGCTTGTGGCTGGAACCCCAGTCTGGGCTGGCGGCTGTGCATCCGCTGGTCCCTGGGACCTTTTCCAGGGAGAGACTGGGTGACCTAAGGTCAGTCTCATTTGCTTCCTTCCCTGTGGGGTTTTCTCATGACTGGGAATCCCAGTCTCTGGTGTTTTGGGGCCCACAGTTCAGCCTGGAAAGGTGATCAGGACACACAGGCATATGGCAACCGAGTGCCTTCTTGGATGGAAGAACTCTTCTGGGTTTAAGCTGGGTGACCTGAGAGTGGACCTTATTGCTTCCCACACCATGGGGTTTCTTCTCACTTGGGAATCACAATCGCTGGTGTTTTAGGGCCCACACTTCAGTCTCTTGGTCACTGTGCTGACACTGCTGTCCTGTTCCTCAGACACAGTGTCTTCTTGGCCCCACTATCTTGGATCCCTCTCGCATGTATAGTTTTTATTTTGATATTATTTGTGTTTTTTTTCTACTGCTTGTAAGATGACTTCCCTGTGTTGTTTATTTATTTGACTTGAAAATTAAGTGTAGGTGTGGGACTCAATTTCTGTTAACTCTATTATGATAATGTGCAGATTCAGTCACAATTCTGTCCTTGAAATGATTCAAGTGTGTTTAGTATTTTGACTGTTTGTATATCTATGCACCATGGTGTGTACCTAGTGCCTGATGATGGCAGAATAGAAGTATCCGATTGCTTAAAACTGGAATTACGGATAGTTGTGAGTGGGCAGGTGGGTGCTAGAAATTGACCCCATGTTCTCTGGAAGAGCAGTAAGTGCTCTTAGCCACTGAGAAATCTCTCCAGCACATCCTTGAAATTTTTTTTTTCAATGCAGTTTATTCAGAAACCTTGAACAATCCTCGGACCCTGGGGAAAGCCAACCCACAGCTTAAATAGCCTCTGGGTAGCCAACCCAGGCATGCCATGTGGGCAATGCAGATAGGTCCACATACATGGAAGCAAGCCAGATCCTCAGCCTTAGCCAAATGTGGAATTGTTCGTGACAGAGAGCACTCACCATCGGGAAGGTGGAAGGCGGAAACCAGCTCCATCTTTAAGGCATAGCATTCTGCAGCTCTCTACAGTTCCCCCTTTTTGTTTTAGATGCATCAGGCAAGAGTAGAGGTCTGATCTCTGATATTAGAAATAAATTGGGACTTTGTACCGATGTTCGTTTGGGTGTCATCCACCCAAAGAGCATCAGACCCGTCCGATACCTTTTTCTCAGAGGCGGGACCTGGGCATCAACCCGCATGCAACCAGACAAATTTTCTCCTTTTTGAGATGTGGGTCTTACCATGTTTCCCAGTATGGCCTGAACTTCTCAGCTGAAGTTTTTGATCTTCTTGCCTCAGCCTCCTGAGTGGCTGAGACTAAAAAGTACATGCTGCTGAAGCCAGCTTTAGAGTGAGATATTTTAATTGCTGTGCCATGCTATGAGCATGTGTGCTCAGTAGTAGCACTGACCTCAGGGTCATACTCCCTGCCATGATTCATTGAGAACCACAGTCTGCTATAGACATTTAATTCAGTGTTTGGCATTCATAGGCTCAGGTCACCATCCAGAGTCCAGAATGTGTAGATGGTATTATTCCCATTTTACTATTGAGGACTGATAAAGTCATTTCATGTGTGGAAAACACTGATTGTGTTCAGAAGAATAACATAAAAGTCTATCATTCATAAGTTTTCTTTCTGTATAGAATGAGTTAGCATTACTCTAGTGAGCTGTTTTTAGAGTTATATCATTATGATTTTGCCTTCCTTAAAGGCTGAAATAGCAAGATTGTTTCTAAAATCACTAGTAATTGGTGATTTCTGTGGGGGTCCTTTCTTAGTCAAACACAGTATGTACACAGAATCTAGAGGCTGTGGACTTTGTACGGTGTGTAGTATCTGGGAAGAAAGTTGAGGGCTGGAGCAGTGGCTCAGAGGTTAAAAGCACTTATTGCTCATCTAAGGCCTTTAGTTCAAGTCCCAGTTTTAAGTAAATTGACAGTTTTTTGTTGGGTTTCATCCTACTCTGATTTTTTATTGCTGTGATAAAATACACTGACCAAAAAGCAACTTGAAGAAGAGAGATTTATTTCAGTTCTAGGTTAAAGTCTGTTGTGGGAAATTCAAGCCAAAATGTAAAGCATCAACATCATTGTCAAAAGCTTGAAGAGAATAAGCAGAAATCTATGACTGCTTGACTCAGCAGGCATTGTCTTTTCTTACACATGCCAGGGCCCAGCCCATGCAATGGTGCTGACCACATTCAGTTAAGACTATCCCCCATGAACATGCGTGGGGGCTAGCTGATCTGCATGAGTCCTCATTAATACTCTTCCCAGGTGATTCTGTGCTGTATCAAGTTGACAGTTAAATAGTGCAGGCTGCACTGATAGCCATCTTCTGATGTGTGCAGGACACAGTTAGACATGCCTAAAATGTTCTGTTTCCCAATACCATCATATTAGGAGGTCATTCCTTCAATAGGAATTTTATAGCAACAACAGTTTAGTTCACAATAGTCTAAGACCAAGAGTTTCAGTATCTGCTGTAACATGTAGTCACTGGAGTCAAATAGTTACCACTGTAGGAACACAGACACAGGGGAGAGATGGTGACAATGCCAGTCTTCCTTCTCTGTGTATAAGCATGTATGCATGCATGTGTATGAGTCTGTGCCATGGTGCTCTTGCAGTGACCAGCTCTCTCATGGTGGTCCTTAGGACTAAACTCAGGTTCAATCTGAATTGAACCTGTACCTGCTGAGCATCCTACTAGGCTCCCTCTCTGTGTTAACCAAAGCAGCTTTTCTTTAGAAAATATTTGTTGGTGGAATATCACTTGTAGACTACTGACCTAAGAACATGGAGTTGACTGATACTCTGTACCCATTCTGTCGTGGCAGAGTTGGTGTATTATATTTCCTGGCTGCTGACCAGTGTGTTACCAGTATGTCATCTGTGCAGCTCTTTGTAGTGGAGAAGAAACTCTTCATGTGAGTAGATCACTATTCTAGCTGTGTGTCAGACTGGCCACCTCCAGAACTGGGTCAAATTACTATCCTAATGTTATCAATATCTTTTGTTTGTTTGTTTAATTGAAAATATAAATTGTATGAGTATGTGTTTATGTTACACAGTATGGATTTTTTAAATGCATAGAATTACAGTATTAAGAAAAGGGCAGTCACAAGAAAGGTGGAGAATTAAGAATGTATGGTGCCTGCTAACCAAAGAAAGCAGAGTTTCAAGTTTGGGTTATGGTTAGTAAACCCCAGTAATGTGAGAGAAAGCAGAAACAGCAGAGCTGGAAGTATCTTGTTTTCATTAATCATAGGTTGGTAACTCCAGCAAATGAAATTTGAAGTGCTTCAGAACAGTTAGGTGGTTCAGCAGCTAGACGTAGTAAGGTCACCTTGGCAAAGGAAGAGCAGGTACAAGCCTTGGTGGCTGGCAGCATGGAAAGAGCCTGAAGACAGCATCACAGAAGATGGCTGTTCTTTCTCCTGTGTTTCTCAGAGGTCATTGAGTTTTTGCCCACCTTCATGTGCCAACAAAATGAATCAAAAGAGAAAAAAAGGAACAAAGACACTCGTGAAAGAGTTTAAAATAACCACAGAAAGAGGTCAGGAAGAGGAGGGGTTAGATTTTTTAACTGGCAGGGCTATAAGTTTATAAGGTATGACTATTGAAGGAAGAAGTTTTGCTTTAAAAAAAACTGGAAGTAACAGAAGCTAAAAGAGGAGTGAAATGAAGCTTCACTGGGGGCTTTGGAGAATAACAACTTCATCTTCTTTGGAACATGTAGCAGAACCTCTGAGGTACATTTCTCCAGAAGGATCCAGCATCAGAGGAGTAGTTGCTGTGCAGAACAAGGGCACATGGACCCTGTCTCCCCAGAGTGCTGTAATGAGAGACAGTTATAATCTGAGAACTTCCTGAAGGTGACACCTAAGATGGAAGCCAGGGGGGTCAGCCTGGAGAATGTGAGTGCTGCCTTACTAGAACTCTGATGGTGCAGCAGGCACCCCATCATCTGTTCCGAGACTTCTAGACTAACCTAGAGTCTATGTGCTCTGTTTTTACAGGCATGAGTATATCAGTGGATATTACAGAGTATCTTCTTACTTCTTTGGAAAGCTGATATCTGATTTATAAGCTGATATCTGATTTATTACCCATGAGGATGTTGCCAAGTGTTATATACACTTGTATAGTATACTTCATGTTAGGTAAGTAACAGGCCAAACAGAAATGCCTTTAGTCTTGGCTGTGAAGTGAAGCTAACTTCTCCTTGTATTTTTTATTTACCTTTTTCTATGTATCTATATAGCTGTGTCTATATAATTGTTCATACTCTGATGCATACTCTCTAATAAGAAAACCAAGTTGGGGGTCTTTCCTGAGACTGATACTCCAACCAAGGACTATGCATGGAGATAACGTCAGACCCCTGCACAGATGTAGTCCATGACAGTTTAGTATCCAAGTGGGTTCCATTGTAATAGGAACAGGGACTGTCTCTGACATGAACTGATTGGCCTGCTCTTTAATTACCTCCCCCTAAGGGGGAATCAGCATTACCAGGCCACAGAAGAAGGCAATGCAGCCACTCTTGATGAGACCTAATTGAGTAGGATCAGAAGGAAGGAAAAGAAGACCTCCCCTATCAGTGGACTTGGGGAGGGGCATGCATACAGAGTGTGGAGGAAGGGAGGGATTGGGACGGAGGAGGAAGGGAACCACATGGGGGATACAAAGCGAATAAAGTATAATTAATAAAGAAAAAAAAGAAAACGAAGTTGAGTTTGGAAGCATTATTTGTTTGCTAAAAAAGAATTCAGACAGAACTTATTTTTATATTAGGTCCAGGCTTTGACCTTAGGATCACTGTATCCAAATTTCCATATTTTTCATTTCTGCATGTTCACATGCGTACATACCAGTAATTATATTTTTAAAGCACTATCATATGAGATACACTGGTAAAGTTTAAATGTTCCATTTTATATGTGAGATTTATCATAAAGAATATGACATGAGATCTAGAACCTTAGATTCCTGATCCATTTTCTCACCACTGTTTCAAAATCATCAGCTTGTATGATGTATATATTGTCAGACACACACACATTATTATCTCATAGATTATAAAGGAGTTTAAGAACTCAGTTTTATTTTCGATGTCTGGGGAAACACAGCTAGAAGAGTCCTCCCCTCCTGTATATAGTACACCACCTGAGGTCATGTAATTGCGAGCCAAGTTTATTCACTATGTATATACAGCAAACATTGAGAGATGTGGAGATGTCTGGGTAAATGGATGTTTCCTGTGGGTGAGTTGTCTGTGATGAGAGAAGGCCAGTACTGGGGCCAGTTGTGTTTCCCATGGCTGTCCATGTAAGGAGCTCAGAATCATTCTTAGTTGCATGTAAGGAAATCCACATTTTATCTTAAATAGTGCTCTAAAAGTAAGCATGGAAAAGGAAACTCTGTCAGTTGATGCAGTTACACAGAGTAAAACAATGAAATTGGTGGCCCCGAGTAGTTGGATAATGGGTGGCCTTTTCTCATTAATTCTGTTGATAATTTCTACAGTATTGTTTGCACAACAAGCAGACAATCCAAATGGACTCAGCTGCACTGACTACTTATTTTCTCTCTAAGGATTGAAAAAGAAGGTGGAGGCCTTTTTCATCATGATGTTCACCCTTATAATGGTGGCTTATACGGCCAGTTCCATGGCCCTGGCCATAGCAGCAGGCCAAAGTGTGGTCTCTGTAGCCACACTTCTCATGACAAACTCATTTATAGTTATGATGGTGAGTATAGACATTGATCCACTGGGAAGATGCTTCTTACCTTGTTTTCTCTGTATGTATTCATGGGTTGCAGAAACCTGCTTTGAGGAATCCTTACATTGGGACTCTGAAACTTTCAGAAACCAGATGCTGAAATAGAGTGACTATCAAGAGAAAGTTAGGACTTTTCCTCCTGACTCCTATCGAGTCTCTTGTATTGTTACTTAATGTTGATATAGCTTTGCTGACATGTCCTTAGTAATAAGCTTTTTAAAGATGATTTTTGTCCAAGTATGTGGTGTACATCTGTAATCTTGGCCCTCAGGCATGTGGCTGGTCATTCAAGCCAAGCCTTAGCATTTACAGTGAGACCCTGTCTCAAGGTTGCTGCCATTGAAACCAATGCACCCTTTGTCCTTCTTAATAGTCAGTGAACTCTGCTATCATGGAAAGAAAAAAGGTCACAGAAATGGAAAAGTTATTTCTTTCTGATTGCAGACAGCCTTGATAAACAGAACTTTGAAAATAAAAATCATCCTTGACTTCTTCATAAAAATGGCAGCATATCATGCATGCAGTCCATTGTTTAATAACCAGAAATGGTTTTGTTGAAAGTGAAGCTCATAAAAAGTATAACAGTGTGTACCAAGGAGCCTATCTTGAGTCTGTTTTATATTTTGAAAATTGCTTTAAAAATAGGAAGTATAAATATAGACTACATAAATTTAAATATTCAAATATTTATTTATTTATAGAAAGCCAGCATGTTCAATATGTTCATAATCTCAGCCCAAGGAAGACAGATCTTACAAGAAGGGGGATCAATAGTGTAAGGTCATCATTAGCTACATAATAAGTCTGATGTCAGCCTGGGCTACCTGAGACCATGTCTTTAAAAAGAAGATGCTAGAGTAGGTCCCAGGTTACCGCTGGCTCCCCACATTCCACCCATTTGTCTGGCCCTTGCCTGCCCATCACCACCACCACCATGGGAACACGGGAGGTCAGAACCCCAGATACGGCCTCTGGGAGTGACGGGTTTAACGGAGACTGCAGAGATGTTAGAGCTGACTGAACTAGTGCAGTCAGGGTAACTGACAGGGTCCTGACATCACCCGGGACTGGATCCTGGTATCCTGTGATTTTACAAGATGTTGTTGAAGCGAAACAGTTTCAGTTAAGAATTGTCTTTGGTGGGGCCGGACAACTCTCCTTCTGAGTAGCAGCACAGCAGGATCGGCACAGTGACCAGCAACCAGAACTCGCGGCCATAAAACACAAGTGATTATGTTTCCCAGGTGAGAGGATACCCCACGGTGGGGGATTCAGTCAGCTTTTAACTCACCTGGCTAAACCTCAGAAGAGATCCCGGTTCCACCAGACGCTTAGTCGCCAGCCCAGAGCCACACGCCAGCGGGCTCTGGTCAATGTCCCAGACTGAACTGTGGGCACCACGACATCAGAGACTGGAATTTCCAATTGAGAGATAACCCCACGGTGCAGGAAACAATTGGGACCGACCTTAGGTCACCCAGACATCCCCTGGAAAAGACTCAGGTTCCGCAGGCACCCCAGGAGCCAGCCAGGAGCCAGAGCCAGGGACCCAGGCGCCTGCGCAGAACCCTGCCTGCCTGCACGCCTGATTCACCACCTCAGATAGAACTGTGGGCCGCAGGGTACCAGAAACTGAGTTTCACTGTTGGGTACAAACCCACAGGGAGGGAAACGACTGGTCTGATCTCAGAGCACTCAGCTGATACCGCCACCCCAAAAAGGTCTCAGGAAAAATTACCCAGTTTTGGCAGATGCCCAGGCTCCCAAAGGCCAGAAAGGCAGAGCCACACACGTCTGTGCCTATGGGTTCTACTCGCCATCCCAGACAGAATGGTGGTCCCCAAAGCAAAGACTGGGTGTCCCTATCAGGAGGAAACCCCACAGTGGGGAATCATCAGGTTTAACGCTCAGGATACTCAGCACCAAAAGACTTTCTGGATTCACACAGACTCTAGGCTCTAGCCTTCTACTGCAGGCAGGAGCGATGTTCTCACCCGTCATTATTGAGTACTGCTAGGGCACTGAGGAACATAGCTGCATCCTCAGACCTACAAAAGCCAGAGAGCCATTACAGCAGCCCTCAGATACTGCGCCAAGTATTAACCAGTTATCCCTAGCTAGACTGACAAAACTGTGGGAATCCCTGGTCCTTCAAGAGGGCTGCACCCAAGAATTACACCTTAAGAGCAACAGCTGCTGCTCACTAAATTCAGAGCAAGAAACCCAGCAGCAGGACAGCCATCACCAGGACCTCTCCTGATGAGAGGAGAGCCTTCCTGAATACCACAGTTACCATACAGGTCCATACACCTGAAGTGAACTGTGACAATTCCTGAGAAGCATCCCTATTCAGATGACCATACCCAAAAAGCAGAGGAGAGCTTCAGAACCCCGCAAAGTGGATTCTCTCCACCCCAGGACTCAGCAGGCACCACAAATTAACAGACAACACCTGAGACAGAGAGATGGGTAGAGGCCAGCGAAAAAGCACAACCAACAAAAGGCAAAACAACATGGCATCCCCAGAACCCAGTTATCCAGGGGCAAGTAACCCTGGACACCCTAACATAAGTGAAATTTAAGAAGATGACCTTACATCTATGTTAATGAAGAGGGTAATGGAGGAAGTAAATAAAATGTGTAAAGAATTAGGGGAATATATAATAAAACAGATTATGGTCATGCGTAAAGAAATACAGGAAGATGCAGCCAAACAGTCTGTGTCACTGAAAGAAATAAAAGAAACAGAGGAACATTCAAACAAACAGCTGAAGGAATTAAAGGAAAAACAGGAAAATACAGTCAGACACATGAAGGGAATCAACAAAACGGTTCAAGATCTGAGGATAGAATTGGAAGAATTAAAGAAAACACAAAGGGAGGAAATCACGGAGAGGGAGAACCTAGGAAAGAAAACAGGAACTATAGAGGTAAGCATAACCAACAGACTACAAGAAATGGAAGAAAGAATTTCAGGTGTGGAAGAACAATGTAAGAAATCGATGTATCCATCAAAAAAAAATAAATCTAAAAAATTCCTGACACAAACCATCCAAGATATCCAAGACAACATAAAAACACAAAACCTAAGAATAATAGGAATAGAGGAAAAAGAAGATTCCCTCCTCCAAGGCCCAGAAAATATTAACAACAAAATCATTGAAGAAAATTTCCCAAACATAAAGGGGAAGCCTATAAGAATACAAGACGCCTACAGAACACCTAATAAATTAGACCAGAAAAGAAAATCTTCCTATCACAAAATAATCAAAACAGTAAGTATACAGAACAAGAACAACAACAACAACAACAACAACAAAAATACTAAAAGCTGCAAGGGAAAAAGGCCAAGTAACGTATAATGGCAAAACCATCAGAATCACACCTGACTTCTCAACAGAAACTATGAAAGCTAGAAGGGCCTGGACGGATAGCATGCAGACCCTAAGAGAACACAGATGTCAGCCTCAGCCTAGGCTACTGTACCCAGCAAAAACTCAGTCCTCATAGACAGTGAAAACAAGATATTCAATGACAAAAACAAATTTCAACAATACCTACACACAAATTCAGTGTTACAGAAGATACTACAAGGCAAAATACAACCCAAGAAAACTAACTACTTTCAAGAAATCATAGAAAATGAATAACCTCACTATAGCAAAACAAAAGTAGCCAAACACACAAACACACTACCATGGCCAACATCAATATCAAAGAATCTGACAGCCACTGGTCATTAATCTCCCTCAACATCAATGGACTCAATTCTCCAATAAAAAGACACAGACTAACAGAATGGATGTGTAAACAAGACCCAACAATCTGTTGCATACAAGAAACACACTTAAATCACAAAGATAGACATTACCTGAGAGTAAAGGGATGGAAGATGGTTTTCCAAGCAAATGGACCCAAGAAGCAAGCAGGAGTAGCCATCCTAATATCTAATAAAGTAGATTTTTAACCAAAATCAATCAAAAGAGATAGAGAAGGACACTTCATACTCATCAAGGGAAAATTCCACCAGGAAGATATCACAATCCTGAACATCTATGCCCCAAATGCAAGGGCACCCACATTTCTAAGAGAAACTTTAATAAAACTTAAACCACACATAGATCCCCACACCTTAATAGTGGGAGACTTCAACACCTCACTCTCAACAAAGGACAGGACAACAAAACAGAAATTAAACAAAGAAACAATAACTCTGACAGAGGTCATGAATCAAATGGACCTCACAGACATCTACAGAACCTTTCACCCAAACTCAAAAGAATTTACCTTCTTCTCAGCACCTCATGGAACCTTCTTCAAAATAGACCATATAGTTGGTCACAAAGCAAGCCTAAACAGATACAAGAAGATTGAAATAATCCCTTGTAAACTATCTGATCACCATGGACTAAAACTGGAACTCAATGACAAAAATAGCAAAAGGCCTACACACAAGTGGAAACTGAATAACTTGCTTCTAAATGACAGCTGGGTCAGAGAAGAAATAAAGAAAGAAATTAAAGACTTCCTAGAATTCAATGAAAATGAAGGCACAATATACCCAAACTTATGGGACACAATGAAGGCAGTGCTAAGCGGAAAGTTCATAGCACTAAGTGCCTTCCAAAAAGAAATTCAAAACATCTCATGCAAGCAACCTAATGGCTCACTTAAGAGCCCTAGAAAAAAAGAAGCAGACACACCAAAGAGGAATAGAAGGCTGGAAATAATCAAACTCAGAACTTAAATCAATAAATTAGAAACAAATAAAACAATTCAAAGAATCAATGAGACCAAGAGCTGGTTCTTTGAGAAAATCAACAAGATAGACAAACCCTTAGCCAAGCTAACTAAAAGGCAGGGAGAAACTATCCAAATCAAGAAAATCCGAAATGAAAAGGGGGACATAACCACAGACACTGAAGAAATCCAAACTATCATTAGGTCTTACTTCCAAAGTCTATGTGCCACAAAATTTTAAAATCTAAATGAAATGGACAATTTTCTTGACCGATTCTACATGCCAAAGCTGAATCAAGAATAGGTAAACCAATTAAATAGTCCTATATCCCCTAAGGAAATGGAAGCTGTCATCAAAAGTCTACCATGCAAAAAAAGCCCAGGGCCAGATGGTTTCAGCGCTGAATTCTACCAGACCTTCAAAGAAGAGCTAACACCAATACTCTTCAAACTATTCCACAAGATAGAAACAGAAGGAACACTACCAAACTCATTCTATGAAGCCACAGTCACCTTGGTATCTAAACCTCACAAAGACCCAACAAATAAAGAGAATTTCAGGCCAATCTCCCTCATGAACATTGATGCAAAAATACTCAACAAAATACTTGCAAACCGAATTCAAGAACACATCAAAGACATCATCCAGTACGACCAAGTAGGCTTCATCCCAGGCATGCAGGGGTGGTTCTATATACGGAAATCCATCAATGTGATCCACCACATAAACAAACTGAATGAGAAAAACCACATGATACTCTCCCTAGATGCTGAAAAGGCATTTGACAAAATCCAACATCCATTCATGTTTAAAGTATTGGAGAGATCAGGGATACAAGGCGCATACCTGAACATAGTAAAGGCAATATACAGCAAGCCTATAGCCAACATAAACTCAATGGAGAGAAACTTAAATCATTCCCACTGAAATCAGGGACAAGGCAAGGCTGTCCACTCTCTCCATATCTCTTCAACATTGTTCTTGAAGTCCTAGCTAGAGCAATAAGACAATTGAGGAGATCAAGGGGATACAAATTGGAAAGCAAGACGTCAAAGTATCACTATTTGCAGATGATATGATAGTATACCTGAGTGACCCCCAAAACTCTACCAGGGAACTCTTACAGCTGATTAACACCTTCAGCAAAGTGGCTGGATACAAAATTAACTAAAAAAAAAAAAAAAAAACAGTACCCTTCTTGTAAACAAAGGACAAAAGGGCCGAGAAAGAAATTAGGGAAACAACACCCTTCACAATAGCCACAAAGGACATAAAGTACCTTGGTGTGACCCTAACCAAGCAAGTCAAAGACTCATATGAAAAAAATTTCATGTCTCTGAAGAAAGAATTAGAAGAAGATATCAGAAGATGGAAAGATCTCCCATGCTCATGGCTTGGCAGGATTAACATAGTAAAAATGGCCATCTTACCAAAAGCAATCTACAGATTCAATGCATTTCCCATCAAATTACCAACACAATTCTTTACAGACCTTGAAAGAAAAATTCTCACCTTCATATGGAACAACAAGAAACCCAGAATTGCTAAAACAGTTCTCTACAGTAAAAGATCTTCAGGAGGTATCTCCATCTGTGATCTCAAGCTGTGCTATAGAGCAACAATACTAAAAACTGCATGGTACTGGCATAGAAACAGACTGGTGGATCAATGGAATCGAATAGAAGACCCTGACATAAATCCACACACCTACGGACACCTGATTTTTGACAAAGATTCCAAAACCATTCAATGGAAAAAAGACAGCATCTTCAACCAATGGTCCTGGTCTAACTGGAAGTCTACATGTAGAAAAATGAAAATAGATCCATACTTATCACCCTGCACAAAACTAAAGTCCAAGTGGACCAAAGACCTCAACATAAAACTAGACACACTAAACTGCTTAGAAGAAAAAGTGGGGAACACCCTTGAACTCATTGGCACAGGAGACAACTTCCTGAACAGAACACCAACAGCACAGGCTCTAAGAGCAACAATCAATAAATGGGACCTCATGAAACTGAAAAGCTTATGGAAAGCAAAGGATACTGTCCTCAGAACAAAAGGGCAGTCTACAGATTGGGAAAAGATCTTCACCAACCCTATATCTGACAGAGGGCTAATATCCAGTATATATAAAGAACTAAAGAAGTTAAATAGCAAAAAATCAAGTTTTTGAAAAAACTTTAAAAAATTAAAAAATGGGGTACAGAGCTAAACAGAATTCTCTGCAGAGGAATATCGAATGGCAGAGAAACACTTAAAGAAATGCTCAACCTCATTAGCCATCAGGGAAATTCAAATTAAAACAACACTAAGATTTCACCTTACACCCATCAGAATGGCTAAGATGAAAAACTCAAGAGACAACACATGCTGGAGAGGTTGTGGAGAAAGGGGAACCCTCCTCCACTGCTGGTGGGAATGTAAACTTCTACAACCACTCTGGAATGCAATCTGGCACTTTCTCAGACAACTAGGAATAGTGCTTCCTCAAGATCCAGCTATACCACTCCTAGGCATATATCCAAAAGATTCTCAGGTACACAATAAGGACATTTTCTCAACCATCTTTGTAACAGCCTTATTTGTAATAGCCAGAAGCTGGAAACAGCCCAGATGCCCTTCAGTGGAAGAATGGATGCACAAATTGTGGTATATCTACACAATGGAATATTACTCAGCAATAAAAAACAAGGAAATCATGAAATTTGCAGGTAAATGGTGGGATCTGGAAAAGATCATCCTGAGTGAGCTATCCTGGAAGCAGAGGGATGCACACAGTATATACTCACTCATATAGACATATAAAATACGATAAACCTACTAAAATCTGTATACCTAAAGAAAATAATCAAGAGGAAGGACTCTTGCTAAAATGCTCAATTCTTATCCAGAAAGGCAAAGAGGCTGGACATCAGAAGAAGGAGAAAAGAGGGAACAAGTCAAGATCCTGACACATAGAACCTCTGAAAAGCTCTGCCCTGCAGACTATCAATGTAGATACTGAGACTTATGGGCAACTTTTGGGCAGAATGCAGGGAATCTTAGGAAAGAAGTGGGAAACAGTAAGATCTGGAGAGGACAGGAACTCCATAAGGAGAGTAACAGAACCGAAAAATCTGATCACAGGGGTCTTTCCTGAGACTGCTATTCCAACCAAGGACTATGCATGGAGATAACCTAAGACCCCTGCACAGATGTAGCCCATGGCAGTTCAATATCCAAGTGGGTTCCATTGTGATAGGAACCGGGACTGTCTCTGACATGAACTGATTGGCCTGCTCTTTAATTACCTCCCCCTTAAGGGGAAGCAGCATTATCACGCCACAGAAGAGGATAAGGCAGCCACTCCTGATGAGACCTAATTGAGTAGGATCAGAAGGAAGGAAAAGAAGACCTCCCCTATCAGTGGACTTGGGAAGGGGCATGCAGGCAGAGGGTGGAGGAAGGGAGCGATTGGGACGGGAGGAGGGAGGGAACCACCGGGGAGATACAAAGTGAGTAAAGTAATAAAGAAAAATAAAATTTAAAAAATTTTAAAAAGTGGGGGAAAAAAAGAAGATGCTAGAAAGCTGGAAATTCACCTATCTTCTTGCTAGGTTTCTGACTGACAGTGTTTTCCATCAGTATATGACTGTTTATTTCACAGTATTTGTTTAATATTTCCTTATTTCTAATCTTGATCAATTTTGTACTCAAGTGATAAATCAATAGGACCTGTTCTCATATATATATACATTTTTTTAATTTTTTTTTTTTTTTTTTTAGCTAGCATATCAACACAGTCTTCTTACCAGAACAGGCTGTCTCTCAAGGAGACGCCATTAGCTGATGCCTTGCTAAAGTTTAGTTCTTTCATTTTGGATTTTGAAACTAACAGTGTGCATATTATTTAGAAAATTTTAATCTTTGTTTACATTCTCATTCAATAAATATAGTATCTTTAAACAAGTAAAACATATGTTTTAATTCCTGTTTGGTCTGATTGCTATGTAAATGTTTATAACCAGGACTTTAAAGCGATCCATCAAACTGTATTTCACTCAGAGATGGTTTGTCATATAATCAGTGTTTGGTTAGCACAGTTCTGAACATACACACGCATCCCAACAGCACTGTCATTGTCTTGCATGTCCCTGTTCCCTTGGTATGATAGAACACATATCATGAGGCCCTCATTGTGCTTAGTTTTCTTCTCCAACAGTCATTTCCTGCCTTCTGCATTGTGATTCTGCTTTGGGGTCAGTCTTCTTTTTCCTTTAGGATGTCTTTTTTATTTTATTTTAATTTTTATTATTAGTTACATTTTATTAACACTGTATCCCTCTCACTCATTCCCTCCCAAATCCACCCTCCTCCCTCATCTCCTTCCTGCCCCTTTCCAAGTCCACTGATTGGTGAGGACCTCCTCTCCTTTCATCTGACCCTGTTTTATCAGGTATCTTCAGGACTGCCTGAAAACTCCTCCTCTGTGGCCTAGCAGGACTGCTCCTGCCGTGGGTGGTGGGGAGGTCAAAGAGCCTGCAATTGAGTTCCTGTCAGAAATAGTCCCTGTTCCCCTTACTATGGGAAACCAACTGGTTACTGAGCTACCACAGGCTACATCCCAGCAGAGGTTGTAGGTTATATCCATACATGGTCCTTGGTGGAGTGTCAGTCTCAGAAAAGACCCCTGTGCCCAGATATATTTGATCCTTATGGAGCTCCTATTCTTTCCATGTCATACTAACTCCCCCTTCTTTTCAGATGATTCCCTGCACTCTGCCAAAGGTTTGGTTATGAGTCTTAGTATCTGCTTTGATACACTGCTAGGTAGAGTCTTTCAGAGGCCCTCTGTGGTAGGCTCCTGTCCTGTCACTTGTTTTCTCCTATGTCCAATGCACATCCCATTTGTCTTTCTAAGTGAGAATTGATCATCTTAACCTGGGTCTTCTTTCTTATTTATCTTCTTTAGGTGTATAGATTTTATTATGTTTAACATATCTTATAGGTCTATATAAGTGAGTATATACCATGTGTGTCTTTCTCGTTCTGGGATACCTCATTCAGAATGATCTTTTCTAGATCCCACCATTTGCCTGCAAATTTCATGATTTCCTCGTTTTTGATTGCTGAGTAGTATTCCATTGTGTAAAAATACCACAATTTCTGTATCTATTCTTCCGTTGATAGACATCTGGGTTGTTTCCAGGTTCTGCCTATTACAAATAAAGCTGCTACAAAGATGGTTGAGCAAATGTCCTTGTTGTGTACTTAAGGTAATTTTGGGTATATACCTAATAGCAGTATAGCTGGGTCTTGAGGAAACACTATTCCCAATTGTCTGAGAAAGCACCAGATTGATTTCCAAAGTGGTTGTATCACTTTACATTCCCACAAGCAATGGAGGAGGGTTCTCTTTTCTCCACAACCTCTCCAGCATGTGTTTGATTTGAGTTTTTTATTTTAGACATTCTGATGGGTATAAGGTGAAATCTCAGGGTTGTTTTGATTTTCATCTCCCTGATGACTAAGGATGATGAGTATCTCTTTAAGTGCTTTTCTGCCATTCTATATTCCTCTACAGAGAAGTCTCTCTTTAGCTCTGTTCCACATTTTTTTAATTGGATTATTTGTTTTATTGCTTTTTAACTTCTTTAGTTCTTTATATATACTAGACATCAGCCCTCTGTCAAATATAGGGTTGGTGAAGATCCTTTCCCAGTCTGTAGGCTGTTGTTTTGTTCTGACGACAGTGTCTTTTGCTTTACAGAAGCTTTTCAGTTTCATGAGGTCCCATTTATTGATTTTGCTCTTAGAGCCTGTGCTGTTGGTGTTCTGTTCAGGAAGTTGTCTCCTGTGCCAATGAGTTCTAGGCTTTTCCCCACTTTTTCTTCTAAGTGGTTTAATGTGTCTAGTTTTATGTTGAGGTCTTTGATCCACTTGGACTTTAGTTTTGTGCAGGGTGCTAAATATGGATCTATTTTCATTTTTCTGCATGTAGACATCCAGTTGGACCAGCACCATTTGTTGAAGATGCTGTCTTTTTTCCATTGAATGGTTTTGGCTTCTTTGTAAAGAATAAAGTATTCATAGGTGTGTGGATTTATTTCTAGGTCTTCTATTTGGTTCTAGTAATCCTCCTTTCTGTTTCTATGCCAATACCATGCAGTTTTTATTACTATTGCTCTGTAGTACAGCTTAAGATTGGGGATGGAGATACCTCCAGATGACCTGTTGTTGTACAGGATCGTTTTGGAGATTCTGGGCTCTTTGTTTCTCCATATGAAGCTGAGAATCTTTTTTTCAAGGTGCATAAAGAATTGAGTTGGTATTTTGATGGGAATTGCATTGACTCTGTAGATTGCTTTTGGCAGGATGGGCACTTTCACAATGTTAATACTACCAATCCATGAGCAGGGGAGATTTTTCTATCTTCTGATATCTTCTTCTAATTCTTTCTTCAGGTACTTAAAGTTTTTTTCAAACAGGTCTTTCACTTGCTTGGTTAGTGTCACCGCACAGTACTTTATGTTATTAATGGTTATTGTGAAGGGTGTTTTTTCCCTGATTACTTTCTCGGCCATTTTGTCTTTTGTATACAGGAGGGCTACTGGTTTTTGTTTTTTATTTTTTTTAGTAAATTTTGTATCCAGCCACTTTGCTGAAGGTGTTATCAGCTGTAGCAGTTCCCTGGTAGAATTTTTAGGGTCACTCAGTGTCGGGAGCCGCATTCGCCATTACAAGATGGCGCTGGCTTCCTGTTTCCTGGTTCTTGCCAGAACTCGCCTTGCAGCAGCGCATGCGCCACAGGATGCTAATATGGATTTGAGTGCTCTCCCTATCAGAGAACACATGCTAATTGGGTATTGTGCGGAGCACCAATTACAGACGAGCACGTAGCCCTGCGGGCTATTTAAGCAGAGCACTCACAAGGCTTGAGGTCCTTCTCCATCTACCTACAAGAGCCTTACAATAAAGATTCTGCTGGACAAATCTTCGGTTGCCGCGTCTTCCTTATCGGCGAAGGATTGCGCGCGACAAGTGGTGCCGAAACCCGGGAATCGCCGACCCCGGGCAGAGGAATGACTCGAAGGACCCCCGACTGCTCGTCGGAGGAAGATTCAAGCCAGCAGAGTGAAAAGCTGCAGCACTTTTCAGCAAGGTATGATTTCTGTGGTCTGGTGTATTCCAACGGGCATTGTCAGACCATCAAGATAGTCTATCAGAAGCTGAAAAGGGAAAAAAGGCTAAGCAGGAAAGAAAGCCAATAAAAAAGAAAGTAAAAGGTAAAGATAAGCTAGCTGAACTTGAAAAAAGGGCAAAGCAACTTGCAAAGAAGGAAGAAGAGCTCGAACAGCGAGCAAAAAACTTAAAGCTGTTGCCTGCCTCTGAGAAAGGGGTAAGTAAAGGTGAGGAGGACCCTAAATTGTATCCTCTCCTCACTGAGTTTAAAAATTATACAATATCGTCCTCTTCCGAGGAGGAGACGTCCTCCGAAGGAGAGGATCAGCAAGAGTCATCTGACTCTGAGGAGGAAACAGGGCTTGATCCTGATGAACAAGCAGAATTAGATGAGGAAGCGGCCAAATATGCCTCCGCCTTATGCGCCAGGGTATGGTGCGACAGCGCCTCTGCTTGAGGAGAAGAGCCAGAGTAAAGATAAAAGAAAGGTTAAGACTTCTAACTCGCTGAAAGGACCGGATCCTATTTTAATAAGATCCAGGGGAGCTGTCTGTGTTTTTCCACAGGAAGAAAACAATCCATTCTGGGTACCGGAGTGCCTCACGCGAAAGCTCGTGACAGCTGAAGATGATCTTTCAACAGACACACCTGCTACTGCTTAAAGAATCAAGGACAGCAAGGAGGACCACTAATTCTACTCGAGTGGATTCATTGCCCACAGACTGGCTTTACCCTGGGTTTCTTCTGCCTTTTCTTACTTCAGATTGGGTGGGGGTGGGAATGTAACCTTGGTAGCAGGACTGCTCCTCTGTTTTTGGTTGCTTCGCAAGTTCAAAAGACAACAACATGCAAAGAATGTGGCCATAGTTCAGGCTATGCTGGCTGTCGAACAGGGAACATCCCCTCAAGTCTGGTTAAACATGCTTAGCCGTTGAGACACTGGCAGAACTCATGGCACTCCTGACGGGCACAGGTTCCCATTGCACCGGGATGCTGTTCTGAACAGACCTTTGCATCTCCCAGGGCTCAGGTTCCCATTGCACGGGGTTCAAGGTGCAAAGGGTCTCTTATACTATGTAACCTCCTTGATCGCTTATGCTGTTGAGTCAGTGAGCCGATCAGAAATCTCATAGTATTACATTTTGGCTTGCCTTGTAATTTTAAAGAAAGGGGGAGATGTTGGGAGCCGCATTCGCCATTACAAGATGGCGCTGGCTTCCTGTTTCCTGGTTCTTGCCAGAACTCGCCTTGCAGCAGCGCATGCGCCACAGGATGCTAATATGGATTTGAGTGCTCTCCCTATCAGAGAACACATGCTAATTGGGTATTGTGCGGAGCACCAATTACAGACGAGCACGTAGCCCTGCGGGCTATTTAAGCAGAGCACTCACAAGGCTTGAGGTCCTTCTCCATCTACCTACAAGAGCCTTACAATAAAGATTCTGCTGGACAAATCTTCGGTTGCCGCGTCTTCCTTATCGGCGAAGGATTGCGCGCGGCAACTCAGGTATACTACCATATCATCTGCAAATAGTGATACTTTGATGTCTTCCTTTCCAATTTGTATCCCCTTGATCTTCTTTAATTGTCTTATTGCTTTAGCTAGGACTTCAAGTACTATGTTGAAGAGATATGGACAGAGTGGGCAGCCTTGTCTTGTTCCTGATTTCAGTGGGATTGATTTAAGTTTCTCTCCATTGAGTTTGATGTTGGCTATAGGCTTGCTGTATATTGCCTTTACTATGTTTAGATATGTGCCTTGTATCCCTGATCTCTCCAAGACTTTAAACATGAATGGGTGTTAGATTTTGTCAAATGCTTTTTTTTTTCTTGGCATGTAAGGAGATGATCATGTGGTTTTTCTCCTTCAGTCTTTTTGTCTGGTGGATTACATTGATGGATTTTTGTATATTGAACTACCCTTGCATACTTAGGATGAAGCCTACTTGGTCATGGTGGATGATATCTTTTATGTGTTCTTGGATTCAGTTTGCAAGTATTTTGTTGAGTATTTTTGAATCAATGTTCATAAGAGAGATAGGTCTGAAGTTCTCTTTTTTTTTGTTGGGTCTTTGTGTGGTTTAGGTATCAAAGTGACGGTGGCTTTATAGAATGAGTTTGGTAAAGGTCCTTCTGTTTCTATTTTATGGCATAGTTTAGAGAGAATTTGCAAATTTGCAGTTAGCACTTCTTTGAAGGTCTGGTAGAATTCTGCACTGAATCCATCTGGCCCAGGGTTTTTTTTTTTTTTTTTTTTTTTGAAGGGAGACTGTTGATGACTGCTTCTATTTCCTTGGGGATATAAGGACTATTCACTCTTTCTACCTGATCTTGACTTAATTTCGGTAGATGAACTCTGTCGAGAAAATTGTCCATTTCTTATAGATTTTCAAATTTTGTCACATATAGGCTTTTGTAGTAAAACCTAATGATTGTTTGGATTTCCTCGGTGTCTGTAGTTATGTCCCACTTTTCACTTCTGATTTGCTGATTTGGATAGTTTCTTTCTGCCTTTTAGTTTGACTGGTAAAGATTTGTCTATCTTGTTGATTTTCTCAAAGAACCAGGTCTTGGTTTCATTAATTCTTTGAATAGTTTTATTTGTTTCTAATTGATTTCTGCCCCCAGTTTGATTATTTCCATCCATCTGCTCCTCTTGGATGTATTTGCTTCTTTTTTGTCTAGGCTTTCAGTTGGGCCATTAAGTTGCTTGTATGAGATGTCACAAATTTCTTCTTGAAGGCACTTAGTGCTATGAATTTTCCTCTGAGCACTGCTTTCATTTTGTCCCATAAGTTAGGGTATGTTGTACCTTAATTTTCATTGAATTCTAGGAAGTCTTTAATTTCTTTCTTTATTTCTTCCTTAACCCAGCTGCCATTGAGTTGTTCAGTTTCCATGTACTTGTAGGCTTTTTTCTAATTCCATTGTTGTTGAGGTTCAGCTTTAGTCCATGGTGGTCAGATAGAATACAGGGAATTATTTCAATCTTCTTGTATCTGTTGAGGCTTGCTTTGTGACCAACAATATGGTCTATTTTGGAGAAGGTTCCATGAGGTGCTGAAAAGAAGGTATACTCTTTTGAGTTTGGGTGGAAAGTTCTGTAGACATCTATTTGATTTAGGACCTCTGTAAGTCTCTTTATTTCCTTATTAGGCTTCTGTCTAGATGATCTGTCCCTTGGTGAAAGTGGGGTGTTGAAGTCTCCCACTATTACGGTGTTGGGATCGATGTGTGATTTGAGTTTTAATAATGTTTCATTTATGAATGTAGGTGCTCTTTTATTTGGGGCAAAGATGTTCAGAATTGTGATATCCTCTTGATGGATTTTTCCTTTGATGAGAATGTAGTGTCCCTCATCTTTTTTGATTAATTTTGGTTGAAAGTCTATTTTATTAGATGTTAGGATAGGTACCCCAGCTTGTTTTCTGGGTCTATTTGCTTGAAAGACATTTTCCAGCCTTTTATTCTGAGGTAGTGTTTATCTTTGTTGCAGAGGTATGTTTCTTGGATGCAGCAGAATGTTGGATCCTGTTTCCGCACCCATTCTGTTAGTCTGTGTCTTTTTATTGAAGAGTTGAGGCCATTGATGTTGATAGATAATAATGACCAATGAACATTAGTTCCTTTTATATTGGAGTCGGTAGTCTTACTGTGTTTCATGGCTTGTTTTCTTTTAATTTTTGTTGGGATATTATCTGTATGCTATGTTTTCTTGGGTGAAGTTGTTTTCATTGGATTGGTGTTTTCCTTCTAGTGTCTTCTGTAGGGCTGGTTTGCTGTGTAGCTATTGCATAAATTTAGTTTTGTCATGGAATATTTTGTTTTCTCCGTCTATGTTGATTGAGTGCTTTGCAGGGTATAGTAGTCTGGGTTGGCATCTGTGGTCTCTTAGAGACTGCATGACACCTGCCCAGGCCCTTCTTGCTTTCATAGTTTCTGATGAGAAGTCCGGTGTGATTCTGATAGGTCTACCTTCATATGTTACTTGGCCTTTTACCCTTGCTGCTTTTAATATCTTTTCTTTGTTCTGTAGATTTATTAATTTTGACTATGATGTGACGTGATGTGTTTCTGTTCTGGTCTAGTCTATTTGGTATTCTGTAGGCCTCTTGTATATTTATGAACATCTCTTTCTTTAAGTTGGGAAAATTTTCTTCTATGATTTTCTTGAAAATATTTTCTGGACCTTAGAGCCTGGAGTCTTTTTCATCAATTCCTATTATTCTTAGATTTCGCCTTTTCATGGTGTCCTTGGTTTCTTGGATATTTTGTGTTTGGGACTTTTCTGATTTTACTTCTTCTTTGAGAGAAGTATCAATTTCTGTGAATGTATCTTTAGCTCCAGAGATTCTCTCTTCCATCTCTTGTATTCTGTTGGTGATGCTTACCTTTGTGGTTCCTGATCCTTTCTCCAAGGTCTCCATCTCCAGGGTTTTCTCAGTTTGTGTTTTCTTTATTGATTCCGATTCTGTTTTCATGCCTTGCACCATTTCCTTCATCTGTTTGAATGTGGATTCCTGTCTCTCTATGGTGGTCTCTATTTTTTGTTCATTTCCTCTCCATATGCCACTAATTGTATCTCTACTTGTGCCTCTACTTGTTTGGCTATATTTGCCTGTGTTTCTTTAAGAATTTTGTCCATTTCCTCTTTCTTTGCCTCCAATTGACTGGTCAAATCTTTGATAGATTTGTTCATTTTCTCTTTAACTGTCTGAATTTGCATGGATATTGCTCTGAGAGAATTGTTTGTTTCCTCTTTATGAGCCTCAAATAGTTGGGTAAGCATAGCTTTACCTGTGCTTCTGATGAATTGGAGTATCCATCAATTCTGGGGTTGCTGGTGAAGTCATGATGTCCTGATTTATGTTGGATGTGTTCTTTCACCTACCCCTGGTTATTGGCTTATTTGAACCTTCCCTCTTTGTTTCTGGAATCTGCAGTTCAGACTTGTACTGTCTCTCTCTGGTGTCTGGAGAGTTCTTCAGAAGCTGAGAGAGGTCCCATGGCCTTAGCTTGAATGTTGGTGCACTAGCTGTACCTGTGAGAGGAAAGTATGTGGGTGCAAAAAGGCAAATGCAGGCGTGTGTGTCTGTGTATGTGTGTGTGTGTGTGTGTGTGAGTGTAAGTGTGCATGGAAGTGTGTCTCAAGGGACAGAGTGATAGAGAATGTTGAACCCTTGAGTGTGGGGAAGGGGCTGTGTCTTGCAGGCTTCTAGGGGATTATTTGTGCATGCATTGTATATTTAGCAGATGCTGGTGATGGTCGTGGCACAATTTCTGGCATTATCTGCCTTAACTCCTCAGTTGGACCCACAGAGCAGGTGCTTCAATGTCCCAAATGGCCCTCTGTTTCCCCCATGAGTATGTGCGTTAATGGGGTCCAATTCCTGGCTTCTGGTTTTGAAGGACCCTGGATCTGGGGCTCTGCAGGCACTCAAGAGTGCACTCACTCTTAGCAGGTCACATTGGAAAGGATTGGGGTATCCAGGCTCTCTGCTCTCTGGTTTGGCCCTGCTTGGTCTTATGCAGGATGACTGACATGCTCTGCCAGCTCAGTGCTGCTGCAGCTGGAGACTGGGATGCTGGTCCAGATGCCTTCTGGGAAGTCCTGGGGGCCCTCTACTGCACTCTCCAGGCCTGGGAGGCCCAGTGCCTGGTGTGCCTAGCTCGCATGGTGGGTCTGCTGGGCTTTGGAGGCTATATACTGTATTATCTGTCACTGAGTGTTTGGGCGGGCCATACAGTCAGTTGCTGAGAGACCCTGTGGAGCCAGTATGGCGGCTAGCAGACCTGGGACCCTGGGAGGATGGTGCCGTGGTTCTGGGACTCCAAGACGGGTCTAGCTGGCAATTGCTGCTAAGGGGCAAGGAGCTCCTCCTCAGCCACTGCAGACTCCAGACAGTGAGCTCTGAGCTGAGAATCTCGGTGAGCTAACTGTGCTGAAGAGAAGGGTTGTCCGAGAAAGGGGAGTGCTGGGAGATCAAAGGATCGTTTCTCTCCTTCCCCAAACAAGTCCACGGGTGACCTGAGAACAAAGGTCTCACCTCATGCCATGTTCCCTGTCATTTAGAAAGCCTCACCATCGTTCCCCTGGCTTCAGAATTCCTTCCCCTCAACAACTCAGACATTTAGCTCTTCCACAGCTCATAAACTGTGTGTGCTAGTAGCCATCTTTTGGATTTCTTTTGATTTTTAAATTATGTGCATGTATGTGCTTCTGTGTGGAGTATATGTAAGAGTGCCGTGCCCTCAAATGCCAGAAGACCATGGCAGATACTCCAGAGCTAGAGTTATAGCTGGTTGTGATCCATCTAATATGGGTTCTGCGAACCCAACTCAGGTCCTCTGCTTGAGCAGTAAGTGCTGTTGGCCAGTGAGCCATCTCTAGTCCTGTAAGTAGGCTTACATGGAGACATGAGCTATGTAGTTCTCTGCTATAGATCACCACTTCATGCTCTTAACAGTTCTAATTTGGAGGTTACTTTACAGCTACGTTTTGAACCTAAAACCATGACTATAGAATGTAAACTGTTGTAAGTAACAAATCTTGTCTGGATGTTCAGCCACATGCTTGCTCTGAACTTTTTAGTGTTCTGGGATTATTATTATTATTATTATTATTATTATTATTATTATTATTTCAGTGTTCTTGGATTATTAGAAAAAGCACATATGGGAGCATCATTGGAATAATAAGTATAGTCTGCCTCTCATGTCCATATCAAAAGATTCAACTAAGAAAAAAAAATGTGTATTTTTCTTTTGTATGTATATCATTTTCCCCCATGTCATTATTTCTTACAGAATAGTATATTCCAGTAATGGCAGCATAATAACAGAAACCCTAACATTTAGGAGGCAGAGTCCAGAGGATTACTCTAAGTTTGAGGCCAACCTGGTCTACATAGGAAAGCTAGACCAGCTGGGACTACCTAGGGATTCCCTGTCTCATCCATACATTCATTTATTTATAAATAATAGAGTACAGCAACTGTTCAGTTAGCATTTGTGTTGTGTTGGGTATTTTAATCACTCTGCAGAGAATCTTAGAACATTTATGATATAACTATTTAAAGTGTAAATGCTGGGCTGGAGAGATGGCTTAGCAGTTAAAAACACTGACTGTTCTTTCTGAGGATGTAGGTTTGATTCCCAGTACTTACATGGAGGCTTATAGCTGTTGGTAATTCCAATCCTAGGGGATCTAATACCCTGTCTGTCCTCCATGGATAGCAAGTGTGTACCCAGTGCACTCATGTACATTCAGGAAAATACTCATATACACAAAATAAAAATGGATAAATCTTAAAAAATAATGTCTAAAGGCCATGTAAGGGTTATAGTAAAGTCCTGTGTCATCATAAAAATAAGAGAATTGTGCATCTGCAGAATTTAGTTTGTGTGTTAGAGGCCTGGACCAAGGGATGATTCTGTTTCTTGATCTTCCACTGCAGTTACACAGAATGTTGAAGGCATATTCTAAACCATTAAAGATCTTCAATTAACCTGAATCTAGAATATTAATTATATGTGCTTTGTCCATCTCTGATGCCACAAATAGTCACTATTAAAGTACTCACAAGCCAAACAAGACTATTAGTGGGTACAATAATTAATACCACCTTGGTCTTAGCAGAGATGTTTAGCAGGAATTATTTCTACAACTGAACATTCAGGGGAGATTTGGTAGATCAACATGTTCAGTTGTAGAAATAATTCCTGGTAATAGGATTACTTTATATTTAGGGTTGTTGATAGAAAAATTTCTGAAAAAGGGTTTTACCTTAAGAGCTTTTCTTTTCATGCTCACTTCATTTTGGTTAGATCAGCTTGTGGTGTCTTTCTAATACAAAGTATCTAACTGCTGGACAGGAGGAAGCAGACAGAAAATGTGGTATCAGAGAAGGAGGAGCCGTGGCAGGCTATATGCTCATGTAAGGTTTGTCCTCACAAGAAGGAGAAATCTGCTCTTTTTAAATTTTTTTATTTATTACAATTTATTTACTTTGTATTCCAGCTGTGTGATTCTCCCTCTTCTCCTCCCAATCCCACTCTCCCTCGTCTCTTCCCATGCCCTTCCCCCAGTCCAGTAATAGGGGAGGACCTCCTCCGCTTTGATCTGAACCTAGCATATCAAGTATCATCAGGACTGGCTCCATAGTCTTCCCCTGTGGCCTCTTAATGCTGCCCCATCCCACCCCAGGGGGAGGTGATCAAAGAGCCAGCCACTGAGTTCATGTCAGAGACAGTCCCTGTTCTCCTTAATAGGGAGCCCACTTGGATACTGAGCTGCCATGGGCTACATCTGTGCAGGGGTTCTAGGTTATATCTATGTGTGGTCCTTGGTTGGAGTTTCAGTCTCAGAAAAGACCCCTGGACCCATAATTTTTGGTTCTGTTGCTCTCTTTGTGGAGCTCCTGTCCCCTCCAGAAAAACCTGCTCTTTAAGCAAAGAGAGGAACCATGGTTTGGGAGCTGCTGAATCCCACCACACATTGGAAAAGCAGCCACATAGGATGGATTCACTGCTAGGGCCATTTCCTCCTGCTCTGTTCTACTGCTATCTAAGACTGTCAGCAGTGTCCTGAGCTGAGTGTCTCCAGTGTGAGAGCTGACAGACATGAGTGGTTGGAAGCCCTTGCTCCCCTCTTGCCAGGTTTAGCATTCTGATCTGTTTCTTCACATTGTTTGTGAGCAAAACTACAAGTGAAAGAATGATTCTGGCATTCATTCTGCTGAGGTCTTTGCTTTAAAGAAACTTGATAACTGTTTCTGTCTTTTGTAGACAGCAGCATTACAGGTTTAAAATTAATGAATCTGAGGAGGAGGCAAGAAACTCAGACTCTGTTAACTTGTTATAATTGCTTAACAGTTATACTCTTTTAGGTTGTTTTAGGAATTAAGTAATAAGTTTCTGTAACAAAGAAGTGCTGAATATATTGATTAACATTTGGCAGATGCTAAGAATGGAGTTAACTAATTCTGTGTATTTTACATTTCAGATGTACTGGTGATGACCACTTGATAAATCAGGGCATAGATCTGTCACCTTGGGGACTGTGGAAAAATCATGTGGCTCTGGCTTGTATGATTATTATCTTCCTCACAATTGCCTACCTAAAATTGCTATTTCTTAAAAAGTATTCTTAATTTTCCCTTTAATGTACTATTAATTGTACTCCTATTAAATATGGACACTTTGATTGACATACCCAATGCTCTGTTTGGTTTTGTTTGTTTGTTTCTTTTCTTCACAGACATTTTAATGTACATAAAAATAACTAACACTGAAAACTAAGGACACTATTTGTGACATATTGAGCTCATCAAGTAGTGATCATGGGCAGAAAATCTAGTCAGATTTACTGATTTGAAAAGGGAGCCTTCAATTCTAGACACTGCTCTGTGTCATTCTCTTTGAAATTGATATGCAGAAGCCAGGTATAGTGGCATGCCCTGGTAATCATGGCACTTGGTAGGCAGAAGCAGGATTATAGTTCAAGGCTGGTCTGAACCCTGTGTTAAAATAACAGTAAGAGAGGCAATCAGGTAGGTCAGTGGCACTTTAATAATTTGAATATATGGTCTGCTATTATTTGATAACTAAGTGTAGCAAAGCTCTATTAGAAGTCTGAAATCTATATCAGGAAAACCCTTTTTCTTCAGGGTTAAAAAAATCAGTGATCATAAAAAATAGTATGTTTCTATACACATCAAAGTGCATTTGTATTATTTCAGAAGCTCATTTTAGGCACTGCTGAATAACCAATGAAAATAGGTAGTTTCAAGTTTTTCCCTTTAAATTTTAAGCCCTGCCTCATCATCAACATCTACTCAGGAACACATACTCTCTAGAGTTGTCATGATAAAATACAGAAAATTATGTTTATTTTTTTTAAAAAATTCTCCCTGACTGGCACTGGGAAGAAGAGAGGAATACCATTTTGGTAATGGCTTCTGAGTTAAAGGAACTGGTTGCACAAATGCTTCAGTACTTATGTAAGTTTGACTGCCAGTTCTGAGGTGCCATCTAATTCTTTGGGCGAGTCTTGCTTTTCCTCTCCCTTAACTGAGTGGCACACAGGTGTTTCTTACTGCCACGTCAGTCTTCAGATTACAGAAAACATGCACTTTCCTTTAAATGGGCAATGTAGAGAACTGTATGGCTCTTTCTTGTGTTGACATAGAACGTCTGATCATATTTGCAATATGTAACTCGAATTAATGTGTTTTAAAGTAATTTTAACTGTAATCCAACAGTGCATTGAGCAAGTGTAACCTTTTTCTGAAAAAATAACTCGGGAGATCTTGAGTTAACCGATAAAACCAATTCATCACTAAATGTTGCTCTTACTCTTGATTTTACTTCCAGAATTACATTTCCGAATATTACAGGAAACACTAGAAAGTTGTTATAAATTATAATGGAGCAATATAATGGCTTTAGTAATGAAAATTATTGTTTGAAATAATAATAGAAATATGAAGACAAAAAGTTTAACTAAAATATACATATATGTGAATCTGAAATATGCCTGTGTCACTATGAATGACTAAGGAAAGTTACTGACTCAATAATATTGAAAAACTGGCTAATTCTATGAAGAAAAATACTCATGTGTCTTATATAAAGTTGCTCTTAATGTGAATTGAATGTGAAAGATAAAAAAGTATGTGTTCTCCAAAATAAAGTTTAGTGAGCTTTAGGCAGGTCTATGTGGCCCTCCAAATTCAACAAGGCAAAAAAATTGGTCTTTATTATATAAAATTGAAGGATGCATTGATGAATTCACTAGATGGAAGAAAGATAGTGAAAGTGTCCAAAAGTGATATGGAATTAATACTTAAACTATGTAGAAACTTTAAAAAGCAACAAAAAGAGCATAACATGATTGAAAAATAGGTAGTAGGTTAAAACATGCTTTCTACTTAGATCAGTTACTTTTTATTGCTCTGATGAAACCATGATCTAAGGCAACTGAGAGAAGAACACAAGCATTTGGGCTTAGGTTTGCAAAGGGACACAGCAGTTATGAGCAGAAGTTATGACACACAGCCTAAGCAGAAGCTGGAATGATGGTTAATTTTTGTCAGCTTGACACAAACTAGAGTCACCTAGGAAGGGGGAACATCAATCAAGGAAATTCAACCATCAGATTGGCCTGTAGGCTTGTCTGTGGGACATGCCCTGATATTTGATTGGTGCAGGAAGGCTCAGGCCACTGTGTATTTTATACAGTGTTATATACCGGTGTTATACAGCCCCCTCACTAACATCCCTACCTGAGGAAGGGGCTCCTGGGCAGTATAAGATAGGAAGTTGAATGTGAGCCCAGAAGCAAGCCTTTATACAGCTTTCCTCCATGGTTTCTGCTTCTCTTCCTGCTTGAGTTTCTGCCCTGACCATGATGCACTGTTACCTCAAAGTACATATGTTCCAATCATTTTACAACCCCAGAAAAGATAATAAAAAGCAAATGTGGGAATTATTATGAAGCAGCAGAAATAGAGCCAACTGTTTATTGTTGACATAATAAGTGAAATTATTAACTTGATGCCATAAATTATGACACAATTGTCAGAGTATTTTATTAGAATTATATAGTATGGAACAAATTTCCCTTTGAAGTATAGTGTAAACAATTATGAGGTGTGGCCTTGTTGGAATAGGTGTGGCCTTTTGGAGAAAATATGTCACTATGGGGGGGTGGATTTTGAGGTCTTCTATGCTCAAGCCACACCCAGTGTGACACACAGTTGCTTCTGCTGCCTGCAGATTAAGATTTAAAACTCTCAGCTCCCTTCTCCAGCACTATGTCTGCCTGCTTCCCACCATGATGATAACAGACTAGACCTCTGAAACTGTAAGCCAACCCCAATTAAATGTTTTGTTTTGAAACCCTCCCCTACCAGTGAAGGGGAGGGGCATGCATGAAGAAAGGAGAAAAAGGAGGGATTGGGAGGGGAGGAGGGAGGGAACTAGAGGGGGGATACAAAGTAAATAAAGTGTAATTAAAAATAAAATAAAATTTAAATTAAAAAAGTATAATGTAAAGATAAAATGCCTTTTTATTAACATAAATGAACTTACATAGTATAAATCTACTGTAGAGTTTTTGTGGAACTCCTAGCAGTGGGGATGTCTCTGACTCTTTTACCTGCCCTTGGGTCTCTTTTTCTCCTCTTGGGTTGTCTTTTCCAGCCTTGATAGGAGGGTTTGTGCCCAGTATTCTTGCATGTTATTATGATATTGATATTGATTTCAATTGATATCCCTTGGAGGCTTGCTCTTTTCTGAAGGGAAATGAAGGAGCAGTGGAGCTCAGGAAGAGTAGATTGGGAGGGCACTAGGAGGAGTGGAGAGAGGGGAGAATTCAGTTGGTATGTATTGTATGAAAGAAAGATAAATAAAAAGAAAGAAATCAGAATTAATATGTTAAAATTTAATAGAATGAGTCATTCTGAGAGAAGTAGGCATAATCCTGGGAAGGAAAATAAAATCTTCATGGGTAAGTACTTATTGGAATTAATGTGAGAATCATGACACAACATACTTCAAAAAAAAATGAACTGTTGGGTTGGGGACATAGGTGCAGGTCAAGTGTTTTCTGCACAATAGTGTGGACCAGAGTTTGGTTTTTCAGAACTCACTTAGAAGCTGAACAAGCATGGCAGGGCCATGACAGAATCCCTGAGGCAAGCTGGCTAGCAAGAGTAGCTAGACCTTACCTCAGTGTATGGAGCTGCAGAGTGATTAAGGAAGATGCTTGCCATCAACCTCAGACCTCTGAATGTGTTCGCCTATACCTGTGTGAACATGCATAACACACACCTCAGTGTATATATGCAAAATTGGTTATGCACAGCATTATCTGAGATGTAATGAAAAGTTACTGAGAAACTTTTGTGTGTACAGTGGTTAGGCAGACTTCACTTGGTTGCTTTCAAAGGGGGGGGATCAAGACAAAATAGGACCTTGACATGGCCTTGTTGAAAAATATTTATTTTGAACTCAGCATGAGACTTGAAAGATTGTTTTAAACTATTTAAATCTTAGGCTTTGGTCTGGTGAAAAACAAATGTTTTGTCCCGTTAAAGAACAAATTTTCATAAAATAAATAAGGTAATGGAATTTTTATTTCCTAAGTGTTTTGGGTTTGTTTTGTAGTCAAGTTCAAAACCTGGACTCAGATAAATAAACAAAGACAGATAACTTTGTATATCTGCAGTTGCATATTTTATTCCATAGTGAACTCAAATTATTCAAAGATACTGGCCAGGATGAATAACAAAATATGTGTTAACAACATTATATCTCTAGAGTTGAAGTTCATGGGCTGTTTGAGCTCTAGGGAGTACTGGCAGCACCTAATACTAATGTTGCAGTTCCCAAAGTGAATTTGGTTTTCAAGCTATTTGATACTTTTTACCATTTAAATATAGCATGTGTCATATTTTTAAGAGATTTCTTATTGTGATCCTTCCTGGATGACCAACTTGTCCCAGTGTCTGTTTCATTTGGCAGGTAAATGTTGACAGGTGCTGTGCATTCAGTTTTTCCTTCCCTTAGTAGGCAGCATGCTCCAGTAGTTACGATCACCATTTTGGTGAGATGTTCTGGGCTTAATAATAATTGTGTTATATGATCAGGGACCATGAATTATCTAACTATATATACCCAGTAGGGTCTGCCAATAACATGAAAAGTTTTCTGTAGTAGTAAAAAATAAATTGCAATTCATGAGAAAACAATACAGAACATTCATATGAAAAATTGATCCCTTAAGGATTTATCAATGTAATGCTATTTACTAAGTTGATAAAATTAAACTTTCTCCAAAAGTATCTTTTAGAAATAAAAGGGTATTTTTAGAAATCAATTGAACTGTTTATTTTTGTTTTTTAAATGTTTTAATTGAAAATTTTACATCATTTTTCCCCTCTTTTCTTCAAAATCTTCCAGATACCCTCCCTCTACCCTCTCCCAACTCTCAAGTTGATAGTCCCTTTTGCTTTGTTTGTTACACATATATATACAAATTAATAAATACACCCTGCTTAGTCCATTTTTATTACTTATGTATATATGATTTCAAGGCTGCCCACCAGTAAAGGGCCTCATCCCTAAGAGAGGCTAATGCTCTTTCTCGCAGTTGCCCATAGTTCTTTGACTCAGTGTGGGACCCTGTAAGATTTTCTCCACTTCATGTTAGTATGTCCATTGATAAATTGCTGTTCTTCTGATCTTGTTTATTTACCTATTTCTAGGAAAGACTGTTTCACTGCAGAATTCCTGGCATTCTGGATTTGACAATCTTTTTATTTATTTATTTTTATTCACTTTACATCCCACCTCACATCCCAGGCCAACCCTTCCACGCTCCCCTCTCCCCAGTTCCTCAGAAAGAGGGGTCCCACCTTCCCACCTACCCCAGCTTGTCAAGGTGCGTCAGGGCTGCACTTGTCCTCTTCTCCCATGGCCAAGCAAGGGGGAAGTGATCAAAAAGCTGGCAGGAAAATCCATGTCAGATACAGTATCCATTTACCTTACTTGATGACCCACATGAGGCATAAGCTACCCATCTGTTACATTTGTAGAGGGATCTAGGTCAAGTTCCTTCATGCTCCAGTTCACTTGATGCCTCAGTCTCAGCAAGCCCCTCTGGGCCTTAGTCACATGGCTCTGTTGGTCTTTTTGTGGAGCTCCTGTCATCTCCAGATCCTTTTCTTTTTTTCTCCCACATTTCCACAAGACTCCCTATGCATCACCCAACATTTGGCTGTGAGTCTCAGCATCTGTTCTGGGTATTGCTGGGTAGAGCCTTTCAGACAACAACTCTGATAGGCTCCTGTCTTCAGGCTTAGCCGAGTATCATTCATAGTGCCAGGGTCTTGTTTGTGCCAGGCATTGGTTGGACATTCCCTCAATCTCTGCTCCATTTGCTCTATCTTTATCCGTGCACATCTTCTAGGAAGGGTAAAATTTGGGTGGAAGTTTTTGTGGGTGAGTTGGTATTCTCTCCTTCTACTAGGAGTCTAGTCTAGTTAGAGGGTGTTTCTTGACCATTCAGGATTCCTCTGCTAAGAATTCTCTGTTTAGTTCTTTGCCTCATTTTTAATTGGTTTATTTTGTTTATTGGTGTGTGATGTCTTGAGTTCATTACATATTTTGGATATTAGCCCTTTGTTAGATATAGGATTGGTGAAGATCTTTTCCCAATCTGTAGACTGTTGTTTCATTATATTGACAGTGTACTTTGCCTTATAAAAGCTTTTAAGTTTCAAGAGGTCTCATTTATTAATTGTAGGTATTGGAGCTTGATCTATTGGTGTTCTGTTCAGGAAGTTGTCTCCTGTGTCAATGAGTTCGAGGTTCTTCCCTACTTTCTCTTCTAATAGATTTAGTGTATCTGGTGTTGTATGAGGTCTTTGATCTGCTAAGACTTTGACAGGTGCTGTGCATTCAGTTTTTCCTTCCCTTAGTAGGCAGCATGCTCCAGTAGTTACGATCACCATTTTGGTGAGATGTTCTGGGCTTATTAATAATTGTGTTATATGATCAGGGACCATGAATTATGATTGATAAATATG
Organism: Meriones unguiculatus; assembly: GCF_030254825.1. Classification (NCBI taxonomy): domain Eukaryota; kingdom Metazoa; phylum Chordata; class Mammalia; order Rodentia; family Muridae; genus Meriones; species Meriones unguiculatus. The sequence continues at coordinate 4,413,951 of NC_083368.1, read as the reverse complement.
GATATATTTGCATTTTCTACATGTATTCCTCCAGTTAGACCAGCACTATTTGTTAAAGATGCTATCTTTTTTCCATTGTATGGTTTTGGCACTTTTGTCCAAATCAAGTGTCCATAGATGTTTGGGTTTATTTCTGGGCCTTCAATTCCATAGAATAGATCATCTAGTATACCTCTATGCCAATATCATACAGTTTTTATTACTGTTGTTCTGAAGTATACCTTGAGGTCAGGGATTGAGCTCCCTCCAGAAATTCTTTTATTATATAAGATTGTTTTAGCTATTCTGAGTTTTCGTTTTTCCATATGAATTTTAGAATTGTTCTTTCAAGGTTTATAAAGAACTATGGTATTTTGATGGAGATTGCATTGAATCTGTAGTTTGCTTTTGGTGAGATAGCCAGTTTTACTATGTTATTCCTACCGATCCATGAACATGGAACAACTTTCCATCTTCTGATATTTTCTTCAGTTTCTTTCTTTAGATATTTGAAGTTCTTGTCATACAGGTCTTTCCCTTGTTTGGTTCTTATTATACCAAGATACTTTATATTATTTGTGGCTATTGCAAAGGGTCCAGTTTCCTTAATTTTTTTCCTCAGTCTGTTTTTCTTTGGATACAGGAGGGCTATTGGTTTTTTGTTGTTGTTGTTTTGTTTTGTTTTTTGTGTTTTTTTTAGTTAATTTTGTATCCTGCCACTTTCCTGAAAGTGTGTATCAGATGTAAAAGTTCCTTGGTAGAATTTTTGGGATCACTTATGTATATTATCATATCATCTGCAAATAGTGATACTTTGACTACTTCCTTCCTGATTTGTATCCCCTTCAACTCTTTTAGTTATCTTATTGTTCTAGCGAGACCTTCAAATATAAAGATATGAAGAGAGTGGACAGCCTTATCTTGTCCCTGACTTTAATGGAATTGCTTTGAGTTTCTCTCTGTTTAATTTGAGGTTGGCTATCAGCTTGCTGTATATAGCCTTTATTATGTTTAGGTATGTACCTTGTGTCCCTGTTCTCTCCAAGACTTTCATCATGAAGAAGTGTTGGATTTTGGGAAAGACTTTTCCTGCATCTAAAGAGATGATCCTGTGATGTTTTTCCTTTGAGTTTGTTTATATGGTAGATTACATTGGTTTATTTTCATAAGTTGAACCATTCCTGCTTCCCAGCGATGAAGCCTACTTGATTATGGTGGATGATCTATTTGATATGTTCTTGGATTTGGTTTGCAAGTATTTTATTGAATATTTTTGTGTCAATTGTCATGAGTGAAATTGGTCTGAAATTGTCTTTCTTTTTTGAGTCTCTGTGTGGTTTAGGTACCAGGATGACTGTGGCTTTGTGGAATGAGTTTGGCAAAGTTCATTCAGTTTCTATTTTGTGGAATACTTTGAAGAGTATTAGTTCTTCTTTGAATGTCAGGTAGAATTTTGCGCTAAAACCACCTGGCTGAAGGCTTTTTTCAGATGGGAGGCTTTTAATGACTGCTTCAATTTCCTTAGGGATTACAGGACTGTTTAAACTGTTTACCTAATCTTGATTTAACTTTGGTAGGAGAAGTCTATCAAGAAAATCATCCATTTTCTTTAGATTTTCTAATTCTGTGGAATACAGGTTTTTGAAGTATGATCTAATATTTTTTATTTCCTCATTGTCTGTTGTTATGTCTTCCATTTCATTTCTGATTTTGTTAATTTGGATGTTCTCCCTCTGCTTTTTAGTTAGTTTGGCAAAGGCTTTGTCTACCTTGTTGATTTTTCTCAAAGAACCAGCTCTTAGTTTCCTTGATTCTTTCTATTGAAGAGCTTAAGATAGCCTGAATATAACTCCATTTTGAAATAAAGATCTTGACTGGGAACTGAATTCAGGTACCAGGAAATATCACAGAGTGTACACCTGGCAGAAAACAAAGTTAACTCTCCTAGCAACAGCCTGCAGGAAATATAACAGAATAAATGCTTCATAGAAAATAGAGACAAACTCCCTGGCAATAATCAATGGGAATCGGTTGAGAATCTGGTGGGAAAATTCTCCCCAATGTTTCAGATATGGTTTAGAAAAATAGCCATTGTGATTATATGCCTTAGCCATTGTGATTATGTGCCTCAGGTCACCCCGCCCTGCTAAACTTCATCCAATTCTGTAACGTCAAGGCTTGTGCCCCCCTGCTTGCTGCCATGGAAACCCCTGGTTCACAGACTTTCCCTTTAAAAATCCTGTTCACTCAGAGCTCGGGGTCCCACTTCTCTACTGCTGTGCCAGTGAGACTTGGGTCCTGAGTTCGATCGCTCTCGTAATAAAGCTCTCTTGCAATTGCATCTATTCATCTCCTGGTGGTCTCTGAGGGCCCGTGAACCTGGCATAACACTATCATTCTCTTTTTTTCAACTTCATTGATTGTAGCCCTGAGTTTGATTATTTCCAGACATCTATTACTATTTGGTGTGTCTGATTTCTTCTGTTCTAGAGCTTTCAGGTGAGCTGTTGATTTACTAGTATGGGATCTCTGCAATTTTTTTATGAAGGCATCTAATGCTATGAAATTTCCTCTTAGCATGACTTTCATTGTGTCCCATAAGTTTAGGTATTGTTGTGCCTTCATTTTCATCGAGTACTATTCTTTATTCTTCCTTGACTCAGTGGTCATTGAAAAGGGAGTTATTGTGTTTCTATGAGTTTGTAGGCTCTCTGTTGTTTCTGTTGTTGGACTCCATCATCTTTAGTCCATGGTGGTCTGATAAGATGCAAGGGGTTATTTCAATATTCTTGTATCCATTGAGGCTTGCTTTGTGCCCGAGTATGTGGTCATTTTGGAGAAGGTTCTGTGAGGTGCTAAGAAGAAGGTATAGTCTCTTGTGTTTGAGTAAAATGTTCTGTAGATATCTGTTAGGTCCATTTGATTTGTGACATCTGTTAGTTTTATCATTTCTCCATTTTTAGTTTCTGTCTTGATGATCTGTCCATTGGAGACAGTGGGGTTTTGAAGTCTCCCACTATTAATGTGTGGGGTTTGATGTGTGATTTAAGCTTTAGTAATGCTTCTTTTACATATGAGGTTGCCCTTGCATTTGGAACATAGATGTTCATAGAATGTACATAGATGTACATAGAATTGAGACATTGTCTTGGTAGATTTTTCCTTTGATGAGTATGAAGTGTCTTTCTAATCTCTTTTGATTAATTTCAGATAAAAGTCATAGTATTAAATACTAAAATGGCTACTCCAGCTTGCTTCTTGTGTCTGTTTACTTGGAAAACCCCTTTCCAGCCCTTTACTCTGAAGTAATATCTATCTTTATTGCTGAGGTATGTTTCTCATATGCAGCAGAATGATGGGTCCTTCTTTCACATCCATTATGTTAACCTGTGTCTTTTTATTGAGGAGTTGAGGCCATTGATGTTGAGAGATATTAATGACCAGTTGTTGTTACTTACTGTTATTTTGATGTTGTTGGTAGTAGAGTGTGTGTGTGATTACCTTTTTTGGTTTTGCTAATGTGGTATTATTTATTTCCTGTGTTTTCTTGGGTGTAGTTGGCCTCCTTGGGTTTAAGTTTTCTTTCTAATATCTTCTATATGGTTGGATTTATTGATTGGTACTATTTTAATTTGTTTTTTTGTCATGAATATCATGTTTTCTCCTTCTGTGGTGATTAAATTTTTGTTAGGTGTAGTAGTCAGGGCTCACATCTGTGGTCTGTAAGATATCTGCCCAGGCCTTTCTGGCTTTTAGAGTTTCTGATCAGAAGTCAGGTGTAATTTTGATAGCGTTGCCTTTATATGTGACTTGTCCTTTTTCCCTTTCAGCTTTTAATATTGTTTTTTGTTCTATACATTTAGAGTTTTGATTATTATGTGGCTGGAGGATTTTCTTTTCTGATATAATCCATTTGGTGTTCTGTGAGCTTCTTATGTATTTATAGGTATATCTTTCTTTAGGTTGGGGAAGTTTTGTTCTTTTGTGTTTGAAATTTTATTGAAATATTTTCTGGGCCTTGGAGTTGGGAGTCTTCTTTTATTCCTATTATTCTTAGATTTGGTCTTTTCATAGTGTCCCAGATTACTTGGATATTTTGTGTCAGGACCTTTTTAGATTTAACATTTTCTTTGCCTGATATGCTGATTTCTTCAACTGTATCTTCTATACCTGATATTCTCTCTTCCATCTCTTATATTCTACTGGTGGTGCTTGTGTCTGCAGTTCTTATTTTCTTTCCTAAGTTTTATATCTCCAGTATTGCCTCAGATTGTGTTTTCTTTATTGCTTATATTTCCATTTTTGATCTTGAACAGTTTTTGATCTTGAACAGTTTTACTCATTTCCTTCTCCTGTTTGATTGTATTTTCCTGTATTTCCTTAAGGTATTAATTCCATTCTTTTACTGGTTTAGTTGTTTTGTCCTGTTTTTCTTTGAAAGCTTTATTTCCTTCCTTTAAGGTCTCTTATCATAACCTCAGATTTAAAATCTGATTTTTTTTTTGCCCTTTCCATGTGATAGTTTCTCCAGGATTTATTGTAGTAGGACCACTGTTTTCTGATGGTGTTATATGGCCCTGAGTTTTGTTACTTGTGTTCTTATGTAGGACTCTATTTTGTTACTTATGTTCTATGTAGGTTCTTTCTGGTATGAGCAGGCCTAGTGGTCCTTCCATTAAGTTCACTGTCTATATCCCAGGTGAGCCAGGCAGATGGGAGCAGGCAGAAAGATTCCAATCCAAATGCTGTTCCAGTGCCCACAAACCTCCTTGGCATGAGGGACAATGGGGTTTGGGACCTGTGCCCAGATCACCTCAGCTGGGCTTGCTGTCTGTGTCCAGGGTGGGCCAGGCATATGGGGAGCAGGCAGAGAGATCTCCAAGAAGGGTGCCACTCTGGACCCTCACAGACCTCCTCGGTATGGGAGATCAGATCTGAAAATCTTTAATCCCCCTCTTCAATGTTTCCTGAGCCATAGACACAGGAACTATGATATAGGTGTATCTATTGCATCTAGGCTCTCCACAATCCCTTGATCTCTGGGTTCTGTCCATTTGCTGTAAAAAAGAGACTTCTTTGATGAATGGTGACAACTATACTTACCATGGGTATAATGATAAGATTTAGAATGTAATAAAAAAAATTGTCTTGCAAAGTGACAGAGGTAGGCTCTTTTCTATGTCCATAACCTCACTAGCCCAGGGAAGCTGGCTAGGTTTCTAGTACCAGGCATGATTTCCCTCCTGTTGAGAGGGCCTTAAGTTCAATTAGACAGCTGTTGGTTACCACCAACATGTGAGTGACATTTCCTGTACCTAACAGATATCTTGTCATGTGAGTCATTGTCATGATTCATGGCTATTTCAGCTGGTAGCACTATTTAATTCTTTACAAACAACACAAAAGCTGTTTGATAGATGCTCAAGGAACTGTTATCTTATATATACCTAAAACTATATACAACACACACATATCTTAAAGGAAGTTAAGCCACGGGGCTGACAATGCACCTGACAAGATTCATAAACTATCTGCAAGACCACCTGGAATACTACTCAGCTGTTGAAAACAAGGAAATCATGAAATTTGCAGGCAAATGGATGGAACTAGAAAAGATCATCCTGAGTGAGGTAACAGGCATGGTATACACTCATTTATAAGCAGATATTAGCCATATAATACACTAAATCTAACATACTAATATACTAAAATCTACAGACCTAAAGAAGCTAAACAACAAGGAGGACCCAAGGGAGGATGCTTAAATCTCATTCAGAATGGCAACAAGATAGACACCAGAAGAGGGGGAACAGGATGGCAGCCTGCTATAGAGCATCTTTGGAAAGGCTCCATCTAACAAGAGATTGAAGCAGATGCTGAGACTCACAGCCAAACATTGGGCAGAGCACCGGGAGTCCCATAGAAAAAGGGAGGGAGGAGGATAAATGGATACAGAAGGGAATGGAAACCAACAAAGCTAAAAAATCTGAGCCAAGGAAACTTTAAGTGTCAATGGATGAAATAATCTAATAACAAACTAGATGCTGAGGACTAGCAAGGTGGCTCAATGGGAAAAGGTTATCACATTCAAACTTGGCTCCCTATGGAGAGCCAGATACACAGCCACAAGGGAATCCTGAACAACAAAAGAAACCCATAGTTAAATGGAATGTGGGGACTGGGTGTGACAGTGGTTTCTTTTGTATTCCCAGAGAAGGAATCCATTTTGTCATTCTCCATAACTCCACCAGGCACTGTTTTGAATAAAGAATAGTTAGAGGGACATAGGTAGATTAGGAAAGCAAAAGTGACTGTCCTGAAATGGTACTTCCTGTTTCCAGTGATTTTGTTAGGGGGAACAACTGGAAGGCACTAGGGCAACTATCTAGACAAGACCAGTAAGGACAAGGGGAGAACCCAGGAACCCTAAAAAATACTCAAGCCAGTGTCTAAAGCAGTTTCAGCCATTGGCTTCTCCTATACCAGATATATGAATTATTTTTCTATTCTTTTCTTTGTGGCCTGATCTCTTGGTTTGCCTTTCCTGGTCACTAAATTCTTTGTTTGTGCCAGGAAATGAGCCCAGAAATCCTCTAGACAACTGCCTTCAATGCCTCCACCACTCCATTACATTTTTATAAATTTAAATTTAATTTTTATAATTATTTCACTTTACATTACATCCCGATTGTAGCCCCCGCCCGCATCTCCTCCCAGTCCCACTCTCCCACCCTCCCTCTTCTCTCTATTCTTTTTCCCTATTCCTCAGAAAGAGGGAACCTTCCTCCCCTACCATCTAACCTCAGCCTATCAAGTCTCATTAGGAATGCCTGTATCCTCTTTCTTTGTGACCTGGCAAGCCTTACACACACACACACCAGGGGGAAGTGATCGAAGAGCTGGCAATAGAGTCCATGTCAGAGACAGCCCTTGCTCCTTTCACTAGGAACACACATGGAGACTGAGTTCAGATTGGCTACATCTGAGCAGGGCATCTAGGTCCTCTCCTTGGTGCATCATTCTCTGCAGGACCAGATTTGTTGGAGTATCAGTCTCAGAAAAGACCCCTGTGCTCAGATATTTTGGTTCTGTTGCTCTCCTCGTGGAGCCGCTGCCTTTCCAGGTCTTACTAACTCCTCCTTCTTTCATATGATTCCCTGAACTCTGCCCAAAGTTTGGTTATGAGTCGCAGCATCTGCTTTGATACATTGCTGGGTAGAGTTTTTCAGAGTCTTTCAGAGCCTCTGTGGTAGGCTCCTGTCCTGTTTCCGGTTTTCTTCTTCTTCCAAAGTCCATCCTTTTTGTCTTTCTGAGTGAGGATTGATCATCTTACCCAGGGTCCTTCTTGTTTAGCTTGTTTAGGTGTACAGATTTTAGTATGTTTATCCTGTATGATAAGTTTAGTAACCATTTATAAGTGAGTATGTACCATTTGTGTCTTTCTGCTTCTAGGATACCTCACTCGGGATGATCTTTTCTAGATCCCACCAGTTGCCTGCAAATTTCATGATTTCCTTGTTTTGTTTTTTTAACTTTTATTAATTACACTTTATTCACTTTGTATCCCTCCATAAACCCTTCCCTCCTCCCCTCCCCCTTCTTCACGCATGCCCCTCCCCAAGTCCACTGATAGGGGAGGTTCTGCTTCTGGGATAGCTCACTCAGAATGATCCTTTCCAGCTCCCATTTACCTGCAAATTTCATGATTTCCTTGTTTTTCATTGCTGAGTAATATTCCATTGTGTAGATGTACCACAATTTCTGTATCCATTTCTCCACTGAGGGGCATCTAGGCTGTTTCCAGCTTCTGGCTATTACAAATAAGGCTGCTACAAACATGGTTGAGCAAATGTTCTTATTGTGTACTTGAGCCTCTTTTGGATATATGCCTAGAAGTGGTATGGCTGGATCTTGAGGAAGCACTGTTCCTAGTTGTCTGAGAAAGCACCAGATTGATTTCCAGAGTGGTTGTATAAGTTTACATTCCCACCAGCAGTGGAGGAGGGTTCCCCTTTCTCCACAACCTCTCCAGCATGTGTTGTCACTTGAGTTTTTCATCTTGGCCATACTGATGGGTGGACAGTGAAATATCAGGGTCATTTTGATTTGCATTTCCCTGATAGCTAATAAGGTTGAGCATTTCTTTAAGTGTTTCTCTGCCATTCGATATTCCTCTATCAAGAATTCTCTGTTTATCTCTCTTCATCATTTTTTAATTGGTTACTTGGTTTGTTGCTTTTCAGCTTCTTCAGTTCTTTATATATACTGGATATTAGCCCTCTGGTGAAGATTCTTTCCCAATCTGTAGGCAGTCATTTTGTTCAGAGGACAGTGTCCTTTGCTTTATCGAAGCTTTTCAGTTTCATGAGGTCCCATTTACTGATTGTTGTTCTTAGAGCCTGTGTTGTTGATACTCTGTTCAGGAAGTTGTCTCCTGTACCAATGAGTTCTAGGGTCTTCTCCACTTTTTCTTTTAACCGATTTAATATATCTGGTTTTATGTTGGGGTCTTTGATCCACTTGATTTCCTTGTTTTTAATTGCTGAGTAGTATTCCATTGGAATCACAACTTTCTCAGTAAACAAATTGACTATAAAGTTCCGGTATGTGGGTAAGGAAATATGTTGAAATTACACTTGCGAAAAGGCATGTACTGAAAAGGCCATTATGCAGTTGTCTATGCATCTCCCTACTAACTCTCTACATATGAATGTACAAAGAGAGAAATCCACCTGCGTATACTGTGTACCTACTTCAGTCAAGTTGGTGATGAAGATTAATCAACACAGATTGTTCTTTGGAACATTGTTTCACTATGTCAACCAGGGACCTTCCTTTCACAAGCCTCTTGCCACAGCCTCTGAAGGGCTTAGACGAGATCATCAGTCACCCAACACACTACTGTCAATGTAGATGAAAAACGTTAGGCCACTCCTTTCCACTCAGACATACCTCCTGAGTCCTATACGTTATTCAGAAGCTATCTTATTCCAACTATCTTTGTGATCTGAATTTTTCTAAACCATGAAGTAGAAAGGAACCTCAAACCACAGAATGGCTATTTAGTCGTTATGCTAGAATTTGTGTGAATGATGATTATAAATACTAAGAGCCATGAATTTTTTTTGTTGTTATATTCTCAAATCTAAACTCTTTGAGCTATTGGCTATTTTTTTATATTATTTATCTCTTGTTTGAAATGAAATGAGAATATGAATAAAGATAAAATAACAATATTAACCATAACATAGGAGATTTGTAAATAGCATTAAAGTGTCACTAAATTAATTTCTAATATTCTCTTAGGAATGTAATGTATGTCTCCTCTTTACTAGGTCAAGTAATGATGGTAGCTTAGCTCCACCTCCTGGGTTATTGCAGAAGCAGAGAACACAGGCGCTGGCAACTGTTTACATTGTAAACTTTAGTCTTTTCCATCATTATGAGTGACTGAAATAGTTAATGTTTCTGTGCTAGGGTGACACAAGCCAAAGTCCCTTCATAATTTTCCATTGATCTTGTTGGTCACTAGAATCTCAGGCTCTTTAGGAAACACCCATCTGTAGATGCAGCTGTGCTCATCAAACACTAGATGGAGCCAGAAAGCAAAAAAGCAAATGAAAACCTAAAAGTCCAGTAAAGAAAATCACTGAGAGTTTTATTTTCAATGTTACTAATGCTCCTCTTATTAGCAGATGTGATTTTTATATTGACACCTTGTTGTTGCAAATGTAATTCATAAGTTATTTATTATATAGAATTCACATTAAAATATTGCACATAGTATCATTTGTCAATAACATTTTATTGGAATCACACACAGCCTTACTATAACACCACTTGCTACCTTTTCTAAAACACTTTGTCCTTTTACTTTGAATATATTTCTCTTAAGAATTCTAGGAAAGCATTTTTTATCCAACTAATTAAAATCTTGTTATTTAGTAAGTGTTTAACCCATTCAAAGTTATTTTTTTATCTATTTTTATTTTTCTCTCATTTAAAATACTTCCTATTGTATTCATTTTCTTATGAAAATATCTATTCTTTCTTCATTAATATCAAGAATTAGTACACATTAATCTTTTTGAAGTCATAGTGTTTTAGGGGCAGCTTTTCTTAGTTTGCCTGCTACTTGGTGTTTTAATGTATTTTATTTTGTTTCAAAAATAAAAGTGGAGTTTAAAACAAAAACTAAATAGCAGAAGATTTGTGTGCACACTAAGTATATAAAAGTTTTTCCACCTAACTCAGGTCAATATTCTTCTCTGCTTTCTGGTCCTCATTTACACATTCCTGCTTTGTTTCAAGAGCATGCACACTACCTTCCAAGTGAGCTTTTTCCTACAGACAAGTGATATGCTGGTCATGTTTCCGTGGCATTTTGCAGTATGCAAACATCTTCAAATAAACCCAAGGTGTTGTTTTCCTCACTTTCTAAACAATAAGCTTCAATCCTAGGGAGGTTTAGAAGTAGTTGTCCAGGATCCTAAGACATACAATGTCCATCCTGACTCTGTTTCCAGGGTTTGTGATTGTGTGGTGGGAACTTGGACTCAGAACATGGAAGACCAAGGTACCCTGCCAATTGCACAGACTGGTAGTCAGAGACTCCTGCTGTGTGTAGAGCTGTCACTCATTGGAAAATCGGGTAGCCAGGCCCTGGCTCAGAGCAAAGACTGAATTTCATGCTGGCTGATCTAAAGTTCCTTACAAATGATCATCCTTGAAAGGTAGAGGCAATGTTTCCCTCACTGTCAGGCAGAGTGTGGTACACAGCAAAGGGAATCTATTCATTACATTTACAGAAAGCAGCATAGAACATCCCATAAGAATTTCTGTAGCAGAAGCCAGCACTGATTCTTAAAGCACAAGAAAATGATGCATATTCTTCTGCCCAGTCCCCAGTCCCGGCAATCATTGCAATTTCCATGGCTCAGCACCTTTCACAGCCCATTTACTGTAGGCTCATGTGAGGGCAATTTTAGCTACATACTCACATGGACCCAGCAGTGACAGGTGCCAAGATATCTGACGGGGTTTCCCAAACTCAAGTAGAAATGAGAAATATTTGTTCTCAGGTTCAATATTCAGAAACCAGAGATGGGAACTTCTTGGCTCTTACCTTTTTTTCACAAACCTTCCATGACCCTGTCTTATCTTCTTTAGATTAATGATTACCTGGTTTTGCCGCCACAACACCATCTGTAAGACCATGCTCATTCCCTTTTTCCTTTTATAAGCACTCCCTTTGAATATATCTGGTTTCACCTCTTCTTTGCCTTTCATGATGCTGTTACTTCTTAGTTAGGTTTTGTGGTATTTATCTTTGTGTGATTTTGAACCAGAGTATGACTTTCTTAAGGGCAAACTGTTTCCTAAAATTTCCTTTGATTTATTCCCACTAGTGTTGTATGTGTAGATAATATGTATCTGGCAAAGAGAGAAAAGATTGGAGAGGCTGCAGGATGTGTGGTCTGAACTGCGAGAAAGAAAAGACAATATCTAGAACACCTGCACTCTATGGCAAGTGTGGATGGCCACCACATGTTCTAGGAGTCTAAATAGTTTCTTGAACTTTGAATATCTGGCACATTGGCAAATACAGCTGAGTAGCACAGTTGCTCATGGTGTTTTTTGTTTTGTTTTTGTTTTTTTTTAATCTGGATTAAGTTGTTTTATACAATTGTCATTTTCTGGGCTGTAATAATTTTTTTCACTAACACAAGTCATACAAAACATTAGAGGACAGTGATTTTGGCCAGCTGAAGCTGTGCCATAGTTGATGATCTTTAGGAAGGTGTGAAGCTTGTCTGAATACTCCCCTCCTGGTGGGTGTTGTTCTTCTCCTGCTGTCCCACATTCTTGAACTCAAGATAAGAAACTTTCTTAGTAAGTTCCCTAGTACTGTTCTAGGCCATGAACTCAAGATAAGAAACCTTCTTAGTAAGTTCCCTAGTACTGTTCTAGGCCAGGTCCCATTTTCACGTGATCTGAGGTGACCAGGTAAAGAAAAGGAACTCTGAGAAAGAAAAGGTGGGGTGCTACACCAAAACACTCATTGGAAGGACCTTATCTTTCCAGGAGTTGACCAGAGGAAGTACTACCCAGAACTGAGATTGCATCATAAACTCTTGAGTCATGCCTTACCCACTGGCTTTCTTCTTGTCCCAAAGTTTGCAGTACAATTCCATGTGTGAAAATGAATAGAAGAATCTCACAGACTGGATGCCACATTATGGAGAAGCAGAAAATCCAGCCGTTCTGAGGTAGCCGTCAACCTTCCCAAGCTCATGTTCTGATTATCCTTGGTCACACGTGACATGTACATTATATTGAATAAAAATGAAGTATAACAGCAGATTCAGTTCTTCACTCCCACTAGCTGCATTTTAAATGTTGCATCTGTCTTCTCCACCAGAGAACAGAGACAATAGACAGATTTCACTGTCACAGAAAGATAACTAGAGCTGTTGTTATAGCCTGCACTTGCCAGTTGCTACATCTTTCCTGAACTGTTTATTTCTAGAAATCCCGAGATGATCCACAGATCACAGATCACACCTGGTACCTTGCGGTGTTTATTTACATGTAGCTTGTTCTAAAAGAAGCCATTGGATGAGCAGCAAAACTCATCACCAAATAGCAAAAATGATATATTTATATCAAAAATCTCAAAAATAAAAGAAAAAAATAGATGAGAAGAGAGATACTGGACTTTCTCAAAAAGGAAAACTTTTCAATTATATCAATAATTCCCAATGAATTTAATGTTTTAAATTTAGTACATATAAAAACCTTCTAATGAACACTTTCTTTTTATCATATTTTGAATAATGAAGTTATTTATGATTTATAGTTTCCTAATGAACTTGAGAGAATAGAAAGATGACTGATCCTCAGTGTCACTCTAAGTTTTCACAGACTACATCCTTTTATCATTTCCAAGCCTAAAGTTTACAATAAACACAGCAGCTCTTTTTTTTTTGGGCACTGAAAAATGATAAAATAATGCCTGTAATCCCAGCACTCTGGGAGGCAGAAACAGGCAGATCTCTATGAATTCAAAGCCAGCCTGATCTACAAAGTGAGTCCAGGACAGCCAAGGCTGCACAGAGAAACTTTGTCTCAAAAAAAAAAAAATAGATAAAAAAATAAATAACTGTAAGCAATATTTCTTTATCATAGTCCTCAAAACAAATTTACTGTGGACAAGAACAATCTGCAAGACAGAGAAAGAAAATTCTATACATTTCTTTCTAACTAGTGCCTTAGAGTATTGTATTTATTGATTGCTTTACTTTCGTAAAATTAATGGGCATGCTCTCTTGATCCTTCCTCCACTTCTACTACTCTTATGTTCTATTCCAGGTGGGCTTCTACTCAGAGCTGTGAAGGTCCTGTCTCCTACCAGTACGTGCCCAGACTGGGTAGCCATTCTCAGGCTCTTGTTTACAGCTGTGCTCAGTGGGGCAATCAGGCTCAACTGTCAGCTTCCAGCCTAATTTGTGGACACAGAATACAAATATTTAAGTGATTAGGAAGACTCAGGCAATGACCGAAGCTGTTCTTGCATAATTTTGGATTCATGAACGACATGAGTAATACACAATAAAAATTTCCTGAAATTATTTTACTTTTTGTTAAGATTTTTGTCTCCAGATGATAGTGCATCTGAGAGGGATGTATGTCACCTCTAGGCATCTATTTATAGTTAAGCCTGAGTTTGCTATGTTTAATAATCTGGGGGAAATATGTACTATCTGAGGTAGAGGTTTTGTTATATTTACTGCTTCATTCTTTTTTCAGATTTTTAATTTATTTTTTTATTTATTACAATTTATTCACTTTGTATCCCAGCTGTAGCCCCCTCCCTTGTCCCCTCCCAATCCTACCCTTCCCCAGTCCACTAGGATAAACATACTAAAATCTGTTCACCTAAAGAAGCTAAGCAAGAAGGAGGACCCTGGGTAAAATGATCAATCCTCATTCAGAATGGCAAACAGGAGAAAGAAGAGGGAGAAAACAGGAAATAGAACAGGAGCCTACCACAGGAGAAAGAAGAGGGAGAAAACAGGAAATAGAACAGGAGCCTACCACAGAGGACATATTAATGACTCTACCCAGCAGGGTATTGAAGCAGATGCTGAGACTTCTAGCCAAACTTTGGGCAAAGTTCAGGAAATCTTATGAAAGAAAGGGGAGATAGAAAGATCTGGAGGGGATAGGAGCTCCACAGGAGACGAACAGAACCAAAAAAATCTGGGCCCAGGGACTTTTCTGAGACTGATACTCCAACCAAGGACCATGCATAGAGGTAACTTAGAACCCATGCCATGTAGTCCATGGCAGCTCAGTCTTCTGAGTGGGGTTGTGGGGGTGGGGGTGGGGAGGCAACCTTACCAGGCCACAGAGGAAAATAATGCAGCCAGTCCTGATGTGACTTGATAGGCTAGGGTCAAATACTGCTTTATTCTTAATGGTTGTTCAATAAACTCTTTTTGAATGAGAGGACAGAAGTCCCTGGGTTTTGGAAAAAAAAAATCAGTACATGTCTTTCCTCTCACTTTCTTTTCTCTGCATTTTTTTTTTATTATTATTTTTTGAGATAGGGTCTCTTGTACTTCTGGATGGACTTGAACTCTCTATGTGGCTAAGAATGTCCTTGGACTCAAAATCCTCTTGCCTCTACCTTCTGAGCAGAGCGATTACAGGTGTGTGCTACCATGTAAATGATGCTGAGGAATGGTGTGCTTTTACATGCTACATTTCCAGCCTCCCCCCTCTCTTTATTGACAATTCAATCCCTTTCAAGTGTGTAGTCCAGTGACATGAAACACACAGTGCTGTAAAACCATCACTCTGCATTGCCAGGTTCCTGTAACCCTAAAGTGACACATTGCATTCATTAGAACTAACTTCCTACTTTTTTCCTTCTCCCCAGACCCTAATAGCTTCTACTCTACTATCTATTAATTTGACTAATCTAAGTACTTATTTGGCTAAATTTGGCTTACTCCACTTGGCATGATGCTTTCAATTTTATATCAACCCATATACCAGAAATCCCATTGCTTTTTTTGGCCAGATAATATTCCATCATATGTATATGACACAGTGCACTTATCCATCCACATGTCATATCTTCTCTTTTGTAGTTGTTCAAACTCACAATTTTTAGAGGATGATAAAACAGCTCACCACAATTATGTTTTTGTGTGCCAGAGGCTTAGTTGGATTCACCATTGTATTTTTTATTATTTTCCTGGTACTTGCTCAGTTGGTATACCTTGTTTTTGGCACCTGAATTGATGACTTCAATATTTTCCAAGAAGGAAAAGGTTAAACAGACCTATTACTGTCTGCCTCAAGATAAACAAATCATTGTTATTACGTAAAATAGAAATAAACTATCTTGTCTACATGTATTACCCAACCAAGGCAAAAATATAACTCACTGAGAAATGCTGATGCTTAAGGAGTGGACAGCACTCCTGTAGTGAGCTGCAGGGGAGCCTTTGTGGCGGTCAGCACTACTCCAAAGATTAATATCCCATGAACAAATGGTGCAGGTGGGAGCTTTTAAAGCTCATTGAATAGATTTTGATCCTTTTTGAATGTTCTTGTCAAAGTATTTTATAAGCAATAGAAAAGACAGTTCTAATATTTCAAGAAAAACAGAAGCAAGACTGAAATTTTCATTCCTTATTCAAAGTTGCCAAATATTAAAAAAAAAAAACCTTGATAGGCAGTATTAAATATGTGTGTCATTTATAAAAAGGTTAGTAGGCAGGAAATAAGGATCATATTTATAGACACTTATAAGACTTTGTGACTGAGGATGGAGTTTGTTGTGCTGCTTAAAAATCCAGAATAGAAGCTGTTTCACCAAGACCTCAAGCTGACAACACCAAGGACTCGCACAGTGGATGTGAAGATAGTGGGACCTGAGACACTGCAGTTCTGACTTTCAAAAACCTGCTTTCTTCTTTTAAGAGATGTCATCTTCAGATCCAGGGTAACCTGCTGAAGAGAAAGACTTTCTATTGCTGCGATGAAACACCGTGACGAGAAAGCAAGTTGGGGAGGAAAGGGCTTATTCACTTTACACTTCCATGTCCACAGTCCATTTTGGAAGGACAGCAAGACAGAACTCAATCAGGACAGGAGCCTGAGGCAGGAGCTGATGCTGATGCCATGAAGGGGTGCTAACGGGCTTATTCCTCATGGCTTGCTCGTCCTGCTTTCTTATAGAAAAAAAGACCACCAGCCCAGGGGTTGCTCCAACTGCAACCGCTGGGCCCTCCCCATCAAACACTAAGAAAGTCCCCTGTAGGCTTATGTACAGCCAACCAGATCTTACAAAAACCGTATAGAAATCTCTTTCTTTCCTTCCTTCTTTCCTTCTGTCCTTTCTTTCTTTCTTTCTTTCTTTCTTTCTTTCTTTCTTTCTTTCTTTCTTTCTTTCTTTCTTTCTTTCTTTCTTTCTTTCTTTTTCAAGACAGGGTTTCTCTGTATAGCCTTGGCTATCCTGGACTCGAATTGTAGATCAGGCTAGCCTGGAACTCACAAAGATCTTCCTGCGTCTAATCCCAAGTGCTGGGATTAAAGGCATGCTCCGAAGATCTCTCTTCTCAGATGATTTTTCGCTTGTGTCAAGTTGATATAAAACTAGCTAGGACACCATGTTTTACCATATTGTTGTAAAAAGTTATTAATATTTACTATGGGTTTAACTTCTGGTATTGCTGCTGTTAATCCTCAGCAGCCGTAAAACCAAATCACCACATAGAGACTGGGTTTTTAGTTAACCTAGAACACAATGCTGGGCAATATTTACTCCCTCCTAAACCTCCATGCCCTCAGTTTCCTAACATTTAGATTTCCCACATTATACTTGCTTTTTGTGAAATCTTAGGTCTGGTTCATGCTCCAAGTCCTCCAAGCTCTCCTCCCGCTCTGCTCTCCTCGTGCACCCCTCTCCTCGAGCTCCTCCTCGTTCTCTAGCTCCTCCCCTCTTTCCTGTCCTCTGGCTCCTCCCATTGCACAACGTTGTATCTAGTTGTTTTATTTGTGTCCTGTTTACACAAGAGTTGAGACAGGATGCTTATAGTGAGTATCACAATGCAATATCCAAATTGAAACCAGAGAGTTGGGGGTGGGGAAATCAGCATTTGAATTAACAAGGGTAAGGCATATACATTTTAAAAGAACATTATACCAACACCATATATATTGATTCTTACAGGCAAACTGCCGGGCAGCTCATGATAATTATAATTAATACTAATCAGGTAGAAACAATAATATGCCAAATGAAAGCATAGCTTAATCCAGAAAGCTTCAGCTTCTAAAAATAAGTAGCAAGACTTTCCAGAGAGATAGCAGTTTTCTATCACTTTTTAGCTACCTACAGCTACTGCAAAGGAAAAGAAAATGCATGTAGTCATCCTGAAGTACTACACAACTTGTTGACAATTTTTTTTTTTGTTTTCTATTTTTTGGTGTGTGTCATTCTGTGCACCTTTCAGCTCTATGTCATGTGGAGAGACTGATGCAGTGTCTGCATTTCATCACCTTTGTGTTGTTTGTTCTTCATTCTCTTTACATGCACAGGTTTCATTGTAGCAATTGAGCTAACCTTCATACTCATCAACCATATTTCCTGTTCTTTCATGCTCTTTTCTGTCCCTTTAATCAAAGCCACAAAACAGAAAAATGTTGAATTTAAAACTTTTATCTATAATTGGTTCAAAATTTAAGACATAACTAAATGTCTTTTCTTTCATTCCTGACTAAATGTCAGTCTTTTATTCCTCCAGATATATGTGTCCATTAATGCACCAAAACAAGTGAAATTTAGAACCTTATCTACAACAGTACTTTGCCTCCAAAGGAGAGTCTGCACGTATGCTTTCTGGCGGGATGCTGTGGACTGCTTATTTCTCTCCTGCTTTTTTATAAAACATGACTGGGAAAGCAAAAGCCAGAACCAGGGTGCAGGGTTAAGACCTGTGTATGTGTGCCAATGAGTGTGTGTGTGTGTGTGTGCGCGCGCGTGTGCACATCTCGATCATGTTTCACACACGCAAAAACTGTCCTAAAGAATCTGCTTGTAGTAACTCTAAAAGCACACTTAACAGTGAATGAAAAAGCTGCTTTCTAACTTATTATAAGTGCATAAAATATATTCAATGTTGAAAGTGTAAAATCCAGTGTGAAGCTCCGTGGCTTCAGAATATATTCACACTGATTAAAAGTTCATTGAGATGTATAAATTTGGGATCTGGTTAATTTTGTGTGATTGTGATTTTTTTACAGTTTTTTTAATAATAAGATTTATAAAAATTATCATAAAATATGCATTTAGTCTTTACGTGGTACAAAAGAAAACTTTTAAAGATTTTGCCATAAGTTAATATTTTTCAACGTGTTTTGTTCATACCCTTAACATTGTATACCTTCACTTGACAACCAGAAGTATAAAATTAAGTCAGTTGATCTTAGGCACTGGGTATATTTCACCTGAATGTTGCCATGTCAGCTGCTTTTTACTTGAAGAATCACTGGAAGAAATGAGAGTGGGTAGGGATATGAATGTATCTCTTTTTCAGTGATACAGTAATTGCCTGTTGGACACATAGAGCCCTGTGTTTTATCTCCAGCATCACACACACATACAGACACACACAGAGACATTTCTCATTTCCAGAAAGTTGAAAACTGAATGATCTATCACATTTTCAGTAATTTAGTAAGACATTTCCAAATCAGCTTGGTGTCTGTGTTTTAGTTGATGGTGTTCACTAATGGGCTACTAGATGTTCTTGAACAGGATGGACAAAGTAAATCAGAATCATGCGAATCTATTCTTGCTGTTTGCATATAGCAGAGCTAGTCTGTAATGTAATCATAAATGTCCCTTTTCTTTCACTTTAAATGATAACTAGGAAACAACAAACATTTTATATCCTCTAACGAGGGTAGTGCCTCGGCTTCTGACAGCTGAATGTCTACTAAGAAAACAATCTTGGAACTGAAAGTACTGCAGTGGATTCTTCGGTTGACCTCAGCCCACCTTGTTTACTCAGTGTCAGTCGTGCCTGAGACACAGCTATGGCAAATAAAAACAGTCAAATGAAGGCTTGCTTGAATACTGTAGTAAACATCATCTTTTGATTATTCAGTGATTTTTGTCAGCTCAATCACCAGAACACAAAGGAATCTTCTTAGTTTTTATTCCATACTAAAATATGTTCATACAACTGCACCCAAAGGAACTGGTCTCCTTTTCTTCCCCAAATGCAGAAAGATAGATCTTGTCTCATGTTTTTGAACACTTTGTCCCGTCCTGACAGTACAGTGTTGGGAGGTTATGAAACTTTTAAGTCACAGAGTTCTAGTTGAAAATGGTTAGGTACTGGCCAGGCCTTAAGGCTTATAGCCTGATCCTGCTTTGTCCTGGTGTTCCTTCCTGATACACAAATTCCTATTGCCACAAATTATGTCATTCACACCAGCATGCTCTAAAACCATTAGCTGAAATAAATCCTTCCTCAACTTGTTTCTGTAAAGTGTGTTGACACAGTAAGAACACAACAGGCTAATACAAGTAAGTAGATAGGTAGATAAATGATAGATGGATCCATAGATGTCTGGATAGAGAAGGAAGGTTATTTTATAAAGACACAACAAGGTACTACTACAGAGTGGCTACTTCTCTGAGCTGATTTAAAATGGTGTGGCAATTTGAATGAAAATTGTTCCCATAGGCTCATGTATTTGAACACTGGGCTCCCAGTTGGCTCCTATTTGGGGAATTTGAGGTGGTTTGGGCACCTGGAGGAAGTACGTAGCTTAGACATACTTGGAGAATAAGACAATCTTTCCTACCTCCAGTTTGCTCTCTCTGCTTGGTAATTGCTGTTCAAGTAGTGAACACTCAGATTCCCCTCCAGCTGTGATGCTTCCACTCTGCCAACATGGACTCTTATCCCTCTGGAACTATAAGCTCAGATAAGCTCTTTTATAGATTTCTATGGTCATCTTATTAATAGAAAAGTAACTAATGCAAGTATAATTTGTTTCTATTTAAAAATAATCTACAGTGGTGTTAAATTCCACAGCGAACTAGGAAATACTTGAAGCAGAAAGCACACACACACATGCACACACACACACACACAAGGCAGAAAGACTTCCAAGTGCAGAGGCCCTTCTGACAATGAGCAAAGCCTGATAAGATTGTACTGGGAAGTGGAAAGTGAACCTTACAGTGAACTCTCTCTATTCATCCTGAAGAACATTTCTCAGTCACTGTTTTTCAAAATGTTCAAAGAGAATCCACATTTTAAGATATTTCAAATAAGATATTTGCAAGCTTCTATTTGCCATTTGGAAGCAAAACACAGAATACACAAGAACAGATGTCTCAGCAGGAGGAAGGATTGAAGTCATTATTCTGACTGAAATCATTAACCCCTGGAATGAAACTTTTAGCCAGGAAGTTTACAAGTGTTTGATGCTCTATTATTTACTACAAAATCGTATTCAATATTCTTTCTCAACTGATAGAGATTTTGTAGCCTATCAAAATAAGAGTGATTCATTTATTTATAAAATATTAATCATTCAACAAATATTTATTCATTGACTAAATTCCAGCAAACATTATAGATATTATATAGAGTTTGTGTATGCTGTACTCTATGTTAGATACAGAGAGAGCATGATAAGGAAAACAGCCTGATCCTGCCCTAATGAAGACCCACAGTTTTGTGGGTAAAATATATTAAATAATATCATTCAAGGTACAAGCCACAGTTATGTGCTAAAAAGGAACAACATAGAAAAGTAAGTAGAGGGAGATAGAGGCGGGGATTGCTGAACAATGCTTGAGAAGCTCCGTTGGAAACAGACTCTACTACCAGGGAGGGGGAAATCAGAAAAAGAAAATGAAGAAGATGAACTTGAAAAACACAATAACTCAACTAGAAAACTTAAAGAAAAGCCTTAAAAGTTGAATGAATCAAGGAGAAGACAGAGTATCAAGACTTGAAGATAAATGAACTACCTAGATCGAATAAGCAAGGAACATAAAAAATTAAAAACAAAAACAAACAAACAAAAAACAGGAACACAATGACAAAAACCTAAGCATTGCATTATATGGAAGAAGAGTCCTAAATCAATGGCATATACTAGCTCTTCAAAAAGATTGTAGAAGAAAACTTACCCAAACAAAGGAAAGATAAACCCACACAGAAACAAGAACCACACAGAACATCAAATAGACAAGACCAGAAAGAAACTTCCCATTGCATATTATAGTTAAAACACTAAGTCTATACAACAAAGAAAGCAAATTGAAAGTTGTAGGAGAAGAAAACACAAATGACATAAAGGAAAACCCTTAAGAATAACAGCTCAATGGAAACTTTTAAAGTATTTATTTATTTATTTACTTTACATCCCAATCATAGCCCCCTCCATCCTCTTGTCTTGGTCACTATCTCTCCCTCTTCCTTCTTTCCCCAGTCTTCTACTCCTTAGAAAAGAGAAACCCCATCCTATCAGTCTACCCCAGGACACTCTTACCCTGTGGTCTGGCAAGGTGGGCCCTCCAGGAGGAAGTGATCAAAAAGCAAGCAACAGAGTCCATGTCAGAGATGATGCCAGCTCCCCTTACTAGAGAACCCACATGAACCCTTGGCTGCCCATCAGCTATATATGTGTAGGAAGCCCAGGTCCAGTTCATGCATGGTTCTTTGATTGGTGCTTCAGTCCCACATCCCCCGCCCACCTGGGCCCTGGTTAGTTGGCTCTGTTGGTTTTCTTGTGGAGCTTCTGTAGCATCCAGGTCCTTCTCCTCTTTCCCCCACTTTTCCATAAGACTCCCCATGCTTTGCCCAATGTTGACTGCATCTCAACATCTGTTTTGACATGCTGCTAGTTGGCTCCTCTTAGAGGACAGCTATGTTAGGCTCCCATCTGCAAGCATGGCAGAGTTGGCTCTCTCCCATTGGGTGAGTCTCAGGTAAGTTGGTTAGACATTCCCTCAACTTCTGCTCTCTACCTTTATTCTTGCACATCTTGAAGGAAGGGGAAATTTTGGGTGAAAGTTTTTGTAGAAGGTTTTGTGATCTTCTTCTTTTTCTAGGAGTCCTGTCTAGTTAGAGGGTGTTGTCTTCAGTCTCCATGACCCAACTACTTGGGGTCTCAGCTAAAGTAACCATCATATCCTACCCTGTCATACATTTCCAGTTTGTCACAGAGATGGCCCTGCCTACGGTTTCTCTTCTCTTTCTGTCCTCCTGCTCCCACTCTCCCCAGGTCTGAACTCCACCCTCATTTCTTTTACCTTTTTCCTTATCTTCAGCCACATCCATGTCCACTGTCTATTCTATTTCCCCTTTCTAGTGAGATTTAAGCATCCTTCCTTGGGTAATCCTTGTTACTTATCTCCTTTGGGTTTGTGAATTGTAGTATGGTTAGCTTGTGTAATATGGCTGATATCCCCTTATAAGTGAGTATATACCATGTGTATCTTTCTGGGCCTGGGTTACCTCACTCAGAATGATTTTTTTCTAGTTTCACTCATTTGCTGCAACTTTCAGGATTCCTTTGTTGTAAATAGCTAAGTAGTATTCCATTGTGTAAACGTACCATAGTTTCTTTATCCATTCTTTGGTTGAGAGACACCTAGGTTGTTTCCAGATTCTGACTATTACAATTAAAGTTGCTTTTAACTTAGTTGAGCAAATGTCCTTATTGTATGGTAGAGAATCTTATGGGTAGATGCCCAAGTGTTTGTTAGCTGGGTCTTGAGGTAGAGCTATTTTCAGTTTTCTGAGAAAGTACCAGATTAATTTCCAAAATGGCTGTACAATTTTACACTCCCACCAGCAATGAAGGAGTGTTCTCCTTTTGCCACATCTTTGCCAATGTGTGCTGTCACTTGAGTTTTTGACCTTAGCCATTCTGATGGGTATAATATGGAATCTGAGAGTCATTTTGATTTGCATTACCCTGATGGCTAGGGACCTTCAGCATTTCTTTAAGTGCTTCTTGGCCATTTGAGATTCCTCTGTTGAGAATTCTCTGTTTAGCTCTGTACCCCAATTTTAGTTGGATTATTTGGTTTGATGGTGTTTAATTTCTTGAATTCTTTATATATTTTGGATCTTAGCCCTCTTTTGGATGTAGGGTTGTTGAGGATCTTTTCCCAGTCTGTAGACTGCCATTTTGTTCTTTGACAGTATCCTTTGCTTGACAGAAGCTTTTCAGTTCCAAGAGGTCTCGTTGCTAAAAAGAGACTGAGCATAGCAAAGATACTGTGAAAAGAAATTGCAAAATCATAATTATTAAAACACAAAATTTGCAAACAACAACACCATGACCACAATACCATGACACATATTTCAATAATAACTTTATGTATCAATAGTGTTGTGATTTGAATAGGAATGGTGCTCATATGCTCAAAGCTTTGAATTGTAGGTCACCAGGGAGTGACATTATCAGGAGGTATGGCCTTGTTGGAGGAATTATGTCAATGGGGTTGGGCTTTAAGGTTTCAAATGTTTAAGCCAGGCCTAGTGTCTCTCTCTCTCTCTTCCTGCTGCTTGCTTATTCAGAAGTAGAACAACTCTCTCCTCCTTCTCCAACATTATGTCTGCCTGTTTGCTGCCACGCTTCCCACCATGAAGATAATGGATTGAAATTGTAAGTCAGCCCCAAGTAAATATTTTTCTTTTTACTTGGTCATTGTGTTTCTTCACAGCAATAGAACATCAACTAAGACAAATGTTTTCAGTTCTCCAAGCTGACTCTATTCAGTCCACAAGTTGACTGAATAGAGTCACAAAAGACCCCCGATGGCCAAAACAATCCTGAACAAAAACAAGAATACTGGAGGATTATCATTCATGATATTAAGATATATTGCAGAACCATAGTAATAAAAACAACACGGTACATAAAACAGACCTGTAGACTAATGGAATAAGATCAAAACTCCAAAGAGAGTACACTTTAACTTCAGGTATTTAATATTTGACAAAGTTGCCAAAAACATAAGTAGGGGGAAAACATCTTTAACAAATTGGCTGGGAAAACTGGATGTCCACATGCAGAAAAATAAAATTAGCCCTGCATCTATCACTGACAAAAACTCCAAATAGATCAAAGATCTAAATGTGAAACCTGAAACATCGAAACTGCTAGAAGAAAATATAGGCAGTACCCCTTATGATAGAGGTGTAGGAATGGGCTTTCTGAATAGGATTCTATCTGCCTAAGAACTAAGGCCAATAACTGACAAGAGGAACTTTATTAAACTAAAAAGCCCCTGCACAGCTAAAGAAACAATGACCTGGGTAAAGAGGAAGCCCACAGAATGAGGAGAATCTTGGCTAGCTCTACAGAGAATTAATACTTGGATTATAAAAAGAATTTTTAAAACTAAGAAGAAAACAAACACAAAAACAGAATGGGTCTGGCACCAAAATAGAGAGTTCTCAAAAGAAAGGGGAGAAAATGGCTAGGAAACATCTCAAAAAGAAATTAATCATTGCTAGAAATAATTAATGCTAAAATTTCATCTTTCTCCTCTCACAATGGCAAAGATCAACAAAACATCTGAGAACAAATGCTGGAAGGGTTGTGGGGGGAAAAGGAAACTCTGATTTCCTGTTGGTTGTATTACAAACTTGTACAGCCATTATAGAAATCAGTGTGAAGAGTCATCAAAAAGCTAAAAAATGAATCTACCAAATGTCCCAGTTGTACCTACCACTTCTTGACATATGCCAAGGAACTTGACATTCTATTCCATAGATACTTGCTCAGCCATGTTCAGTGCTGCTCTATTCACAATAGCTAGAAAGTGAAAAATGAAAATGTACACATACACCATGCAATACTATTCAGCTGTGAAGAAAAATGAAATCATGCATTCAGCAGGTAAATTGGCAGAAAAGATCACATTACATGAGGGAGTCCGAATCCAGAAAGACAAATACCACATATTTTCCCTTTTTGTAGGCTCCGAGCTTCAAGTCTTCAGATGTAAGTACATATCTTGGAATAACTGTAGAGAGTAGGAAAATAAAAAAGGACTATTGGGTGGAAGCAGGCAGGGGAGCACTAGAGAGAAGAATAGCAGCATATAAGTGATCTGAACAGGGAAATGGGAAAAGAGGAACTCTTTAGAGATGAGCCAGGGAGGGAACTACATAAAAAAAGACAGAGGCAGGTGAAATAACAATAAGAACTGGGCAAAAGTCATAAAATATCAAACTATTAACTATTTACCTATAAAAATCCCACAAAATGCATATTTTTGTGTATTAATATACATACACCATTTAAATAAAGTCTTTCATGTAGGCTGGTAATATTTCTTCAAATAGCCAAAGATCATCTAGCAAAAACCCACTATCAAAGGTGAGAAGCTTTTTTCTGGGTTGTTGGTTAGGAATGTTTAAGATACTCCATAAACAGATAGCCCATTGCTATGAATGGACCTTGGCTGACGCCAGAGGTGGAGGCAAACTTCCAAGACATCTGTGCAATAGCTAAATATTTCCTGGATCAATGACCCAGCCCCAAGGCAAGGACTTTCCACATCTTCTCAGGAAGTTCTTAACTCTTATCTAAAAGGGTGGTGAGGCTGATGCTATTTGTTATTTTTGGGATTTATTTGGCCAATTAAAATGTACACAACCACAAACTGCATTTAAGCTACATGGTAAGGCACCGTCTTTTCTTCAGTTTTTGTTTTATTCAAGACTGGAATCAATGCACTGTTGATGAACCATATCACAACAACAAAAATGTGGGCACTGTGGAACACAGCAATCTGGAACGTTTTGTCAGTGTCCCCTTTCCCATCTCCCCCACCCACTACCCCTGCTCAAGAATCCCACTAAAGTAAAGCTAGATTTTTTGGCTTTACAATAAAAAAAAAAGATTTTAAAATTAGCTAGCATTAAGCTGAGTTGTTTGTTTAAGGACATGTTTATCAGAGTTTTCTTAAACACGGGTGTTAATGGAAATACAGTCACTGATGAAAAGAACAAAGCCCACATGATCCCAGGATCTCACATCAGGTTTTACTTTATTATCTTTCTTTATCTTTAAAATGACTCTACAAGTTTTATTGCTGAAGACATAGTTTACAACAAAGTTTAATAATTACTAAAATCTTAAAATTTTAACATTTTAATGTGTGTGTGTGTGTGTAAAAACCAGACAATTCGAAAGGGTCAGTTCTATTTCTCCGTGTAGTTTCTTGGAACTGATCTCAGGATAACAAGCTTCACAAGCGTCTTTATCCATTTAGCCTGCTGGACCTAAAAGCTTACATTTAAATAAGTTTTAAAATATAGAAAAATATATGAGTTGATTTTCTTGTTTTTTTTCCTATCTTAAAGACTTCTCTTTTAAATGCAATTGTGAGGTGTTTTTATGAGATGGATTGCTTAGACTTAAGGGTAACTGAGGGGAGTTAATATGTTAATACTCACTTTACAAATAACATTCTGTCCTGAGCAAGCATAGTTAGCTTGTTGTTTTTACTGTTCATTGTTCGAGGTGTTTTTAGCAAAATGTACTTTGTCTCCAGAGACAATTTTGGCAAAACTGGTGGTGTCGGAGGGTTCCTGCCTCTGTCAGTAGGAAGCAAACTATATTCCAGGATTAAGGGATTTTTTTTTTCCTTCCTCATATCTCCCCAATTCTCTCTTTTTCCATTTTCTCTCAGACTTGGATGCTCCATCACAATTTCCTGTATCTTAAGAACTCCTTAACGTGTGTGTAAACATTCCACTCTGCAGTTTAATATGCACAAAGTCCAGTGTATGCCCCGGGGGTTCAGTAAAGAAACTGCTGACATGGCTGCTCTGTGGTATAGTTGAGGGGAAGGTTTTTAGTGTGCGTAAAAGAAAGAAAATATCTAGATGCATCTGGAAGAGTCTGGAGCAGACAGAAAGAAAAAACAGACTAAAAATGACCAAGACTATTTCTGTGAGAGAAGAAGAACAGCTGGGGCAGGAGAGAAAACCTTGTTAAAAAGAGAAGATGGAGGTATCTGGGAGGAGGAAAACCTGGGGAAGAG
Organism: Meriones unguiculatus; assembly: GCF_030254825.1. Classification (NCBI taxonomy): domain Eukaryota; kingdom Metazoa; phylum Chordata; class Mammalia; order Rodentia; family Muridae; genus Meriones; species Meriones unguiculatus. The sequence goes on along the minus strand of NC_083368.1, from coordinate 4,386,854 downwards.
AGAAGGCTACAAGCTAGCATGGACTTTGAAATGTGTAATATATATTGGTGACACTGCGGAAGCCGGAGGCTAGCATGACCTTTGCTATGAAACCACAGGTTTTATATGTCCCTTCCATTAGAAGTAAGACAAATATGACTCCTTTTGGCAGATGGGAATCATTAGCAAACATTCTTGAGGAATTCTGTTTTCTATCTAACCACCAGAAATCCTCCTATAGTCCAGGTTGAACTCATTTTTAGATACATGGACAGCCTGAAATACCTAACACTCAGATATTACAGTTTTGTTACATGAAGTGTAGTACCTGGGGGAGGGGGCTGTACCTGTTTTAAAGATTTCACAAAGCTGATTGGTGGGCTAATCCTTCCGGGATTGAGGAAGGCAGGACAGTTTGGCCTAGAGCCAAATTATCTTAGTTTTTGTTTTGTTTTGGTTGAGACAGGGTCTCCCCATTTAGTCCTGGCTAGCCTGGAGCTCATTATGTAGACCTGATTAGCCTAGTATTGTAGGCCGTCATAAGGTCCCTTGACAGCAATTCATTTTGTACCTCTGTGCTCTACCAACAACTGTTCTGCCACTATCAGCTAGCAGAAATGAAGATTTCTAAAAATACACTTCTGTCTCACAACCTAAATATCAGACTATTAAACATGGGGTAGGGGAGTGTGGTGGAAGTTTATTGCTTGGAACAGTGTTGGGGCAGAAGATTCTACCTGGAGGTCAGTTACCCTGAAGTCCATATGTAGTAGGTACTATTTGAAGGGGAGTGTTGATCCTCTTACCAGAAGTGCCTCTGAGCCTATGAGCTCACAGGTGTTATCAGTGAAGACAATACTACTGTCCAGAGCTTCAATCCATCTGAGCCTGTTAGGCAACTAACCTTTCAAGAATGAGGAAGGAGAGTCCAACACCGGTCATGGACTACTCCAGGAAGAGTCATGATTAAGTGTCTTTACAAGCTAGGATATTAGTCACTCTCAAGTTACATCTCTAAATGTAACATCTCCAAACCCACCGACTCTTAACATTGTTTACAGAGTATAATTTACACAACAAGATGGAACAGTATACTTTAGAAAGTGTGCATTGCTTCTGTAGCCAATTTTAGCCCAAAGATGATGCCTGAAGTTTCCAGACTCCATCAGATCCAGGCAGACCACACCTTTTCTCTTGGTCAAAATTTTACTCTCATGTCTCTGTAATTTCCTATCTTCTAATTTTACCTAATTCCTACCCGTGTACTTTTTAAGGCTTATTTGTTTATGACTTTCTTTGTTCTGTTACTATAAAAACTTAATGAAACTGCTAAGATGAAGTGGCTTAGGAAAAGTCAAATTACCCTGACCCCGGCCCCTGACCCCCACCTTCATTCTACATATAAACAAATGGTTTCTCTGAGCTTCTGAAAAAGGTTGCTTCTAAGATGTTTTACAGATTAAAGGTCTCCCCCTTCCCTTCTGGGAAAGGATCCAATTGTACTATATGTTACTAATCAAAGCTCTCCTCCTTCCCTTTTGGGAGGTTACACTCATGTGATGTGACCTCAGCCTCTTGACTTTAAAAACTCTACCCTACCTTGCTTCACTACCTTGCCTTTCTGAGTTACTAGCCTGCTTGGTCAGCAGGTTAAATAAAAGACTCACTATACTCTTAATTTTCTTAATATAAGCATGATGATATAAAATATCTCGGGTGGATTATTTCAACCACATTATAACGTAGTACTTGGGCAACCTGAATCTGTGGTCCCAGGCCATAGCCATTCATAGTCATCTAGAATGAACTACATTTTATCCTCTTTTGACTTTTGTTTGTATCAACAGTTACATAAACCAGACTCACAGCAACAGGACTCAATTCTTAAGTTTCAGAATATATTAACTGTGAATAACAGTACAAAGGGCAAACTCCACAACTAGTTCGCTGTCTTATAAAACATTACCTAAATAGCATATGTGCATTACCCTCAGTGACTAAGCATTTCAGTTCCTCTCCCCTCACCAACAGTTCCAAGTTGTTTACCACAGATTATTACTGAATAAAATCACAAAGTACAAACTCCACTTATTACTGGTTCTATTATTTATAAATCATTACTTGAGTAGCCATACTTGGACCAGTGGTGGCATTACTTTCTCTCTGTTGTAGAATATCACTGGACATCTGTGCTTCTCACAGAAAATTAGATGTTGTAATGTTGCCTCCTTGGCTACCAGTAATTAATAGAGAACATGTTACAAAAATTCATAATTGAAATAAAAAAATTGGTTAGCAAAGATGAAATAACAACAAAGACATGAAAAATGATGGTGGTATTGAAAGCAGAGTCAAAATATTGTGACTTGACAGAAGAAATAGCTGATTGTGGGAATGTGGACACTGGGACCATTTGAAACAGGGAAACAGCTCTGCTTATCAACATAAATAAGTAAAGTGTTTGTGGTATAAAGAATAAAGATATCTTAAAGAAAATGCCATCAGGAAAGTCATTTAAAATTAACCATGATTAGAAACATTCCACCATAATGAGTGTACTGGAGAAAATATGTTGCATGGGGCATGGGGTACCCATATTAAGGAGGGGCACAGCAATTCAGATAGTCCAGATTATAAGGATGGGAAAACATTATTCTTAAACTGGGAGGTCCTGCTCTCACCAAAGAATTTTGATGGCCCTTATTATTTCTGGATGACTACAACTCTCCAGAAGCTTCAGATGTCTGTGTGCGGGTGTATGAAGGGCCCTACCCATACTTATAGTAGCTAAGAAAAGTAGGCATAGTAGCACAGTACAGGCTCAGATGCCTAAACAGAAAGATTGTGGTTACACAGGACAAGGTATGTGCTTGATAGTTAGATTTAACTGTCAACTTGTCACAACCTAGAATCACCTGGAAACAGAATTTCAATAAAGAATTATCTGCGTTGTATTGGGGCATTGAGTTAACTGATGTAAGAAGACACAGGCAACTGTGGGTAGCACCATTCCCTAGGCATGGGATTCTAAACTACATAAAAGTTGTGAAATTGAGCCACGCACAAGCAAGTGAACAAGTGCACATGTCTTCATTCATTTCTCCCTGCTCATGACTGTGGATGTGATGCTACTGAGCTGTTTGAAGTTCCTACCTTGACTTCTTTGAAATAATGGGCCATAACTTGAATTATAGGTTAAAACAAACCCTTTGCCCCCTAAGTTGTTTTACTACAGCTGCAGAAATGAGACAGAAACGATGTGTGAGCCTACTCTTTCTTTTAAACCTACCTAAGCAGCCCTCTCTAACTCATTTTGATGCCATTATATTGCAGTTTAATATTTAAACTAAACACTTAGCACTTCTTTCAGATGTTTCTATCTATTTTGTTACTCTGTTGGAGAGGATCAGATTGAGCTGGTTATACTAAGAGCTGGTTACACTGGGGATGACACTAAAAGTGACTAGGAGCTGGAGGGGAGAGGATAGCACAGCAGCTAACAGTTAGTGAGTGTGTAAGTCAGCGTTCTCTAGAGTCAAAAACCTGTGGAATGAATCTGAATCTCTCTCTCTCTCTCTCTCTCTCTCTCTCTCTCTCTCTCTCGTTTGCTCTCACTCTCTGTCTGTTGTCTCTCCTAAACTCAAGTAAACCTATTAAGGAAAAGGCCTTAGTTCTTGACTTGCTAAGAGTCATTGGATTCACGTAGCTCTTTTGTTAGAATTTTGTGAACACGTATGCATATGCTCATTATTTGTTTATTAGCACATAACACCCTTTTTTGCACAGTCATAGATACAGGTCTGATTTCATTCCTCTACATGTGAACATCCAGTTTTTCCAGCATGATCTGTTGAAGATTCTTTCTTTCCTCAAGGATATATTTTTGCCATCACTGTCAAACATTAGACGGTGGAAATTACGTGAATACTCATTTTTGAGTCTTTGATTTTGTTTTATTGGTTTATGAATCTGCGTTTGAGCTAGTATCATATTGTTTTTATTTCTATGGCTCTGTCTTGAAGTCTGGAATGGTAATCTCTACAGCATTTTTTTTCTTTTTTCCTCAGGATTGCTTTGGCTATCAGGGGTCCTTCGTGGCTCCAAATAAATTTTAGTACAGTGTTTTTCTTTTTCTGTAAAGAATGAGATGGGGATTATGATTGGAATTGCACTGAATTTATAAATAGTTTCTGGTAAAATGACCATTATCACAATATTAATTCTGCCAATCCATCTTTAATTTCTTTCTTCATAGATGTAAAGTTTTCCATTGTAAAGATTCTTCACCTATTTAGGTTTATTCAACAATATTTCATTTTCTTTGAGGCTTTTATGAATGGGGAGTATGTTCTTCAACTCTTAGCAAGGTTTTTGTTGCTGTTGTTTATTTTCTATATAAAAAAAAACTACTATCATTTTGCTGAAATTGTTAATTGTTTTTAGTTTTCTGGCAGAAGTTTTGAGTTCTCTTATGTATAGTATCATATCTGCAAATAAGGATAATTTTACTTCTTTTCTTATTTGTATTTATTACAAAGAAGAGTTTCCTTCTCTTCCCTTCCTACGCCAGCTAGAGCTTTGAATGACATTGAAAATGAGAGATGTGTAAAGCCTTGTGTGTGTCCTGATATCAATGAGGTTGATTCAAGTTTTAATCAATTTAGGGTGAACCAGCTATTTCTTTTTAATGTGACTTGTGGTTTTTCTTTTGAAGCTTCAATACTACATCTTTTTTCCTGTATAGTTAGTATTTTATGGTATGCCATGGGGAGTTTCCTTTCTGGGCTTGTCTATTTGGTATTCTGTCTGCTTCTTACATCTGTGTGAATGTTTAAGGGAAGTTTTCTCCTAGAAACTGTTGAAGATCTGGTCTATGACATTAACCTGGGAATTTTCTCCCTCATCTGTGCCCATACTTCAAACATTTGGCCTTTTCCTGATGTCCCACATTTGCTGCATGTTCCTTTACAATGGCTTTAATTAGTATTTTTGCTCGCTTTAAAGTTCTTTGGCTTTATCTTTGACACTTGATATTCTATTTTCTACTTTATCCATTCTATCTAGAAGAATTTCATTTGAGTTTTCTAATTGTTTTTATTAAATTTTAAAAGTCAAATTTCATTTTAACTTGAGTTATCTTTAATATTTCTGTTTATTGAATTCAGTTTTAAAGTTCTTCATTAGTTTTAGTTTTTAGAACTGACTTGTTTATCTACCTATATATTTATTTATTTTTATTTTCTTTGAAGTTCCTTGAGTTCTTTGATAAAGTTGATGGATTTGTTCTTGTTTACTTCTGTTTTGTTTTGTTTTTAAAAATTCTGTGCCATAGTATTCATGCAGATAATTATCACTGGAGGACATTTCTTAGATAAATGGTGGATTTTAAAGGAAATTAGTCTCATTCTTTCCTATTATTTATATTTTTGTGATGAGACCTGGTCATGTAGACTTCTTTTCTCATTTCTGTTTCTGATATGAGCACAGCAGGCTAGGATGGAAAGGAAAAAGGGACTGGATTGGGCCTGAAGTTTGGCTATGGGCATGATGGGATGAAGTCAGGTTGACATAGTGGGTTGAGCTGGTACACAGAATGTCCTGGCCCACACCTTGAAGTTGTGGGTGGTATGGGCAGGCCTGAGCAGATTAGGCATGGGTACTTCATGTGGGTCCTGGGCTAAATCTGGTAGACATAGAATTGAGAGCTGTCTTAACAGCAGACAGAGTATATGGTATCTAGGAGAATACAGTAGCCTTGCCTGGCTGGGCCCTGGCACAAGACAAGGATCTGGCTAGTTGTAGAAGTTGGATCTCACATATCTTTTTGATGGACTCACCCTTTTAATAATATGTACAGATTTTCCTTATCCCTTTTAACTAATTTTGAATTAGGCTGGCATTGTCATATAAGAGACGATAGCTATGATTGCTTTCAGATATGTTGTCTTAGAATATCATCTCCACCTTCACATTCAGTATGTTTTTTGTGTTTGTGAGAAAGATGAATTTCTTACAGACAACCAAAAGTTGAATCTATTTTTTAATCTAATCATCAATATTTTTAGTTGGGAAATTAATATTATTCACAGTTAGGGTTCCAATTGAGAGGCATGTAATGTCTCCCTTTTTCATTTTAAAGATTCTCTGGTTTACTGAATTAATATTGTTGAATTGATGTCTTTGCATCATTATTCTGTTGGATTCTTTAAGGTCACAGATAATTTTAAATCTAGACTCTTGAATTCTTTGGTGGGTATTTCAACTACTTGAATGTCTTTGGATTCATTTATTGAGGAATTAAGAGCTTGTGTAGGAATCATGTTCCCTTTCTTTTTAATATTTCTTACATTTTTATATTGCAATTTTATTTACTGGGATGAATTTCTCTTCTGATTTTATATGTTTGTGAAAACCTCCTTTTGGTGGTTCAATTCTACAGAACCACCCAGAGAACAGCAAATAAACCACTGTGAAAACAACAGCACCAACACTAGTTAATGGCAATTACTACCTCACTATTGACCACGGGGGGAAAAGGGCGAACATACTGTAGAATAAACCAGGAAGTTAAAATTAATGAACATAAAAGTAATAGAGACAGAACAAATTAAAGCAGGAAAAAAAGAAGCAAAGAGAAATTTTAAAAATATAAATGGTTAATTGAGAAAAAAAAGAGAAAATAAGAAAATTAAAAACCTCATTATGAAATAAAGAAAAATACACAAATAATTTTTATAAAGGTATCAAGAAAAATAAAAGTTATAGACACAAAATTTTAAATAAAATAATGTAAAAAATACTAGAATATAGTAAAAAAGAAAAAAGGCAAATGATAGGGCCATTTTCTAAGTCCTTTAATACAGTTTTCTATCAGCTCTGGGGCTGAGATAATGGTTCATACCTGAAGTCTGTGCTGCCACACTAAAAAACTGCTGCTAGAGATGTGGGCTGAGGGCAGAGTTGGCTACAGGTACGTTGTCAACGTTAGGCTGCATTCACTTTAGAAGCTTCTCATTGTTAAGTACTGGCAGCACTCTTGGCTTTGCAGGCTATGCACTAGGCAGATTTTCTTTTCTTTTTCTTTTTTTTTTATTGGAAAAACTAGGCAGATTTTCATTCACCCCAGAAGCCTCCTAATTTATGCACCCAGGATAGCAAACCTCCAAGCTAAGTGGCATCCCGGAGTATGTTGGAGATTGAGTAAGAAAACTGAGCCCTGAGCTCTGCACTGCAGGGGAAGAGATGAGGAAATTAGATAGCCTGCCAGTGTCAGTGATTGCAGAACCCATCCCCCAGGAAACTTCACTGCAGAGGGAGGAGACTGAAGAAATCTGGGGAGCCAGTGGCCACATAGGCTCAGGACTATCAGTCAGCAAAGTGTAATGGCATTTGCCCCATACAATCCAGGAATGATACCACCAAGGACTCCCTTTTATTATAGGAAAACAGATACATGACTTAAAAGTGAATGTGATGTTGAGAACAATGAGGATGTGAAATGAATGACCTTGCATCAAGCATGATGCAGCCAACCTGACTGAGCATATATAAGAGGAAGGTCAGAGCTCTGGCAAAACAGCAAAGCTGGTCTTGGTTTCCCCAGGCTCCAGCTCATTCCTGGAGACCCTTCTTTGCTTAACCCCCAAGAATGTACCTAAGGCCCTGTTGCTGTTTTCCATATTCTTGTATCTAATTGCAAAAAAATTATGGAATGGCTTATAAGGAAACCTCCACATAGTCTAGAAAGAGGACCAGTCTAGACTGCCCTATAGACAAGAAACTATATGTGTGGTAATTGCATCTTGGTAGCTGGGGCTGCTGCTGTCCCTTTATGGTTGGATATCTTTGAAGCTGTAGTTCGGTTATCCCCCACTGTATCAGCTCATATGTGTGCACTAGCATGGATCTACATCTATGATATACCAACATTAGTATTGTAGTTTTAACACCTTTCTGGTTTGGGAGTTTTTGTTTGTTTGGTTGGTTGGTTGGTTGTTTTGTGGGTGATCATGGAGGAAAAAACCTAAAAGCAGATACAGTTCACCACAATTTGGGACAAATACACTACTCACATCATAAATACTCATAAGAACTTCTTTAAATTCCACAACACAGACCCTCCTATGTGCTCTTTGCCTTGGGGCAGGGCATTCCAAAGTCTCTTAGGAGTGTTTACTTTGCTTCACTTTGCATCTGCTGATTTGCTAAGTAAACTGGCTCAAAGTGTCTCTTTACTGAACTCATTCCTTCAAGGAGACAAGAACTGGACAAACAAACTCTGCAGCATCTACAACACCTCCACAGACCACAGTCCTCATTGGCTAAACCTCTCATCCAGCATTTATGTGACCATTCCCTACTACATAATTTCCACACATGGCTTTCTCCTGCTCAGATACTGTGTCAGGGTGTCACCAAGATACTTGAAGGTAAATTGTTCCTTATTCTCAAATATGCAAAGTAGTTCAATCTCCATCGGTAGCAACAGTGTAACAGAGGGGTGTGTATGACAGTGGTTGTCTAGGCGTTGCAGACTTGGTACTCTGGCATAAACAAATAATTGAACCACTGGAAAAGACAGAAGGCCAAGAGACCAAGCCACAGAAAAAAGAAAAGTAACATCTTTATACATTTAAGGGTGGGCAAGTCCTAAGGCTCTAATCCTTTAAACAGACACTGGCTTGGATGTTTTATAGAGCCCCTGTGTCTTCCACTTTACCATATTGGTTCTGTCTGTGCGTTCATCCCCATGCCTTACAGATGTTTCCCCAAAATGATGTCTTTCAAAACAAGAAGTCACTATTTCCTCATTTCAGAAGGCTTACTTTTGCATTCCTAATCTACCTATGTCTATCCTTTATTTTACCCTTTTAGAGATCAAACTACCTGCTGTTGGGTGTGTGTGTGGTTGCTCTAGCTACTGCCTGTCATGAGGGGTCAGAGTCTAGGGGCTGTTGGTCCAAAGAGAGGGAACTCTAATGAGATGGACTCCTAGAGCTGGACCAGGATCCTGCAGCAAAGTTCTGGTGGGCATTGCATCCTGGGATCCATCAGCAGGCTCATTTGTAGAAGCAGAAGGACAGAAGGAGAGGGGAGGAGAATGCCAGAGGCCAGTTCAGTATAACCCAGAGTAGGGCAACTATTTCTAGGAAAGTCTCCCCCACATAGATGGTCTTGAGAACAATGAATTCAGAATCTGCTTTAAGGAAATTTGAGAGCTGATGGGATGGCTAGAAATCAGTGTGAAGTCCTACCCAGATGAGGAGGTGTAGGGAGGGAGAGAACTTTAACTATTATTTTAAAACAACATTGGGCCTGTATTTGGTTATAGGGAGGCTACAATGTGGAATCAAGTCAAGATCATGGTATCTTACCTTTGCACAGTGTTTTTTGTTGTTTTGTTTTTGTTTTTTATTTTTTAATCAGAAAGAAAATCTTAAGTAAGGAACAGTTGTCTACACAACATATAACCATCTATATGAAGCCTAATGTTTAGGGGGTGTGATCCATTAAAATCTCACAAAAGTACACCATCATCTTAATTCTTCAGCTACACTTTGCTGCTGAGTGTTTAAGTGGCCAAAACTCGTAAGTTTTATGTTTTCCTGCAAGGTAATTTTTGGAGCTTATCCTCAATGACACTTGGGCTTGAGAGGAAGGAACATCTAACTCCTTACCCTTCCTTTTACCAATTGTTCCTGCTATGTGGAGATATGCCAAAGGCCTTGCTGGACCATAGAGTCACATGGAAGCACAGAGGAACTTTTCCTGTCTTCGTAGGTTAGGCACTGGTTAGAGCTTACCTGGTGGGATTTCCATGGCTTCCCTCCACAAGAGAATAGGTGACAGTCACAGAACATTTTTGAGAGATGCTCCCACAGTCTCCTGGGACCTGCTTGACCTCAGAAGGAAAGGAGGGGAATCTTTCCGATCACCACATTAGTACAGCCTCTGACTATGATTATAGAACACTCAAAAGGTCAGTTTTATCAGTCTGGTACTTTTAAGCACTGTGTATATTTAAATAAAAACCAAACACTTAAATAAACTTTGATTAGGCGTAGATTTTTGTTCTTTGAGCCAGGCCTTATAATTACTATGAAAAAACAATAACTCAGTTTACATCCATATACTGAATTTTGACCTTCTATACACCTTATATAAATTGCTCAGACACTTGTAATTTCCTTACACTTTCCAGTTCTCTTCTTTGTTCTGGAAAAACATCCAGCCATCTTACAAAACATAATAACACTGACCAGTGAACTGTCAACAAACCTATCTGTGATGACCTTTCACAAGTCAACACTATTGATGGAATGGCATTTCTTTGATTTGGAAGATAGTACAGTGCAACAGCACCATAATAAAAGAAAGTAAAACCCAAACTGCACACATAACAAATTAATATTGTCTGTGTACAGACTGTTAACACTGTGGAGTTTGGTAAGTGCCCAGGTCAACCTCATAGAAAACATAAGACAGTACATAAAGTGATCATTTCCATTCTGTCAATAGGAAACAGCCAGGGCACTAGAGTTTATCCCAAGGAGAGACTGAACTGAGTAGTGGTATTCCCACCCCTTACCCATGGCCCAGGACCTAACCACTCCCAATTTCTTCTTTTAGAAAATTGCAAATCATACAGAAGCTTCATTTACCTATGAGCTGGGTGCTGCTCTGCTCTAGCCTCATGTGATCTAATAATCAGTCACTAACTAGAGACAGAGCCAGATGCAGGAGATGGCTAGACTCCAGCCTGTTAGTTATTGTACTGAGCCCGGGAGCCAAGTCACCTGCTTCATTCTGGGACCCATCCACCTACCAATTCAGAAACAACCATTTTCAGAAATCAGCCTACAGTTGGAACCAGGGCACAATCACAGTCAGAGCACAGAAAAATTGGCTTTAATATTGGGGGTTCGCTCACAATCTTTTGGCTCTAAAAGGCTCTAAAACATCACTTCTCTGGCTCTGCCCTCCGCAGCACACAAAGTTCATCTCATAGACTCAGGCCAGCTCTGCCACACCACTGATGCTGTCTTTGTCATTCATTCTGCAGTCCTGCCATTTTCTGCAGCTTTTATGTCACCCAAACCACTGCTCTGTGGGAGACTTTCCACATTATCACATTCAGATGCCAGCACAAAGGCCATAGCTTCTGTGCGCTGACTCTAAGTAAATACTTCCCAGAAGACTCATCTCAATGACACTGGTCTTTTATAATCACAGCTGATTCTTCAGAACCAAATGGCGGGTATCTATTGCCCCAGTAAAGCAAAGGTTTCACTTCATTGGCTCTGGTCACTTTTTAATCAGAGGCATTTTTTCAGCCCAGATGACCATAACAACAGATGACATGAATGGCCCTATAGTCTTTAAGGGACTCTCAAACTTTCCTCTGAGCCTGCACAAAGCCAGACTATTACCAGCCCATTACTACTAGCCAGAGCTAACAGGCAAGGTTGGTCCTTCCTCACAGGTTTGCTTCTGGTGCCCACCACATTGCCTTGACTCCGGAGACTAGAGGAATTGATGAGCAGGCTAGAGACCTTGGGAGGAGATAGTTTCTGGCATACCTGTGACCTGCTCTAATGCCAGCCAGATAAAACAGGTTTGTGCAACGTTTCAGACGTGGCCAGCAAGGTTTCAAGCACACGATGAGCCTGTATTTATGTTACTGTTCCCTCCAACTTCTCTGCCCTTTCTTCAACAGAAACTGGCTATGGCTATCCACCTTTCCTATTACACCTCACTAGATAACCATGAGGCCAAAGGTTTAAAGTTGCACCAAGCAAAACCTGTAGAACTAGATGTCACACGTTTCCAAACTAGATGTCACACAAGAAAACCTAAAAGGAGAATCACCAGGTGTTCACAGCACAGCACTCTTTCTTTTTTTTTTAATTTTTTATTATTAATTACACTTTATTCACTTGCATCCCCCCAAAAGCTCCTCCCTCCTCCCCTCCTGATCCCACCCTCTCTCCCCCTTCTTCACACATGCCCCTCCCAAGGCCAATGATAGGGGAGGTCCTCTTCTCCTTCCTTCTGATCTTAGTCTATCAGATCTCATCAGGAGTGGCTGCATTGTCATCTACTGTGGCTTGGTAAGGCTGCTCCCCCCTCAGGGGGAGGTGACCAAAGAGCAGGCCAATCAGATTATGTCAGAGGCAGGCCCTCTTCCCATTACTATGTAACCCACTTGGACACTAAACTGCCATAGACTACATCTGTGCAGGGGTTCTAGGTTATCTCCATGAATAGTCCTTGGTTGGAGTATGAGTCTCTGGGAAATCACCTGTGTTCAATTTTCTGGTTCTGTTGTTCTCACTTCTTACATAAGATTCCATGCACTCTGCCCAACAGTTGGCGATAAGTCTCAGCATCTGCTTTGATAGTCTGCAGGGCAGAGGCTTTCAGAGGCCCTCTGTGTTAGGTTCCTAGGTTATTTCCTATTTTCTTCTTCTTCTGATGTCCAACCTTTTTGGCTTTCAGGATGGGGATTGAGCGTTTTAGTCAGGATCCTCTCTCTTGATTAGTTTCTTTAGATGAACAGTTTTTGGTAGGTTTATCCTATGTTATATGTCTATATAAATGAGTATATACTGTGTGTGTCTTTCTGCTTCTGGGACAGCTCACTCAGGATGATCCCTCGTAGGTCCTACCATTTACCTGCAAATTTCATGATTTTCTTATTTTTCATTGCAGAGTAATACTCCATTGTGTAGATGTACCACAATTTCTGTATCCATTCTTCAGTTGAGGAGCATCTAGGCTGTTTCCAGCTTCTGGCTATTACAAATAAGGCTGCTACAAACATGGTTGAGCAAATGTCCTTATTGTGTACCTGAGCCTCTTTTGGATAGATGCCTAGGAGTGGTATGACTGGATCTTGAGGAAGCACTGTTCCTAGTTGTCTGAGAAAGTGCCAGATTGATTTCCAGAGTGGTTGTACCAGTTTACATTCCCACCAGCAGTGGAGAAGGGTTCCCCTTTCTCTACAACCTCTCCAGCCTGTGTTGTCACTTAAGTTTTTCATCTTGGCCATTCTGATGGATGTAAAGTGAAATCTCAGGGTCGTTTTGATTTGCATTTCCCTAATGGCTAATGAGGTTGAGCATTTCTCTAAGTGTTTCTCTGCCATTCGATATTCCTCTACAGAGAATGCTCTGTTTAGCTTTGTTCCCCATTTTTTAATTAGATTACTAGGTTTGCTGTTTTCAGCTTCTTTAGTTCTTTATATATACTGCATGTTAGTCCTCTGTCAGATAAAGGGTTGATGAAGATTCTTTCCCAATCTGTAGGCAGTCATTTTGTTTTGATGACGGTGTCCTTTGCTTTACAGAAGCTTTTCAGTTTCATGAGGTCCCAATTATTGATTGTTGCTCTTAAGAGCCTGTGCTGTTGGTGTCCTGTTCAGGAAGTTGTTTCCTGTGCCAATGAGTTCAAGAGTGTTCCCCACTATTTTTCTAACCAATTTAATGTGTCTGGTTTTATGTTGAGGTCTTTGATCCACTTGGACTTTAGTTTTGTGCAGGGTGATAAGTATGGATCTATTTGCATTTTTCTATATGTAGACATCCAGTTGGACCAGCACCATTTGTTGAAGATGCTATCTTTTCTCCATTGTATGGTTTTGGCATCTTTGTCAAAGATCAGGTGTCCCTAAGTGTGTGGGTTTATTTCTGGGTCCTCTGTTCGTTCCATTGATCCACCATTCTGTTCTATGCCAGTACCATGCAGTTTTTATAACTGTTGCTCTATAGTACAGCTTAAAATCAGGGATGGAGATACCTCCAGGAGATCTTTTATTGTAGAGGATTGTTTTAGCAATTTTGGGTTTCTTGTTATTCCATATGAAGTTGAGAATTTTTCTTTCCAGGTCTGTAAAGACTTGTGTTGGTAATTTGATGGGAATTGCATTGAATCTGTAGATTGCTTTTGGTAAGATGGCCATTTTTACTATGTTAATCCTGCCAAGCCATGAGCATGGGAGATCTTTCCATCTTCTGATATCTTCTTCTAATTCTTTCTTCAGAGACATGAAATTTTTTTCATACAGGTCTTTGACTTGCTTGGTTAGGGTTACTCTGAGGTACTTTATGTCATTTGTGGGTAGTGTGAAGGGTGTTGTTTCCTTAATTTCTCTCTCAGCCCTTTTGTCTTTTGTATACAGGAAGGCTACTGATTTTTTTTTTTTAGTTAATTTTGTATCCGGCCATTTTGTTGAAGGTGTTTATCAGCTGTAGGAGTTCCCTGGTAGAGTTTTTGGGGTCACTCATGTATACTATCATATCATCTGCAAATAGTGATAATTTGACTTCTTCCTTTCCAATTTGTATCCCTTTGATCTCCTTCAACTGTCTTATTGCTCTAGCAAGGACTTCCAGCACTATGTTGAAGAGATATGGAAAGGGTGGGCAGCCTTGTCTTGTCCCTGATTTCAGTGGGATTGCTTTAAGTTTCTCTCCGTTCAGTTTGATGTTGGCTATAGGCTTGCTGTATATCGCCTTTGCTATATTTAGATATGTGTCTTGTATCCCTGATCACTCCAATACTTTAAACATGAATGGATGTTGGATTTTGTCAAATGCCTTTTCAGCATCTAGGGAGATTATCATGTGGTTTTTTCTTTCAGTTTGTTAATATGGTGGATCACATTGTTGGATTTCTGTATATTGAACTACCCCTGCATACCTGGGATGAAGCCTACTTGGTCATAGTGGATAATATCTTTGATGTGTTCTTGTATTTGGTTTGCAAGTATTTTGTTGAATATTTTTGCATCAATGTTCATAAGGGAGAATGGCCTGAAATTCTCTTTCTTTGTTGGGTCTTTGTGTGGTTTAGGTACCAAGGTGACTGTGGCTTCATAGAATGAGTTTGGTAATGTTTCTTCTGTTTCTATTTTGTGGAATAGTTTGAAGAGAACTGGAGTTAGCTCTTCTTTGAAGGTCTGGTTGAATTCTGTACTGAAACCATCTGGTCCTGGGCTTTTTTTAATGGGAAACTTTTGATGACTGCTTCTATTTCCTTGGGGGATATAGGACTATTTAATTGATTTACCTGGTCCTGATTCAGCTTTTGGTCGAATCGATCAAGAAAATTGTCCATTTCATTTAGGTTTTCAAATTTTGTGGCATATAGACTTTTAAAGTAAGTCCTAATGATTGTTTGGATTTCCTCAGTGTCTGTAGTTATGTCCCCCTTTTCATTTCTGATTTTGCTGATTTGGATGGTGTCTCTCTGCCTTTTAGTTAACTTGGCTAAGGGTTTGTCTATCTTGTTGATTTTCTCAAAGAACTAGCTTTTGGTTTCATTGATTCTTTGAATTGTTTTATTTGTTTCTAATTGATTGATTTCAGCCCTGAGTTTGATTATTTCCAGCGTCTACTAATTTTTGGTGTGTCTGCTTCTTCTTTTTTTAGGGTTTTTAAGTGAGCCATTAGGTTGCTTGAATGAGCTGTCTCAAATTTCTTCTTGAAGGCACTTAGTGCTATGAACTTTCCTCTTAGCACTGCTTTCATTGTGTCCCACAAGTTTGGGCATGTTGTGTCTTCATTTTCATTGAGTTCTAGGAAGACCTTAATTTCTTTCTTTATTTCTTCCCTAACCCAGGTGTCATTTAGTAGCAAGTTGTTCAGTTTCCATGTGTGCGTAGGTTTAATGCTATTTCTGTTGTTATTGAGGTCCAGCTTTATTCCATGGTGATCAGACAGGATATAGGGGATTATTTCAATCTTCTTGTATCTGTTGAGGCTCGCTTTGTGACCAACTATACGGTCTATTTTGGAGAAGGTTCCATGAGGTGCTGAGAAGAAGGTAAATTCTTTTGTGTTTCTGTGTAAAGTTTTGTAAATGTCTGTCAGGTCCATTTGATTCATGACCTCTGTTAGAGACATTGTTTCTTTCTTTAATTTCTGTTTTGTTGACCTTTCCTTTGATGAGGGTGGGGTGTTGTAGTCTCCCACTATTAAGGTGTGGAGATCTATGTGTGGTTTAAGTTTTATCAATGTCTCTTTTACAAATGTGGGTATTTGGGCATAGATGTTCAGGATTGTGATGTCTTCTTGGTGGAATTTTCCCTTGATGAGTATGAAGTGTCCTTCCCCATCTCTTTTGATTAATTTTGGTTGAAAGTCTATTTTATCAGATATTAGAATGGCTACTCCTGCTTGCTTCTTGGGTCCATTTGCTTGGAAAGCCGTCTTCCAACCCTTTCCCCTCAGGTAATGTCTATCTTTGTGACTTAGGTGTGTTTCTTGTATGCAACAGATTTCTGGGTTTTGTTTACGCATCCATTCTGTTAGTCTGTGTCTTTTTATTGGAGAATTGAGTCCATTGATGTTGAGGGAGATTAATGACCGGTGGCTGTTAGATCCTTTGATTTTGATGTTGGCTGTGGTCATAAGGCTGTGTGCTTGGTTGCTTTTTGTTTCACTGTAGTGAGGTTATTTCCTGTGTTTTCTTGGAAGTAGCTAGTTTTCTTGGGTTGTATTTTTCCTTCTAGTATCTTCTATAACGCTGAATTTGTGTGTAGCTATTGTTGAAATTTGTTTTTGTCATTGAATATCTTGTTTTCTCCATCTGAGGACTGAGTTTTGCTTGGTATAGTAGCCTGGCCTGACATCTGTGTTCTTTTAGGGTCTGCATGATATCTTTCCAGGCCCTTCTGGCTTTCATAGTCTCTGTTGAAAAGTCAGATGTGATTCTAATGGGTTTGCCATTATATGTTACTTGGCCTTTTTCCCTTGCAGCTTTTAGTATCTTTTCTTTGTTCTGTATACTTACTGTGTTGATTAGTATGTGGTGGGAGTATTTTCTTTTCTGGTCTAATTTATTGGGTGTTCTGTAGACCTCTTGTATTCTTATTGGCCTCTCCTTTAAGTTGGGGAAATTTTCTTCAATGATTTTGTTGAAAATATTTTCTGGTTCTTGGAGCAGGGAATCTTTTTCCTCTACTCCTATTATTCTTAGGTTTTGTCTTTTTATGTTGTCTTGAAATTCGTGGACGGTCTGTGTCAGGAATTTTTTAGATTTAACATTTTCTTTGACAGATACATCTATTTCTTCCATTGTATCTTCCACACCTGAGATTCTTTCTTCCATTTCTTGTAGTCTATTGGTTATGCTAACCTTTGTGGTTCTTGTTTTCTTCCCTAAGTTCTTTCTTTCCACAATTTCCTCCATTTGTGTTTTCTTCAATTTTTCCAATTCTATCTTCAGGTCTTGAGCCATTTTGTTGCTTTCCTTCACCTGTCTGACTGTATTTTCATGTTTTTCCATCAGTTCCTTTAGCTGTTTGTTCGAACAATCCTCTGTTTCTTTTATTTCATTCAGTGATTTACGCATTTCCTCTCTATAGGCCACAAACTGTTTGGCTGCAACTTCCTCTATTTCTTTACGGACGGCCATAAACTGTTTGTTTTTATCTTCCTCTATTTCTTTACTCATTTTATTTGTTTCCTCTGTTATCTTCTTCATGAGCATAGATGTTAGGTCATCTCCTTGAATTTCATTTATGCTGGGGTGTCTAGGGCTACTTGTCCCTGGATAACTGGGTTCTGGAGATGCCATATTGCTCTGGCTTTTGTTGGTTGAACTTTTACACTGGCCTCTACCCATTGGGTTATCTTAGGTGTTTGGAGTTGGTTTCTGGTGGTTCCTGGAATCCTGTGGTAGAGAGAATCCCTTTGGCAGGAAGATGGTTTTTCCTGAAGGAAGCCTTCTCAGCTCTTTGGGTATAGTCACTGGATCGCTGGTGTTTTTCAAGAGTTGTCACTGCTCACCTCAGGCATAGAGACCTGAATGGTAACTGTGGCCTTGTTAGTCAAGAGGGCTTTCCTCTCACCAGGAGAAGTCCTGACGACAGCTGCCCAGTTTCTTGCTGTGAATTTAGTGATCTTCTGCTGTAACCTGTGTGTCCCGTGGTTTGGTCGGTTTTGTTAGGGATAACTGGTTGCTCCTTGGAGCAGTATCTGGGGGTTGATCTCGGGGATCCTGGGCTTGTGTAGGTCTGAGGTTGGGGCTCTATGCCCCAGAACCCAAGCAGTAATCTGTGGCGGGTGAGTACTGCTCTCCTGGTAACAGCAGGCTATCTGGTGCACAGCAGGTCCCTGGTTTGTGCCAGTCTGCGGCACCTTTTCTGGGGATATACTGGGTGGCCTAAGTCTGTCCCCTTTGCTTAGTTCCCGGTCAGAATTTCTCCAGACAGTGACTCCAAGTCTCTGGTGTCCTGGGGTGCACGGCTCTGTCTGTGAGGAATAATTGGTACAAAGCAGGTCTCTGGGCTGGCAGCACGCACACCCGCCTACTAGTCTGCAGGAGCTAGGTGACCAACAATTCTCTGTGCTTCCAACTTGGGGCCAGATCAGTGATGGCAGCTTGTACCTGCCTGTCTGGGAGAGACTTTCCCCAGGTAAAGCCTGGGTGGCCCAAGGCAGTACTGTTTCCTTCCTTCCCTGTGGGGGCCTCTCCCAACAAGAACTCCCTGTCTCTGTTGCACTAGAGTGCACAGCTCTGTCTGTGGTAGAGAGCTGGTGCGCAGCCTCTGTCTGTGCTGGCGGCGGGAGGCCAGTTCAGTGATGGCGGCTGGGACCCACCGGTCTGTGAGACTTTTTCCAGGGAAAGACTGGGTGACCCGTGGCCAGTCCCGCTACTTTCCTTCCCTGTGGGTTTTTCTCGAGACTGGGACTCCCAGTCTCTGGTGTTTTTGTGCCCACTGTTCAGCCTGGGAAGGTGATCAGGACACGCAGGCATGTGGCTCTGGTCTGGGGACCTAGTACCTGCACAACCCGGGATCTCTTCTGGGTTCTGGCTGGGTGGCCTGAGCGTGGACCCGACTGGTTCCCATGCCATGGGGGTTTCCTCTCACCTGGGAAACACGATCGCTGTTGTTTTAGGGCCCAGAGTTCAGTCTCTTGGTTGCTGTATGGAAAATGTTGTCCTGCTCCTCAGAGGCAGTGTTCTCCTGGTGCTGCCATCCTTGCAACTGCCGAATTCTGACTTTCTATACCTAATATTCTGCTTTGCTGCCTCAGTGAGCTTCTCTGAAGGTGATTTTTTTATTAACAAGACTTTATAGAAATTGGCAAGTGTTTAGGAAACACAGGGACCTGTACCAGCAAGAAGCCAGTCCATCTAACTCTCAACCCATGGTAAAATCTGCTCACAGGCCGGGAGATATTCTACCTCTAATTGATATTCCCACTAAAGGCCCCAGCTTATATTTAGGTCAGGCATTCCTTTCTTAAGGCCTGTGGATAAAAGATCCCAAAGGGTAAGGACAGTTTAGGACACCCATCTGTAAGACAGCAGAAAATATAGTAGAACTTCTTTAAAATCTTGTCTCCATCTCCACAGGACTCTCTGGAGAGTTACTGAGATAAGCATGGGTACTTTATCCTCTTCTTTCTCATCAGTGACCATGAAAACAGGAGACGCCTATCCAGAATATTGCTTCACATGACTTTTAGTACCCTGTGACTTTAATGAACTCTCAATCTTATCTTGCTTATCTAATCTCCACCATTCAAAGAAGCCTATGGAGTAAATGTTCCCTTTGTCTATTTTTCCCAACTATATAAGCAATCATGATAAGCACTAAGAGTGAATAAACACATGTACTCATATGTACCCAAGCCTGTTTATGTCATAGCAACTAGAAAATGAAAATAAAATTGACCATGCCCAGGGTACACTGTGAAAGAAACAAAAAACAGCCAGAAGGGAGGAAAGACTAGAAAACAACAGATGTGGAGAAGCTGATCAGAGAGAACAGGCCCCCACACCAGCAGAGCATTCATTTCCACAGCTTAGTCAAGCAGTAATCCTCCTGGGAAGACTTTTACTATTACTGTCAGAACATTGCGTCTGATACCTGGCCCAGGAATGCCCAAACCCAGTGCCAAGGATGGAACTTGGCACCTGAGTCCCTCCCACAGCCAGTCAGAATTTCCTCACTCACCCCATCATTCCAGACAGCCTCAGAGGCCAGCATCTTCCACACAGTGTCTCCAGCAGAGTGCTTTGCACATGTAGCAGGGACAAGGGAATGCCCAAACTGGAGAAGGAGTGTGCTTATAGGGAGATTTGCCATTTGCCCCAATCCAACTACGGGAGACCCCTGCCTCAGAGTTCATAGATGGTTACAACTCTTTGAGGCAGAACATTCATAGTTCTTTCCTTGAGAGCTGCAATTTTTGAGCAAGGACCAGCTTCCGGTAGCCATATAGGTTTTCTATAAACTGCTGAAGTCTCCACTGATGCAAGCCCTCAAGGAAGCAGTCCTATACAGAGACAGAAGTTTCCCCCCTAGCTCATTCATAGACTCCTCCATTTGAGTTTATGACTCTTCTCATTTTGAACTTGGAGCAAGCTTGGTATCACTTCCTTTGCTCTACATAGGAAGACACTTTGGGGTTTGCCTACATGCTAGAATGGCACAAGAAACAACGCTGAGCAAGTCTGCCCTTCCACCGACTGTCTACCCCCAGATGTCTACACCTACCTAAGTCAATTCAAGGCTCAGGTGTTAGTAAGGATGCTCTCCAGCAGAGGAATGGCCTTCTTCATGGTTCTTCCCCAGGTGGAAGTGTGCCTGCTCCTGTCTTTCCTCCACAGAAAGACAATTGATTCCTTGGGATCTGTTCTTAGGGTCCAGTGTACCCTTTCTCTTGCTTTGGGAATGGCAGCCTAAGCTTCCACCTTGGTTGTCAAGGGAGAAACTCTACAGCCATGAAAGATGAAATCATCCTGTTCTATCAGAGTCTGAGATCCCACTGCCCCTACTCCCAGTGAGGCTGGGGGCTGACTGGGGTTCCCAACCTGCTAGTAATGAGTGGAATGTCCTTTTGATCAGAAATGGCCCTTGGAGTGCTGTATAGGTCATGGACACTTCACAGTCTTTCTCCAAGATTTTGAGTCAAGTATGCAACCTTGAGCAGTGGTCTTCCTAAATCCCAGATGAGGGCCCCCAAAAATGTAATGGAGTGGGGGAGGCAGTGAAGTCAGTTGTTTAAGGGATTGCTAGATTCATTCCCTGGCACAAACAATGAATTGAATGACCAGGAAAGGAAGATCAAGAGAACCAGCCACAGAGAAATAAAAAGAAAAGTAACAGAATTTATACATCTGTTTGTATACTCATGATCCATTTGATCATGAGGCTGGGCACCCTCATGATTAGTTGTTCTCTGCATTTTGACAAACTGTGGCTTCCTGGAATGGTCTCCATCTGCTGCCAAGAGAAGCTTCCTTGATGAAGGGTGAAAGATACACTTACCAGTTGGTATAAAGACAGGGATTTAGAATTTAGTTAAGAATTGTATTGGTTTGGTAAAGTAGTATAGTAGGTTGTACTCTAAGAGCCATGATCTCATTAGCCTCAGATAGTAGGCTAGGGTCTAAGTTAGGGTTTCTATTACTGTGATAAAACACCATGGCTGACTGCAACTTAGGGGGGAAATGGTTTGTTTTATCTTACAGTCCTTAGGCCACATTCTGTCTCTAAGGGAAATCATGGCAGGAATTCAAGGCAGGAACTAATGCACAGGCCAAGAAGGAGTGCTGCTTACTGGCTCACTCCTCATGGCTTGCTCAGCCTGCTTTCCACCACTACGCAGGACCACCTGTGCACTAATGGCACTGCGCACAGTGAGCTGGGCCCTCTCATCTCAGTCATTAATCAGAAAATGCCCCACAGATTGCCAACAGGCCAATCTGATGGAGGCAATTCCTCACTCGAGATTACATCTTCCCAGATATGGCTAGGTTTAATCAAATTGACAAAAATTAGCCGGCGCCACTAAGTTTGTGGTACCAGGCATGATTTCACTTCTCTTGACTAGGCCTGAACTTCACTAGACTTCACCAGCAAGATTGCTTCCCTCCCTTGGCAGCATGCATATTCGTTTCCAGTAGTATGAAAGCTATTCCTCAGGGAGGAGGCTTTCAGACAAGCCCAGTTCTCTTTCACCAAGTCCTGTGTTTGAAGTACATGGTGTCTTCAGCAATAAGACTTGCCTTGCCTTCAATTTCCAGAAGTCAGTAAAGGGAAATAGCAGTAACCTATATTGTTTTGAGAGACTCTTACACTCTGACCAAGGACCTGAAAGGAGTTTTCTCATGTCTAGTAGTGGGGGATTTGTTACTCTATAATGCTTCTGGGGAGTATTGTCAACCAAAATGGAATAACTTCATTTAAATTATGTTTATATGTATGCACATACACTCACATGTATTGTATGCACTATGATGAAATGTAGTATAATGCCTAATGATTTTTTCCAATATCCTTCGTGTTATTTATTCCTCCTATCTTTTCTTCTGTATTGATGTTTCTCCCATTTCCCAAATTAAAGACCACCCCTTCTCCCCATTACTCTCTGCGTCTCACCTTTATCCTGCTCTTCACCTCCAGAGCACTTACTTCCCTTCCCCCACTGCCATTTTTTTTAAACTTTCCTTGTTTTTGAGGTTACTACAGTTTATATATTCATATCTGAAGGTTTAGAGCTAGGAACCACAGATGAGAGAGAACATATGTCATTTATCTTTTTGTGTCTGGGTTACTTCATGTTTCAGTTTACCACCACACTTCAGGATTTCTTTCTTCCTTAAAGCCGAATAGTCCATAATGTATATGCATCAAATTTCATTATCAATTCATCAATTGAAAGACATTTAGTTTTTTTTCCATTTCTTAACTATTGTGTATACAGAGCAACAATGAACACTGCTAAGCAAGGTACTGATTTTGATTAAATTTGATTACTGATTTGATTACATTTCCCTAACTGCCAAGGATGTTTAAGAAATTTAAATTTCGTAGCCATATTTTTTTTTAAAAAAAATTATTCCCTTTACATTCCCTTGTCTTATTCTGGTTCCACCTTCCCTCTTCCCCCACTGTACCTGTCCTAGTCCTCAGAAAGGGAGAGCCTTCCTCCCCTATCAACTGACCCCAGCCCATCAAGTCTCACAAGGACTGCCTGCATTCTCTTCTTCTGTGGCCTTGCAAGGTCACCCTGCCAGTGAGAAGTGCTCATAGAGAAGGCACCAGAGTCCATGTCAGAGACAGCCCCTGCTCCCTTTACTGGACAACCCACATGGAGACTGAGCTGCCTGTTGGCTACATCTGAGCAGGGGGATTAGGTCCTATCCATGCATGGTGCATGGTCTCTGCATGCTCCTCTGGGCCCAGATTTTTTGGCTCTGTTGGTCGTTTTGTGGAGCCCCTGTCCCTCTGGATCCTTCTATCCTCCCACTCTGATTTCTGGAACTTTTTTTTTTCATTGGATCATTTTTAAATTCTTTGTTTTTTTAGTTCTTTGTATGTTCTGGATATTAATCTTCTTTCATATGTATAGTTGGCACAGGTTCTTACTCTTTAGACATTATTTTCACTTTACTGATGGTTTCCTTTACTATGCAGATGGCTTTAAGTTTAGGAGGCTCCAACTGTCAATTATAGGTCTTAATTCCTAAACAAATAGAGTTCTATGGTTACAATACCTAGTATGTAGGGAACTGCTTATGTTTTCTTCTTTAAGGTATCATATCCTTTACTGGGTCTTTGGTTCACTTGGAATTGATTTTTTTGCAGGGTGATAGATATGGTTCTAATTCCATTCCCCTACAGGTGAATATACAGTTTTTCCATTAACATTAGGTATAAATGCTTTTTTTCTTTCCTTGTGTTTCTTCCATTTTTGTCAAAAATCAGATGGCTATAATTATGTGCATTCATGTTTGCTCTTCCATTTTGTTCTACAGCATACATGTCTGGTTTTGTTTTCTATTATTTTTATTATTATTACTACAGCTCTGTATTAGAGCTTGCAATCTGGTATGGTAATCACTCCAGCATTGTTCTTTTTCATCATTAGTGTTTGGTTATCCAGGATCATTTGTTGTCCTGTTTGAATTTTAGGATTTTTTTTTTCTATTTCAGTGAGGGATGTGAATCAAAATTTCCCTGGATATGTAAATTGCTTTTGGTATGATGGTCATCATCACAATATTAATCCTAACAACCCATGACCATGGGAAGTCTTTTCATAGATAGAAGACAGATATAAAAACACAGTCTTCTATCTCTTCAGAGAGTTAAGTCTTCGTTGTGGTAGTCTTTCATCTCCTTAAGTTTATTCCTACATATTTAAAGTTATTACAAATGGAGCACTTCCATAATATTGCTCTTCGAGTATGAGTCCCAGGCTAGGTCTAGGATTGGGAAGGGCTAGGATCAAATTCATCAGCCTAGACAGGCACACAGGATATACAGTCTAGGCTATGGCTGGTATTGGTGAACTAGAATCAGGCAGACTCAATAAGCATACTTCTTAAAAACATTTAATAGGTGAGTAGATAAAATTTGTGTGTCCCCTCAGTAGAAATTCTTAGGGAATAAGCTTATCTGGAAAGCTTTTATTTTTATTAGTGAAGGCTTAGACTATGTCTTTAGACTATGACTATATTATTTATGAACAACAACAAACAAAAAAAAAAACAAGAAAAAAAGCAACTGAGTCTTGCCTATTAACTCATACAGACTTTCCCTATCCTAATATACTTAGACATCTATATATTTTTTCATCTTTCTGGTTATTTAATTGCAAAAGACTTTGTGCAAATACACCTGAGAATGTGGTAATTGTATAAGATGGTATGAAGACAATCCTGTAAATGCTTTACATTACTTCACACAAACAACAAATCTACAGGAAGACCCATTGGTATACCTGAAAATACAGGATTTTTTTTTACCTGAATTTAAGCAAGGAAAAATGTGAATGGAAAATTAGAAAACTCAGATGATACATCATAAAATTTCTTAGCACCTTTTCCACATTTTAAAACGAAACCATAATTAAAACTTTAAAGCAGTCTTTTTAAAATTTATTAGAATTTATTCACTTTGTATCCCACCTGTATCCCCCTCCCTCATCCCCGTCCAATCCTGCCCTCTCTCCCTCTTCTCCTTCTATACCCCTTCCCCAGTCCTATCGCTGATAGGGAAGGACCTCTTCCCCTTCCATCTGACACTAGCCTATCAGGTCTCATCAGGACTGTCTGCATTGTCTTCCTCCCTGTTCCCGGAGTACTTGGGAACCCACTTGGAGACTGAGCTGCCATGGGCTATACATCTGTGCAGGGTTTCTATGTAATGGACTATTTTTCTTTAAACCTAGGTTATCTGGGTTATCTTCATGAATGGTCCTTGGTTGGAGTATCAGTCTCAGAAAAGACCACTGGGCCCAGATTTTTTTGTTCTGTTGGTCTCCTTGTGGAGCTTCTGTCTCCTCCAGGTCTTTCTATCTCCCCCTTCTTTCATAAGATTCCCTGCACTCTGGTCAAAGGTTGGCTATGAGTATCAGCATGGATATAAATTTATTTCAAGACAGTAAAACACAGTCACCATTTATACATACATAATAAAATGCCCCACCCTGAACCCTGAGAAGTGACCGAGGGCTATATTGTTTTGGGAATCATTTTGACTACCCTGGCCAACCATTCAATGGAGGATTCTCAGGCCTAGTACTGGGGTTTTTAGACTATGGATCTTGTCACATGATCTGTCAGCCAATGGCTTAACTTCCTTTATGATATGTGTGTGAGTTGTGTATAATTTTAGGTAAATAAAAAAATAACAATTCATAGAGGCTCTGTCAAGACATCTTGGTGTTGTCTGTAAAGAATTAAATAGTGCTACCCAGATGCAATATCCACGAATCATGACAATGACCCACATAGCTAGATATCTGAAAGGTGAAGGAAACATCCCTCACATGTTGGTGATAACCAACAGCTCTCTATTTTAACTTAGAGCCCAATTAACAGCAGGAAAACCATGCCTGGTACTAACTTCCCTAGGCTAGTGAGGTTATGGACAGTAGAATATAACCCACCTCTGCCACTTTGCAAGACATTATTACATTCTAAATCTTATCCTTATACCCACAATAAGTACAGCTGCCACCCAGTCATCAAAGAAACCTCTTTAAAAAAGCAAAACAAAACAACAACAAAACAAAACAGAAAATGGACACAACACAAAGATCAAGGGATTGTGCAGAGCTTAGCCTGAACAGATTTATCTATATCACGGCTCCTGCATCTATGACTCAAGAAACACTGAAGAAGAGGGGCGGTGTCAAAGATTGTCAGATCCAGAATACCAGGAAGTCTGCAGTAAAACAGTCTATCCTAAACACAAGTAAATAAAGAAGACCAGAGAATGGCAATATGAGTGGACATACTAACATGAAATGGAGAAAATCTTATAATGTCCCACACCTAGACAGAGAATTAAAGGCAACTAATGACTACTGGGAGAAAGACCTCTCCCAGAGATGACGTCTCTTACTGGTTATCTAATTATAGTGGTCAGCCTTGAAACCATATACACACAAATAGCAAAAAGGGATCAAACACGTTGTATTTATTAATTTGTATATATGTAACAATAAAAATCAAAGAAAAAGGGACTATCAACTTGAGAATTGTAGAGGACATGGGAGAGGGTGTAGGGAGGGTCATTGAAGGAGAGGGGGAAATGCTGTAATTTTCAACTGAAAACATATTAAAAAATAAAAAAAGTTTATTCATTTTCAAGAGGTTAAAAAATAACCTTTGATTGGAGAAAGCTTAATTTTATCAACTTAGTAAATAACATTAAATTTATAAATCCTTGAAGGTATCAATTTTTCAGATGAATATTCTGTACTTTTTCTTTCATGAACTGCTATTTTTTTTTACTTACTACAGAAAATATTTCATATTATTGGCAGACCCTATTGGGTATATATAGTTAAGAAAATTAATGATCCCTGATCATATAATACAATTATTAAGAAGGCCAGAGCATCTCACCAAAATGGTGATTTTTACTTTGGGAAAACATTTTAGTTTTGGGAAACATGCATTAAGCACTGGTTACTGCCAGTACTCCCTAGAACTCCAACTGCCCATGAACTTCAACTTGAGATCAGTCAATGTTGTTAACAAGTATTTTGTTATTTATCTTGACCAGTCTCTTTGAACAATTTGAGTTCACCAAAATATGGAATAAAATATGTAACGGCAGATACACAAAGTTATCTGTCTTTGTTTATTTATCTGAGCCAAGGCTTTGAACGTGAGGACATAATAAACCCAAAACACTTATGAAATAAAAATTTCAATACCTTATTTCTTTTATGACAACTTGTTCTTTAACAGAACAAAACATTTATTTTTCACCAGATCAAAGCCTAAGATTTAAATGCTTTAAAAAAACATTTCAAGTCTCATGCTGAGTTCAAAATAAAAAGCCTTTCATCAAGACCGCGACAAAGTCCTATTTTATGTTGATTCCTCCCCTTTGAATATGACCAAGTGAAGTCTGCCACAAGTCTGTACACACAAGCTTCTCAGTAACTTTCATTCCCACTCAGATAATTCTGTGCGTAACTAATTTTTCCATATACACTCATTCATGTTCACATATGTATTGGTTTGTATATGTACATGTTCAGAGGTCTGAGATTGATGTCAAGCATCTTCTCCAATCACTCTACACATCCATATACTGAGGTAAGATTTGGCTAGTCTTGCTAGCCAGCTTGCCCCAGGGATTCTGTCTCTCCCTCTGGGCTGATGGGATTACAGGCAATTCCATGTCTGTCTAGCTTCTATGTAGGTTTTGGAAAATCAAACTCTGGTCCACACTTTTCCACAGAAAGCAATTTACCTGAACCCATGTCCCCAGGTCAAAAATTATTTTTTTTGAAATATGTTATATCATGATTCTCACATCAAGCCCAACAATACTTAATGCATTTTATCTTACCCACGGCCATTTTATTTTTCTTTCCATTTCAGAACTACACCTACTTCCCGCATAATGGCTCATTCTATTAACTTTCAATATAATAAAAATGATTTTTATGTTTTTTTCTTTTTATTTATCCTTCCCTCATACAATATATCCCACCTGCATCCTCCCTTCTCTCCACTCCTCCTAGCCCCCCCCCCATCTTCCCCAGCTCCACTGCTCCTTCATTTCCCTTCAGAATAGAGCCGGCCTTCCAGGGATATCAACTGAACATGGCATAACAAGATGCCAGAAGATTAAGCATAAACCCTCCTATCAAGGCTTGAGAAGACAATCCGGTAGGAGAAAAAGAGACCCAAGGGCAGGCAAAAGAGTCAGAGACACCCCACTGCTAGGAGTTCCATAAAACCCTACATAGATTTATATTCTGAAAGTTCACTTATATTAATAAAAGTCATTTTTTTCTTTACATTACACTATAAAGGCAAATTTGTTCCATATTATGTAGTTCTAATAAGGTACATTGAAAATTGTGTCATAATTTATAGCATCAAGTTAATCATTTTATTATTTCAACAGTAAATAGTTGGTTGTAATACCTTGGCTTAAAAAATAATTTTCACATTAGCTTTTTATTATCTTTTCTGGGGTTGTAAAGTGATTAGAACATATGTACTTTGAGGTAACAGTGTATCACGGTCAGGGCAGAAACTCAAGCAGGGAGAGAAGTAGAAACCATGGAGGAAAGCTGTATAAAGGCTTGCTTCTGGGCTCACATTCAACTTCCTATCTTCTACTGCCCAGGAGCAGTAGGGGTAGGGGTGTTAGTGAGGGGGCTGTATAACACCAGTATATAACACTGTATAATACACAGTGGCCTGAGCCTTCCTGCACCAATCAAATATCAGGGCATGTCCCACAGACAAGCCTACAAGCCAATCTGATGGTTGAATTTCCTTGATTGATGTTCCCCCTTCCTAGGTGACTCTAGTTTGTGTGAAGCTGACAAAAATTAACCATCATTCCAGATTCTGCTCAGGCTGTGTGTCATACCTTCTGCTCATAGCTGTCCTGTCTTTATGCACACTCCCTTTGCAAACCTAAGCCCAAATGAATGTGCTCAAGTGATGTTTAAATCATCCCATGTGCACATAAGGACAGGGATTAATAGTTAAGGATTAACAGTCAAAGCAGACAAGTGTCTGAGAGGTCCAAGTGAGACTGTCTTTCAGTTTGTGTTCCTTTAAGAGAAGAGACACAGATGTGGTTTATATGGAAGTAACACTAAAAAACTACAGTAAGAAAGAATGAGACAAGAAAGGAGAAATTATCTACAGTTAGGTGTGTGCCCAAAGCTATACTATGGGCAGTGGGAGTTGGCTTCTTGGTGATAGCAAAAAGGAATGCTTCCTTAAGGTCTCATCAGCAAAACATAAAGCTGAGGCATTTTTTCTTCCTGACTCTCATCCCTGTTGGCTGACAGATGCTAACCACTGCAGTTCCATAATACAGTTTCACATAATGGAATTATTTTTATCTTTTGGAGGATGCATAAACACAGAGAAGTGGAGAGATGTGTGATGTAGGCTTGAGGTAGGATGCTGTCATGATGCTTTCAGCTCATATGGAACTCTGCACCACAACTACAACTAGAATTGAAGATACTGGGGGAGGTATGGCCAATACAAGGGACATCCACTTCAGTCCCCTCTATACCACTGTCATGCACTCAGGCCTACCTCACATCTACTCTGGCCTTGGTGAAGAGGAGGCTCACTATAATGTTTAGAAAATATGATACAGAAGAGCTAGTGGAACCAGCAATCATCCATTTCTGCTGCTGGCCAGAGAGTCTGATTACCTACCATTTTTCATTTCTCCAGCCTCCTCTGTAGAATTGCCTACACCTTGGAAAGAGACACTCTTACCTCCCCTATTGAATACACTGTTTTATGGCTTAGCTATAACAATTAGACAAGAAAAAGACTATCTATGAAAATAAGAAGTCAATTAAACTATCCTTACTTGCACATGAGTTGCTTTTATTCCTAAAAAGTCTTTTCTAGAATCTACTAGAAAAATCTTAGATTTAAAGAACACTTATAATAAAGTTGCAGGATCAATACAAAAATCAATATAAAGAACGGGTAGTCTTCATTTATGCTAACAATGAATGCTCAGAGGAAAAAAAATAGGTAAAGTATCCCATTCACAGAAGTTCTAAGAAAAATAAAGTACCCAGGAATAAGCCTAACAAAAAAGTGAAAGGTCCACTACAATGAAAAATTCAATGCATTTAAAAAAAAGAAATTAAGAAAAAAATAGATAATAGAAACACTTCCCATGCTTCTGGACTGACAGTATTAGTATTGTAAAAATGGCTATAATACCCCCCAAAACCTACAGATTCAGTGCAATACCCATCTAAAGGTCAGTACTATAGATACTAGATTAAGAAAAAAAAAGCATGAATTCACACATAACCAAAATAGACCATGAACAGTCAAAGACAACCTAAGGACAAAAAAACAAAACAAAACAAAAAAAAAAAAAACAAGTATTAAAATACCCTATCTCAAATTAAACTACAGAGCTATACTGACAAACACAGTCTGGTGCTGGAATAAAACAGACAGTTAGATCAACAGAACAGATCAGGGGCCTTAAAATAAGCTGACAAAGTTAGGACATTGTATCAAGTGTGGCACAACTGTGCAGCAGAAAGTAGAGCCCATTCAACAGTGTTGGCCATCTGAAAAAGAAAAAAATTGATCCATACCTTCATCTTGTACAAAAATCAACCCAAAGTGAATCATAGAACTTAATTCAAAAACCCAAACTCTGAAACTGCTGAGGATATAAGCAATACTCATCAAGATCTTAGGGTAGGTAAGACCTTACTGAGTAGAACTGCAACAGCACAGTAACTGGCCACAAGAATTAATGGATAGGACTATATGACACTGTAAACATTTCTGTGCAACAAAAATCTATCAGCAAACAGCCCACTGATGGGTAGGAAATCTTTACCAGCTGTATTGCAAACAAGAGACTGATAGCTAGAATTCACAAAGAACTGCAAAAATTAGCACCAAGGAAACAAAACTGACAATCAACAAATGGACTAATGAAATGAACAAATAATTCTCAAAAGAAGAAACACAAATTGCCAATAAATATATTTTTTATATCCAACAATTCTAGTCATCATGGAAAAACAAACTAAAACTATTCAGAGATAACATTCACCTAGTCAGAATGGCTATAGCTAATATATCAGACAGTAAATGTTGGAGCAGATGTGGGGAAAGAGGAACCTTCATTCACTGCTGGTGAGAGTGAAAATTATTCCGACATTATGCAAATCAGTTTGGCAGTTTCTCACAACATTACAAACTACCATATGACACAGCTATATCATTCCTGTGCATATAATGAAAGAACTCCATATCTTGTTCCTCAGATTTGTACATCCAGGTTTATTGTTGCCCTATTCATGATGGTAAGGAAATGTGACCTGCCTAGATATCTATCAGCAAATGAACGGATAATAGAATTCTAGTACATATACAAACAGAATATTATTCAGCTATAAAGAAAATGAAATTAGCAAGAATATTGCTAGACCTAGTAAGAATAGTATTAAGCAAACTCAGAAAGAAAAAATGTTCTCCATAACATATGTGCCCTGGCCTAGAATGTATAATATATATATATAAACAGGTCAAAGTGTGAGAATGTAAAGGATCAAAAAAAAGGGAAACATTATGTGATAAAACAAGATGAAGTATAGGTAAAATGACACATTAAAGAGGCTATAAACCTGTTTTTGTTCCAGTTTAACTACATAAGTCTTTTTCTCTGATGGACATATAATTCCAACTTTCTATATACATCAGTGTAAGTATTTTTGCATTCCAAAATAATACAACATGTTATTCCTTTAACACAGTGACTGTGAAAGTTACACTTTCCTTTTAATTCCACTAATCTATAGGAATTAGGCATGATTGAATATATTTGTCATGTAACCACACATAAATAAGTCACTTTAAAAAACATTCTAAGACTTGAATGTAAGACCCTACTACTAAAGACCTCACACATTTTGGACACAAGACTTAGGGGAATCCAGCTGTAAATGACCTGGAAGTCTTCTCCCTGAGGACTCTCTCTCACTGAACCTCAAAGTACTGCCAAAGGAGGATGTAAGAAAATTCACACCTGGTACTTTAATCCCGGCCAACTATCTGTTGTTGGTGAGGTCATGGACCCTAAAGGAGAATGCACTACTGGCACATGCTTAAAACACTGGAATCCCCAGGTGCGTTGTAAACATCTACCCTTCTATCCAGACATACATGTACTCTCACCCTCCATAAAAGAAGCTTCTTTTGCTGCAGATGGAGACCATTATATGAAGCCTCAACTGGTCAAAATGAAGAGAACTGAATGTGTGGCATATATCCCTAGTTGATACAACTACAACACAATCCCTACATCAAATGATAAGAGGAACATTATGGAAGAGAAGGCAGAAAGACTATAAGAGCCAGAGGACCACGATGTCTGCTATGAAATAGCATCCTCTATCTATGGCAGGGAAGCTGTACCCTTGAATCTCAACAATATGGTTACCTCAATAAGACCCGCACAATTACAACACCAGTTGACACCACCACGGATAGGAGGACTCTTACAAGGTCCAACTTCTACATGAAGAACTACAGTCAATTAATGGCTGCTAAGAGATGGTAAATCTGCATTCTCCAGGGAGAAGTTCCCTGATAGGCGGTCATTCCTAAACATTAAATGGATTTAGCAGGTTATATTTGCATGTATGATTTTTTTCAAAGGTCATCAGGTTGAGAGGGAAGTTTAGGAACATGGGAGGACTTTGAACAGGGTGAATGTGAACATAGAAATAATATAAATATAGTATTTATGAATAAAAATTTCAAAAAATAATAATGAAATGAAGTAAAAAAAAGTGAAATAAAGGTTTTTGTAACCTTAAGATTTTCCCATTCTCATTCTGCCTAAAATTATAGTGTTTTCAAAGTGAGAATTATAATTATAAAGTATGTCTTTAAATAAAACAAAGTAAGAAGGGGAATTCCCTGTGCATATGAGCATGTATGTGAGCACATGTGTGCATACAAGAATGTAAAACTGAGCCCCAGGAATGCTTTGGCAATGTCATATGGAGAAGCACACATACAAAGACAGGCCATGGATAAAGGTGATGTGTGGCTGAGAGGGGCATGAGGAACTCTTGTATGTTGTGTTCCATTTCCTGAGCAGCAACAGTGGCTACACAGGTGTCTTCAGTTAACACTGATTCCCTCAATGGTACCATGTGTTACCTTGCCTTTTACCAAAAAGGCAGTTAAAAACACTCTCACATTAATGGGCAAACACTTATCTATTACTGGTAAATGCTAGAGTTAAGAGAGCTAGAGTGAAGAAATGGAAATGAGATAAGCAAGCGGGACAAACCTGTACAGGAACATGTAAAAGGTTACTAAACCATAGTCTATAATTTCACAGGCTAGAGAAGATTGGGAATTTGTAGATCCAAGTAGTAGGTTTTTTGGTGGGGCAGCAGTGAAGATGCTTGATAATATTTCTCAGAAGACTGTGATGCTCAGGTTACATATCTCGGAGCCACGTCAAAGAGCAGAAGTGACTATCTGGGACTATAATGTCTCAGAAATGGTATAAGAGCCATTAGCCAATGTCATAAGACCCTTTGTTCTTCTACCGCAGCTACAGCCCAAAGTCCTCAACCAGTAAAGATAATAATACGTTTTACTAATATGTTTATCAAACACTCTATTTTTTTTTATTATCATTGATTTTTTTTTTTTTTAGTCCTGGAGAAAAGGGGTTTTCGTAATATAGATTTCAGACTTCTAATAGAGCTTTACTACACTTAGTTATCAAATAATAGCAGACCATATATTCAAATTATTAAAGTGCCACTGACCTACCTGATTGCCTCTCTTACTGTTACTTTAACACAGGGTCCAAACCAGTCTTGAACTATAATCCTGCTTCTGCCTACCAAGTGCCGTGATTACCAGGGCATGCCACTATACCTGGCTTCTGCATATCAATTTCAAAGAGAATGACACATAGCAGTATCTAGAATTGAAGTCTCCCTTTTCAAATCAGTAAATCTGACTAGATTTTCTGCCCATGATCACTACTTGATGAGCTCAATATGTCACACAGTGTCCTTAGTTTTCAGTGTTGGTTATTTTTATGTACATTAAAATGTCTGTGAAGAAAAGAAACAAACAAACAAAACCAAACAGAGCATTGGGTATGTCAATCAAAGTGTCCATATTTAATAGGAGTACAATTAATAGTACATTAAAGGGAAAATTAAGAATACTTTTTAAGAAATACCAATTTTAGGTAGGCAATTGTGAGGAAGATAATACTCATACAAGCCAGAGCCACATGATTCTTCCACAGTCCCCAAGGTGACAGATCTATGCCCTGGTTTTTCAAGTGGTCATCACCAGTACATCTGAAATGTAAAATACACAGAATTAGTTAACTCCATTCAAATGTTAATCAATATATTCGGCATTTCTTATTGCTTAGTCAAATCGAAACTTTCCCTTATAATTTACTAGACACTATGCTAAGCAACCTGTCCCTAGTTAAGTTTAGTTAACATTTTAAAATAAGGTCATCTAATTTATTAGAACCTGAATTCTATTTTAATTGTTGCAGGAATGCATCTTCAAATAGGAAGTTTCATTTCCATTTAAACACACACACACAGAGGCACACACAAAAAGACAGACATAGATACACACTCAGACACAAAGGTACACAGAAACACACGCACACACACACACACACTCAGAGACAGCCTTGCATTCCATGACGTTCCCAAAGGCAATGGAGCAGAAAGAGGTGACAGGGTCACAGTAATCAGTGACACATTCTTGTTCTCATTGTCCTCATGCTTATGACTATCTTTCACTCTGGGCTCTGGGTCATCATCCATTCCAGTTCAAAGACGATAAGTCCTTTCTAAACTATCAAAGCAGCCCATTTATAACCCAGAAGTTCTGAAAAGAAAGAATTCAAACCCATTAAAAAAAAAAATAACACATGGGACTTTTAAAAAAAAAGTCTCAATCAATACCCAGAAAAGTTTGTTTTTTTTTTTTCACTAAATATGGCTCTGACTGTGATAAGCTACAGCAGCTTGTTCAGCATGCTCTCATGAATGTATGAAGGTTCTCTTCACAGACTAGAAAATTAAGGCTCAAAAGTTTCACTCACGCCACCTATATGCCCAGCAGCTGTTTATAGCTCATCACAGTAAGACTCAAACACACCCTGACACTAAACACAAACTTACATTGTGTAGCTATTAACACAGGTGCTATTGGCAGTTGTATTGAGTCCTGGACAGAAGTCTTGTCCCAAGAATTCATTATGCTGCAAAGCCTACAACACACATAAGATCAGAGCAATGTTAACAGTATTAAATTCCAAAATGTTCCTAAAGAACTAGCACAATTGTGTGAACAAACATACTGTTATTTCTGAAGGTATGCCAAGCTGCATGGGCACATTCTTTCCTTTAAAACACTAAAATGATAACTTTTCCCCTAGCATTTAAGAAACTCAGGGTTGGGACATTGCTTCCAACAGGCCACGAAGGAAGACAAATGACTATGCCATACCACCTTCTTCCTGATTATAAAATCTATAATTAAATGATAATTATAAATCTATAATTAAAATGATATAATGGTGCACAATGAATATTGTTCATTTAGAGAAGGAATCTTTTCTTGTTTTTTTATTAAATTTTTATTTTTTATATTAATTAGTTTATTTACTTTGCATCCCAGCTGTAGTCCCCTCCCTGCTCACCTCCCAATCCCATCCTCCTTCCCTCAGCTATGGCCCTCTCCAAGTCCATGGATAGGGGAGCTCCTCCTCCTCTTCCATCTGACCCTATCCAGTCTAATTAGCTTATCCAGTCTAATCAGAACTGGCTGCATTGACTTCCTCTGTGGCCTGGCAAGGCTGCTCCCTCATCTGGAGGAGGCACTCAAAGAGCCAGCCACTGAGTTCATGTCAGAGACAGTCCCTGTTCCCCTTAGTATCCAAGGGAACCCACTTGGATACTAAGCAGCCATGAGCTACATCTGAGCAGCAGTTCTAGGTTATATCCATGAATGGTCCTTGGTTGAAGTATCAGTCTCAGAAAAGACCCTTAGGCCCAGATATTTTAGTTCTGTTGCTCTCCTTGTACCTCCTGTCCTTTCCAGGTTTTCCTAACTCCCCCTTCTATCCTAAGATTCCCTGCACTCTGCCCAAAGTTTGTTTATGAGTCTCAGTATCTGCTTTGATACAATGCTAGGTAGAGTCTTTGAGAGGTCCTCCATGGTAGGCTCCTGTTGTGTTTCCTGTTTTCTCCTTTTTTCAATGTCCGTCCTGTTTGCCTTCCTGAGTGAGGATTGATCATCCTACCCAGGGTCCTCCTTCTAGCTCACCTTCTTTAGGTATACAGATTCTTGTAGGTTTATTCTATATTATATGTCTAGTAGCCACTTATAAGTGAGTATATGCTGTGTGTGTCTTTCTGTTTCTGGGATACCTCACTCAGGATGACCTTTTCTAGATCTCATCATTTACTTGCTAATTTCATGATTTCCTTGTTTTTAATTGCTGAACAGTATTCCACTGTGTAAGTATACAACTTTCTGTATCTATTCCTTCCTTGAAGAACATCTGGATTGTATCCAGGTTCTGGCTATTACGAATAAAGTTACTACAAACATGATTGAACAAATTGTTGTGTACTTGAGCATCTTTGGATATATGCCTAGGAGTGGTATAGCTGGATCCTGAGGAAGTGCTATTCTAATAGGATGAGAAAGTGCCAGATTGATTTCCAAAGTGGTTGTACAATTTACAGCAATGGAGGAGGGCTTGCCTTTCTTTCTCCACATACTCTCCAACATGCATTGTCACTTGAGGTTTGGATCTTAGCCAGTCTGATGGGTGGAAGGTGAAATCTCAGGGTCGTTTTGATTTGCATCTCCCTGATGACTAAGGAAGGTGAACATTTCTTTAAGTGTTTCTCTGCCATTCTATATTCCTCTACAGAGAATTCTCTGTTTAGCTCTGTTCCCCATTTTTTAATTGGAATACTTGATTTGTCGCTGTTTAACTTCTTTAGGTCTTTATATATTCTGGATATTAGCCCTCTGTCAGATATAGGGGGGTGAAGATTCTTTCCCAGTCTGTAGGCTGTCCTTTTGTTCTGATGACAGTGTCCTTTGCTTTACTGAACCTTTATAGTTTCATGAGGACCCATTTATTGATTGTTGCTCTTAGAGCCTGTGCTGTTGTTGTTCTGTTCAGGAAGCTGTAACCTGTACCAATGAGTTCTAAGCTGTTCCCCAATTTTTCTTCTAACTGATTTAGTGTGATTGGTTTTATGTTGAGGTCTTTGATCCACTTGGACTTTAGTTTTGTGCAGGGTGATAAATATGGAGCTATTTGCATTTTTCTACATGTAGACATCCAGTTAGACCAGCACCATTTGTTGAAGATGCTGTCTTTTTTCCATTTCATGGTTTTAGCTACTTTGTCAAAAATCAAGTATCCATAAGTCTTTGGGTTTATTTCTGGGTCTTTGATTTGATTCCATTGATTCACCACTCTGTTTCTATGCCAGTGCCATGCAGTTTTTATTACTATTGCTCTGTAGTACAGCTTGAGATCAGGGATGGAGATACCTCCAAATGATCGTTGTTGTACAGGATCACTTTGGTAATTCTGGTTTGGTTTTTTTTTTCTGTTTCCATATGAAGTTGAGAATTGTTTTTTCAAGGTCTGTAACAAATTTTAATGGGAACTGCATTGAATCTGTAGATTGCTTTTGGCAGGATGGACATTTTCAATATGTTAATCCTACCGATCCATGAGCACGGGAGATTTTTCCATCTTCTGATATTTTCTTCAATTTCTTTCTTTAGGGACTTGAAGTTTTTCTCAAACAGTCTTTCACTTGCTTGGTTAGATCATGCCAAGGTAGTGTATATGTCCTTTGTGGCTATTGTGAAAGGAGTTGTTTCCTTAATTCCCTCTGGGCCCTTCTGTCTTTGGTATACAGGAGGGCTATTGATTTTTTTGAGTTAAGTTTGTATCTAGCCACTTTGCTGAAGGTGTTTATCAGCTGAAGGAGTTCTCTGATTGAATTTTTGGGGTCGCTCATGTATACTATCATATCATCTGCAATTAGTGATACTTTGCCTTCTTCCTTTCTAATTTGTATCCCCTTGATCTCCTTTAGTTGTCTTATTGCTTTAGCTAGGACTTCAAGAACAATATTGAAGAGATACGGAGAGAGTGGGAAGCCTTGCCTTGTCCCTGATTTCAGTGGGATTGATTTAAGTTTTTCTCCATTTAGTTGATGTTGGCTATAGGCTTGCTGTATATTGCCTTTACTATGTTTAGGTATGTGCCTTGTACCCCTGATCTCTCCAAGACTTTAAACATGAATGGATGTTGGATTTTGTCAAATGCTTTTTCAGCATCTAAGGAGATGATCATGTGGGTTTTCTCCTTCAGTTTGTTTATGTGATGGATTTCCACATATTGAACCACCCCTGTATGTCTGGAATGAAGCCTATTTGATCATGGTGGATGATATCTTTTATATGTTCTTGGATTCAGTTTGCAAGTATTTTATTGAGTATTTTTGCATCAATGTTCATAAGAGAGATAGGTCTGAAGTTCTCTTTTTTAGTCTGGTCTTTGTGTGGTTTAGGTATCAAGGTGACTGTGGCTTCATAGAATGAGTTTAGTAATGTTCCTTCTGTTTCTATTTTGTAAAATAATTTTAAGAGAATTGGAGTACACACTTCTTTGAAGGTCCGGTAGAATTCTGTACTGAAACCATCTGGCCCTCGGCTTTTTATGGAAGGGAGATTTTTGATGACTGCTTCTATTTCCTTGGGGGATATAGGACTATTCAGTCTTTCTACCTGATCTTGATTTAATTTTGGTAAATGGAATCTATGAAGAAAATTATCCGTTTCCTTTAGGTTTTCAAATTTTGTGGCTTCTATAGTAAGACCTGAGGACTGTTTGGATTTCCTCTGTGTCTGTTGTTATGTCCCCCTTTTCATATCTGATTTTGCTGATTTGGACAGTTTCTCTCTGCCTTTTAGTTAGTTTGGCTAAGGGTTTGTCTATCTTGTTGAATTTCTTTTTTTTTTTAAATCATTATAATTATGAAACTCAGAAGATTCACTATACTGAATTAAGACCCAACTGTTTTCTTTGTATTTGTTTAGTGGCTAAAGCTAATATGGTTGCTGAGTATTACAGTCTATTTCTCTTCAGATTTCTGTTTCAATATAAACTATGTATTATAGCCTCCTATCCTCATTTACTTCTTTGCTAAACAGAAAAAAATATTTTTCAAAATCAATTAATTAACCTTAATCTTCATGTTTCTCCAGTAATGGAGAAAAACTACAAAAAACCCTCTGACCGCCCAATAACAAAGACTAATAGCAAATTATGATCATTGTTCTTGGGACAGGCTCACACTTGTGGCTAAGTAATCACAAGATTAGGCTTGATTCTACTGTTCCTAGCATGGAAACCCAGTCATAATAATAAGCAAGGTCAACTTACTGTGAAGCCATATCTAGGAATACTGAAGTACTGAAGCCAGGACAACCAAGGTTCAATGGTTCTGAGATTCACCAAAAGACCAGAAAAAATCTGTAAGATAAAAAAAAAAACCTGTAAGTCAGAACCAAGCCAGTGATTTCATAACTCTACATAAGACCTCCTTCCAGGCCCCTACAAGTAGATTAGTATGAGAATATATGCCTGTATTTTCATAAACCAAGGTGGGCTGAGGCAGAGGGACTTGGCATGCCAATTTAAAAAAAAAAAAGAAAAGAAAGAAAACCTCCCCTGCAGATAACCTTCACTTTTAAACATCTCTGCTAAGACCAAAGAAGTAAGAAAACTTCCAAGTTATTGTACCCACTTAGTTGTGCTTGGCATGAGTATTTTAACAGCGGCTATTTAGGACATTAAAGGGAGGATAATACACATATAATTAACATTATAGACTCAAGTTACTTGAAGATCCTTAATTATTTAGAATATATCTTCAACTTTCTGTGTAACTGCAGTGGAAGATAAAGAAACAGAATCGTCCCTTGGTCTCCCAAGGGTATAGGTGGGTCCAGGCATCCCATGCAAACTAAATTCTGCAGATGCACAATTCTCTTATTTTTAAGATGACACAGGACTTTAACACAACCTTCACACAGCCTTTATACTTTATTTTTTAAAGATTTATTCATTTTTATTTTGTGTATATAAGTGTTTTGCCTGCATGTATTAAAGAGCACTGGGTACAAGCCTGATACCCATGGAGGCCACAAAAGGTATAAAAGCCCCTGGAATTGTAAGATTGTAAGCCTGTAAGCTTCCACATGGGTGCTGGGAATCAAGCCTAGATCCTCAGAAAGAGCAGTCAGTGCTTTTAACTGCTAAGTTATCTCTCCATCCCAGTCTTTACACTTAAAATAGCTACATCACAAATGTTCAAAGATTCTCTGCAGAGTGATTAAAATACCCAACACAACACAAATACTAAGTGAACAGTTGCTGTACTCTATTATTTATGAATAAATGAATGTATGGATGAGACAGGGATTCCCTAGGTAGTCCTGGCTAGTCTAAAATTTCCTATGTAGACCAGGCTCGCCTCAAAGTTGCAGTAATCTTCTGGACTCTGCCTTGTAAATGTCAGGATTTTTGTTATTCTACCATTACTGGAATATACTGTTCTGTAAGAAATAATGACATGAGGAAAAAATGACATGCATACATAAGAAATACACATTTTTTTCTCGGTTGCAATTTTCATATGGACATGGGAGGAAGACTGTATGTATTATTCAAATGATGATCCCATATGTGCTCCTTCTAATAACCCCAGAACTATAGAACACACTGGAACAATTTGGAGCAAGCATGTAGCTGAACATCCAGACAAGATTTGTTACTTACCACAGTTTACATTCTACAGTATGGCTTTAATATTAATTTTAGGTTCAGAACGTAGCTATAAAGTAATCTCCAAATTAGAACTGTTAAGAGTATGGTGTGGTGATCTGCAGCAGAGAACTATATAGCTCATATCTTCATGTAAGCCTTACCTACAGGGATAGAGATGGCTCAGTGGCCAAGAGCACTTACTGCTCAAGCAGAGGACCTGAGTTGGGTTCGCAGAACCCATATTAGATGGATCACAACCAGCTCCAGAGTATCTGCCATGGTCTTTTGGCCTTTGAGGGCACTGCACTCCTACATATACTCCACACAGAAGCATATACATGCACATAATTTAAAAATAAAAAAAAAATCTTAAAAGAAAAAAGGAGACTGACCCCAAAGCAGAATCACAGTGCAGAAGGCAGGAAATGACCGTTGGAGAAGAAACCTAAGCACAATGAGGGCCTCATGATATGTGTTCTATCATACCAAGGGAACGGGGACATGCAAGACAATGACAGTGCTGTTGGGATGCATGTGCATGTTCAGAACTGTGCTAACCAAACACTGATTATACGACAAACCATCTCTGAGTGAAATACAGTTTGATGGATCGCTTTAAAGTCCTGCTTATAAACACTTACATAGCAATCAGTCCAAACAGGACTTAAAACATATGTTTTACTTGTTTAAAGATACTGTATTTATTGGATGAGAATGTAAACAAAGATTATCATTTTCTAAATAATATGCACACTGTTAGTTTCCAACTAAACTTTAGCAAGGCATCAGCTAATGGCGTCTCCTTGAGAGACAGCCTGTTCTGGTAAAGAGGGCTGCACTGATGTGCTGGCTATTCCTGTTTAATGATGCACAGAAAAAAATGAGAACAGGCCCTATTGATTGATCACTTGAGTGCAAAATTGATCAAGATTAGAAATAAGGAAATATTAAACAAACACCGTGAAATAAATAGGCATGTACTGATGGAAGACACTGTCAGTCAGAAACCTAGGAAGAGGATAGGTGGAATTTCAACGCTTTCTAGCATCTTCTTTTATTTTATTTTATTTTATTTTTTTTAGCATCTTCTTTTTAAAGACATGGTCTCAGGTAGCCCAGGCTGACCTCAAACTTATTATATAGCTAATGATGACCTTACACTACTGATCCCCCTGCTTCTAAGATCTGTCTTCCTTGGGCTGAGATTATGAACATATACTAACATGCTGGCTGTCTTTGAATGAATGAACATATATATATATGTGTGTGTGTGTGTGTGTGTATACACATATATATATTTAAATTTATGTATTCTATATTTATACTTCCTATTTCTAAAGCAATTTTCAAAATATAAAACAGACTCAAAATAGGCTCCTTGGTACACACTGTTATACTTTTTATGAGCTTCACTTTCCCTGTTGTGGGAATTCAACAAAACCATTTCTGGTTATTAAACAGTAGGCTACATGCATGATATGCTGCCATTTTTATGAAGACGTCAAGGATGATTCTTATTTTCAAAGTTCTGTTTATCAAGGTTGTCTAAAATCAGCATTTCTGTGTCTTCTTTCTTTCTATGATAGAAGAATTTACTGACTATTAAGAAGCACAAAGGGCTTTTATACAATGGAATACTACTCAGCAATTAAAAACAAGAAAATCATGAATTTTGCAGGCAAATGGTAGGATTGAGAAAAAAAATCATTCTGAGTGAGGTATCCCAAAAGCAGAAAGACACACATGGTATTTCCTCACTTATATAGACCTATAAGATAGGATAAACATACTAAAATAGGTACATCTAAAGAAGGTAAACAAGAAAGAGGTTCAGGGGTAAGATGATCAATCATCATCTAGAAAGACAAAGGGGACAGACATTGGAAATAGGAGAAAACAAGTAACAGGACAGTAGCCTACCATAGAAGGCACCTGAAAGACTACCTAGCAGTGTATCAAAGCAGATGCTGAGACCCATAACCAAACCTTCAGCAAAGTGTAAGGAATCATGAAGGAAGGAGGAATTAGTATATCATAGAGGGAACAGAGAACCCCACAAGGTCCAAATATATCTGAGCACAGGGGTCTTCATTATCCAACCAAGGACCATGCATGGATATAACCTTCAACCCCTGCTCAGACATAGTCCATGGTAGCTCAGTATCCAAGTGGGTTC
Organism: Meriones unguiculatus; assembly: GCF_030254825.1. Lineage (NCBI taxonomy): Eukaryota > Metazoa > Chordata > Mammalia > Rodentia > Muridae > Meriones > Meriones unguiculatus. The sequence goes on along the minus strand of NC_083368.1, from coordinate 4,343,796 downwards.
CCTAATAAGGGGGACAGGAATTGTTTCTGACATGAACTCATGAGCTTCCCCTCCACCCTGAGGGAGGAGCAGCCATGCTAGGCCACAGATAAGGACATTGCAACCACCCTGAAGATACCTGATAAGCTAGGGACAGACGGAAGAAGACGAGGACACCCCCTCTAAGTGGACTCAGAAGGGGACAGTGAGGAGATGAGGGAGGGAGGAGAGGATTGGGAGGGAAAGAGGGAGAGGACTACATACAGCTGGGATATAAGTAAATGTATAAAATTATTAAAAAATTAAAAAAATAAATAGATAAATAAATAAATAAATAAATGAAGCGCAAAGGGTGCATTAGTTTCAATGGCAGCAACCTTGAGACAGGGTCTCACTGTAAAAGCTAAGGCTTGGCTTGAATGACCAGCCACACGCCTGAGGGCCAAGATTACAGATGTACACCACATACTTGGATAAAAATCATCTTCGAAAAGCTTATTACTAAGGACATGTCAGCAAAGCTCTATCAACATTAATTAGCACTACAAGAGACTCCATAGGAGTCAGGAAGAAAGCCCCAACTTTCTCTTGATAGTCATTCTATTTCAGCATCTGGTTTCTGAAAGTTTCAGAGTCCCAATGTAGAGACTCCTCAAAGCAGGTTTCTGCAACCCATGAATACATACAGAGAAAACAAGGTAAGAAGCATCTTCTCAGTGGATCACTGTCTATACTCACCATCATAAATACAAACGAGATTGTCATGAGAAGTGTGGCTACAGAGACCACACTTTGGCCTGCTGCTATGGCCAGGGCCATGGAACTGGCCGTATAAGCCACCATTATAAGGGTGAACATCATGATGAAAAAGGCCTCCACCTTCTTTTTCAATCCTTAGAGAGAAAATAAGTAGTCAGTGCAGCTGAGTCTATTTGGCTTGTCTGCTTGTTGTGCAAACAATACTGTAGAAATTATCAACAGAATTAATGAGAAAAGGCCACCCATTATCCAACTACTCGGGGCCACCAATTTCATTGTTTTACTCTGTGTAACTGCATCAACTGACAGAGTTTCCTTTTCCATGCTTACTTTTAGAGCACTATTTAAGATAAAATGTGGATTTCCTTACATACAACTAAGAATGATTCTGAGCTCCTTACATGGACAGCCATGGGAAACACAACTGGCCCCAGTACTGGCCTTCTCTCATCACAGACAACTCACCCACAGGAAACATCCGTTTACCCAGACATCTCCACATCTCTCAATGTTTGCTGTATATACATAGTGAAGAAACTTGGCTCGCAATTACATGACCTCAGGTGGTGTACTATATACAGGAGGGGAGGACTCTTCTAGCTGTGTTTCCCCAGACATAGAAAATAAAACTGAGTTCTTAAACTACTTTATAATGAGATAACAATATGTGTGACTATATGTGTATGTGTGTATCACACAATATGATGATATTAAAAAAGTGAAAGAAAAATGGTTATAGATCCCATGTCATATTCTTGATGATAAACTTCACAAAAAAAAATGGAAGCCTTAAGCTCTATCAGTGATTCTCATACGACAGTGCTTTGTAAAAAGAGAATTACTAATACGAATGCATGTGCACATGCATCAGAAAAAAAGTATGAAAATTTGGAATGCAGCAATCCTAAGGTCAAAGCCTGGGCATAATATAAAATTAAATGTCTTTCTCTACCAATGATTTTTGAAATAAATAAACTCTCGAAATCAAGTTGGCTTTCTTATTACAGAATATGCATCACAGTATGTATAGTTATTAAAAATTTTTAGATCTGTTTATATAACCACATAGAAAAAGGTAAATAAAAAATACAAGGAGAAGTTAACTTCACTTCATAGCCAAGACTAAAGGCACTTCTGTTTGGCCTGTTACTTACCTAACATGAAGTATACTATACAAGTGTATATAACACTTGGCAACAACCTCATGGGTAATAAATCAGATATCAGCTTTCCAAAGAAGTAAGAAGATACTCTGTAATATCCACCGATATACTCATGTCTATAAAAACAGAGCACATAGAGCCCAGGTCAGTCTAGAAGGCACAGGACAGATGATGGGGTGCCTGCTGCACCATCAAAGCTCTAGTAAGGCAGCACTCACATTCTCCAGGCTGACCCCCATGCCTTTCCCAACAAAAAGGAAATCCTATGCATTTTCAAAAATCCACATTGTATAACATATATATATATATATATATATATATACATACAATTTATATTTCCCAATTGAACAAATAAGTAAAAGACATGGATAACACTAGGATGGTATTTTGACCCAATTGTGGATGTCACCTGTCTGACACAGAGCTAGAGTAGTGACCTACTCACATGAAGAGTTTCTTCTCCACTACGAAGAGCTCCACAGCTGACACACTGCTGAAACACTGGTTGGTAGTCAAGAAGAAGAGAACCCCAGCTCTGCCAGAACATAATGGGAACAAAAGTACCAATCAACTCTGTGTACTTAGGCCAGTAGTTGACAAATGATATACTACTAACAAATGTTTTTAACTAAAACTGCTTTGCATTAGCATGGGGAGAGGGCCCAGGGGGATGCTCAGCAGGTACAGGAGACAACCTGACTTCAATGCTGACGACCACCCTGAGAGCGCTGGCCTTCGCAAGTACACCGTGGCGCATACACACACATGCATACATACTTATACACAGAGAAGGAAGAATGACATCATTACCATTCAGTCTCTCCCCTGTGTCTGTGTCCCCACAGTGGTGACTATGTGACTCCAGTGACTACATGTTACAGCAGATACTGAAACTCTTGGTTTTAGACTGTTGTGAACTGAACTGTGTTGTTGCTGTAAAATTCCTGTTGAAGGAATGACCTCCTAATATGATGTTACTGGGAAACAGATCATTTCAGTCACGTCCAAGTGTGTCCTGCATGCATCAGAAGATGGCTATCAGTGCAGCCTGCATTATTTAACTGTCAACTGGATACAGCACAAAATCATCTGGAAAGAATGTTAGTGAGGAGTTATGCAGATCAGCTGGCCTCCACGCATGTCGTGGAGGATGGTCTTGACTGTTAAGCGGGAAACTCTCCCTGAATGTGGTGAGCACCACTGCATGGGCTGGGCCCTGGCATGTGTAAGAAAAGACAATGGCTGCTGAGTCGAGCAGGCCTAACTACCTGCTTATTCTCTCCCTGATTTTGACAGTGAATGTGATGATTTACCGTCTGGCCTTGTGTTCCCCAAAATAATAGACTCTAAAATGGAAACGAAATAAATCTTCTTCAGGTTGCTTTTTGGTCAGTGTATTTTATCACAGCAATAAAAAAATGAGACTACGATGAAGCCCAACATAAAACTGTCAATTTACTTAAAACTGGGATATGAACTAAGGGCCCTAGATGAGCAATAAGTGCTCTTAACCTCTGAGCCACTGCTCCAGCCCTCAACTTTCTTCCCAGATACTACACACTGTACAAAGTCCACAGCCTCTAGATTCTGTGTACATACTGTGTTTGACTAAGAAAGGACCCCCACAGAAATCACCAATTATTAGTGATTTTGGAAGCAATTTTGCTATCTCAGCCTCTAAGGAAGGTAAAAACATAATGATATAACTCTGAAAACAGATCACTAGAGTAAAGCTAACTCATTCTATACAGAAAGAAAACTTATGAATGACAGACTTTTATGTTATTCTTTTGAACACAGAGTTTTCCACACGTGAAATGACTTTATCAGTCCTCAATAGTAAAATGGGAATAATACCATCTACACACTCTGGACTCTGGATGGTGTCCTGAGCCTATGAATGCCAAACACTGAATTAAATGTCTATAGCAGACTGTGGTTCTCAATATATGAATCATGGCACGGAGTATGACCCTGAGGTCAGTGCTACTACTGAGCACACATGCTCATAGCATGGCACACAATTAAAATATCTCACTCTAAAGCTGGCTTCAGCAACATGTACTTTTTAGTCTCAGCCACACAAGAGGCTGAAGCAAGATCAAAAACTTCAGCTGAGTGGTTCAGTCCACACTGGGAAAGATTGTAAGACCCACATCTCAAAGGAAGGAAAAAAAAACAAAAACAAAAACAAAAAACCTAAACCATTATGAAAACAAAAGTTTCAAGAGCATGCTGGAGAGATAGCCAAGTGATTAAGAGCACTTGCTACCCTTCCAGAAACTTGGAGTCAATTCGCAGTACCCACAAGACCTCTCGCAAACATCTGTAATTCCAGTTTTAAGCAATCTGAAACCCCCTTCTGGCATCTTTAGGGACCATATACATGCCATGGTATATAGACACATACAGTCAAAACACCCAACCACACCCAAATCTTTAAAAAAAAATTCAAGGACATAATCATGATTGAATCTACGTATTATCATAATACAGTTAACATAAATTGAGTCCCACACATGTACTCAAATTTCAAGTCAAATAACCCAAAGTCTATACATGGAAGTTGTCTCATAAGCAACAGAAAAAAGCAAAAATATTAAAATCATGCATGCATTATCAGATACTACCAATACAAAGAGAAGACATCCTGCAGAATTAGGGAAAATATTTATAAAATATTTATTGGATAAGGAAAATAGCCCTGTAAAATGAAGGATACTTAAAACCTAACAACAACAACAACAACAACAAAGAACAAAAGACAAAAGACTAAAATAAGTATTTCTCACAGATTAAATTGATTTTTATTATTATGATGCAGAAAATCTACAACACCTATGTGCAGCAACCAAGAACCTAACAACTTATATGGAAGACAGAATTTCATTTCCTTAGAAAATTATCATAATTTAGCAATTCTACTGCTAAGGTTCCTGAGAGACTAAAAGCAGAGATGCAAAATGTACCTGTAGAATCATAATATTATTCAAAACAACCAAAGGGTGGAAGCAATACAAATTTCCAGAAAGAGGTAACTGGATAAACTATGTATGTGTGTGTGTGTGTGTGTGTATGTATATGCATATAGAGAGAGCAAACACATGCCCACATACACATACATACATACATACATACACATACACATACACACACACACACAACTAAATGAGCCTTACAAAGGAAAGTAATTCTGACTAAGCTGCAAAATGGACGAACCATTAAGACACTGTACTAAGGAAAATAAGTCAGTCATCAAAGGACAAACACTTATGACTCCACATACAGCAATTTCATTTCTAGAGTTGTGAAATTCAGAGACACAAGGTAGGATGGTGCTTCCCAAGGGGAGAGATGAAGTGGGCACTGAGTAATTATTTAATGAATATGTTGGATCCATTAGAAAAAATACTTATCTGGAGATGGATGTTGTCAACAGACACAATATTGTGAATGCTATTAATCCCACTGAACTCTACTTGAAACTGGTTAAAAGGATATATTTATTTTATGTGTTTACAGATTTGTGTATATGGAAAAGCCAACTCTTTCAGTTTTCAATTCACAACTTATTCTCCCCCCCAAAAAAAAAACCCAACAGTGACATTTATACTGAACGTTTACTAAGCTTAAATCCTTAATCAATATTTAGAGCTTAAAGAAAGTAATAGTATTTTATCAATACCAAGATCCAAATTTTGTTGGTTTTGCCTATGGAATACCTTTCTGTACCTCTTTTCCAAAATAAACTTTCTACTTTTCTTTTGCTCAGAGCTAATCTATTCTAATTTTCTATACAACAGAATGGGGGCGGAGGATCCAAATTTACTTACCGATTCTGAATGCCAGCAGGATCATTTTTCAGGTTAAAGTAAATGGCACCAATAACTAGTCCCAGTACGGCTGTGACAATTACCTTTTCAAAAAAAAAAAAAAAAAAGGATTTCCAAATGTTTGCATAGCATTTATCGTTTTTCTAAAATTTATTTATTTATAAATTACAGTTTGTTCACTTTGTATCCCACCTGTGGCTCCCTCTCTCATCCCTCCCAATCCCACTTTCCTTCCCTTTTCTCCTCCTATGCCCCTCTCCCAGTCCACTGATAGGGGAGAGCCTCCTCCCTTCCCTCTGACCCAAGCATATCAGGTCTCATCAGGACTGGCTGCATTGTCTTCCTCTGTGGCCTGGTAAGGCTGCTCCCCACATCAGGGCAAGGTGATCAAAGAGCCAGCCACTGAGTTCATGTCAGAGATAGTCCCTGTTCCCATTACTAGAGAAACTCACTTAGAGGCTGAGCTTCCATGGGCTACATCTGTGCAGGGGTCCTTGGTTGGAGTATCAGTCTCAGAAAGGACTCCTGGTCCCAGTTTTTGGTTCTATTGCTCTCCTTATGGAGCTCCTGTCCTCTCTAGGTCTTTCTATCTCCCCCTTCTTTCTTAAGATTCCCTGCACTCTGCCCAAAGTTTGTTTATGCGTCTCAGCATCTGCTTTGATACACTGCTGGGGAGAGTCTTTCAAAGGCCTCTGTGGTAGGCTCCTGCCCTGTTCCCTGTTTTCTCCTTCTTCCTAGGTCCATCCTGTTTGCCTTTCTGAGTGAAAATTGAGCATCTTACCCAGGGACCTACTTCTTGATTAGCTTCTTTAGGTGTACAAATTTTAGTATGATTATCCTATATTATATGTCTAATATATACTTATAAGTGAGTATATACTTATAAGTAAGTCTTTCTGCTTCTGGGATACCTCACTCAGGATGATCTTTTCTAGTTCCATCTATTTGTCTGCAAATTTCATGATTTCCTTCTTTTTAATCACTTAGTAGAATTCCATTGTGTAAATGTACCACAATGCCTGTATCCATTCCTCCATTGAGGGACATCTGGGTTGTTTTCACATTCTGGCTATTATGAATAAAGCTGCTATGAACATGGTTGAGCAAATGTCCTTGTTGTATACTTGAGCATAGCTTGGATATATACCTAGGAATGCTATAGCTGGATCTTGAGGAAACACTATTCCTAAATTTTCTGAGTAAGCACAAGATTGATTTCCAAAGTGGTTGTACAAGTTTACATCCCACCAGCAGTGGAGGGGGGTTCCCACTTCTCCACATCCTCTCCAGCGTGTCTTGTCACTTGAGGTTTTGATCTTGGCCATTCTGATGAATGTCAGGGGAAATCTCAGGGTTTTTTTTTTTTTTTTTTGATTTGCACTTCCCTGATGACTAAGGATGTTTAGCATTTCTTTAAGTGTTTCTCTGCCATTCTATATTCCTCTACAGAGAATTCTGTTTAGCTCTGTTCCCCATTTTTAATAGGATTACTTAGTTTGTTGGTATTTAACTTGAGTTCTTTATATATTCTGGATATTAGACCTCTGTCAGATATAGGGTTGGTGATGATCCTTTTCCAGTCTGTAGGCTGGCGTTTTGTTCTGATGACAGTGTCCTTTGCTTCATGGACACTTTCCAGTTTCATGAGGTCCCATTTATTAACTGTTGATCTTAGCACATGAGCTGTTGGTGTTCTCTTCAGGAAGTTGTTTCCTGTGCCAGAGTTCCAGGCTCTTCCCCACTTTTTCTTCTAAAAGACTTTGTGTATCTGGTTTTATGTTGAGGTCTTTGATCCACTTAGACTTTAGTTTTGTGCAGGGTGATAAATGTAGATCTACTTGCATTTTTCTACATAGATATCTAAACCACACAAAGACCCAATTAAAAAAAAAAGATACTCCAACCAAGGACCATGCAGGGAGATGACCTAAGACCCCTGCACAGATGTAGCCCATAGCAGTTCAGTATCCATGTGGGTTCCATTGTAATAGGAATAGGTACTGTCTCTGACATGAACTGATAGGCCTGCTCTTTAATTACCTCCCCCTGAGGGGGAAGCAGCATTACCAGGCCACAGAGAAGACAAGGCAGCCACTCCTGATGAGAACTAATTGACTAGGATCAGAAGGAAGGAAAAGAAGTCCTCCCCTATCAGTGGACTTGGGGAGGGGCATGCATGCAGAGGGTGGAGGAAGGGAGGGATTGGGATGGGAGGAGGGAGGGAACCACAGGAGGGATACAAAGTGAATAAAGTGTAATTAAGAAAAAATAAAAATTAATAAAAAAAATAAGAACAAAAAAAAGAACTTCAGACCTTCAGACCTCTTATGAGCACAGATAACTTTTTAAATGTAAGTAATGTCCATCTAACAAAAATTAAACATTCATTTATATACTTTGGGATTTCAAAGCTCAAAAAAAATCTACTTTAACAGTATCAAAACAAACTACAACATGAAACAAACTAAAATTGGTATAAGCATATATTTAGTGTATACATTTAATGTATAGTTGCATTGACACATGCACATTTTTTGTATGAAACAAGTCAAGTCTTAAAAACATGAGGGGTGTGTGTGTGTAAACTGAGGTGGCTGTGATTTCTCTAATGAGGGTGGTGGGAATGAACATTAGTCCTTTGCCAGAGAAGCCTGTGCCCTTAACCCCTGAGCTATCTCCAGCCTAATGTAAAGTAGTCTGTGAAGGCCACTTTTGGCAAGAAGCAAGGTTAAGTAGAAAAAGAGAATCATGAAGTGTGAAAGCTTGTTTGGAAATGCCCATATTCAGAAGAAAATTACAAATTTTTGCTATTGTGATAGAAATTTAGGATGGGGAAAACCCATTCCCTTGGCATGTTTTTATAACTCTTCTACTTTTGGTAAGCAGGGCAAGCTTTTAAAATAAATTTTAACAGCTCTATTAATATATAGTTTACACATATATAAATGAGTCTAGTCTTTCAACAGGAGTATTCACTATTCCAAACTACACACTTTGCATCATTTTTTTTTTTGCATTCAAACTTGCTATACTCACACTGCAGATGGAGATGCTTAGGATGTTTAGGAAGCCTTTCCAAAAGGCTTCCAGGTTCTGAAACCAATTCTAGTAATCTTTGAAACACACTGACAAAATGATTATCCCCTATGATCCTGCCAGTCTTTGACTGGGTGTACATGTTATGGAGGCTGTTCTACGTGTCAACTTGACCCAGCGGGAAGATGAAACCTCCATTGAGAAACCGCCTCCATCAGAGTGCCTTGTGGACGTGTCTGAGGAGGTATTTTCTCTATTGCTAACTTACATAGGTGGAATCATGCCACTGCTGGCAATACTAATCCTGGGCAGGTAAGCCTGAGCTATATACAGGGAACACAAGTCAGTGAGTGGTGGTCCTCCATGGTCTCTGCTTCAGTCCCTCTGCAAAGTTGTATTTCCCAGTGTTGTATCTCAGCAAATAAGAAAACAAACGTGAAAGCAGCTATGCTAAGTCTTGTACAATGGAAGGATGGAGCCTACCTACAAGCTTTCTGTATTTCTGACTTCTGTAGTTTTGAATAAATGGGTAAAAAAATCAAATTCTTCAAATATGTTATTTTTATTCAAATATACTTATCCATTTTTTCAAAGTGCGTTCTGACAGACTGTAATTAAATATTGTGAATTTATACTCAGCTGCTAAGGACTCTACAAGGGACTACTATCTCTTCCAAATGGATTTGATTTAAAAAAAAGTTAGCATATTAAAAAGACTAAAATTTAAAATACAACTAGCAAATTCATTCTAAGACCTACCAAATATAACCACATCTGACTATCTGCCAAGTTGAAATTGTATAGGTAACTCACTAGCTCAAGCCAAATTTCAGCTATTGCAAACAAAATAATCATTAGAATCTTATGATCATAAGATCATAAACATTGTATGAAACCAATACTTACAAAAATAAACAACATACATTATATTAAAAAAAACATATGCAAAGGTCAGTAAGCTGGGGCACAAATGACAAACAGGCCAAATGTACATTCATGGAAACTCATGAACTAAGAATGATTTTCACAAAATTTTACTACTCAGGAAGAGAAACACAAAGAGATTGTTGTTGACAATTTGAAAGTTCAGTGTCGGTTACTAGAGATACAGTGGAGAGGATACAAAATTAGAAGGATAAGTAGAAAATAAAGTCCTTAAACAGATATAGTAGTAGTAGTAGAAAAAGAGAAGCATTAGAGAAGAAGAATCATGAACCAAGCTCTCCCTCCAGAGCATTAGTTGGGTTACCTGAGCTATTGAGGCTTGAGGATTCCCCAGCAAGTTTTTGAATGAACGCTTGGCAATCCATCGGAGCTGATGACAGAAGGAGGTAGCATATATGGGCTCTTTGAAGGTTGATATTCCTTTCTTTTTCTGAGTATCTGGAAGTTGATCTAATTCAGCTTTTGTTTCTCTGTAGATGGAGGAGCTGGCATAAAACTCAACTAAGTTTTCTATTATTGGCTTCTCTCTCTTGGAAGGTTCTTCAGTCTTGTTTGCTTTGAACAAATGTGGATAAAGAAGTAAAATATTAATACTAAACAATTGACTTAACTCATTTTTTTCTATGGTTCCATAATTCTTTAATCCCTTAAATCTACATTTGTGTGTATTAAAAAAAAAATGGCTGGACATATGTCAGGATTCTGAGTGCTTGTGAGAACACTCCAAGAAAACAAGAGTCTCATGGCCTCAGTTTTTTCAAAACATGGAATTGTCCTTGGAATGTTTCATGCTTCTCTCAGGTGTGGTGGATAACACTGAGTTTACTTCAGATTACTCATTCTTGCTTGCTGCTGTTACTCAATTAAATGGTTATACTGTGCTTTATAGCCTCTACAGAAATACATGATTTTACCACGTGTAGCTTGTCCTTGAGCTGTCCTTGGGCAGCTTGATCTCATGAGAACTTCACTCAGCTAACTTTCTTAAATCTCAGAGCATTAATTATGCACGAGTCTAAAGTTAGATATTGCATAAGACTTCACTTGATTTCATTTATTAGCTCCACTTTCTCAGGTCCCATTGCCTCTGGAAGGATGACAGGCATGGTGGCGCATGACTTTAATCCCAGCATTCATCAGGCAGAAGCAAATGGATCTCTGAATCTCAGGACAGCTTGATCAATAGAACGAGTTCCAGGCCAGCCAGGGCTACATAGAATAAACTTAAACTTAAACTCTCAAAAGAATAAACTTAGTTACTGTCATGGATTTGCATAGCAGAAAAAAAAACCTAATTGGTGCATGCTTGACACCATCTTATGGATTCAGAAAACTCACTGACCTTTTCTATCAATTTACACCCTAATTATTCAAATGGACAATATTCTATACAGAGTTATTTTTTTTAATTTTGGCTTTTTGTCTTCTACTACTCACAGATGCAGAAATTCCTTTGTTTCCTGTTTTTTGTTTGCTTTTTCTGAGATAGGATCTCACTATGTATCCCAGGCTAGACTAAAACTTACTGTGCAGACCAGGGTGACCTCAAACTCACAGATATCTACTTGCCTCTGCCTCTCAAGTGCTGAGATTAAAGGCATGAGCCATCATGTAGGCTTGTTTACAAAATACTTAGGATGGCTAACCTTGGTTGCCAACTAGACCACATCTGAAATTAACTAAACCCCAAAGGGCAGGGTACACGTGTGAGGGATGTTGCTTGATTGACTCATTTGAGGTGGGAAGTCCAAGCCTAAACATGGATCTTTTAAGGTGGGAAGACCCTCCTTAAATCTGGGCAAATTGTTTTGGTAACAGCCTATGGAAAGGACATGGAAGGTGAAATATGGCTTCTTGTCTGCTTGTTTTCATTATCCCTAGGAAGTCCATCTATCCCACTGCTGAGACATTACTTCACTGGTATTAGAGCATATCGCTTTAAAATTCCAACATACAGTGAAGACCAGCTGAGACATGTAGCCTCATACTGAACAGCTACTGGAATCGTGAACTTTCTGTCAGTAAACAACCACTGTTAAAATCAAACACTCATACACACACACACACACACATACACATCCAATCGATCAGTTTTGACACTTAGAAAACCCTGACTAATACAATACTACTAAAAATAAACATTTTAAATTGGAAATTTGATTTACAACTAACACTTTCAAGAAAATGCTCATTTACAAATTAAAAAAAAAAAAAACATCCATAGCACTTATAAACAGCAGTCTGTCTATTAACTATTTTCACAACACTGAATTCACATGGATTTAAAAACCATGCTTTTTGTTTTGTTTTGCGGCATGGTCTTACTATGTAGCTCTGGCTGGCCTACAAAAGCATGTTTTAATGAGCCACACTACTGTGCTTTAACCAAATCAATTAGACTCTACCATATGAATTTACAAGATTCACATACCTTCATGGTCTTCTTCCTCTCTGTTTAATATGACGGCAGAAGAATCTCCATTGATGACATCAAGGAAGAAGTCTGCAGGGTTATTATAGGCCTCACAGTGGTAACCTACGAGAAGAGGCAACGCATGGACACAATCATGCAAGGACACAATCATGCAAGGACACAATCCTGATGGTCTTGGAAAACAGAGAACTTACACTCAAAGGGTTGGGCAGGGAGGCTTGCGAAGACAGAGCCTAGCAAGTTCTCCTTCTTCTCACTCTCTTTTCCCTTCACTAATACATCCTTTTCTCTTATCTATTTAACAAATGTTTCAATAACTCAGAAGGACTTTCAGACACATGAGAATGTCTTGCATTGGTGTGTACATAAACCATGACCTGCAAAGGGCTCTTGATATGTGCTGCTGCTGATGACTCTTCAGTCCAAGATCTAAATCCAGGTCAAAAAAGAAAACGTCAACTCTCCTTGTGCGCTCTGATTTTAAGACTTGCCCGTCATTATTGCTCCTTCAGCTACTGAGTGGAGAGACTTCAGCTACTGAGTGGAAAACTGAAACACCAGGATCTGCTATATGATTAAGGAGACAACAATCCTAGGTCTTTCCAGAACTGTCCAACTGACCAAACTGCTAGATGAGAATCTACTCATAACCACTGAACCTTTAGAGAAAGGCCGCCATGACTGGGAGGCTGAAGCAGCACAGGCTCAGTCAATAGAGACACCTAGGCACAAAGGACACAACTATTCAAATAGCACAGGAAAGTTAAAGGCCTAAGCAAGCAAGTACAACATGAAGAAAAACACCAACACAAAACTGAGCAGAGGTTCTTTAGAACAGAGTAACCATAGTAAGTCCACATGAAGACTAAGCAGCACTCCTGTGGATCCTAGGCTCTGTCCACAATTCTGTGAAGAAAGGACCTACACCACATGGAAAACAATCAACCATACCTGCTGATGCAAAGTACTGCAAGGCCTCTTGTGCTGGCCCATGGAACACGAGTTTCCCGGAGGCCAACAAGGTGAGGCTGTCAAACAACTTAAAGATGGAATAGCGAGGCTGATGAATGGAGAAGATGATTGTTCGACCCTGTTTCGACATCCTAAGTTACAAGAAGAAAAATAACAAGTCATTAACATTCTCATCCTCACATTTATTTTCCTGCTGTGTTTAAAACATCAGTCCCAATTTCAACTTGTTTTTTCTCTTATACACATAATGAATCAGCTCATCTCAAGGTATCTGCTTGGTGCCTAGGAAAATGAAAAGTGATGCTTTTATGAGAACCTAGGGAAGTTAGGAGGATGGCAGTTTTGTAGATCAGTTGTAAATAAAGTGCTTAGCATGTGAGAGGCCTTGGACTTAATCCTTAGAAACAAACAAAATCCCAAAACAAATTATTCCAGACAGGATTTCTTAAGAAAGGAGCAGCAGCAGAACTGAATCCACTAAAATGCTGACTGTCCAATGCAGACACTGGGGTGGTTTTCACAGGTGCTGGGTCAGAGAGTCTCTAGGAGAATACGTGTGTGTGTGTGTGTGTGTGTGTGTGTGTGTGTGTGTGTGTGTGTGTGTAGGTTAAAGAAAGGCCTTTATTAGGGTGAGGAAACACACACCTATACAGCAAGGCACATAAAATAAAGGATGCTCTGCTTGGGACTTACAGAAGCCAAAGCCTGGTTTTCACTGAGAACAGAGAGTTTTAAAGAATGCTTAAGGAGACTGTTCTCAACCAATTTAGAGTTGGTCAATTTGAGTAGAGGCAGGTGGTCCTCTGTGAGTTTGAGGCCAAGCTGGTCTACAGAGTGAATTCCAGGACAACCAGGGTTATACAAACCCTGTCTTGAAAACCAAAACAAACAAACAAAACAAAACAAAACAAAAACACACCAAGCAAGAGTATCTATCTAGAGGTAGGATATAGAATAGATGCATCTAGGAGTTCCTTGGACACCAAATAGAAAATGTAAAGTTCAGTCTGAAGTTTATCAAGTAGAATTTGCAGGGTCTCACAGGAATGACAGAATGGAGAAAAGATAGTCAAGGTAGAAAAACACATTTAACAAAGTATACTATAAGAAGGTCTACTCAGAAATCTATAGGTCAGTGTTTCTGAGCAAGCATCCCTATGTGTTTGTGTGTGAGTGTGTACATGTCTATGTGTGTGTGTGTGTGTGTATGTACAGTGAGATAATATTAGATGAATGAGCTAGGTAAAGAGAATGCACCAAAAGTTATGGAACCAACCCAGGTGTGCTCAACAACAGAAAAATGGGTAAACAAAGGGTCTTATAAGATTTGCCATTTTCAGGAAAGTAGATGTAACTAGAGAAAATTGTATTAGGTTAAAGCAGTCTAATAAAGACAAATATACTATGTCTTCTCTAATCTGGGGTTCCTAAACTGTATACATATGAATCATGCATGCTTACATGGCATAAAATTAGTAGTGCAACTGTTTAATAGACAAAGAGGCACAGGAGTGGAAATGGAAAATGGTGGGAGAGGGGAATGGAAAGGGTGTGCTTAACATGCAACACATATTTGTGTGAAAATATCCGTATGAAACACAGCACTTCGGTACAATAAAATTTAAAACTCAAAAGGAGGAAGAGAGACTGCAGCACAGACACCCATGATGAGCATTCACTCAGGAACTGTAAGATCTGGAAGGCAGCAGGGAGCTACCAGGAAGAAGCAGAGCTGTGTGAGGCTTGATCCTCAGAGTGGGTCTGAGGACATTCATCAGAATGAGTACCTCCTCTGAGAGTCCCCACTGAAGACTCCCGGACTCCAGACCTACAGAAGCAAAATCTGCACGTTTACACGTTTATCACTAAGTTTGCACAGCAGTGCTTGAAAAGGCAGATTGCAGTGGGGTTCTGTTGTAACCATACACTGTCTTCGCATCACCCGAAGGTAGCTGGGTTCTCTTGTCTATTTGATGTTCCCAGACTTATCAAGCATGTTCTATCTTAGGGCCACTGGCTTTTCCCTCCAAGCAGATTCTGTCACTAGATACAACCAAATCTCACTCCCAGGTCCCTTGTCCATGTCAAGATCCTCCTTGACCCTTGTGCTGTTTGATACAGCAACTCAGCCCCACCACAGACAGCCATTGTGACCTATGTTCTTATTTCATCATTCTTAATATCGCTTCTTTCCAAATTGTGTTGTTTACTTCCGAATCTCCTGCACAAAAAATACCTCCCACATAGAAGTAAGCAGATAGTAAATAAATAAAAGATAAGTGCTCTCGTAGCATTTACCTTTTCAGGAGCAAAAGGACAGCATTTGCTGTGCTTGAGTCCAAACCAGTTGTGGGCTCATCCAGGAAGAGGATGGAAGGGTCAGTGATCAGCTCCATGCCGATGCTTGTCCTTTTTCTTTCTCCTCCAGAGACACCACGGATAAACTGAGTTCCAACCTAAAGCAAGTGTCATCTTTACCAACAAGAGTGATCACAGTTGCCATCACTGGGTAAATAAACCTGTCCACCCCTGACTGTCCCCAGAAGTTTCTTGAAAGCACATGTTCTACCTCTTGTCTCTTATGGAGATACTTTATTGTCTTCACTCTGGAGATTATTGGTTTACAAACAGCAAAATGCCCGGGAGAAGGCAGTTTCTTTTCTTTTTTCTTTTTCTTTTTTTTTTACCAGATAGGACACTAAGGCTCTGGTTAGAACTTCAGGTTGCCTGACCTGAATGAAATGAAGTCCATCCTTTAAACAGTTCATTTTCCCTCAGAAGCCATCCAATTTCTTCGCTGAGACAGTGTTTCTCAGCAACTTGGCTTGACTGTAGGAATCCCCTCCCTGAACCTGCCTCCCCAGGGCTAAGATAACAAGTGTGCACCACCATGAGAGGCACACGGGCTCTGGGGACTGAGGTCAGGTCCTCATGCTTGTAGGCAGGTTCCCACCTGAGCTATTCCTTCAGCTGGCGTACTTTGTTCTAAGGTAGTGAATGAATGAGAGCACTAAAAGATACAGCACAGTTTCAGCCTGAGACGGGCAATAAAGAGGAAAAGGGAACACTCTGGACATAATCTACTAATCATCCAGCACCTGAACCTGGCTCTCGCTTTCAGTGGTCAAAGTGGACGGATACAAGGGGAGAGGTCATATTCTACAACACTATTTTAAGTACTTTTCAGTCTCCAGGTTGATACTGTCTATACAATAACTCACTGTAGAACTTACTCATCCTTTCAGACAAATCCAGAAGGTGAGATAGTCCACAGTAAATCTGGCTGAATCTTTAAGCCCCACATTGTCATTGTGAGAGGTCAGTAGGGTTGGGAGGGGCAGAAAGTAGTAAATGATTCAGAAATCACACAGCTCAAGGAGTTATAATCTAACATTATTTGTAATCCTCACCTTGGTCCTAACAAAGACTTTAGGAGACAATTTGACAAAAGTAAAAGAATATGACGTGATTTTTTTTTTTTATTTTGTTAGGTGATAATGGTACTCTAATAAGTAGGTAAATGACCTCATATCTATATTTATTTATTCTATTCTTCTGGGCTAGTGATAAAATCTAGGGTTTTGCACATGCTATGCGCATGTTCTAAAATTGAGATACACTCACAGTATCATGTCTTCTTTTTACAAGTATATAACAAGTATTAAGGGGTAAGGAACTATAAAGTTTTCTAAAATATATTCCAGTAAGAAATAGCTGAAGAGACTGTGGCATAAGATTTTAACAACTGAGAAAGCTATATGAATAGTATTAGCAATTAAATCATTATTTTATATAATTTAACATTGTAGAAAACAGACTATGTTTGCTACGCATGTTTTATAAAATATTTTAATAATTCAGATTATATTAATTCTAAGACATGAGTAAGCATCTTTCTACATTTCTTCTGGAAATACAAAAAATAAGTTATAGCAATGACTGCTTAAAGGTAAAGAATAATATGGAGGTACAATGCATAATACAGCATGTGCCTAGCACGGATGAGGACCAAGAAACAACAATCGGCACTAAATACATACAAAAAGAAAGAGAGGGGGAAACAGTAAATGTCAAGAAAAAGATCATTCTAGAGAGCAAAATCAAACAACTAAACAGGGCCAAAGTAAAGCAAACCCAGTAATTCAGAAATAAAGTCAAATGACATCATCCCAAGATTATATTTCCCAACCAAATACAGTTCATGCAAGACTGCTAGCAAATTCCAAGAGAAGCAAAAGTTCCCCATCTCCATTACACATTTCCTCTAAGGAAGAAAATAATTATGGGCAGGAGAGTTCAATTACAGCCACTGAATTTTCACCCAATGCCCAAATGTCTGCTCAGTCAAAACTACTGTACTAGTCATTTATAAAGTTCATCCACTGTCTCATTTCCCTTTCCGGTCCAAATTAACACTCAAAAAGAAAAGCACCTTCTCCATTATTAACCCTACCTGGCATGTAGGAGTCTAGAAAAAAATACTGACAGTAGATAAAAACAAAACAAAACAAATAATAATAATAAAAAGGAGAGTTATAAGGAAAGAAAAAATAAAACTGTCAAAAGAAAGACTACAGATAAGTAAATTGACCACTGGACAAGTTGTAAGCAAATCCTAATGTGACCAAATGCAATACTGGAAGCCAAATCACAGCATCATGATGCATGCTGAGCAAGTACCTTTGGATTCTTGTCTTCCTCGTTTCAGAACTGTTCCCCACCAAGTAGTAGACCACTTAGTGCAGACATAGTGTGACTTGAAGAAGGTAGTGCCAGGGCATATAGAAAAAGGCACAGGAGGAATACTTCCCCTGCTGGGCTATACTCAGTTTCCAGAAATCAGCCACTATTGGGATTTTTTTAACCTTAATTTTTATCTTAATTTTATAGAGCCAGTTACTGTCTCCTCACACAGAAAGCAATCCCTTTTGGCCACAGACATTATAGGAAACTTTCAGTTGACGTTATATTGCTTCCGAAGGGCAGTTTCCTGGCTATGATACTATGAGGGGTTTTCATACCTTAGAGTCGGCTACTTTGTCCAGACCCAGTTCTTTAATGATCATGTTAATCCGGTCATTTTTTTCATGATTCCCCATAGTTGTTGGAAGGCGAAGAGCTGCTGAGAACTGCAAGTTTTCTCTCACTGTCAGGGTGCCCATCACAATGTCATCCTTAATGCAAGGTGGCATTTTAGTGAGATATGTGGGTCTTTTCTATGACCATCACTTGAATATATATATAGTTCAGTCCATACACATAACACATCCAAGGTATAATTCTGGCTATTGGTAAACCGCAGGTTCTCTTAAGTTGTAGTAACTGTAAATAGAGACACCTGCAAAGTTCAACGGCATCATTTTCATCACCCAGCAGTACACATGTTAAACCACCACCATTTCAAGGTTGCATGGTGGAAGGATTTGGGAAAGACATCTCCAATGTTAAGAAAATGAAGTAAGAGAATCTTTTTTTTTTTCTTTTTTGGAAATTATATGGATGCCAGGACTGATAGCACTGCCCTACAGGATCATATTCCAGGCCCACTCTGTCTTTCCCTTTAACATCACCCCAGTGTAATGGAAGTTAATGAAAATCTGATGCAAATATGTGAATTATATGAACATGTTGTATATTTAATTGGAAACAAACTAAACTATAATTAAATGCACTTGCACATATATAGCTGAAATCTACTTATACTCACTTGAACCACATAACCTGAACAGCATTTGAAATTGGCAGGTTGAGGTGCCCCATTTATCAAAACGTCTCCAGATAATCCTCGCGGATCTTTCCTTGCTGCTAAGATATCTAGCAACCTGTAAAGAACATGTATAAGGATTTTTTTCTCCTTCAACACAGGCCATATTGCTTAGCTGCTCTAAATGCAAGTTTTGCTAGTGTTAAAACTTAACTAGTTGATACATTTATAGTTTGACAACAAATTTATAGGCTGAGGATGGTGGCCCGTACCTTTCATCACAGCACTCAGGAGGCAAAGGCAGGAGGATCTATGTAAGTTAAGTCCAGCCTAGTCTACATAGTGAGTTCCAGGGTAGCCAGGGCTACAAAGCTGAGATCCTGACTCAAAATAAAACAAGAAAAACAAAACAAAAAACAAGTTCACATGTTTTAAATTCTCAGCTCCCTTTGCATTATGTCCTACAGCATAACCCAAAATATAAAAGCAAGAAAAACTGGCTTAAATAGCAAGACTTCCCCAAATGCCCTACTTGGTTAATGCTCCTTGGAGATCACAACCCATACAACATGACATAATAAGTCTTTTTGGTCCTTGGGACAAAACCATGAGATAGTTAATCCCATATTATCCACAACACCTAAGACCAGACCACATATACACTGAAAATAATCAGCCAACACCTGTTCATGTGAATGTGATTTTTTAATGATCAGAAAATGCTTATTTATATGTATGTTATACTCACGAAGACTTGCCTCCGCCTGTGGGTCCCAGAATGGCATTGAGGCCAGGTTTCATGATCCCACTAGAAACAAAACAATACTGTCTTAATGTTGTATTTTACATGAAGTTCTTTAAACTCACCATCTGAACTGAACACACTAAAAAATGAGGATGAAACTGCAAACCAGCACAACCTCTTGAGATAAAAAAGAATCACTGATACAAGAATCTAAAGACTATAGACCACAAGTACTATATGAATGAATCTGTTCCTTCTCAACCTTTCTTTTACTATTGTTCTATAACTTGCTCTTGAAACAATCCTTTGAAAATGGCATAGCCAATGTTCCATGTTCCTTAATTGAGTTAGGGATACAACTCAGCAGTAGAGCACATGCTTATCATGAGTCCCAGCAACAGCAACTGACAGTCTTTTAAGTAAGAAAGATTATAATATTCTTAAAATAACAGATTCCTGAAATAAGTGAAGAAGAGTTAACCAATATAAAGTGCATAACAGTTTTTGAATAAAGCTAATAATGACTAGTATCTTTAAATTGCTTTGACTTACTACCTACCTAGCAAAGTCCAGCACAATCAATACTTGAAGAGTACCAGTTCTCATTACTAAAATCTAATCAGACTAAAATGTGAAAGTATCTTAAACTGAAGTTTCAGTGTTAGGACAGAAGCATCAACAGTATTTAACACGAAACTAAAAAATGTCAGGTAGACATGATGGCTCAGTGTGGAAAACACTGGCTATGCAAGTCTGAAGACCAGAGTTTGATCCCCGCAAACCTTGGTGGAAGGAGAACTGATTCCCCAAATTGTCCTCTGACCTCTGTTTGTGTGCCCTGGGGTCTGTCTGTTTCTGTCTATCTACCTCTCTTTCTCTCTCATACCACCACCACACACCCACAAATAAAAATAAATTTGAAACAACAGAAACAGTGTTACTAATTAAAAAGGGAAATACAGTCTTAAAAGAGACTTCTCCTTCCTGGTGAAGTGTTTAATAATGAGTTACAGACACACAATACACAGCCATTTGTTTCAACAAATTATATGGTTATTCAGATTGACTAAGATGGAAAATCGCAGCAATGTTGATAGTGACAAATGAAGGTAGCTAAAGAAAATAGACAAGAGAAAAGGGAATTAAGGGTGGGTCCATTACAGCTACACAGGAATGATGAAGAAAGGCCTGAGTTGGCCCATCCAATACCAGTGTCATTTTCAGACCCTAGAACTGGTAAATAGGTCAAGATGTATTTCAGAGAACACAGTATCTATTCCAGCAAAAAGCCAAAACTGCCAACTAATTCATTCGTATGATGACTACAAAGATCTTTCTTATGATTGTACACTGTCATGAGCAATAAACTCTCCAGTACATGTATCACCCTGCACTTAAGTACAAGAGAAACTCAACATTTATTGCCTGATGTACCTGGTGTATCCCAATTATATAATGGTTGGGGGGACAAGGTTAAAGGTGAAATGTAATTTTGCTTTGCTTTTTAATGCTGTACCTCTCCGTGAAATACCAGACAAATGTAACAACAGACCATTAGGCCTCAATCAAGTTGTAACATGGAAAAATCTCTTATTCTTTTACTATGTTACCCCTCCAACATACTATCCAACATACAGACACAGAGATGCCAGGGTAAACTTTCAGTGTGCATGTATTTCTACTTGTTGATGTTTCTCCTATATCAACAGCTCCCTAGCACCTGCTTCTAAAAATGAATAGAACCTTTTATTCTGTAAGGCTTCACTGCCACAAAACTCTTTCAGCAACTTATATAAGTAGGTTTTTAAAATTCCTACTTATATAAAGTCTAAGACATCCTGAATCATTTAGGAAGAAACCTAACATTAATGTGCTACCACAGTTTAATAGATCTCTAAGGTTGGCATACATATATATATACTAAATTCTACTATTAAAGACAATAATAAGGTTGGATTCCAAGAGTTAGAATCTGGGGCAGTGGTTAATTCCAACTCCGCGCATCATTATTTGATGTATGCTATGGTCACAGACTCCCTCTTGCAGAAAATGGAATACGCTGAGAAAAACAAGCAGACAAATGAAAAAATAAACCTTGGTCTCCTTGGATCAGCACATATATATATGGCTGGTCACCTATTCCTGTTTTCATCAATAGTGTGATCTGAATAGAATTATACTTTGAGGGCTCGATCAGCTTTTATGCCACGAAGCCAGAGCTCAGTTATAACATTGCTGTATGGTAGAAAGTGTCTGCAGATGACCTCTCTTCTACTCTGTGACCTACAGTTTCCTAACTGCCCCACCCTGCCCTCCACCCTTGCTTTACAACCTTTGACTGCTTGGTTCTCCCTCTAGTAAGAACTGTGGCACAGGAAGACTTTGCTCACTTTTCTGAATGTACACAATGAAAACCTCTTTGAAAATCCCTGTCTTTCTTACTGCATTTTAGTGGTTAACAGTCAATCTTTTCTTGCTATTGTGCTTAAGGACAGTTTTGAAGGAGGGCCATTTCCCCCCACACATACACTGAGCAACACAAATACACTTCCTCAGTTCTGACATCTATTCCTCCAATTCACGGCAAGCTGCTTCACTTTTATCTTTTGATCACTTTGAAATTAACAAAGTGAAAGTACTTCAGTTTTTTAATTCTTCAGGGAAATATAAAGTCTGAGAACAGAAAAATAAAATCTGTGTACCACCAATAACCTAGAAAGCATTCAAAATGTATCAGATAAAGGAAGCTACATTTTTATTACTGAGACTTTTGTTTGAAGACAGTTCCTCATATGCTAGCCCAGGCTAGCCTAGAACTCACTATGTAGCCTTGACTTGTCTTTAATGTATAAAAATCTTCCTGCCTCAGCCTCCTAACTGGTAAAACTATAGACGGGGACTTCAAAGAACTTTTTTTTAAAACAATACACGCCAGGAAGTAAAATAATCTTATTAATAAATGTAATCTTTATGTTATGATTTATCACTTAAAGCTAAATACTACTAACAAAATAAGAAATCAGAACAACTTAGTGAATATTAAATATCTGTCCAGAAAACTTAGTTTTATATTATTATTTATTATTTTCTATGCGAATAATTATTAATCACTTCTAGTAGAGGATGTGGTGGGCATATCTGTTATCCAAGAACCTGGGATATAGAGACAGGAAGATCAGGAATTCAAGCCATCCTTGCTTTCATGGTGAGTTTCAGGTTAATTTGGGATTCATTAAACCTTGTTTAAAAAGCCAAAAAATCAACAACATTAATAACATCATCAACAACAACTCCTGATCATTTTTATTAGACTTTTTCTTATCTTCCCTATCTTAATAGGAAGACTACACAGGTCCTACACTGATGACACCAGCACCCAACAACAGGAGCCTCGAAGAGTGTGGAGAACAGAGAAGAGATAGCCACAAGCTAGACAGGTTATTACTCGTCAGTATTATTATTATTATTACTTAGGTCAGAATAAAAAACTGAGTGAATTGGAAAGCACAATAATAATGAAGACTGGAGATGTAGCTTAGTAGCAGAATACTTGTCTAGCATTGAACTTAATCTCTAAGCTAGAAGAGGGGGATGGGTGGAGAATGACAGCCAAGCTTTAGACACTTTGAGGGAAAAGAAAACATGTAAATTCAGAACACATGCAACATACTAGATTATAATTGATACATTCTGAGGAATTATATGTTATCTATATACAGATAGCTACAGAAAAACACAGCTAGGAAACTCCCAGAATGCACTGAGAATTGATGCCAACTAACTGTTCCTTCACCAGAGCTTCACCCACTACTAACTTCTTTTACTCTGCCTAACAAGATCTATATGTATCTGAACATGAGGGAAAGAGAGATATTTTTTCAACCAAAAGTATGTGCATGTCTATGTGTGCCTATAAATGCAAACATATATGACCTAGCTTGTCTCATTAGAAAGCAGAGGCAATTACATTGCAACTGCAATGAAAACTCAGTACCCAGATCCTGGCTGTAAAAAAACATTTTCTACAAGAATGAACATCAGCTGAGTTCAGGTCACAGGGTAAGTAACCAGTGATTTCTTCTTGTACCAAAGAAATACTAAAAATGAGGAATAAATCAAAGTAACAAAGGAGAAGTGAAAATACCTGAAGGTTTTCTAGCAAGCAAATCTGGAACCAAAAGAGTACCAACACAAATAGTGATGATGAATCACTGCTGAATGCTAGTGAAGACAACAGAGATCCAGGAATATACACACTTGTGATAATTACTCTTCTGATGCTGTAATATAATACCATGAACCTAAAGCAAGTTAAGAAAACTGAAGTATCTGATTCCACATAGGCCTGTATTTATACTGGGTCAAAGAACTCTTATAACTGCCCCAGACTACAAGAGACAAAGAGAGACCTGGCTGTCCAAACAAACCCAAATTCATTTATCAACACCACACTGGCAAACTATAGACTCAGTTCTCTAGAAACAAGGTAAAGATTAAAAAGCCAATCAATGGCAACCAAGAGACTAGGGGTGACAGGTTCTACAGAAATATCTATTTACTCTCTGCTCTAGTTTCTATGTGAACACCATATTCTGAATATAACTTCATTGCTTGATGAAAGAACAAATATCACAAATTACTAAGTGCTTTTAAAACAGAACTGGCTACCTACATTAAGTTGGATCCCAAATCCTCATCGCTTTGGCCTTCAAGAATAGAACCTCAGCTAAATGAGAGTAACCTTACATTTTCATATTTTTTACCTTTGTTATTTGAAGACAGTCTTAGGTAGCTCAGGATGCCCCTGACCTTATGATACTCCTGCTTCCACCTCCCAAGTGCTGGTATTACAGATGTAGTGATAGATGGTTTTATGTGGTTCTGGGAACTGAACCCATTATTCATACTATCATTATGCATACAATGCATGTAGCATAGTTTTATGCATGATAAGCAAGCACTATACAAACTGAGCCATATTCCAAGCCCTTCTACATGTTTTTATTATGGAGAGAGAGTACTAAGTAAATCCTTGAAGGCTACAATCAGCTTACCATAAATAAGTTATTTATTAGAACAAGTGTATTTGAAAAATCAAGACTTTCAAATCATACTGCATTTCCATCTCCTTTCTACAGAAACTTAATAGACATAAAGTACACACATATTTTTAAAAGTGTATTAGCAGGTCTTCTACTTAAAAAACTAAATCTGAGGTTACAATTCCATGTTCACAATCAACATACCATAAATTACAAAGTCAGACCTTTACCTCTAAGGTGTAAGACTTCCCAGTCTTAACAAAATGGTTTATTAAAATATTCATTTCTCAAAAAAATGAGACTATTTTTTAAGTTTTCGCAGTTCCTTTGTGAGTAAAATATATGTCTAACAAGAGAGCAAGTAATTTATGTCCTAGTTTAGACAAAAGAAATGACAGGCTATGTCTACATACATATGTACAGAGACATGAAGTATTCACAGCAACTTGTTAGTAGTAATGACAATTCTATAAAGGTCACTGCAGATAAATAAATCAGTCTTGTAAAGAATTCATATACATACTTGATATCTGACAGTATTTCTTTCTCAACTGTTTTCCGGATTAAAAACCCACTTTTCACTTTCACTCGATAGGTGATATTACGAAAACTTAGCACATCTCCTGTATGTGTCTTCGTGTTGCTGGAGTTCATTCCGGTAAGGCCGTTGGTGTTTCTCTGTGACATTGGTACTAAAACGTGGTCATTACTGGAAGACATCTTTTAGGATTTCTGCCTTTCTGCAGAGGGAAAAGCAATAGTAAATTAATGATACGAATAAAAGAGATGGTTGGCACAGGTAACAGTACTTTTATTTTCGGTTGTGAGTCTTTAATGGCTGAGCCATCTTTCCAGTCCAAGATAATAGTTCTTTTAAAGCAAGTCTTTAAAGTGTTCTGCTAATTTATAGATTCCTTTCAAAGGCCGTTCTTCTCACAATCACTTGGATAAGAACCACCTTAGATCAGGCAACATGTAACAGATACATAACTTTGAGGATGTCTGCTCCCATTGGCTGTCAAATGTCTAAGAAATAGGACCTTATTTAGTCAAAGAACATGCAAAGTATTCAAAACTAAGGAAGTTGTAAAAAGATGGGAAAGTCTTCATCTTGTGTAGCTTTAAAAGCCTATAATAAAACTTAAATTCAGACTACAGAAAAACGACCCTGTCAGTTCATTGTATCATTATTTGAGCTGAGAGTTTGTAACATTGCTTTAAGAAATGGGCTTAGGTAAGCCATCAGGTACATGAGGATTCCCTGAATGCCATCTGCCCCTTCAGATGACAAAACCATCGCAAGGAAATATACTTAAATTCTACAATAACTTAAAGTGTGAATTTAGTAACTACATTAACTCAGGACTTTAAAGTAAACAATAAGAATCAAATTTACAGATCAAGTTTAAAATGCTTCACAATGAACATTATTTAAAAAAAAGCCCCCTAAAAATATGATCAAACTGAGACCTGAGCTAATGTTAAATTCAGTAAACTTAGTTTTAATGTTTAAAAAATATCCACCTATGAAGAACTCTCTCTGTCTAATTTTCATGAGTTTTGTTTCATGCAAGTGAGAGAAAGGGCTCAGAGGGCTGGATTTACTTCATTGTGGTCTCCTCTTTTCGATGATTTTGATTCCTATAAAGATTATGCAGGAAACATGCAGAATTAAGTTTCTAAAATGATAAAAAATTATCACCATAGAGAAAAGAGAACCTCCAGATTTAAGGAGAACTTCATTTAAAAGAAAAAAAAAACAAGAGGACAGAATTAAAATAATATCTCATACACAACTAGAGTCCTGGAAAGGGATGGGAGAAGAAATAGAGTAGGATCAATATTTACAGAAATTCTGGGCAGTATTCTCCCAAACAGGTAAGTTTCAAGTCTCAGAATGAAGTTCCAAAAATAACAAGCAGGCTAGATACACAGGAATTCAAAGATGTGCCTAGGCAAAACTGACAAAAAGATAAATTTCTGAAAAATGTTTTTATGTCCTAAACTTATCATTTACCACTCTATTCATTTCGTTTTTAATGGAGTAGTACAATAAACTGTAGCAGCTAGCCAAAGTTCTGTTCTCCTGAGGCAATCAAGAGAAGGCCTAAGTGATGTTGAAACTTTACAGATTTTCTCTAAATATTCTGTTAAATCTCTCCCATGTCTTCAGAAACCAGTATATATATATGTGTGTGTGTGTGTGTGTGTGTGTGTGTGTGTGTGTGTGTGTGTGTATGTGTCTGTGTGTGTGTCTGTGTGTGTCAATGCCAACACACCAATCAAGTCTCCTATTGGCAGTCCAATGTGATCAGCTACAGTGGCCACTTTGTATCCTCCTAAAACACAGTAAGAATCAAGAACATATCACTTGACTTAAATTAGTCATTGGCTCAACCTGAAAATGAGATTTTTTGTAAGATTTTCATGAATTCAAGGCTACAACTGAAACTAAAGGACCAAAGAAAGATCATCCACACCCTCAGATGGTGATCTAGAACTGATAAACTGGTAATGGTGTTACAAGTGTGCACAGTTGGTGTGGTCCCAGTAGCTGAGTTGAGTCTGCATCGTCACTGATGAGCAGCCACATAATTCCTAACTAGAGTTCTACAACCTCCCTCCCAGGCTTAGGACCTTCCTGACTCAACCCAATGCATTAGACAGAACACAGGAATACCACTCAGCAGAAGTGAGGAGGCCTTAGAAGAAGGGAGGGGAAACAGGAACAAATTCCAGAGCTCTCACATGGAAAAATGCATTACCCTAAGTTGAAACAACAACAACAACAACAAAAAAAATGCATTAAGGATTACAAAACAAAAAAGTGTAAAACTTCAGTACCGCACCATAACATGCAATCTCTATTTAGATGACTCACAAGCTGTCCACCACACTCACATTCACAGTAATCTTTCCGTGGCAGCCTTCCTGTCATGTATACTGTGCATTAGACTGGTACTTTTTTCTTTAACACAAAAGAAAACCTTCAGACCCTATCCAGACTTTCCTAAGACAAAATTCAGCATCTAACCTTGTATTTCCTGGTTTCGGGGGGACTGCTAATCAAGTGGAATTTTCTCATTTCTGTATCCCAGGCCTTCTGCAAAGACCAAGTCCTTAAAAGAAAAAATTCCAAAGAACGTCACTATCAGCCCACACCCAGCTTACTCAAGCTAATTGGGCTGTTTATGAATGTCAGCCAACCTGGAAAGACCTTCCAAATGGGATGGTAGCCCCTTCCCCTTCCCATCAGCCACTTTTCTGAGGACAGCACGCATCACCATTTCTTATCCTCTTGTTTTCTCATCAGTAATCTTTGTTTCTGCTTTTTTAAAATTTTGAGCTTTTTTTCTCTACATCCAAAATAAGAATTTTCTCTTTACCATACTCTTAATCATATATTAATTTCTAAACAGAGAGCAAAACCTATATTGTATATGATGAAAAGTAAACACAGGTAGGGCAAGACACTGGCAGACTCTGTCCTCAGCCAGATACACCTGCCAATTGTTAACTACTGTGCATGCTAGCAGGTGCAACGGTAGCCCCTGCTAAGGGTTCAGAGATGGACCCTTACATTTTTTTCCTATAAACAATTCTTGAATATAAAGACCTAATCTCAACCACAGATTAAGTGGTTTAAACTGACATTAATGCAAAGATAATAGAACTAACAAGGAGGGAGAAGCTTTGAGTCACAAATGGGGGAAAAAACATATAAACCATGGTTTTTAACTTCAAAAATTATTCCTTCCATTTAACATGTCTTCTGATGACCCATGGTTTTCATCATCTGACACGTCCACCTTAAAGTATCCAGTACTGAAAACTCTAACACAACTTAGTAATTACGTTTGTAATCAGTCCACTGACATAGTTCTGGGCCTTCACATCATAGTAACAGTGATCTAAGAACAAGACATATAGGAAGAGGGCCATATAATGGAAGGTATATACCCTAGATAGTTTTAGGTCAACTTAACACAAGCTGGAGTTATTCTGGAAGAGGAATCTCAATTGATAAAGAAATTCTCCCACAAGAATGGCCTGTGGGTAAGCCTGTGGAGCATTTCCTTTCTTGATTGGTGATATGGAAGAGCCCAGCTCACTGTTGATGGTGTTACCCTTGGGTAGGCAAGTGGTCCTGACTTGTATATGAAAGAATACTGAGCTAGCTGGGAGAAGTTACACTCTTCCATGGATACTGCTGCAGTTCCTGTCTCCAGGTTACTAACCTGGATTCCCTCAGTGCTATATTCATACGCTGACTATAAAGAAAAATTAATCTCCCTATCAAGCTGCTTTCGGTCACGGTGTTTCTACCACAGCAATACAAACTCTGATTAAGACAGTGTGTACACTCAATAAACATGCCTGTGTCTCATGTTCTGACTGCTGTATGAGGAACATTTGGAAAACCTGTGGAGTTAAGTACACAAATGAGTGGCAGTTAATGTAGAAAACCAGGGCAGACAGGCTCACAAAGTGGGGGTGGGGGAGGTATATATGAGTATTGCCAGAAAGGACCCCAGGTTCTAGTGCTCAGAGATATGAACTTTTGTTAAAGCCAACCAAGCATGAATAAGATTCTCCTAGATGACCAACGGCCTTGCCCTCTTTGAATCCTTGCAAAAATGTATTTCCCTTGAGTTTTTTTACTTTAAGATTTTAACACATTTTATATGTCATTGTGTGTGTGTGTGTGTGTGTGTGTGTGTGTGTGTGTGTGTGTGTGTGTGCACGCGTGCCATTTATGTGCAGGTGCCCAAAGACGCAAAAAGAGGGTACCAGACCCTCTGGGGCTGGAGTAAAATGTGGTTGTAAGCTAGCCAAAATGGGTGCCAAGAATCAAACTCAGGTCCTCCAGGAGAGTAGCAAGCACAGTTACCTGCTGAACCAGCTCTCCAGTTCCTTAAGTTTTATTTTAGTTTTTTAAGCATTTAATTTATGTGTGCCATTTTGCCTGCATGGTTTGGGTATCACACATTTGTCTAGTAACAGAAATGAACAGTAGAAGGTGTTGGATCCCCTAGAACTGATTGTGGGTGCTGGGAAGGTCTTCTGGAAGAGCAGTCAGTGCTCTTAACCACTGAGCTGCCTCCTCACCCACACAAACTCCACCTTAAGTTTTCTTAAATGCCTTTCCCTCATCTTTCCATGTTGCTAAAATCCAGAAACTAAAAATGAGGATGTAATTCAGTGCTAGAGCTCAAGCATAAGCATTCTTAGACTTTTAAAAGGCAAAATGGGCAGGAAGATGCTCCAGGGGGGAAATACCCTTGCCACCAAGATTGATAATCTGAGTTCAATCCCCTCATCCCAGATGGTGGAAGGAAAGAACCAACTACTACAAGTTGTCCTGTGACCTCCACAGGTGTACTGTGGTGTACACACACAAATACATACATGTATACACAGACAAAATAAAACAAAAAGTTGCAAAAATAGGTAAATAAATAAAAAATAAAATGAGACCTGGGGATATGGCTCAGTGAGTAAAGTGCTTACTGTTAAATCATGAGGGCCTCAGTTCAATTCCCAACAACTATGTAAAAATGCCAGGGATCCTACAATCTCAGTGTTTGGGAGGTGGAGACAGGAGGATCCCTAGGGCTTTCTAGCCAGACAGTGTAGCCGAATCAGCAAACTCCAAGTTCTGTTAAAGACCCTGTCTCAAAACCTAAGAGCAAGTGAGCATGATTCAACATCAACCTTTGGCTTCCATACATATACCTGCATATGTAGGGATACATATGAACAATGGATACATAGAAACCAAAAAACCAAAAGAATAAAAAAAGGTTTGTTATTTATGCAGATCTTCTTCTACTAAGGTTCTCAGCCCCATGTGGCCCTGAAAGTAAATGGAGAGGAGGGGCACACAAAAGTTGGCAACAGTGAAAGGTATCTGAATAAATGATCAAAATTAAATTCAGGGGGCTAGAGAGATGGCTCAGTGGCTAAGAGCACTGTCTGTTCTTCCAGAGGTCCTGAATTCAATTCACAGGAACCATATGGTAGCCCCAAACCATCTATAATGTGATCTCGTACTCTCTTATGGCATGCAAGTGTACATGCAGATAGAGCATTCATATACATAAAATAAATAAATTAATTAAAAAAATAAATTTAGGATTTCCTTGTTTTTAATTGCTGAGTAGTATTCCATTGTGTAAATGTACCACAATTTCTGTATCCATTCCTCGGTTGATGGACATCTGGATTGTTTGCAGGTCCTGGCTATTATGAATAAAGCTGCTACAAACATGGTTGAACAAATGTCCTTATTGTGTACTTGAGCATATTTTGGATATATACCTAGGAGTGGTATGGCTGGATCTTGAGGAAGCACTATTCCTAATTGTCTGAGAAAGCCCCAGATTGAAATCATGAAAATTGCAGGCAAATGGTGGGATCTAGAAAAGATCATCCTGAGTGAGGTATCCCAGAAGCAGAAAGATACACACAGTATATACTCACTTATAAGTGGATACTAGACATACAATATAGGAGAAACCTACACAAATATGTATACCTAAAGAAACCAAGCAAGAAGGAGGACGCTGGGTAGGATGATCAATTCTCATTCAAAAAGACAAACAACAGGATGGACATTGGAAGAAGGAAAAAACAGAAACAGGGCAGGAGCCTATTACAGGGGGCCTCTGAAAGACTCTACCCAGCAGTGTATCAAAGCAGATGCTGAGATGCATAACCAAACTTTGGGCAGAGTGCAGGGAATCTTAAGAATCTTAGTAAGACCTGGAGTAGACAGGAGCTCCACAAGGACAGCAACAGAACCACAATCTGGGCACAGGGGTCTTTTCTGAGACTGATACTCCAACCAAGGACCATTCATGAATATTACCTAGAACAGAACCCCTGCTCAGATGTAGCCCATGGCAGCTCAATATCAAAGTGGGTTCCCTAGTAATAATGGGAACAGGGACTGTCTCTGACATGAACTCTGTGGCTAGATCTTTGACCACCTCCCCCTGAGGGGGCGAGCAGCCTTCTCAGGCCACAGAGGAGGACAATGCAGCCAGTCCTGATGAGAACTAATAAACTAGGGTCAGATGGAAGGGGAGGAGGACCTCCCCTATCTGTGGACTTGAAGAGCGGCATGGGAGGAAAAGAGGGAGGAACGGTGGGATTGGGAGGGAATGAGGGAGGGGGCTACAGCTGGGATACAGAGTGAGTAAACTGTAATTAATATAAAAAGAAAAAGAAAAGACTGTGATGTGTAAAAAAGAAAATCTAAAAAATAAAAAAAATTCATATTTAAAATCAAACATATAAGAAAACTATGATTTTACTGTCAGTGCTCACCCATGTCACACCATATAACATGTGTCCTAGGCATTGCATATGGCACCATACAACAGCAATAAATGCTGCCTGAAATACCTTGGCTTAGATTTGACTACTGTATATTATGAACTGCCAAAAAAAAGTGCAATTTTACTGCACAACATTCTCTACTCTTAAAGAAACATAAAGGTGAGCTTGAGAGATGGCTCACAGCTTAAGAGCACTTGTTGCTCTTCCAGGAAGCCCGGGTTTGATCCCCAGCACCTACATAAAGGCTTACAATTATCTGTTAATTCCAGTTCCAGTGGATCCACTCAGGATACACTCTTCTGGTATCCTGAGGCAACAAAAACACACCTGATGGTGCAAAAACACCCAAACACATAAAATAAAATAAATAAATCTTAAAGAAGCACAATGTTTCATTATAAAAAACAAAGCCATATATTTCTCATGAGTAGCTAATTAACATAGGTTCTGTTAGATATATCTGTGTTAAAATACTTGATTTTTAAAAATGCTATTTGAGGTGCTGACTTGATCTTAATTTAAAAAAATCATTACATGAATTTTGGCTTGAAATTAATAGTCTAGAATTTGCAACAATTTCTGACGTAGCCAGGAACACGCTACTGCTGTTATTTTGTATACATCTATGTGAAGTGGTATCCCAGCACCAAGCATTGTAAAATGAAAATATTGATCATCAGAGGTATTTAATTCATGTTAACATAAACAATAGATAGGAAATATCTATTCTATATCTAAAGCAGATATGCAAATCTGCTTTTATCTTTAATAAATGATAAAATCCTTTGCTATTAAAGAATTGCTCTAAAATAGATTTATATCTACCTGTTTGCAACAGCGCCAATATCAAAGAGATCTCATTTCCCTGTATTTTCAACAGCATTTCTTTTCTTTCTATTGACCATTCTGCCTAGGGTGAAAGGAAATCTCAAAGTACTGTTAATTTGCATTTCCCCAGTTGCTAAGAATGTTTGAAACTATTACAGATATATTTGTGTCATTTAACTTTTTTTTTAATTTTCTACTCCATAGCCTATTTTTAATTAGGTTGTTCCCTTGATTCTTCATTTTTTGGAGTTCTTTATATATTCTGAATATTAATCCTTTGTCAGGTGTACAGCTAACAAAGATTCTTTCTACACTGGGATTCCACTTCACTCAACTGACTGTTTCTTTTGCTGTACAAAGCTTTTTAAGTTTTATAGGGTCCTATTTGTCAACTGTTGGCCTTAATTCATGAGAAAATATAATGTTTTTCAGAAAGTCCTTTCCTACAATTGCATCTTAGAGAATGCTGCCTTTACTATCTCCTAGCTGTTTCACCATTTCAAGTTTCACATTAAGGTCTACGATCCAGTGTCCTATTGCGCTGAATTTCTGAGCAAATGAAACTTTATTCAGAAAGACCCTTCTTACATCCATATCACAGAGGGTATTGGCTGTGTTTTCCTCTAGTAGTTTCAGCATTTCAGGTTTCACATAGTGTCTTTGATCCACTTATAACTGATTCTTGTGCATGGTAACAGGAACTAGCTTAATTTCATTCTTCTACATGTGGACAATCTGCTTTCTAACACCATTTGTTGAAGATACTGTCTTTTCTGCAGTGTGTATTATCTGTATCTCCAAGACCTAAGATTCAGGGATGATCCCAAATCATGGGATGCATGGATTTTAAGAGTCAGAAAACCAGGATATTTGATGTAAAATAGTGAGTGTTCTTGTTATTTGACAGGTAAGCTGTACCCATGAAACCTCAACAAGACCGGCATGAGAACACCTGACAATGTAGATTCTACATTGTACAATGTAGACAATGTAGGGGGGAAAAATCTCATGAGGTACCACCCCTAGATAAAGAACTCTAGGCAATTAATGGCTGCTGAGAGAGGGAAAATCAGTTTTCTCTGGGGACTAGGCCTCTGAGAGATAGGGTGTATAATCTTAAGTGGTCACTTCTAAACACACATACATAGGAGCAGTATTCAATGGATTCAGCAGGTTTTTATACACATGTACACAGACACACACATATGCAGGCAAGCACATGAAATTAAAGAAGTTAATATGAGAGGGAGGACACACAACAGGAGTTGAAGGTGAAGATGGAAGGGCGAGATGATGTAAATATAGTACTTGTGTTTAAAATTCTCAAAAACACTATAAAAATATAAATTTTAAAAAATTAAATAATTTATTAATGTTTTATTTGCATTAAGTATTGGCTTGTATACCCATACAACTTCATTCCCTACCAGGTATAACATTAACAAGTCTCTCAGGTAAAAGAGGGCTGAGTGGGAAAAGTTTAAGGCTTGATTTACTCTGCATAGAAACTTCACACACAAAACAATGATACTCTAAGATGGGCCAAATGGTTGAAGACCTCCTCCCTCCGTGGGTTAAAGGGAAGAATTTGGGCTTCTGATTGCAATCTTGAAAAGCTAAAAGGAGGAGAGCTAAGGCTGGTAAGAGCGGTTGTACCATTAAGTCTCCCCAAAGACCATCTGTAACCTACAGAAATATAAACTCCTTTTATAAACATAAACTCCTTTTATAAATGTAAACTTGCATTACAAAATATAGAGTCTTTATATGCAGCTGGAGGGAATGTAGTGAGTTTTACCACCATCCACAGACTTATAAAGGGCCTATACTCAATCCACATACTGCAATAGCTGTATTTTGGTGTGGTGTTTTCTGGCATCCTCTGCAACATATCTAGATTTAATGAATATATCATACAAATAAGAACTGTTTTTCACAGAATTATCAATGAACACAAATGTAAAGTTTAATACACTGGGAGCTAAAACAATTTCACAGTCCATGGGAGAAACATCTTTGGCTTCCCATCCTAAATCTTCTCTCTTCTATGTGATCTTCTTGCCTTCCTCACCAACACAGTCAAGCATTCTACCAAGTTACCAATATGTGAATAAAGACATTTTCCTTCACTCCTAGTTTGCCAGCTCACTCCTCCCAGTTAGACTTTCTGACCAACTTACTATGTGCACTATTCTCAATCAATGACTGTCTTGGCAGACACTCAGCAGAAATAAAATAGATTGTCAAATGGGTTAGAGTACATAGGAGAGGCCTGGACATATTCACAGGGAGTGAACTCCTAAGACCACAGTAAGGAGGAGGACTACAACTTTGAACTAAGATGCTCAGATTTCCCCAAACCCTTCTCTGCCTAAAGTAAAGTCTCCAAAAGAAGTGTTTTCCTAAATCCTTTCCAGACTGTCAACTTGAAGGGGGCCCACTCCAGTTGCAGACACTGACACAGAACTACCACATCTTCCATACACTGTCCTGAAAAAAATATCTTATTACATTTATCTGTGTGCATTATTGAGTATGTGTCTGCACACCCACTTGCTCGTGTAGGAAGCCAAACAACAACTTACAGAAGTCAGTTCTCTCCTTCTGCCATGTGGGACCTAAGGATTGAACTCAGGGTGGCTTTATGCACTGAGCCATGGTGTAGATTCAAGCCCTGATTATATTAAAGTGGTTTCTTTTCTCATAACTGCCCCTCCCCACTGCCCATTTCATGATGAACATGTTGAATGAGGAGGGTGAAGCATGGGTCTGTGGTCCTAGCACTCAGCAGGTTTAGGCGGGAGGATCTCAGGAATTCAAGGCCAGGTTGGGTATGGAGAGACCCTGTCTCAAATAATAAACGAGGAAATAGGCCCCAATTTTATCTCCCCCCTTTGATTTATACTTATCTCTCAATGTGCAGTTATAATTCCCTTTCTGACCTGGTTCTTCTCAATTCAATTCCCATATTCAACCTGAGAAGGAAAAAGAGTTTTCCCTCTATTATCCCATAGACAATGACATTCAGGGACTGAATCCTGAGTCCTGATGCTATCTATGTCTTACATTAAGATCAGGGAGAACCGGCTACAGGAACACACTGGCCAAAGCTCAAAATTAGCAGCCGTGAGCTAGCAAATAATATAAGAGATGACTTCCCAAAAACCTGGTTCTTGATGGAGAAAAGAGTTCACAAATACAAGTCTTTGTTTTCAGTATTGCAGATAATTAGGTTAAAAGCTATCTGCCCCAGAGCTGAGAGGGACAGGGGCATAGGTCCCATCCTAACCCAGCAGCTGTCTTCTATGGATAACTGGTAACAAAGAAAAAATTACTTTTCTCCAACAGAGTCTCACTGGGGTACAAACCACTGTTAAGACCAGGCCCTGTGCCCACTAGAAGATGCCCAACACAAAATGATTCAATGGCAGTATTGGAATTTCTCTGTCTCAGAATGGTTTGTCAGAGCATTTTTTTTTTAAACCTTACAGGTCCTTTGTTCTATATCATGGTTTCCAGTTTTGTGTTTTCATGGGATTTTTGCATGAGTAAATGTATGCTTATATAAGTGTTTTTTGAGCTTTTTCTTTGGCTCTGTTTTTGTTTGTTTTGTTCTATTCTGCTGTGTTTTCCTATTATCTAATTTTATTTTATTTTATTTTATTACCATTATTATTCTTTAGATGTCTGTTTTGGGTAGGTAGGGGTTGTGTGAGGGGAAACGATAATCGAAATATGTTGCATTTTTAAAAATCTATTTTCAATTAAAAAAAATGTCTCCACTTCCTTCTGCTTCCCTCAGGAACACTCAGGAGACAGACTGTAAGGAGAATCAAACACTGCCCACCAACACATTCACCTAATGCATATGAAGCACCCGAATCAGGGAATGTGACTGAGAAATTCAGACTTCCTTAATTTCAATTCAATTTCTACATATGATATTGAATTAGATAATGCAAGCTTATATTATTTCTAGTTTGGGGATATATTTTTATTTTTGGATTATTTATAAACAACTTTATAAAGCTGTAAGATTTTCTATCTTATATCAAATAAGTTCATTCCTGCATTTATAAATAGTACAAAACAGGGCTGGTGAAACACTGGGTAGTAGTTGCTGCTTAATAACCTAAATTTAATCCCCAGAACCCACAGGTTTCAGGGAAAAGAACCAACTCCAAGTTGTCTTTTGACCTCCCCACATTCATTGTGTCAGGCACACATGCAAGCACGTACTCACACATGCATGCACACAGAGATGTTTAAGAAGTCTTAAAGGAGTATTATATTTCTTTCAAAATTATCAAACGCCTAAATAAAATTTAAAGTGAACACCTGCTAGGTAACTGCTACATTCTTCCAGCTGGAAATAACAAATCTGTAACATCAGCAAAGTTCGTAGAGCCTAAAGAAAATACTCTGCTTTCACAACTGTCTTCTATTTGCTGAAATCAATCTGTTTCCTCAGGCAAAACAAATGAGGGGAATCACAAAGAATCAGGTCTTACCTCTAAAGAGAAGCCATACAATTTTATCAAGCACCAAATTTATTACTGAGGTGAATTTCATACTGTTTTGTCGTACTACTTTTTCTATTTGTATTCCAAACACAAACAAGAGAAAAGGAAAAAAAGCAAAACAACATAACATTAATAGGTACCACAGCATCTACTTAAAGCTCTCCTTATGAGTTTGAAAGGTCACTAATTATGAATACAAATATTTAAGTTACAGCTTTAACTACTCAGCCCAGATCACAGAACCAGAACTTTCTAGCAAAGGCCTTTACCTTCAGCTCTCTCTTATGTATCTGTAAATGCAAGACTCCTGCTCATACTTGCATTTCCTTTAGATTACCTTGCAAACCTACAATTTCTAGAAAAAAAAAAAGAAAAGAAAAGAAAAATCAGGCAAACCTATAATCCCAGCACTTGGGAAATAGAAGGAGGAGGATCATCCTCCTTACTACTTAGAGTTAGTGGTATTAAGTAAGAGTAAGAGTAATGCCTGATGCGTCTAAAACAAAAAGGGGGAACTGTAGAGAGCTGCGTAATGCCACGCCTGAAAGATGGAGCTGGTTTCCGCCTTCCACCTTCCCAATGGTGAGTGCTCTCTGTCACAAACAACTCCTCATTTGGCTAAGGCCGAGGATCTGGCTTGCTTCCATGTATGTGGACCTATCTGCATTGCCCACGTGGCATGCTGAGGTTGGCTACCCAGAGGCTATTTAAAGTGGGCTGGCTTTCCCCAGGGTCAGAAGATTGTTCAAGGTTCCTGAATAAACTACATTGAAAAAAAAAAAAAAAAAAAGAAAGAAAATACAGAACAAAAAAAAAAAAAAAGAGTAAGAGTAAGTACAAGACCATCCCTTACTAGTTTATGAGATAGTGTCTCAACAAGACAAAATTAATTACAAGTATAATTCGTAATTCAGAAAAACTGAATTTGCCAGCAGATTATAGCTACTGCCTTTTTCTCAATGATTCCTATAAATAAAAGACACACAATGTGCCACAGATATTAAAATTACTAGCCATCGGGGGAAGGATGAGATCTTAAAGCTCAACTAGGAATATAGTGGTTGTTACTAAACTACATTAAAATATAGACGGAAAATAAACATAAATGGGGAAATTGGCTTCCGGTTTTTGAAAGGTAAGGACATAAACAATACCATCTTAGAATTCCAACCCTAACCCTAGTTGTCTTCCTGGGAAGATGAAGAGCAGGGAAGGAGGAGTGATCAAAGAATTTTAGATCCTCCAATCCAAAGCAAAACCAAGAGAACCAGGCAAATATGAAGTTCAATTTCTGAATTAGAATTTTGCAGGAAGCTACAGAGCATGGGCTCTACAACTCAGTCCTTCCCCAAGAGTCAAATATGTGTCTAATAATGTCTGCTACATTAAAGTCAATATGCCTGTTCATTTCCAGTTTTTAATTCAATAAATGTAATCACAATCAGATGTCAATAAGTGTAAATAGCAAATCAGGTCAGTATCAGCACTGTTTCTCAAATTATCACATCATCTTAAATCCAATAAAGCATTGTAGGAGATCCCAGCCTCACAGCTGGCAGAGCAACAATCATGGTGAGGAAAACAATAAAACACAGTAGACATGGCTTTAGAAGGCAGTGGGTTAAAACTTCTTAAGAATGACCAACTGCCTTACTTTCTTACACATTTACACATACTCAAACCTTGGGGAAAGTTTCCAACTGACAATTACCACAACAAACCTTTAGGCATGGCTACATCAAAATTCCCTTGCAAGGTTCATCTCTTTCCAAAAGCAGCTGTGACCTTTGCCCTAAGAATGAGTTCTATTGGCTGGTAAACAATGCTCAGGTTAAGGGCCTAGGGAGGAATGGATTCTAATAAACATAAGGATGGTTCTACTGACTCAGAGGATTGCTCAGGATATTGGAGGATTTGGTTAAAGGCTGGCTCCATAGATTAGCAAAAGATACCAGGTTATCAGACAACATGCACTCCAGGCTTCTGGATAAATGGTGTCATCTGCTTCCTCTGAAGAAGAAAGCTGGCATGTTTACAACTCTGGTTTCTAGTGCTTGGTGCAAGCTGTGCCCTCTGCAATACACCTCTGCAGTCCTGTGCCACTGCTAACAGGAGTAGCATCAACACTTATTTGAAATTTTCCTCAACACTTCACCATTATAAATTCAACAAAAGGTTAAAGAAACAGAGGGAGTGTCTTAAATTCTGTGCCCATTACATTGTGTTCTGAACATTAAAAAAGCAAAGGAAATAAAAATATTGTGCAGGACTTTCATTTATTTTGAGAAGGAAGAGGCAAGTTTAAAGACTTGCCCAAAGATAACGCTGAGGAGAAAAGGCTTCACAACTGATGTAAGGACACTGAAAATCTCAGAGTCTCTACACAACCTCCTTTCATATACATTCAGTTATCAGTCTGTATACGGCTTAATGAAGTTGCTAAGCTAAAAAATATTCCTAGTTCCCTACCAGAGCCTCATAAACAGATGCTAATCTGTGGAGTGTTTGTCTTATAATACTTATCAGATCAACATTTGATTAAAAAAACAAAAACTGGCCATACAGACGGCCTCTGAAAGGCTCTGTCCTGCAGACTATCAAGCAGATGCTGAGACTTATGGCCAACCTTTGAGGAGATTGCAGAGAATCTTATGAAAGAAGTGGGAGTTAGTAAGACCTGGAGGGGACAGGAGGTCCACAAGGAGAGCAACAGATCCAAAAAATCTGGGCACAGGGGTCTTTCCTGAGACTGATACTCCAACCAAGTAGCATGCATGGAGATAACCCAGAACCCCTGCACAGATGTAGCCCATGACAGTTCAGTGTCCAAGTGGGTTCCATAGTAATGGGAACAGGGACAGTCTCTGACATAATCTGATTGTCCTGTTCTTTGATCACCTCCCCCTGAGGAGAGAGCAGCCTTACCAGGCCACAGAGGAAGACAATTCAGCCACTCCTGATGAGACCTAATTGACTAGGATCAGAAGGAAGGAAAAGAAGTCCTCCCCTACCAGTGGACTTGGGAAGGGGCATGCGTGGAGAAGGAGGAGGAAAGGAGGGTGTGGGAGGGAAGGAGGGAGGGAACTACAGGGGGGATACAAAGTAAATAAAGTGTAATTAATAAAAAAATAAAATTAAATTAAAAAATTAAACAACAATAAAAAAACTGGCCATCCACTCAGACTCCTAAATCTTGCCAATTTTATCTCTTTCTCATATTAAAGGGCACCTGAATTGAGGTCGATCATCAGGTCTTACCTAATACAGGAAGCTGAATGTAGTAGTAGTCTGGGTGGAGATCACACGTGGAGGGAGAGACTCTACGAGCATGCACAGATGCAAAGGCCCTGGATTCTACGCACAGCATGAAACAGAGACTCGGAGGCTGCCTGGGACCAGAAACAAACTCAGTTTTCAGTATCATTCTAAATGGACATAAGCAGAGTGCCAGGTTTGAGACGTGAGCGTGAGCCTTTAAGTGTTTGTGATACTAGAGAAGGAAATATTCGGAAAATGACGGTAGTGGTGAATGTGCAACAATGCATAGCATCACACCTGTGTCAAAAGCTGGGACAATTTGAGCAGCAAATCAAATAGGGATAATATTGGATTATGACCTGTGGCAAGCCGTGGCTATTAGGCTATTAAGTTGCCGAGCCTAAAAGATGGCACCTGCCGGATGTACTGACTGCTGATAAACAAAATTTGGTCAAGGCGAGCGTGGCACTGGCCCATTGGCTGCCTGCTGCAGGTCTGATGAGTGAGCGTGGTTGGCTGTGATTGGCTGATGTGGTTGCCTATATAATTGGGAAGGGCCAGGGGTATGGGGGGAGAAGAAGCTTGCAAAGGCCTGACTAAACTGCTTGAGGAAGAACTGGTGGTTGCGTCTTCCTTGCTGGTCGAGGCGGTCATGACAATGACCCAAAAAACAAAATCAAATTCCACAAGTCAAAACTGACATAAATAGTTAAATAAGGAAAGGTAATGCTAACTGTTCCTTAGAGAAACAAAAGAGTGAAGCTCCTTTAAAATATATATCACTAAAACAATTAAAAAGTGCAACATGTTCCCCAAGTGGGTGCCCAAATCACTGACCAGCAATTTAAGGAGAAACAAGAAACAAAGTGTATCTCCTCAGACACACTTGATTCATAAAGGGAAAAGTGAACTTGTTACACCCAGTTTGCAAGCCCCCAAAGATCTACAGGAATCAACTCTGTTGCAAAACACATGAGGGTCTTTTTATTGTAAATTACAAGCTGCAACTTGGGCCCACAACACCCACCGCCGAGGGGTGGGAGCTGAGCGCGCTGCGCCCAGATTAGTTGGGTGATATATAGATTCTGGTCCCTCCCAGCATGCCCAAGGCAGGGGCGATTCCTGCCTGCAAGCATCTATTGGTCAAAATGCTACATTTTGTGTTGACTGGCTATATAGGAAGGTCCCCAGACCATAACGACCTGGTGTCCCTCCCTAGGGGATGGGCCAGTTTCTTAGCAACTGTTTCTCTCGTGGGTGGGGAAAGAATGCAGTAAGGTGGTCCTTCCCCTCAGGGCATTACTAGACTTCTCCACCCACATAGTTCAGGCCTTAATAATAGTTGCTAATTTTTTATCTTTTTGGTCTCTCAAACTCCATCATCAAAGTGATTATCGGCAAGATGATATATCGGCCTCTCACACCCCTGGGATACTAATAGGATACACTTAGGCAAGACTTTATTTCATGAAACTGTTCCTCCAAATCAGAGAAAGTATCGAATACAAAGGAGATGTACTGTACACATTCATCCTCTCTCCCGTTGAGATCAGGAATAAAATAAGGTGTGGTTTATACATTGAAAGCATACATATTAAAAGAAACCAAACATATAGTAATTAATTATAATGTGGCAAGTTCACATGAATCCTAGATAAGAACAATGGAAAGATAAAAGAAAGTGAAATCCAGTGATGGGCACTACAGTACTGCGCTAACATCAGATGGTTAGCTCGGCCAGCTGTGGTAGCTACGCATGGTACCAGCGACTGCTCGGGACTAGGCAGCTGTGTTCTTTATTTGCAGCTTTTTTAGTTAAGTCAACAAATGCCTCAAAATTAAGACTAATAAAAATAAACAACATTTTCAATGTTTATATTGAAAGCATAATTTTTAATTTTGAAGACATTTTAAATCCAAATTTATATAATTCAGTCAAACTTATATTATTGCAGAGTACTATTTTATAAAAAAAAAAAACATATAAAATGTCTTGAAACTCATAATTTATGATTAGCTGAAGCTGCCCTCCTATCACCCAAGCTTCAGAGAATACCTCTGACCTATGATGAGAGAATATAACCTGGCATTCTATTGCATCTTTTCACACTTGGAGTGAAAGAATGAAGGAAAGGGTGGCAATTCTTTTCTGTTGAAAGCGCAAGCCTCTTGAATAATCTCTAAGAGGAAAAGCTGTTATTGGAGATAAGTACTTATGACCTTTGGGGATAACTACTCTGCTTCCACAGGTGGAGTGCTGAAGAAAGATTGAGCGCATTTTCCTGGGAGAAGGGAGATCTGTATCTATATCTGGAATTCAAGATGTAATGCACATTTAGGGAAATTAAGTAGCTAAAAGTACTGGAAAGGACCCACTGCCTAAGGTGGCTACTTCTTCACTTTGTAAACCAGTCCCATGCATGCCAAATAAATTATTTTTTTTTTTTAGCATAGATTTAAAGGTGGTGGTGAGTGGGCTGGTATGAATTTAAAACTATACTATTAATTTTAGTCACAACAAGTTATACTACTAGATTGCAGCCTGTTGCTCTGTAACTTAAGTATACATTTTACTACTTAAAGTCTCACAGGAGGTATACTGGATATTTGAAACACACAGTTTCTCTTCTACACTCACAAAAAGGAACATTCTTGTAACTGGATTGGCACATACACCTTGTAACTTCCCACAAACACCAGCTTTGGTATCCAATAGTCCAACAATATGTATTAACTCTATCTACTTAGCCATCAAATAAGGGCTCAGTCCCATA
This sequence comes from Meriones unguiculatus, assembly GCF_030254825.1. Classification (NCBI taxonomy): domain Eukaryota; kingdom Metazoa; phylum Chordata; class Mammalia; order Rodentia; family Muridae; genus Meriones; species Meriones unguiculatus. Next base: position 4,300,457 of record NC_083368.1, on the reverse strand, counting down.
AGATGACCCCTTCTTCAGACAGCAATCCAAGTAGTGGGCTGTTAGCTGTACTGCTAAATGACTGGTTATAAAAGCTTTTCCCACAGCCTCCCTTGGGTTGGATAAAAATGACAGGTTCACAGAATGCAGAGAGACACTGTTCTTAGTTTACAAAGGACATTGATAGCTGAGCTGTCAATCTATAATCTATAATCTCAGCAGTAGATCTATAATCTATAATCTCAGCAGGGGAAAGGGGATGGCTGCAAGTTCAAGGCCAGCCTGCTCTAGATAGCAAGTTCCAGGCTAACAACAGCTAGCTACATGGTGAGAACCTTTCACAAAAGCACAAACTCAAACAAAAGAATAGACATAAGTGGCTATTAGACATAAAATATAGGATAAACGTACTAAAATCTGTACACCTAAGGAAGCTAATCAAGGAGGATGACTCTGGCTAAGATACTCAATCCCCATTCAGAAAGTCTGGGCACAGGGGTCTTTTCTGAGACTGTATTTTAGACACACATAAATATAATTTAAATAATAAAATAAATATGTTATTACAGATAAATATATTTTACTCCAGCCAAGGACCATTCATGGATATAACCTAGAACCCCTGCACAAATGTAGCCCATGGCAGTTCAGTGTCCAAGTGGATAATAGTAATGGGGACAAGGACTGTCTCTGACAAGAACTGATTGGCCTGCTCTTTGATCACCTCCCCCTAAGGGGGGAGCAGCCTTACCAGGCCACAGAGGAAGACAATGCAGCCACTACTGATGAGACCTGATAGACTAGGATCAGAGGGAAGGGGAGGAGGACCTCCCTTATCAGTGAAGTGAGGGAGAGAGAGTGGGACTGGAAGGGCAGGAGGGAGGGAGCTACAGGGGGGATGCAAAGTGAATAAATTGTAATTAATAAAATAATAAAAAGAAATAATAAAAAAGAATAGTTGTTATAAAGGACAGGAATGAATGACAAGAAAAATATCTACTCTCAGGAACACCAGTTATGGTCCTCAGCAAGACAGCTTTTAACTTTTATCCCACATAGCTGAGAGATGTCCCAGTCCCAGGGTATCAATGCGTTTATCAGGCAAGTGAATCTTTCTGTTCAGATATTACTACTGAAGTTTTATAAAGTTGAACCACCAGCCTCCTTTCCTTCCTCCCTTTCCAGAGGTCCACAGGTGGAGCCAAAGTCTTAATTCTCATCACCAGGCATTTCTGAGACTGTACCCACCCTAAGGCTATCTTTGAGCCCCATCCTAGGCTACCTCACTCATACAAACTGGGATGTGAACAAAGTAGGCCCTCTGGCTGGGGTTTGGGGGTGTAACTCAGTGATGAATCTTTGGAACCCAACCTCATTAAGAATAACAAAAGACACAAAATGTCAGAAGATACTAAGACTTAATTTTGGGATATCTCTGACTAGGAAGAGGGAAAGATCAAATATATTTTGTACTGTGCCACAGTAACGCCATCCACATTATGGAAAGGGAGCAAAGGGTCAGAGAGATTATTAATCTAAGTTAGATCACAGGGTGTTAGATAACAGGGGGTCTCTTAGCTTCCCTACCACTGCCGGTACATACAGAAATAATGGGGAAGTCCTATTTTCTCCATTTCTACTCTTCCTGCAACTGTATTCTTCCTGTGTTTATAACTAGTAATTGTTAGAAACAAATTTGTACTAATTTAAAGCAAGAGGCTAAAACTACAAATAAAGTTGCAGATTAAAATGCAGCCTAAATTAATGTCTATCAGTGTATCAATTTAATGTCTTTGTGATACCTAAAATAGGACCCACTAGCTATATGTGACTTGAAATGTGGATAGTATGAACTAAGTTGTACTGTAAATAAGACATACAAGAGATTTTAATTATTATAAAATGCTATCTCAATGAGTTTCATATGGATGGCAATTGTAAATTATATTTAATATAGTATTTTAGACACACATAAATATAATTTAAATAATAAAATAAATATGTTATTACAGATAAATATATTTTATAGTTTCTAAACAATATGTTGTCTTCGGTCGCTAGCACTTTAAACTTTTTCCAGGTCATGACTCTATTCGCTTAATACTTACATAGTATGAAAGCTTGAACAACTTAATCATTTAACATTTCTAGTGACAAGTCAGACAAAAACACGAAATATTCACAGCCCACTTTCCTGGAACTTCAACTGACTCATTCAGGGTCCCTTAAATAAAATATGGGTCATGCTAACAAACTCCTGTATTTCCTGGTCTTAAGAAGAAACTGTAGTACAGATGTGAAGTAGTTTATTTAACAATGACAGAAAAGGAATGGCACAGTACATAGGGCAAAGTTCATTCTGTGTTTCCCAATCAACTCATGTTCTCTTCTTCCTGCATGCCTTTATAGTGAGCTACTCTGAGGACTTGCAGGATATACAGAAAATGTACGTTCATGGACCAAGGACACAACTCAGTCAGTAGAGTACTTGCAAACATTAAGACCTGAGTTGTTATCCCAATGCTGGTGAGGTAGCAGTAGGCAGAGAAAGGGCTAACTGATAAGCCAGCCAAGTCTACCCCGTGAGCTCCAGACTAGTGTGGGACCCTCTCAGAAAACAGGGTGACATAGTGGGTGGCCTATGAAAGGACACCTGAGGTTGTCCTCTGCCCTCCCCCCAACATACTTAGGTTAGGCAGAGAGGAGGGAGAGAAGAAAGAAGATGAAGGGAAGGAATGGGAGGAGAAAGAGTAAGATAAAAAAAAAAAAGAGAGCGACTGACAGACATGCTGAACACTGATAAAAGCTCAGTACCCCTTTTCGCCTGGGAACTCTAGATTTCCTTCTCTATGAATTTGTGCTTAAAATGCCTGCCTGGTAGCTTGGCTGTGAGCATGACAGTGGCTGTGAAAACATTCCATACAGAAAGCCGTTTAGACCATGCTAAAGTCTACTCCTTGTAATTATTCCAAGGAGATGAAGATTTTAAGTCAAATTAATGGAATGGCTCATGAAAGGTGAAATGCTTTCTTCTCCTTTTAAAATAACTCTGCTGTTCCTTACTTTCTGTCCCTTCTTTTCTCCAGTATAATCACCGGTGAGCCGCAAACCAGGACAGATCTGCTGGGCAAGGACAGTTAGGAGTCCTAGAGCCCTCAGAGGCTCTTCTCGTTCTTTGTAAACATCCACCTGGAGGTCTTCAGAGGGAAGCCACAAAACTTAGTACTTCCTAGAAACTTCCTCTTTACCCTGCAGGAGAACTTGAATTTAGGAATGGTCACTTACCGGATGCGACCTGAGCTTAACTTTTAGCCATTCCCCCAGGCTCAACAGTCACAACCCAGAGATCAACCCAGCTTCCATAGGGTCTCTAATCTTATCAAGATAGCATTTGCTCTTCCTGAGAAAATACTCAACATACTCGTTGAGATTAATCATCACTGGAGCGGGAAATTACTGTCTATCCATATCCATTCATCTATATTTTAAACAACTGCTATACTACCACCATTGATTCCCTAAATACTTCATTTGTCTTTGTAAATAAATCATGAGATCAAAATCTCTCAATGGCTTCCCAGCAAATGGGTAACAACAGTAAAGCAAAGGCAAAAATCAACGATAAAACAAAGACTCAACTATCCACAGAAAGTTTTTCAGTGTTATTTTAGTAACTACTGTAAAAAGCTGGTTACCTTTTTAAGTTAATTATTAGAACTCAATGACAATAACTTCGTGATGGTTCCATGGAATGGCTGGTGCAGGAGAATATATAAGCTCGAGATACAAGCTAGCCTATAAATCATAGAAATATCTCCACTCTACGGACAACAAAACAAAACAAAAAACAGTAAAAGTAGACAATTGTAAAAAGCAATAAGGATGCAGTATATCGACGAATGAAATTGTCAAAGAACAAAATGTAAGGCAAAAATTAACAATAAAAGTAAGGCTCAATCTCCACAGAGAGGGAGCCAAGGAACAAGACACCTAAAATTGACAAACTTTAGGCTTCGCAGGTGGGGTAGAGTGGGGTGTTAAGAACAGGTGGTTCAGTCCCCTTGAAAACTTCTCCACCTATGGTACTGACTTCACTCAGCCAGTTTAATCAATCCGTCCAAGAGCACCTACACCTTTCAAACATTTGGAGCAAATCGGGTTGGACTTTATCCTCACGTCCTGAACAGTAAGACCCGCTATCACCACACAAGCGTCTGGGGGAGAAATGACCAAAGTGTCAGTTCGCATTTCCTACTCACTTTCAGAATCTATTCCGGAGACGCAGCGGCCCCCTTGCCCGCACTGCTCGACCCGCAGTCCCGCTACTCCTGCTCGGCTCCAGGCACACTCACCGGGCCTCCCGCACTCTGCTCGCCTTGCAGTCCGGGGAGGAGCAGCGACTAAGCTGCTCGGACTTGCACGCTGACCTGCACACGCCCGCCTGCCCGGAGTGTCTGCTCGCCTTCTCAGGCGCCTAAGGCTCGGCCGGTGACGTCAGCTTGCGCCGCCGGGCCAATAGTGCTCAGGGAAGCCTTACCCAGGAGCCGCTGGACACACGTGGGCGGGGGGCTTCCTGCACTGTGGAGGAGGCCAGGCCCTGCGCTTGGGGTCACCTAGTTCCTTCACTCTCCTGAACTTGGAGGAATCGCAAGATCGCGAAGATTCAACTTAGGCAAATTACTATTATGATCGAGGCAGGCTGCACCCTGTGTGCACTTTCCCGGGATTTATGGAGATGGGGTAGATGGCCTCCTGATGAGAGAAGGGGCTCTGCTCCTCAAGTTACCCGAGTCCTCCCTTGTTTGGAGACTTTACCAGACAGCTGCCAAGAATGGAAGGACCCTTTGCTAGAAGTTGGGGACTTATCTTAGGTGGATGTACGACTAGAGTAGGGGCAGTTCAACGCCTTAGAAAGACAGATATAACCTGGAAGACAGGAAATTCACCTCTCATGCGTGCGAAACTTCCAAAGTTCAGGTAATCCTGAGGAGTACCAGCTATGGCTGCAGTCTTAGGGTCTCCATTGCTGTGCTGAAACACCATAGCCAAAAACAACTTGGGGGGACAAGGGGTTATTCTGTTTACACTTGCACACCAGTCAACCATTGAAAGCAATCAGGGCAGGAACTCACAGGCAAGAATCTGGAGGCAGGAGCTGACACAGAGGAGTGCTGCTTACTGGCTCCCTCACTTTGTCCTGTTTTGTTTTTATGATAGAATTCAAAACCACAAGCCCAGGATAGTGCCCACCTGCAATGGGCTGGGCCCTCACTAATTAAGAAAATGCCTTCCAGGCTTGCCTACAGCCGCATCTTAAGGAGGCTTTCCCAGTTAAGATTCCCTGTTCTCAGATGGCTCTAGCTTGTGGTAAGTTGACAATTGTGAACTTGTGAACTTCAATACAACACTGTTTAACAATAAAAAAAAATAACCTGTTGTTATTGTTTTTATACCCCCCAAATCTCATGTTAATATGACAATATAAAACATAAACTCAAAAGTAAGGTACTTTTTACAATTTACAAGTTCATTCATTCTCTCTTTAAAAAAAAAATTCTTAAGTCTTTTTTAAAATCCAAAGTCTCTACCTGTGTGGAGGTAGAGTTCAAATCAAAATGAGTACAATCCTTTCTTATTCTAAGAAGAAAGAACCAGGCACCGTCAAAATCAGATCAAAGCAAACCAAAGTCCAACCATGTAAAGGTCAGGGCCAGGCCTGTGAGATTCAGCATCTGGGCTCGTCCAAAGGGTTTGCCATAGCACACACAGCTTGTCTAGTAGTCTCAGGCCTTGTCCACTCTAGGGCTGCTACTGTCCTTAGCAGCCATTCCATGGTACTGGTGTCTCCAAACCGCTGGGGACCTCTGCTGAACGGGGCTGCACTTTCACCAACAGCTTCTCCAGGGCTCCCTTCTAGTACTCCCAACCAGGCACACAGTGCCATGCCTCAGTTACTCTCCACGATCCTTCCCGGCCTTCAAAACCACCTGGTGACTGCCATGGTCTGCCAACAACACTGGGTACAACCCTGGCTGCCTGGTAAGTAAACCTTTCCAATGCTGGGACAACCGTCTGTGTTGCAGTGTGCTGAAGCACCCTTCAGTAGGTCTCACGTCAGTGACGCTGGTCTCAGACACGGCTAATTTCTGAGTCCCAGCTAACCAGCATCAATTGCCTCCATAAAGCAAAGGTTTCATTCAGTGGTTCTGGTGTCTTGTTGATCACAGTTGATTCTTCAGCCCCAGCTGACCAGCACCACAGATTCTTCATTAAAATGGCAAATGGCCCCAACAGAGTCTTTAAACTGGCCCCTGACTTTCACAAGCCATGACTCTATATAGCCACGATGTTACCAAGAAAATTATAAGTCTTTTTTTTTTGGGGGGGGGGGGGTTCTTATTTTCTTTGGTTTAAAAGAAACAAACAAATAAACAAGGGGCTGGAGAGATGGCTTAGTGGTTAAGAGCACTGGCTGTTCTTCCAAAGGACCTGGGCTCAAACCCAAGCACCTACATGGCAGCTCACAACTGTCTGTAATTCCAGTTCCAGGGCATCTGACACTCTCACACAGACATACATAAAGGCAGAACACCAATGTAAATAAAATTTAGGAAAAAAAAAACAAACTAAAACAAGACTCAAGGAATCTCAAGGAATTTGAGAAGAAAAGCAATGGGGTAGACAAGCTGAAACCTTGGCATCTGTTGATAGGAGGAGAAAAAGAAAAAGAAAAAGCCATCCATCCCTTTTGTCCTGGAGGTCACCAAGCAGCCACACTCTGAGAAGCAAAGGATGGAATGAGACCCAAGGTGTCTGGAAAACCATGCTTGGACTTTGCCAGTATCTGAAAGAAAAAGAATGAAGAAAGGAGCAAAACTCAGTATTTCCAAGGCAGCAGCTCTGTAAGGGATGTACAGAGGGAGAGGAATACCTCTGAAAAGACATGTACATTGTCTCCTTAAGGGTGCAATTATTCCTTCTATTTCCTTGGCACAGTTTAGGGTAAGTAGAGAGATGGTTGAGCAGCCCACCTGAATTAACTCTTATGGGAGGAGAAAATAGTGTGTGATTATCTAATCTGGGGAGCAGATCAGAATGTCACATCTCCACCCAAGGCCAGAGATGCCTCATGTTTTTGACCAAGAAGAAATAGCTTTGCCTCAATAGGCCTGAAACAGTACCCTGAAGCCTCCACCTTTTCATATTTTAAATTCCAAGGAGTAACAAAGCTGATATTTACCTTTCAGTTTTACCAAGGAAATGGGAGGTGGGTTCGAATCCACCATGACTTCAATGACTGACAATGCCTGACAATGCCTGACTACCTAACAACAGTCACACTGTCTTTCTAATCTGCGGCCAAAATGATACAGCTGGTTCTATTTTTGTTGTTTTGTTTTTAAATCAATAGTGTTTTTTGCTCAAACTGAACATCCCAAAATGATGCTGGATATCTTAGGAATGAGTTTTAATTTAGTTTTTAATTATGTGTTTGTGTGGAGGGTGGGGTATGTCCATGTTAGTTCCAGTGCCTGAGAGAACCAGAGGCTGGTCCCCTGGAGCAGGTTTTGTGCTTCCACGGGTGCCAGGAATCCATCCACATCTTCCCCAAGAGCAGTAGGCACTCTTCACTGCTGAGTCATCTCTCCACCTCCCCCTTCAGTTATCCTCAGAAATTTTAAAAATTTTTACTTGAGGAAAAGAAGTGCATGATTGACTTCTAGGAGAGTCATAGTAGAAGTGAAATATTTTAAACGGGAGAAATTGTGGTTTGGGTTATGAAACAAGTCTGTGTAATCTTCATCACTGATCAGTGCAAGTCTGTGGTTTCTGTCCTTTGGAAAGCAACAGTTACTACGGCTGGGCACCATTTTTTTGTCACGGGTAAATAGTCCCTTTTTCACATCTTGCTCTTGTTAATAAAATAATTTACAAGTGAGCTCAGGAGGAAGTTCAAGGGTGACCTCATTGGAGTTAGAGGAAATAACAGTCCACACACTCTGGCAAGCTCTACACCTATTAGGAGAGAGATGGAAACATAAGGCTTTTGTGGTGTAGAAGCACAGATAACTGCCAGGCTCTGCATGTACATGTCGCTGCGTGGGGGAGAGGAAGAACCCAGAGAGAATGAGTGTTTCCCAGATGTCAGGGCAAGCATCCTGGCAGGAATGAAGATACTCTAAATGGATATTGTGACCCTCCCTTTTTTGGCTGTCAGGTGGCTGAAACAATGCTCCCCAAGAAATTGAAATTTCCCCAGGATTCTAATCCTGGGAGTAGGAAAAGGCTGAAGTCTGGTATTTGTGTTCTTCCTTGTCAGACCCTGAAAGAAATCTGGGCTCCAGACCATGATGGGCCAGTGGTGGGCGGGACTACATTTGACCAGGACTACATAGTTTTGCTACATTTTTTACTACTTTTCCCCTTCCCTTCATGTCAGGACCCTAAAGAGGGGGCGTGTGTGTGTGTGTGTGTGTGTGTGTGTGTGTGTGTCACTGCACCTGTTTTTATTGAGGTGGGAGGGGGTTGTTTTGTTTCTGCATTTTTCCTATGTGGACATATTGAATAAATTTCTTTTTCTGCTTTTCACTCTAACTTGTTTCTTTCACTGCTTATTGGCCAACTCTGGCCTGTTAGGGGTGCAGGGCCCAGGCTCTGGCCCTAACAACTCTATTAACAAGCAGACTTAAGATTTCCTCTTAAGGAGGATAAGGGACAAAAACAAAGGTAAATGGAGGGGCTGGAGAGATGGTTCCATGGTTAGAATACTGTTGCTCTTAAGGAAGATCCGGGTTTGGTTCCTAGTATCAACATGTTGGTTGCATGCAAACACTTAAAGTAAAAACAAAAGTACAAAAAAAAAAAATTAAATGTGAGGAAGGTGTTAAGTCCCTACTGCCGCAGAGCGTGGCTGGTGTCCCCACACCTCTGCCTAGGGGTTGGGTTTATCCTCCTCAAGAGGCCCTTTATAGATAATCCAAACAACTTGGTTCTGAAGGTTCCTCCCCCAACCCCCACCTCCACCCCGTTCCTGCTTTCTCTTGTCCTTCCCCCCACTTTCCTTCACCCCCAGCATGTGCTCCCCCTCTGCTCCTAATAAACCTGTATTTATATAATGTAGTTTCATCACCCCTTTAGCTAATTCTGTTTTATTTAATCAATCATCAATGACTCAGGGGAAGTTGAACCCCACAAACTGGACTTCCTGGGGCCACTCCCTTCACCTCATAGTTCTCCACTTGCTTTGATCTGTTCATCTTTAAACTAGGAAGATGAGTGAGTACTTAGCCCAGTGATTCATCCCACTCAACTTAAGGCCAGGAGGGGACCACTTTTCTCCTCCCATCTCCCTCTCCGCCTGCCTTATGTAACTTGGCACTTGCTGAATCCTATCTGCCATCCTAATGTCAAGAGGTACCAGGCTGCCTGGAGTCCAGGACACCTCGGAATCCTCTCTGAAGAGAATGCCGCCAGAGAGGAGTCTGTCCAGAACAAAGCCAGACCTTTGTTGTGAGGTAATCTCATGTTTCAGAGACCTCTGTAGATTAACTTCACCAAAACTGCCAATTTTGGATTATTGATTTGGGATGGCACTTCAATAATCTTCAAATTTTGACAAAGGCTGAGAGACAGGATTGCCACTGGGTGTCTATGGGAATTTTCCAAACTTTTCTATGTCCAGTTTTCTGGAAAGCACAATTTCACGTGCCTCCCCCTCCTGCACTTCCTGAGGATGTGTCTGCACACTTGGCTCCAGCTTCCAACTGTACCCTTGTGACTCTACTCCACACCCATGCATGGTCCTGGCAGGTGGTGACAACAGCAGGCATTGGCAGCTTGGGGCAAGATGGTGGGACACTGGGGTCCAGTTTTAAAATTCCTGACGCCAGTGGCTGACCCACTAAATTGATTTTGGGATAAAGGGGGTAGAGCCATGGCTTGACTAAGGGCAGTCACATGACTGACATCCATCTTTGTTGAGGGCTGCCAAGTACCCCTTCTGCCTTTCAAGCTTTTGCTGTTGAGTCTGTAATGATGTGGCATGTTAGGATCAACAGGATCACCAGTCTATGAACTGTATCTATGACTGAAATTTTTCCTTTAATACTAGTTCAGAAATATATTTACAGTCATGCTAAAAAACTAAGCTTTATCTAGTCTCTAGTTTTTTGTTTTCAAGATTATGCCTAGAATGGGTAACTAAAAACAATTTGTTGAGCTCAGCTATACTTTATAGATGGTGGTGTTAATATTTATTTTAAAATGATGCCGCTCACACAACAGATATTATATGAAAGAGATTTATTGGATGGAAGTGGTGAGATAGAGAGGAAAAGAAAAGAGACATGGTGGGGGGACTGAGGAAAGAAAATGAGGCAGACAGAGCAAGAAGGGAGAGTGAGAGAGGAAGGTAAGAGAGAGGCAAAGTGGCAGGTTGGTCCTTTTATAACTTGTGAATGGGCAACTGAACCGCACCTGCCACACACCTGATGGGTGACACATGATGACATCATAGGTTACTAGGCAACCCAGAAGCTGGCTGCCTGTACAGTAACAGGTGGTCTTCAAACCAGTCAGAAAATCTGTATAATAATTTAAATGCTTAATAAAAAGCTTATTATGATAGAGACCTCAGCTTCTAGTGGTGATCTCTAGGGCTTCAAGAAGATTTGGGCACAAGAACAGATGACATCACCTGGATGTGATACTGTACGAGACTTCCCCAACTGGCCTGCTGCTAAGGCCCTGCCTGAACTGTGGACAAACAGGACATCCAGAGAGTTGACTGCCCCATTTTGCCTAGACAAAATAAGGTCAGTCATTCTCCCAAATTCCTCTTCTACAGAAAGGCCTCTCCGATTTGCCGGGCCCAGAATGATGCCGTGATGATGCCCTAGGATCCATGCTCAGAGTGAATCTACCACAGGAGCCTAATGGGAAGTCCATCTGGATAATGGGTAAGCCACTGTCATATTAATCAACGTAGGCCACTTGAATTATTCTTCCTGTGGTAATTTATCCTTCTCATGTCTCTGGTAAGTTTGAAAATCAGTTTAACAGCAAAAATCAAGGCTTCAACTGCCCTCTCAAAAATGTACAGTTTATGTTGGGTCTGAGCTTCAGATAAAATGTTTGTGGGTCTAAGAAGGTGTTTTAAAATTGGTAATAAGAAAGTAATTTCAGGGATATAAACTCTTCTCCCAGCTATGTTACTGTTGTATTAAGACTGTTCAGAGCTTTAACATTTATCAGATTTCAAATGGTCTCCCAGGCCAATTTGTAAACTTAAAAAAAATTCTTGTAAGCTTCAGCAGATCCACTGGAATCCACAGGTCAAGCTCCATTTAAACACTACCAATCAACAGCCTGTTTCCCAGCCTACCTATTCCTGAGGATGGGATCCATCCCCTGGTTTTGGGACTTCCCTCTCCCAACTACCAAGACCATGGGCCTAAAAGTTTCAAATATACACCTAAGAAAAAATGTTTTCTCCCTAAACTCCTTAACTTTATCTTCTGCCCCATATATATATATATATATATATATATATATATATATATATATATATATTGCCCCTAAGATATATATGTTCCAGGATCCTGTTTTCTCAAGAGCTACACCCAGCACTCAGGTGCTCTGGCCTAAACCTTACAGACTGCCATCAGTTAGATCTACAGTTGCCTAGCACAGGTGGTCTCACAGACCTTGGACAGCAAATAGAAGAGGCTGCTCTTGACACTTGACATTCTAGCTTTTTGCCACACACCATAAAATCAATGTCCCCAATGTTAACCAGAAGTAGCCAGAAAAGATTCTTCATCCATTATCCATTTATTACCAATTAAAGGCTAGGATGTTAAATCCCTACCTTCTGCAGGGCGTGGCTGGCATACCCTGCCTTCTACCTAGGGGTGGAGCTTCTATCCTAGAAGCCCTTCGTTATATAATGCAGATATCATGGTTCTGCAGGCCCCTTTTTCTGCTTTCCCCCTTCCTGCTTTCTCTCTCTTCCTTCCCCCACCTTCCTCTCCCCACCCCAAAGCACTCTTCTCCTCCCCCCTTTCTGCCCTTTTCCCTCTCCTGCACTGCTCCTAATAAGCCTGCATTTATATAATGTAGCTTTATCTCTCCATTAGCTCACTCCTTTTATTTAATCGATGAGAAGAGATAAAGTTAGTTTTCTGAGTAGGAACTCAGAAAACAAAGGGTCAAAGGTTAGGCAAGGGAAAAATACCTGTTATCTACATTATCACATGTTGATCAGGCTTTGTGTAAAGAGGGCTACTGACCTGACCAGTAAGTATGAAAGGAATCACACTGACTGAGAGGCTTAGCACATCTGTATATCTTAAAAAACATAGTTATTCATACTTTTCACTTTTTGTCTGTATGCTGATCTTCAGATCATAAACTGGGAGATTCTTGTTACAGGCAATCTCAGCCCTGTCTAGGCAAGAAAAGCCCCTGCTGCCTGTATCACAAGGATACCATCAAGCACTGACCAAGCTCTTTGTAAAAGGGGCTACAGATCACCAAGCACTTCAGAGGATGTCACCACATTAGTAAGGAGGATACAGACCACCAACCACACTCTTTGTATCAGAGGCTATCAATATGACAGTGTTCATATGTTCTAAGGCGATTGGAGGCATCTGTAGAAAGGATTTTAGGGGCCATGAGTCACGGTGTTTGTAGAAGAGAAAGGTGATATGAATATTCATTCATTTGTCCCAGCTGCCTATTCATGGCCTTTTCTTCCTGTTCTATGTACACAAGTTTGGGAGTATCTCAGGTCATAGACTCCACCCTCTACCTTTTGACCTCTCTTTTATGTTACCTGAGAAGTCACAAGGCCCTGTATTGGGACTAATGCTGCAATGTGTAATCAGCTGCAAAGAGCTGGGGAAAGTCCTGTTACATTACTTGGGGTGCCTGGCTTCCAAGGACCTGCTTCACCAACAGGGCTTCTCACAGGACTGAGAGCATATCGGTTACATTCATATTGTATGCAAGTTATCTTTCTCTTAAAGAAAATAAAAAACTGGAAGATCAGTTATATGTACAGCATTGATCCCATGGTTCTACTTACAACTACCAGACTCCTGATGTACTTGGTGAAAGTTTTCTATAATGGTCCACGTGGTGACAAATAAGGAATGGAAGTGATTTAAAGACCTCCTAAAAATTTCACTGTTAAAAGGAGTGCAGGAGGGAGGATATATCTAGAAGTTTTCCTGGGTTTCACAGAACATATTTATTTGGTTTGGCATAGATATTCTAGAACATGTGAGTAGGCCAAGAGCTCAAGCCAAAAAAAAAAAAAAAAAGAAAAAGGAAAGGCAGGACAGTATTGGGTCCCTTAGTGCTGCTGTGTGGAATCAGGAATGTGGCCCATGTGTTAATGGCTTGGCCCTTAGTTTGGTTCTGTCAAGTGAAGGTGTGAAAACTTTAAGACATGTGACCTATCAGAATGCACTTAGATTATCAGGACACATCCTTAAAGGGGCTATTGATACCCAGACCCCTCCCTGATTCTTTGGTTTGCAGATGCCATAAGGAAAACTCTCTCCTCTACCACACCCTTTCACAATGATGTACCATCTCATGACAGAGCAAAGGAGCCAATCCCAAGCACCTTGGACTGGAAACTCTAAAACCAGGAGCTTTTCTTTTTATAGGTTGATGTTACCCTAGGTATTTTGTTATACTATTGGAAAAATGACTAACACATGAGGAAAGCAGGATAGAAATGAAATTTAAAAAAATTAGAATTAAAAACAAAAACAAAAAACTGTGTGTGTGTGTGACAGATAGACCGATAGACAGAGAGAGAGGGTTGTTGAGGCTCTAATCCAGGGCTTTAGCACACCAATATCTTCTACCACTGACCTATTCCCTCAACCTCCTGCATAGCTGCGTCTACATGTCTGTCACAGCACCTGGCTGGCTAAACTTAAACTGGGGCAGAAGGGAAATGAGCCAAGTTGTCTCTTCATAGAATTAAGTGGTATATATTTTTTATTTTAATTTTTTTATACTGTACAATATAGGGGCAGGGGACACTTGCAAGGAGATCAGAGGAGAATGTTTAGGAATCAGTTCTTTGATTCCACAGTGGTCCTAAGATCAAATTCAAGTCAGGCTTGAGGACCACTTTTACCACTTTTATCTATCCTGCCCTTTTCCTTCTTTCCTTTCTTCCTTCCTTTCTTCCTTCCTTTCTTCCTTCCTTCCTTCCTTCCTTCCTTCCTTCCTTCCTTCCTTTCTTCTTTCCCTCTCGCTCTCTTTTGGGATAGGTCTCATTTAGCCCCCGCTGACCTTAAACTTGCTATGTAGCCAAAGGATTGTTTTGAACTTCTGATTGTTCCTCCTTTACCTTCCAAGTGCTGGGATTATAGGCATACACCACACCCAGGTTTATGCTGCACTGGCAATGGGACTCACTGTCCGTGCATGGTGGGCAGGCACTCTGCCAGCTGAGCTACATTCTCAGCTAGAGATAAGTAGAGTTCTCTTTTTTTTTTACAACTAAGTTGTGTGTGTGTGTGTGTGTGTGTGTGTGTGTGTGTGTTTGTGTGTGTGTACATATAATTGTTCCACAATGCACAAGTACTAGGGGTCCCTGGAACAAATTATAGAAGTCGGTTCTTTCCTTCCAACATGTGGGTCCAGGGAATTGAATTCAGGTTATTAAGCCTGATAGTAAGAGCTGCTGGGCCATCTCAGTAGTCCAAGGTAAGTGTTTTAATTAGGGAAAGGAGAAAGTTGAACTGAATGGATGGTAACTAAGACTTTTCCCTGAAGTTGAAGAATCTGCTGAAACTGTGGTTATTGTTTGTTTTTCATCCATGGTCTTTGGCTCACATTTCAGTAATGCTAGCATGCCTTAGGCCTCAGAAGCAGGCCTTAGAAAATGCTGTTTCTGTCTGTCTTTCTCTTACACACACACACACACACACACACACACACACATACACACACCACTTCTGTCCCCCTTTCAGACCCACAGTGTTATTAGAAATTCTAATCTTAGGTTGTCTGATGTCTTGTCAGCAACTATACAAAAGAAAATTCCCATCTTCTTCTGAATTTACATAATTTGGTGCCATGTCTTTGCCAGCCTCTCTTAAAGGCTCTAGAAAAGAGTTAGAAATTTGGCTCCTCATTTTGGCTTTGTTTCATTTTGCAGTGCTGGAAGTAGAACCTGAGACCTCACATATGCTAGGTAAATATACTTTACCACTGATCTATATCCCCATGTTACTAGAACATATTTCAAAATATAACCCCATGCCATACAAGCTACAAAGGCACCCAGAAGGAGCTGGGCACACGGGCCTTCCTTGATCTCCTCACCTTAGTTGACTAGCTTTGAGTCATGTCCTGTTTACCTACTTACTCATATCTGCTCAATTGTTCATGCTTCGGTTGTGCCTATGCAATTGGAGTCTCCAAAGAAATACAAAGGGAGACAGAGCTTCAGGACAGCTGTACACTAGACCACTCATCTGTGTGATGAGTGGAGGGTGCACCCCGACTCCACAGAGACAGAAACTCCTGGTGACTTAAAACAAACAATATCATCTTTCCTTATGTATAGATCATAAACCCAACATAGAGCAATATTCCAGACTAGGAAAAAGCCATCAATAGATTGTTCCTTTCGAGAACCATTTCAAGCTTTTAGAGGTTGCTTGTATTCCTTGCTCATGGGCTCATTCCTCCATACTCAAAGCTACAACACAGTATCTCTCTGCTCCTGTTTCACATCTCTCACTCTTCTACTTATTCTGATAAATAACCTTAAACCCCTGTGCCCTTGACATGTATCTCTTCATCTGGGTGCGTATCTGTAACCTTTAAAATAGCCATTTCCTCAACCCAGCTTAACCACTGTAACAAATGAATGGAACCTGGGAATGGAGTCGTGGGAACTTTTAGCTACTCAGTCAACAGTTTCAAAGCTGTGGACTCTCAACTGAATCAGATGTAGAATCCACCCAGAAGACTGAGCCCTCAACCTGAGGAAACTGAGTGATGGTGTATCCAGAGTCAGAGCTAAGCTGACTAGAAGAAATCTAGCTCATGTCAGCTGAAGAATATATGGCCATACTGCTGCTAGAGAGAACCCATATAGCTGTGAGGTCACAGAAATCTGTGTTGATTATTGTACAGTGGAAACAGAGAACAAGCTCAGTTTATTCCCAGTGAATGGTAAGATAATGGGTTAAAGAAAATAGCTGGGCATGGTGATGTGACCCTTTAATCCCAGCACTTGGGAGGAAGAGGCAGGCAAAAGTTTCTGTGAGCTCAAATCAAGACCAGCCTATTCTACATAGTGAGTTTCGGGACAGCCAGGGCTATGTAGGAGACTTTGTCTAAAAAAAAAAAAAAAAAAAGTACTGTTAGATTGGACCTATATTTTCTACTGTTGCTGTGACCACAAACCTGGTGACTTAAAGAAAACAGTATTATCATCTTACATATGTGTAAATAATAATCCTAACACAGAGCAATATTCCAGTCTAGGATAAAGCTGTCAATATATTGTTCTTTTGGAAAACCATTTCAAACTTGTTTGTATTCCTTGCTCAAGGGCTCATTCCTCCATCCTCAAAGCTACAACACAGCATCTCTCTGTTCATGTTTCACGTCTCTCACTCTTTTATCTGTTGCTCTCTTCCATTTATAATGGCCTTAAACTCACATATAACTGTAATTCCCCTTCACCACGTAGGCTAACACACAGACCCTCTGGGGATTAAGAAACAGACATCTTGGGAAGGCATAATTCTGCCTATCACAAGGCCCTAAAATATGCAAACATGGGAACCCACTATGACTCACTAAATTGGAAGGTAGGTTACTTTAATTGAAGGCATTTAAGATAAAAATGAGGTAGAAATTCCATTTTTGGAGCTTCTATCTGATAGAAAGCAAAACTTTCTGGGAGTAAAGCTGTGATAAACTTCTTCTTAGGAGAACAACCTCACCAGGACTGGGGCAAACCACATCTGCATGAATAAGTGACCAAACATTATCCTAGTCTATGGCACCTTCCATCTATTTCTCCAAATTGCCACTTTTTTTTCTCTGTATATGAGCTTTCTCCACATCCTTTCTTCTCTTAAGTCTGGTCTGCACACAAACTCCTACCTCTAGCTTCTCAGAGTTTTCATGTGCATGCTCCTGAACACGTGTAGATGAATATTCATTACCCGCCTGTTATTTAATCTGTCTACTGTAGGATCATATGATGGTTCCCAAATATGAGACCTATATTAGCTGAGAAAAAAAGTTTTTCTCTTAACACTAATAAATTATATAGGAAGACTACAGAGCCTCCCAGCGGGCCCTAGTACTGGACAATATAAGCATGATGGCATAAAAAAAAAAAAAAAAAAACAATGAGCACAGCTTTCTTTTTCAGACAGAATATATAGATAAAGAGGATTGAATAAACTCCAAGATGTGCATGTTGGCCAGTTTTATGTCAACTTGATAAGCTAAAGTCATTTGGAAAGAGGGAATTTACACTGAGGTTATACTCCCATCAGATTGGCCTATGGGAAAACATGTAGAACATTTTCTTGATTGATGATTGAGATGTGAGCTCACTGTGTGCCAAGTGATCCTGGTTGGTATGAGAAAACAGATTGAGCATGCCACCAGAGAGCAAGCCAATCAACAGGAGTCCTCTCTGGCCTTTGCTTCAATTCCTGCCTCCAGGTTCCTGTTCTACCTTGAGTTCCTGCTCTGACTTCCTTTGATGATGGACCTTGCTGTGATTGTATAAGCTGAATTAATCCTTTCCTCTCTCGGTTGCTTTTGGACTTGGTGTTTTAATCACAGCAGTAGAAATCCCGAGATAATGTGGTTCTACTGATAGGTAAGGCAATAGAATAACGGCAAGGGAATTTGTTACAGAATGCAGTTTATTTTCCTAGCGAAGTGAAGCCAAGGAGTGGTAAGTGGAAAGGGACAATGGAGGGTCCCTGGAAAGCTGAAACAACTCAGGCGAAAGGCTAAGGCATTGGGTTCATTACTCATATTACAGGATTGACAAGGTCTGTCTTTGAACCCAGAAGGAATAGAAGGAAATAGAAGGCAGGTGTATTGGCTTTCTATTTACAAATAACAGATTAGTGTGTTAAAAAAAAAAACAAACCTACTTTTTGAGTCTGCAATCAGGATTTCATGATATGGTATTTTGGCTTTATGGTAAGTTTTAGCCAGCCAGAATCTTAGCTGGAGGTTCTCATAGAGCCCAAGTCCTGGTATAATTGAGTTCCGTTTGATTTTATGACCGAGGTTCATGTGATTTTGCTGACTGACAACTTGAGCCACCTCATATCCTCTAGGCTGACTGACATTTCTTCCTATGTGAGCCCCCACACACAAAACCCTTCAAAACAGGTTGAATCTTTTTAATGAAAAGAATAAAATAACATTTATTGTATGTGTGAATGTGTATGTCAGTGGTGCTTGCTACAGAGCACCTGTGAAGGTCAGAGGACAACCGGAAGGAATTAATTCTCTCCTTCCACTATGTGGTTACCCTGCATTGAACTCAGGTTATCAGCCCTTGGGACAGTCACCTTTATTCACTGAACCATCTGCTGGTCCATGTTTTATCTTTTAGAAACTGAAACTATCTCTCATTCCTGCCCTTAAATGAATGAATGGCTTATGTAAATGAATCAGGCCCCTCAAAGTTCACTAGTTTAGATTTAACTTCTTTGAAATGTTAGTTAAAACTATAAAATTTCTTCACTGTCTATTGAAGAACTCTGGGAGAAAGAGATCCACTGCCTTCACATCTGTACCCACTGTTGAAAACACCAGGCTCTACTGGATGGCTTTGTGTTTAACCAGTGGGACAGAAAATAAAACAGAAGAACAAGAGTATTGGAAAGAAACCTGTAGGAAGGAAAAGAGATTGACAGGTGTGGAGGGGAACTAAGAAAAATTAGGAGGGGTGTACTCAGGATATATCTGTTGCCTTTTTTATCTTTTCCTTATTGTAAAAACCCTCATGAGTAGAGAGAATAGAATGCAGAACCACTCTGGACATAACACCAACTAGAGGCAATCTCTGTTTTATTGATACTCCTTTTCCTCCCCCTTTGTCATAAACTGTTTTTGAAACATATTTCCAAGAGCTAATTTTATTCACAAATAATTTCAGCTATATCTATTAAAGAGATGACTGCATCTTACAAGCAAAATCTTAATACTAATGTAACCATCCTGGCAGGAGAGATGACAGTCTACAGAGAAACAGTTGAATCCTGTCTATGGTGATTTAAATGTGCAAAGTCCCCCATAGGCTCAAACATTTCAACCCCTGGTCCTCAGTCAGCGCTGCCTGGGGAGCTTTGGGAGGTATGGCATTGCTAGTGGAAGTATGTCACTTGCGGTGAGCTTTGGGAGTTGAAAGCCTCATGCCACTTCTAGTTCATTCTCTCTGCTTCATGCTTGTGGACCGTGAGTGATCTCTCAGCTTTCTCCTCAGATCAACATGCCTGTCCATTGCCATGACTTCCCACCATGAGGGACTCTTAGCTCTCTGCAGCCCAAAGCACAAATGAACTCTTCTCTAAGATGCCTTTCATCATGGTATTTTATTGCGGAAATAGAAAAATAACTAAAACGTTCTCTCTTTGGCTGTCAGACTATAAGGCGGAATTTGCCCCTAGGTGTCTCATGCTGGGGAAGAAAAGAGTTAGGCCCTGGAGCAAGCGAAAGGAGAAACCTGTTTCTTAGAAAAAGATCTCACACAGTACTTACAACTTTCAGGACAAACGGGAAACCAGGAGACAAAGAGTGATGGGTCACTGATAGCCAGGATTACACTTTAACCCAGATTGATTACTCATCTGTATCTACTGCCCTCCATTTTACCTAAACCCAAGGTCAGAATGTCAAAGGTAGAATTGGGAGAGGTGGGGCTGGGCATCTTTATTTTGTTCCCTTCCCAGTGTGGCCATGTTGAGTAAATTTGTCTCTGCTTTTCCTATTGCTTGTTTTTACTTAGCCTATGAAACACAGGTGGCAGCCTTTATACCCTAAAAGCTCTGGTGACACCAATATCACACTGAAATGACAACAGATAATCTTTTTGTTGTTGTTGTTTCTGTTTTAGGTGAACCCCTGTTAATACATGTCAGATAAGAGCTGTACCTACAGCCTGATGATTCCTTAATATCACAAAATATCCAGTCATTATTCAAATTTCCATGATTGCCTCATAATCATTAGTGTTTTCAAATCATTATCCATATAATGTCCATATTACATCTGCCTGATTTCTCTTAGACTCTTAATTGACTGGATGCCATCATACTCTATTATCTCCTTGCAATTTGTCTTAGGCTAAACTGTGTGCCTCATAATTCCCAATGTAAAGTACCAACTCCAGTACTTTAGGATGAGACTAAATTTGAAGACAGCGTCTTTGAAGACATGATTAAATTAAAAGGTCTTTACACACATGCTATGTAGTCACTTTTAAGTGGATTTTTAGTCATATAGTATAGGATAAGCATACTCTGAGGCACAGACCCACAAAAGATAAGTAACATAGAGGACCAAGGGAGGATGCATAAATCATACTCAGAAGGTAAGATAGAATAAACAGAGGTAGTGGTTGAAGTCAGGGAACAAGGTAGGAGAGGGGGCTCAAAAAACTATGAGGGTGGACATCAGACCTGGGGAGAGCGAGAGTGACAGGACAGAAGGCCTATAGAGAAAAGAGAAACTCAGGGTGGGGGTATTTCTGTGACAAGCTAGAGACCTAAGTCAGGTAGGCTCCTGGGAGGATATGAGGGGTACTCAAGTAGAGACTCCTAGTAGCAGAGGCCATAGAGACTGAAGGGGACACCCCTAACTAGACTAGTCTCCTAGCAGAGGGAGGGGAACACCAACCCACCCACAAAAATTTCAACCCAAAATTTACCCTGTCTACAAGATGTGCATGGATAAAGATAGAGCAGTTGAGCAGAGAGTGAGGAAAGGCCCAAACAATGACTGGCCTACCCAAGGCTTACCCTATCAGAGAGTGTCAACTCCTGTCACAATGAAAGACACACTGCTAAATTTAAAGACAGGAGCCTGACAGTTGTCCTCTGAAAAATTCTACCAAGCAGCGCCTCAAAACAGATGGTGAGACTCACAACCAAACATTGGGCAATGCATAGAGAGTCATGTGGAAAAGCGGAAGGAAAAAGGATGGGAATTGGAGGTGATAGTGGCTCCACGAGAAAACCAACAGAGCCAACTAACCAGGGCCCAGAGGGGCTTGCTGAGACTGAAGCATCAACCAAGCACAATGCAGGAACTGGACCTAGGGCCCCCTACAAAGATTTAGCAGATGGGCAGTTTAGACCTCATGTGGGTTCTCTAGTAAGGGAAGTGAGTACTACATTGGACACAGACTCACTTGCCAGCTTTTTGATCACTTTCCCCTGGTGGGACTGCTTTGCCAGGCAACAGGGGAAGAGGACACTTTCAGTGCTGATCCAACTTGATGAACTGGGAAAGGGAGCTCCTCATTTCTAAGGAAAAGTGAAGTGGGTGGAAAGAGGGAAGGTTGGGCTACAACAAGGATGTAAAGTGAACAATAATAATAATAGTCCTTACAAAGGAAATTTGGCTTTACAGAGACATATGAGTGATGTTTGCACACATAAAGAACATGTGCGATAAAACTAGATAGTTTTAGACAAGCAAATAATAGAAAAAAATAACCACACTGATTGAACTTCTGGCCTAAAACTTTAAGAAAATAAATTCCTGTCCTTTTGTACCCAGTCTATGCTATTTTGTTATGGCTGCCCAGAAAGTAGATATGTAATTTATTTAAGAAGAAACTAGATTGTTGTGAAACTATATATATAGTGTCACCAGCAGATTCTTCTGTCTGTGTTTAAAAGTAATAAATCTGGACTTAGAAGCTATAGGATAGCTCAATGGCACAGCACTTGCCTAATTTATGGGAGAATCTGGATTTGGGTCTTAATACCACACAAAGTATAAACCATACTAAATGACTGCAAATATTTTTGGCCATGCAAGAAAGGAATACTAGTCCAAATAAATAAATACATAAATAAAAAGGTACTTGATGATGAAACCCAGCTAATTAGAGGAAGTTGTAATAAAACTCTGGAAATGAGAAGCAAAAATATTGGTCCATAAACTTCATCTTGTTTGCCTTATTATGGCTTGTAGTAAATTTAAAATAAAAAGTCTGAGATCAATTTGTTTCTTTTTTTTAATACTGCATTAGCTATACAAAGTCCCTTGAAAGTTATATGAATAACTATTTTGAACGTATTTTGAATGAATTTTGAATGCATTCTACATTTACTAAAACAAGCATGCAGACAGAAATACTATTCACCTATTCCATAGTTAAACCCCACCTGGTCGCTGTGTATGGTCCTTTTAATATGTTACTGGATTTGATCTTTTGCTGTTAAGGGTTTTTGTATCAATATTTATAAAAGATATTGTTCTATGACTATTTTATAATCTTGTCTAGTTTTGATATCAGGGTAATGCTGACCTCACACAATAAAAATTGTTTCAATGCAGATGCTGAGACTTATGGCCAACCTTTGGGCAGAGTGCAGGGAATCTTATGAAAGAAGTGGGAAACAGTAAGATCTGGAGAGGACAGGAACTCCATAAGGAGAGCAACAAAACCAGAAAATCTGAGCACAGGGGTCTTTCCTGAGACTGATACTCCAATTAAGGACTATGCAAGGAGATAACCTAGAACCCCTGCACAGTTGTAGCCCATGGCAGTTCAGTATCCAAGTGGGTTCCATAGTAATTGGAACAGGGACTGTCTCTGACATGAACTGATTGGCCTGCTCTTTAATTACCTCCCCCTGAGGGGGAAGCAGCCTTACCAGGCCACAGAAGAAGACAATGCAGCCATTCCTGATGAAACCTAATTGACTAGGATCAGAAGGAAGGAAAAGAAGACCTCCCCTATCAGTGGACTTGGGGAGGGGCATGCAGCAGAGGGTGGAGGAAGAGAGGGATTGGAACTGGAGGAGGGAGGGAACCACAGGGGGGATTCAAAGTGAATAAAGTGTAGTTAATAAAGAATTTTTTAAAAAAGGTTTCTTCCTTTACAATTTTTGGAACAATTTAAGGAAGATTCATTGGTGTTTTTTATTATTTGATTTATTCTTTGACAGTTGTTTTTACTATTAGGACTCTGCAGGAAGTACAACAAGAAATCAGTTGGGGGACCCATGGCATTGTTCTTTTTGTTCAGCATTGCTTTGGCTATCCGAGGTGTTTTGTGCTTCTATATGAATTCCAAGGTTTCTGTTTTTATTTGTGGAAAGGATGGAAATGGTATTTTGATTGGGATAACACTGACTCTGTTTTTGATAAGATGATCATTTTCACAACATTCATTCTTCTACTTCATGAGCGTAAGAGCTCTGTCCATCTTCATGTGTCTTCTTTAGTTTCTTTCTGTTTGTTTTAAAAATATTTTCCTTTTTTTAGGTTTATTTCCAGATTTCCAGTTTGTTAGGGTTTTCTTTGTTCAGGCAATTTTGAATGGGATTTTTTCCCTGATTTCTTTTGCAACATATTTCTCATTGAGGTATAGAAAATCTACTGATGTTTTACTGAGAGTGTTTTTCAGCTCCAAGAGTTACCTAGTAGAATCTTTAATATCTCTCTATTATAGTATCATATTACCCACAAATAAGAACACTTTTAACTCTTCATTTTTTGTCTTAGTTTCTGATCTTGTTGCTGTTGTAAGATACCCTGAAACAAACAAACAAACAAACAAACAAACAAAAAAAACAGCTTAAGGGAGAAAATTCTGCCTTACAGTTCAAGGTACTGTCTTTCGTGCTTTTGTGGCAGGAAAGTCAAAGCAGCAGGAGCTTAAAGCAGCTGCTCACATGACATCCACCTTCAAGGAACAGCTACAAATGCTTCTTAGTGCTCCCCTTCCTTTTCCCACTTTATATTGTGCAAGATCCTCTGCTGAGGGAATTGTCCTATCCATAGTCCATATGGGTCTACCCACATCAATTAACACGGTTCCATGGTTCCATATCGCCTGTGAGTCTAGATTCTGTGAGTTTAACTGACATCAACCATCACACTTTCCCATATTGAATAATTTTGTGTGTCAATTTGACACAAGCTAGACTCATCAGAAAGAAAGGAGCCTCAGGTGAGGAAGTGCCTCCATGAGATCCAGCTGTAAGGCATTTTCTCAATTACAGATTGATGGGGAGGAGCAGCTCATTGTGGGTGGTGCCATCCTTGGGCTGGTGGTTCTGGATTTTATATAAAAGCAGCCTGAGTGAGCCACGTGAAATAGTCCAGAAGCAGCATTCCCTCATGACCTCTGCATCAGCTCCTGCCTCCAGGTTCTTGACCTGTGTCCTGACTTTCTTTGATGAGGAACAGCAATGTGGAAGTGTAAGCTGAAAAAACCCTTTCCTCCACAACTTGCTTTTTGGTCATGGTGTTTCATCACTGCAATAAACTAAGATGTGTCCCTTTTATGTGCTTCTCTTGTCCTATTGCTCTAAGACTTTACGCACTATGTTGAAGAAGAGTAGAAAAAGTGGGTAGCTTTGAGGTTTCTCTTCATATATAGAGTTATATAAGATGTTTATTGTTTATACCCTTTATTATATTGAAATATATTCTATTCATTTTTTTATCTCTTTAAAGTTTTTCATCATTAAGGGATATTAGACTTTTTTCAAAGGCCTAGTCCATATCTCTCTCTTAAATGTATTGATTCCTGAGCATTTTAATGTGTCCTTAAATTACATTTCCAACTGTTTTGAGAATACTTACATTTGTGTTAATAGACAGATTGACATAATGATCTTTGTTGTTGATGTGTGTTTTCTAGGTGGATTACTTCAGTCTCATTACCCATAGATCTGTTTAAATTGCTTATCAAATATTGATTTAATGTTGGTAAGTTATTATGTATCTAGAATTTCATTCATTCCCTTTAAAGCTTTCCAACTGATCAGAATACAGACTTTACAGGAATGTCCTAATCATTTTATAAATCCCATTGGTCTGTCAAAATGTCTCCCTCTTTATCTCTAATATTATTAATTTGGGTCCTTTTCTTTCTCTTGATTAGTCTGACAAAGGATTTATGTATCTTGTCTTTTTAAAGAACCAAATCTTATTCTTTTTTCTGCTATTATCTGATTGTTTTTTGTTTGTTTGTTTTGTTTTATTTCTATTCATTAACTTCTATCCTGATCACAATTATCTCCCTACATCTACAGCTTTTGGATTTGGCTTGTGCTAGCTTTTCCAAGGCCTTGAGGTGCACTGTTATGCATTTGCATTCTCTCTATTTTTTAATGTAGGCATTCATAGGTGTAAGTTTTCCTCTTAGGACAACTTTTATTGTGTCCTACAAATATTGATATGCTTCCATTTCACTTTCATTGAATTCGAGGACTTTAAATTTTTCATTTCTTGATTGACAGAACAGCTGAGTTGAACCAGCCAGCAATAGTTCAGAAAGAGCTAGAAGGAATTGGGAATGGCTCTCATCTCATTTATTCTTCTGAGAAAATAAAAACAGCATTTACACTGCTTTTGTAAATGTTTAAATTCATAAGGCTATGTGACATTTTAAAGTTTATCAAATATTTTATTATAATGTCTTTATTAATATATGACCTTGATGAGTAGGTAAATAAACAAAATAAATATTAGGGCCACAGCTAAATAGCAGAGACTAAAGAATTCCTGTCTTATGATACAATAAGACAATGACCTTGGGCAGTCTGATGAACTTTGAACAGTTTCTCAACCTATGGGTTGCAACCCTTTTGAAATCAAAAGACCTTTTCACAGGGGCAGCCTAGAATTGCCTGAAAATCAGAGGTTTATTTCATGATTGTTATCACCACAATGTAAAATAACTACACTAAAGGGTTCCAGCATTAAAAAACAAACAAAAACAAAAAACAAAAACAAAAACAAAACCAAAAAAAAAACCAAAAACAAAACCAAAATCACTACCTTAAAAGTATGTCCTTCTTTACATAAGGTATATTCAGCCTAACAGAAAGGAAGATTTAAAGATATATTTCTAATCTCCTTGCTTTTACTAGCATTGTTATTAAGCACTATTTTACTAGCTGTGTTTTGTAAACTGAGTCATAAAAGGAACCATTATGTTCTATAATGCTATACCATGTAACAATCAAGAAAGGCCCTGGTTTCTATGTTTTAAAGTCTTATTGTGATAATGAAAGAGCTTTAATTCAGAAATTTTCATTTTTATTAGAGTGTTAACGATTAAAAATTACAAGTTAATTGTCAGTCACCTTATAAAGTGCCGGAGCCAGACAGCAGAGTCGAACGGTTCTTGAGTTGGGACTGAGGATTAAAATTAATAAAATAAACACACAGCACACAGGAAACTTTTTAAAGGTCCAGACTCGACAGCCACAGCAAAAGGCAGGCTGCCACAGCAAGCAGAGCAAGCAGCATGTCTCAAGTCTCTGCCTCCTCCTCCGCCTCCAGCCCTCTGACCTCTTTATTTGTGAGGAGTTACTTTTAGCCAGTAAAACATCTCAGAACAATGGGTTAATTTTCACAAGGAGCCTGAGGAAGAGGTGTGACCACCACAAGCTATCCCACCTGCTGTCACAAACGAAAGGAGATGGACTTGCAAGTTCTCCTCTGCCGTTAGTAAAGGCCTGCTAAAAGCCGTCTCTCCGCCGAGCTTTAAGTATCAAAGCCGCCGCTGGGTCCCGCCCCGACAGTAAAGG
Source organism: Meriones unguiculatus (assembly GCF_030254825.1). NCBI lineage: Eukaryota > Metazoa > Chordata > Mammalia > Rodentia > Muridae > Meriones > Meriones unguiculatus. The sequence goes on along the minus strand of NC_083368.1, from coordinate 4,273,665 downwards.
TTCAAATTCTTTAAGATGTTCAGAATTACAGTCATGCTAAATACTAGTGTCATTAATTACAAGAATAAGCTTTACTTAGCCTCTTATTTTGTGTTTTTAAAATATAATCTAAAGCAATAAATAAAAACAGACAAGGATTGATTAGCTTATACATGCTTCTTAGATACTAGCCCTCAAACCTGTCAGAGATCTGCTGAATATGGCATTGAAGAGGTTTAAGCTTGCTATGAGAGACAGAGACTCTCAGATCCTAGCAATGGCAACCAAGGTCTCCAAAGAAAATAATGGACACAGCAACAAAAGACTCCACCTAAATTATGGTAACACTAACCACTGGGTAAGACTGCCCCAATGCCTTGCCCACTGCTGAAGCCTAGCCCGAACTATGGACAAACAGGACACTGGGGTACTGATTGCCCCACTTTGCCTAGACAAAGTAAGATCATTTTCTCTCTTGTTTCTCCTCCAAAAGCCTCTCAGATTTGCTGGACCTGGTAGATGAAAACTTATACACCCCTGGGACCTATGACCCCAACAAAGCCATCAACGCCACAGGAACCTGATGGGATGGCCATCAAGGTAATGGGTAAGTCATTTGAATTGACACATAGGCCATTTGGATTATACTGCCTGCTGCTAAGTTATCCTTCTCAGATCTCTGATGGTATTAATGGCTAGGCTAACTGTAGGTTTGTCAGCATGGCAGCAGCAGGCAAACAGCTCCTTTCCCCAAGGCTGCAGCCATCTTATTAGCCCATTTCATATGTAAACAGCAAGCCTTGCTTTTCTAGACCAACTAGTACTCCTTTTAAAGAAAGGAGTACTTTCTTTAAACCTTTTAAACAGGTTTGCCCTACTAACAGGCTTCATATTAAAATATAAACTACTTCCCAATGTAAATTTCTGCTGTTCCTTTATTTAAAAGAACTTGTTTTGCATGTAGAAAAATGCACATAGATCAATATTTATCACCCTGCAGAAAAAGTTCAAGTGAATCAAAGACCTCAACATAAAATCAGACACACTAAATCAGTTAGAAGAAAAAGTGGGGAAGAGCCTGGAACTCATTGGCACAGGAGACAACTTCCTGAACAGAACATCAACAGCATAGACTCTAAGATCAACAATCAATATATGGGACCTCATGATACTGAAAAGCTTCGGTAAAGCAAAGGACACTGTCATCAGAACAAAACGCTAGCCTGCAGACTGGGAAAGGATCTTCACCAACCCTATATCTTACAGAGGGCTAATATCCAGAATATATAAAGAACTCAAGAAGTTAAACAGCAACAAATCAAGTAATCCAATTAAAAAATGGGGTACAGAGCTAAAGAGAATTCTCAATAGAATATTGAATGGCAGAGAAACACTTAAAGAAATGTTCACCTTCCTCAGTCATCAGGGAAATGCAAATCAAAATGACCCTGAGATTTCACCTTACACCCTTCAGAATGGCTAACATCAAAATCTCAAGTGACAACCCATACTGGAGAGGTTGTGGAGGAAGGGAAGCCTTCCTCCATTGCTGGTGGGAAAGCAACCTTGTACAACCCCCTTTGGAATCAATCTGGAGCTTTCTCAGAAAATTAAGAATAATGCTACCTCAAGATCCAGCTATACCATTCCTAGGTATATATGCAAAGTATGCTCAAGTATACGACAAGGATATTTGCTCAACCATGTTTGTAGCAGTTTTATTTGTAATAGCCAGAATCTGAAAACAACCCAGATGTCCCTCAATAGAGGAATGGATACAGAAATTGAGGTATTTACACAATGGAATACTTCTCAGCAAATAAAAACAAGGAAATCATAAAATTTTCGGGCAAATGGCGGGATCTAGAAAAGATAATCCTGAGTGAGGTAACCCAAAAGCAGAAAGAAACACATGGTATATACTCTCTTATAAATGGATATTAGATATATAAGATAGTATAAACATACTAAAATCTGTACACCTAAAGAAGCTAAGCAAGAAGGAGGACCCTGGGTAAGATGCTCAATCCTCATTCAGAAAGGCAAATGGGATAGACATAGGAAGTAGGTGAAAAAAAGAGGGAACAGGAGAGGAGCCTACCACAGAGGGCCTCTGAAACTCATTACCAAACTCATTACCAAACTTTGGGCAGAGCACAGGAAATCTTAGGAAAAAGAAGGGGGAGATAGAAAAACCTGGAAGGAACAGGAGCTCCATGAGGAGACTAAGAGGACCAAAAAATCTGGGTTCAGGGGTCTTTGCAGAGACCAATACTACAACAAGGACCATGCATGGAGATAACCTAGAACTCCTGCTCAGATGGCAGCTCAGTGTCCAAGTGGGTTCCCTAGTGGGGGGAACAGAGGCTGTCTCTGACATAAACTCAGTGGTGGCTCTTTGATCACCTCCCCTTAAGGGGGGCGGGCAGCCTTACCAGGCCACAGAGGAAGACAATGCAGCCAGTCCTGATGAGACCTGGTAGGCTAGGGTCAGATAAAAGGGGAGGAGGGCCTATAACACTGATCAATCGTCTGATAAGCTAGTAGAGCACTGATAACTACACAGTCAGGAGCTCAGGATTTTGAATTTTCTTTGATGTCCTCTAGATGTAACGTTAAAATGCTTTTCATGGGGCTAAAACATCTGTGTTCAATCTATGTACTTTGCTCTCTAAACAACAACAAAATAATAATCATGCCTTTTAACCTAAAGCTATACTTTTTGCTGGGACTCAAAGGCATGAAATCTGCTCCTGTTGTTTTACAGACACCTGTTAGCCACTTTTTCTACAATATGAATTTCAATACAATGGTAATGCTGATATGTTTAAATTTTAATTTCTTCTTGTAAACTAAAAATTCATATAAGCTTCAGGAAATCAGAAGCCTAAGACTTGATCAACCTGCCACAAATCAAATGGACTCCAATGAGTACAGCCTTAGTTTCTGAACCCATCTGTTCCTGAGAATGGGAGCTTCACCTGGTCTTGGGTTTCCTTCCTTCCTTAACTACTAGGAAATTTTCTATCCCTAGTCTGTATTTGTCTCAGCAGATTTCCACTTGGCTGAGATATGATACCATGTACCTATGACTGCAAACAGCTGAGCTTTGGACTTGCTGAAATCTGGTAAAAGTCAACCCAGCTGATGTGATTGCTCCCTGTCTCTTCAACTGGATCAGCTAATCAGATGCATCTGAGAAAACACCTCATTGCCCTGGTTTTGACTAGTCTTTCAGCCTTCCCAAGCCCTGACAACTGACACCCCAATTTCAGCTGGAAGCAATTACAGATTAGAGTAGATTGTCTCTGTCCCTTTAACAGACTGAAATGCTAAGTCAAATACAAATTCTCTTTTGGGAAACCTTGTTTTTAGGCCATCCATTCAGAACAGTCCAAAATACTTCAGTAAAAGTAAAATAAAACATGTTAGTTAGGGAGGAACAAGAGAGGCTAATAACTGGTTCCAGAATAGCTCTGATTGGGCCTCTTGGCTAACCACAGTGCTCACTACCTTAGCAGGACCACTGAGCCTCCTTGTCCTTCTGTTCCTCATAGGGCCTTGTATTCTTAAAGCTTTAGCTAAATTTATTCAGACAAGAATTAACTCAATTATGCTTATGGTCCTATGAATCCAACACAACCCCCTATACTTATAAACAGGTAATTAAGGATTTGAATGTGATACAAAGCCAAAGGGAAAATGTACAGAACAAGCAAAAGAAACTTGTCCTAAGTACTGCCATTTTGCTTTTGGACTACATTTAATCATAGGGGAAACTAAATTCAAGATCCCAGATCCTAAAGGAACTGGGGATTTACCAATAGCTGAACAGCTTCTGTTGTGTGGAGACAACTGTCTGAGTCCAGCCATCTCAGGGACAACTACATCTTGCTGGTAGAGTCAAACTAAGTTGATATTCTCAGGCCTAGGAACCAATTTCTATCCTTCTACTGTTACATTTTTGGTGGAAAAAAAAAGTAAGAATAACTTGGCACATATGTTTTTCGTTTGCAAGCTTAAGTATTCTGTAAAATTCTGGCTCAGGGTTGATGCTGAACTCTAGATCTATGGCCCTGATCAATCAGTAGAGGCTTGATTAGTAAATTTTTGTCATCTACATTGGCCTGGTGTTTGGGTTATATTGGATCTAAGTGTACCACATTGCAGTCAGTAATTATAATTTTTCAAGTATTGGATTGTGCAATTAGTTTTACTTTTGGGGGTGGGGGAGGGGTTAGGCAGGTTTCTATTGCCAAATCAAAATGTCTGAATTTCCTGGCTGATAGGTAGTGTAAACAAATCAAACTGAACGTTTCTATTAGTTAGAAACAATTTCAGCTAAAAAGAATATTTTATTAGTATACCATAAGGCTGCCATGAAAGCAGTAGGTAAGTGTCATGTTTACTCTTTTATCTGCTATTTCACAGTATATTAGCGTACTAGTTAGGGTTCCCTTAAAGGAACAGAATTGAGTGTGTGTGTGTGTAATAATTTATTGGAGTAGTCTACAAGTTGTGATCAATGTAATCTAACAGTGACTGTCTCCCAATGGAAAGGTCAGGAATCCAGTCCACAAGATTGGATGTGTCAGTAGTTCCAATCTGGTGCTGGAATGCAAGAGGATACTTAGAGAGCTACTGGTCTTCAGTCTACTTTGCAATCATGACCCAATAGGTTCTAATAACTGTTGGTGTTCTCACCTAAAGTAACTGAAGAAAAGAGAAACACTGTGTTATAAATTTAGGTTTCTCAAACAGCAGGGGATCAGTCTCTCAAGGGCTCCTAGATAGTCCCCTAGAAGTTTTGTTCATTGCTACACAAAAGGCACTTTTAGAAAGTCAATTTTCACATACTAAAACTTCTTATCTGGTCTAGGGGTTGTCTTAAAATACCCTTCACCTAGGCAATTCTCAGCCATAAGAGACTTCCTGGTTTGCCAGGCCTGTCCCAAGTGTAATTTATGAAAAGGCTCTGAGAATCCTTCAAAAGAACAAGACCAAAAAAATCATAACAATCACTGACAAAAGCTTAGGTGCCACCACTCCATGCCATGGCTCTGCTAAAATTATGCTACAAATAACAATGAAAAATGCCTCAGCAACAGGTTAGGAAAAACTTGCCAGCAAGAGCAAGGGTAAGCAAGCAAAAAGCAAAAACTTCCTTCTGCCATGTGACAGTGTGGCCCAGATTTAGGGTGACTAATTCTACTTCCCACCTCAAATAAGTCAATCAAGAGGATACTTCATAGACATACCCAGCTACTTCCATTTTAGTTTATTACAGATGTACTCAAGTTGACAACCAAGATTAACCATCATACTTAGGAACAAGGAATGTTCTTTTCCCCTCTTTCCTCTTGCTTAATATCCAAACCTGAGGACTAGAATTTCAATATCTATGCTGGATTGTGAAATAGCCAAGAATGTAAGTAAGCCTTACATGGCAAAGCAACAAGGTAGAAGATAAAGAGTTCTAGAAACTATGGAATAGTACAGTCACTCAACCCCACTCAGGACCCATGGAGGATCAGTTCCCAGCAACCCAGACACCTCCAGCTCCAGCTTCTCATGTCCTTATATAGAGGTGTGGAATTTTCACATAACCTACATACACTATACACATACCCTATTAGAGCATCCACAGAGTACCTATAGCCCTTAATGCAATGCAAGGCCACTTAAATAGTTGTTTTACTGTACTGTTTAGAGTCAAGGAGAAATATCTGTACATGTCCAATATAATTTTTCTGAATATTTTTAATTGGCAGTTGGCTGCATGCAGGAATGAATATACTGTGGATATGAAGAAGCAACCATTTTATTTTTGGAAACAAGATTCCAAGACAGGAAACTATTTGGTATCTAGTAGATGGCAAGGTAAATGGAAGAAGAGGAGCAGTCAGATGTAGTTGGGGACTAATGAGACAAGTGATACAGGTTCATAAGAACTTTAAAATATTTTATAATTGTATCTATTACAATATGGCTTGCTATCCCTTCCCAGGCTGGTCTCAAATTTGTAGCCACAAATAACCTGGCTTATTTATATTATAAAAGAATCTCTTCAAAAAAAAATAAGTCAATGCTATCATTTACAAAACTTCAAGTAAGCCAGTCATGGGGGCACACATTTCTAATTCCAGCACTGAGGAGGCAGAGGCAGGCTGATCCCTGAGTTCTGGGCCAGCCTAGGCTACATAGTGAATTCCAAGACAGCATGGGCCATGTAAAGAGGTACTGTCTCCAAAAGCCAATAAAAATAAAAATCCTCATTTTTATTACAATAACTTCTGCACTTTACATATATAATAAATATTCTAAATGATAAAACTTTATTGAAAAGTATCACAGTTACCTTTATTAGCTGGCCTTAACTAGAATTAAAAGATTTAAAGTTATTTAACAATAACCTGTCTGAATAAAGAGTATACTTGCGACTCTTGCAAAGTAGCCTAGATTAGTTTCCAGCACCCACCTTGGAATGCTTACAACCACCTGTAACTCCAGCTCCGGGGATCTAACACCTCTGACCTCTGTGGGCACATGCATTCATTAGTACATACCCATACCTACACACAGACACACAACATAAAAATAATTAAAAATAAGAAATACCTTTTAAAAGAATGTGTTAACACAAAAGGGTTTGTTTGGTCTACACAGATACCATAGTGTTGAGATAATTTATGACCAGCTCAAAGGCCCCTTTGATTCCTCCTTTGGGTTTTACTAATGTGGACATGCTGATAACTAAGTTACTCAACTTTTCTTCAAGTGGAAGTTTCTCGTTTCTTTGAAGACTCAGGTGTGACATGTGACGTTTTGCTGGAACTGGATTGTGAGAGCTCTCTCATGCTAGGGGCATGACTTTGGCCAGCTGAAAATATCCGTGAGTAGACTTTGAGGAGAGGAGATATATAGAAGCCCTCAGACAGTGAGACCACACTTTTTGGATCGACATCACTGCGATAGTCTTCATTCTTCAACACTTCACCCAGCAAAATGGTCCAGAGAACATCTCGGGGCGATCCAACTGAGTCTTGAGTCTTGAGGCTTTTGCTGACTTATCCCAATCTGCTGACTGTATTGCTGTTTGGAGTTGGCTGTTTGAACTGGACTGCTGGTATCTAGACAATGAAGAGTGGACTCACCCCAAGGAACTACTTCTAAAAAGGTCTACAACCTCCTTTTCATAATAACGTTCTTTCTCCCCTACCTCTGGTCTGTGGGTTAGAAGGGAGGTAAAAGCATTTAAGGACCCTAAATAATTAGTAGGTTTGTTGAAAAATCTAAGCCTACACTTTCTATCCTATCAGAGGGTTTATCTCCAAGTATTTTGTGAAAGAAACTTGTTGGAGGGACCCTGCTGGTTGAGGCTGCAGTTCTTGCCTGGACCAGATAGCCATTACAAGGCAGAACTCCCTCCCTCTCCTTGGCAGGGTCCCCTGTTCACTGCCTGACTTCATCTGGAGAGTGTCTTTAGAGTGACACAGCTCCCAGCTAGCTCTCCCCTCCCAGTGCCTACGTGATAATTAGGTACTGAGATTCTATTCCTATGGTAGGAGTATGCAGTATAATACAAATCAATCTTATCTGAAGTGCCTAGTTCCAACCACTTATGTACCTATTCTTGGAGGCCCCACCCATTCCCCTAGGGTATATAACATTTGTTCTCTGGAATTAAAGTTGAACTAGCCATCAGCTCTTCCGGGTGTTGGGGGTAATCCCTGTACACTTCTAGCTGGCCATTGCAGGCACACTTCTCCTCCACTCCTAACACTGTGGGCTGCAAGACAGGCCCCAGGCAGGAGAAGAACAGTAACTACTTAGTATAGAACTCCCAGCAAAAAAAAAAAAAAAAAAACAATCAGCATATTGATGTCTTCTAATATTATTATTAATCCCAGTGTTTGAGATTCTTATTCATAGTTTCAACAGCAGACTGGGTAACTGTTACATTTCCAAGTACTGAAGTAATTTTTCATAGGGAAAGACTGATATTACAAATATTTGTCATTACCTGGATGAAAGAGCTTTTAGTCACATCCACTCTTTTTATTCTGTTACCTGGAAGTGCTTTTGTAGAGAACACATGAGTGTCTCTTAGGAGTATCCCATATGAAACCAATTTATTATCACTCTGATTCATACCTTAATTTCTTATTATATTAGTTATTAACAGTTAGAACCCATGAACTTAATTAACCCAAGAACCTTAAAAGATGACTTTCTGGACTGTATTTGTGAGGTCCAACCTTGTACCTAGACTGATTTCTAAGTGTTGTATCAAGTACAAAGTACTTCTGAATCAGCAACTCATCATTCAGCAATTGATTTGGACATCAGAAATAAATGTTTTCCTGCTCTGCCGACAACAGAAATCAGCAATTGAAATGACAGGGACAGACTAGGGGTGTAGTTCACTTGGTATAGCGATTGCCTTGCATGAGTTCAGCCCCAAACACTGCATAAACTGAGCGTGGTAGCACAGACTTGTACCATCACTTGTCAGACACAGGCAGGAAGATGAAGGGGTTAAAGCCATCTTGGCTTATACAACAAGTTTGAGGTCAGCCTGGGATACATGAGTCACTCAATCAAAAAACATAAAACATGCTGGTGAGATGGCTCAGTGGATGAAAGTGCTTGCTGCCAAGTTTATAGACCTGAGTTCAGTCCCTGGGTGAAAGCAAAAAAAAAAAAAAAAAAAAAACTTCCACAAGTTTTCTGAGTACTGCAGCCTGGCCTTGTGTGTTCTGTGAGGTAGAAATCTACTCTTGGCCACAGGCTGGAGTGGATGGCATAGAGGCAGACACAGCACTTGCACCTATGTGGAAGACCATACAAAGGCAGGCCTGGCTCACATGCCAAGGTGAAGGACCACATGTAGACACCGCACACCCATCCAGTTTTCTTTTATATTTCCCTTACTTCTTAATACATAATATAATTTTATATTTTTATATGAATAATATATAATATAATTTTATATAATTTTAGTGTTGTAATATTTTTTTTTAGTAGAGCCTTCCTTAAAGAGCGCTGATTGTCCTGGGATTAAAGGTCTCTCTGCCTCAGAGTTACTGCCCCATCCCTAACTAAGGCACCTAGACAGGCCCCACAATCAAATCCACTGACCTCACCAACTCTACTCATCCCCTCTGCCGGAACCTGGCACCTTCTCTAGCCAGATACCAGACTTTTGCTACCAGCTACACCCATCCACACTATTTAAGGACTGCTCCTCTCCAGGGTGGGTTACTAGAATCACACCAGCAGCATTTCCCATTCCTATGACCTGCCTAAGGAATACATGCCCTGCCTACCTTACTATAACCCCTTCAACCTCCCCTTCAGACAGGGAGGTTTGATTTAAGCAGTTAATCTCATCCACCCCTACATAGTACCCTTGTCCCATCCATAGTTGGGGACTTTATATTTCCAACTCAGCTCCATCCACTCTTATCAACTCTGCCCATTGCTATAACTGGAGGACTGCCCTACTCCACAAACAGACACTAGGCACACACTAGCAACTCCATCCACACCCTGAAACTCACCAAAAGGACCAGGTGTCCTGCACACCTGCCTTCAGGAAGTGAATCTCAAGTCTCATCATGCCAAATGTACCTGAAGTAAAGACCTAAGCACCTCTCCTAGACTCCTAAAGACTGACTGTGGGAATCAGACAGCATTTTATGTACAAAAAGTTGTGCAATATGAACAACTGTCAAGACTACAAAAGAATGAAGGAAGGCTTAACATTGGCTCACAATGTCTGCTGTTTGACCAGGTAGAAGTGTTTGTCACAGGAAATGCTAAGAAGTTTCAGGTCATTTAGATTCTAGGAGGTGGGTTTCCATGTACTTTGGTAGTATGAAAAAAAATGAGTACAGGGGAAACTGGGTGAAATTTTCATACAAAGATGTGGTGAGGCAGCTTGTTGGGTACATATGGAAGATACCTGTCTTTTCAGGTCCCTTGTGGGGACCCCTAGTAAAATGATTTCTGGAGAAGAGGAAGCCTGCTTTCCAGCAGCTCTCAGTTGGTTTTGAGGATAAATCGGCCATGCACTCTGCACATACACTTCCAGTACTGTAGCTGAAACAGATGGTGCAGATACCTGCTCAGAGGCCAAACCCTGAATCAGACTGTGGCACCACTAAGCATCCAGAACTTTGGCTGGAATTTTTACATTGAGTATGATGATGAATATGAGCAAATGGATGCAGAGGTACCTAAGGCCCAGAAGCCAATTTCTCGCCACTTCTAGGTACTGGGGAAGACTGCCCAAATATTTTCCAAGAACCCCTATATATATTTCTCTGGATTTCCCCCTTGCACATGGTAACAAGAATCTTCATCAACAAGGTTAAGATCAGTTGACTATTTAGAGAAACTCTAGAAAGTTAACACTGGTCTTTTGCGCAGAGATTGTTCTTAGTCTCTAGCCTGAGACCCTGACAGGACCTTAAGTGTTAAGAGTCAGCCTTGGCAGGGTTGAAGATTTGGGGAAGAACCACACAACAGCTTTTGATGTTTTTATAATAAAGCAAATAAAAATTCTGAAAGGCTCTTGTTTCCAAAATTGATGATAAATCTGTTGGGGTGGGGGTCAACATTTAGACAAAATGATGATAGAATTTTTCTCATGGGGAAAATGAGAATGTAATAATAACTAATATAGTAGAACAAATTGTAGTCCTTGGTCAGCAATCACACTTAGGTGACATGTACAATAAACACAGCACTATTGCAGTACTCACGGACAAGTTGAGGCCAAAGCAAGAAAAGCCATGCTAGCTCAGGTAGCTTCTGAGCCAGCTGTCAGAGTCTCCGTGGCGACTTAAAGTTTCTGAAATGGAAAAAGTAATTTTCACTCTAACAAGTTTTAGTATTAATCACAGAAAAGTTTACAATAATTAAAGCCACATTAACACTTTTACATTAGTTAATTTTCAATGGGGCTATAGTTCAGTAGAATACTTTCCTAATATATATAAGGCCCTCTGCTTAATTCCCAGCACTATATACAAACACACAGACATGAACACACAAGCTATCTAAAGAGTTTTTACTTACTTGTATTTTCATATTTATTGTAATTTAGTCTCTTATACATGAGACTATCTGTGCTTCAGAAGGCTGAAGCAAAAGTACCAAAAGTTCAAAGCCAGCCTAAGATTTACAGGAAAAAGAATTGGGCATTTTCACATGTAAAACTGAATAATTAAATTGGGGTTTTGTAGTTGGAATCTCACAAGTTTGAAGAAAATAGTGGGTAATTGCTATATAGCAATCTCCTCTGAGATAAACCTCCGTCTCAGAAGGAAACTCATTAAGACACAGATGTTCTCAAGGTAGGTGAAACTTCCCATCCTACAGGAAAGCTCATTAAGTCCTGGAAATAAGGAATTTATAGGTTTTGGGAAGTCCCTGAAACCAACTAGGCACACATAGCTCTTCCCTCCTGAAGCATATACAAACACTAAAAGCTGCTGACAGATGCTCTGAGACTGGCCAGACCACCAGAAAGAGACAGAGACCAGCCAAGCTGCTTAGAAGACTGGCATCTAAACCGAGCCACCTGGAAGAGGCTCAGACCAACTAAACTAACAGGAAAACATACTTTCTGACACACTGAGCTTCGTTTAGTCTACAGAGTGCACGACCATTTTTCAGATTTCATGAGGGGTGACTTTTTTTTTTTTTTAGAGAAATGGCTGTCTATGACTCAACTCTGCCCTGAAGTAACTCTTCATCCATATTCCTGTATAAATAACCTCAATAAAACTCCATGGCTCACCAAGCTGAATGTTGGTGGTAGCCTCACTCTGGCCTACCATCAGCTCTCTCTGGAGTGACTAGCTCTTTGCTCACTTGGATCCAGGAAAAATATCATAGCAGGACACTGAGAACTAAGATTGGCCATATTTATAATTTATTTATTTATTTTAGATTTCATTGATTAACAAATTTATTTTGAGATGGTCTTTGGCCCAGGTAGGCAATGGATAACCTTGAACTCCTGTTCACTCGTGCCTCTACTTCTTAAGTATGGGGATTAGAGATGTGCACCATCACATTGGTATAATTTTAATTTATTTTCCTTATATGGGTTATCTGAGTACTGGAAAAGGCTTGATTTTAAGTTAGAAAATGGAAGTACCTTAGAGGGCAGGAAAAAAAAATTAGCAGAGCAGATTTGTCTGTGACGATTTTCCTTAATAAGGCCTGTTTCAAGGTCCTTGGCATATAACAGAACAGTGGTTCTCAACCTTTCTAATACTGTAACCCTTTAATGTGATTATGGTAACCCCCAACCATACTTATTTTTGTTGCTACTTTACAACTGTAATTTTGCTAGTATTATGAATTGTCGTGTAAATATCTGTGTTTAAAGAGGGTCTTAGGCAACCCCTGCAAAAGGGTCATTCAACTCCTTTGCATTCAATCCCTTTGCATTCAGCCCCCAAAGGGGTTGTGACCCACAAGTTGAGAACCACAGCTGTAATACATAGAAACCTCACATCAGACATTCTGATTCTTGATTCTCTGGCTCTGACAAGCTTTCCACTTTTTCTATCATGATGTTCCCTGAGCCTTAGGTGTACTGGTTGGGTTATAGATGTACTAGCTTGGTACCCTATCAACAGTTGTGAGGAAAGAATATTAGCAGACAGTGGGTCCCCTTGAACACTTTAGAGGAAAAATAATAAAATTACCAATCACACATGAAAGGTAGGATTATCTTTATGCAAGTAGAATAGGTGTAGTTCCTAAAATGAATGTGCATCTATGGATTATTTTTAATTTTAGTGTATTAATTTATATTTTATTGCTGTTAGAAACCGAACTGGAGTCAGTGTGTATATTGGAAGAGAAGTTGAAAGTCTGATCTCTTATTTTTCAAGAGAGAAAAGAAACAGTAACTAGAAATGTAATTGAAATATATATAATTTAATGTTTAAGATTAGAATCTTGACTTTACCAAAAAAAAACCTTTAAAGAGTCAAGAATTCAGTGGCCAGTGGAATAACATGCATGTTGATGAAGTGATACAGTGTACCTACTGATGTTTGGGGAAGACTTTTCAATAATTTTCAGAGAAATCACACGAAACATCTTTGGTGATTATACTTCAGAGAAATTAGAAGGTTCTCACGTTTCCTGCCTGTGGAAGCTGAGAAAATAGAACTACAGGAATTCTTTGGACATTTCCTTTTCTGTCCCTGCTAGAGGACGTGCTTCAGAAAAAAGCAAAGAGCTTCTGGCCAAGGCGGAAGCAGCTTTGAGAAAGTAAAGCTCACAGTAAGAACTGGCAGTGACCCACCAGCATTGTTCAAGTTCAACCCATTTTCCTGTTTTCATGGAACTTACAGTCATGTTTTGTAGTTGACTGGCACATGTTGCAGCAACTTGGGACTTGGTTTCAAACTTATTTTCAAACAAACTTCTCCATTCTACCAAATTTAAATACACTGTTGAAAAAAGCATATTTACAAATCTAACCTATCAAATTTTCAGAGGAGAACAGACATTGTTTTCTATCAAGCTCTTTAAACTAAACCATAATTTTAAATAGTTTAGAGTTGTTTTAAAAATCTCAAAGTAAAGGTATAGTGACGAAAACAGTATAATACTTGCAAAAAACAAAGCAATGGGAACTCAGAAATAAACCCACGTATCTACAGCCATGTAATTTTTTTGAGACAAGATCTCATGGATCACATAATGGCCTCAACTAGTTATTTAGCTGAGGATGATCTTGAACTTCTGATGCTCTTGCCTCTACCTCTCTAGTGCTGGGGTTACAGCCATATGTCACTACTCTGAGTTTCTGTGCTACTGGGAGTCAAACATACTGCTTTGCATTAGACAAGAGCTCTCCAACTGAGTCACATCCTCAGGTCCAACCTGGTGGCACTGTCATGGAGGCAACGAGAGCCTACACAAAACAAAGCAATCTCTCCTCAGTAAATGGTGCTGGGAAGACTAGATATCTATACAAAGCAGGATGTAAGCTAGAGATCACATCAGTACAGCTCAAAATGGATTAAAATCTTAAATGTCAGACCAGAAACTCTGAAACTACTATAGGAAAATGTAGAATGCTTCAAGAAATCAGTCTGGGCAAGGATTTTGGAGAGGTCTATACTCACAAAGTTCAGGCAAAGTTGACAAGTAAGGTCATATCAAACTAACATGCTCTGCACAGTGAGAAGAATAATCAACAAAGTAAAGAGATAACCTAAATGGAAAATATTTGTAAAGTATTCATCAGAAAAACATATTATGAATTTAACAATAGCAGTAAAACAAAATAATTGGATCAAAAACAGGACAAATGACCCAAATACACATTTCTCAAAAGACAAAAAATAATAGCCAAAAGCCTATGAAAAAATATTCAATGGGGCCAGTGAGATGGCTCAGTGGATAAAGGCACTTGATACCAAGGATCACATCATGAGTTCAATCCCACCAGCTACACTGTGCAAGGAAAAATGACCCTCAAAATTTGTTCTCTGACCTTCACATGTGCCATGCCACATACCCATTCTCCCAATGATAAAATAAACATTTAGGTCCAAGCAACAGAACTGTCAGTTAAATTAGATTATTACCCAAAAGACTATAGTGCGCAACAGCTTGGGAGTCAGTTCTTGTCAATGGTTACTGTGTATATGGATCACTGTGGACCTTGGTAAACATGTAGATTTTGAGTATAGGCCTAAGGGAGCACAAGTGCCAGCATTTTTACTGCATTTCTGCAGGGCTCTCAGATCCACCAGTATCAAAGGAGAAATTTGATTGAGATCAAACACTGATTCCCTCTTCAAACTCTAAGGAATTTGGGAAAATCTCACAAGCCCAAGACCCATTCTCCTCCATGAAACCCTAACTTCTTTGCCTCTTAAAGCATCTCAAGACACAAGAATCACTGGTGTAATAAGAACTGCTGATCCTTAGCCATGAAATTCCTTAGCCCTGCTTGTGATGACAGCTTTTCTCTTTCTTCTTTCTTTCTTTCCTTTCTTTTTTCTTTCTTTCGTTTCTTCTTTCTCTTTCTTTCTGTGTTTTTGCTTCTTTCTTTTCTTCCTTTTTTTTTTAATTTGTAAAATTAATGGGGTTTCATTGAAGTCTTACAATGGTCATTGTGCTGGGCAGTTTTATGTCAACTTGATACAAACTAAAGTCATCTCAGAGAATGGAGCCACAATTTAAAAATACCTCCAAGGTTGCTATGTGCAAACTGGGGGTGGAGGTGATCATCACACACTAATAGACAGACCACACAGACATATCACACACACACACACACACACACACACACACACACACACACACACAGTTCATTGAACATGGAGACACTGATCTGTTACCTGCATGGAGTCTTCACCTCTAATTTGTAGTCCCTTTTGTCAAGTATTCTGCAGACTACCAAAGAAGAAACATGAACACCAGCCCAGCCACAAAATCTTTCACCTACAATCTGCCCTACCTACAAGATGTACTGGAGGCAATGATGAACTTGGGGGAGTGACCAATCAACATCTGATTTAATTCAAGGCCCATTCCACAGAGAAGGCACCAATGTTTAACACTGTTCCAATGGCCAGAACTGGAGTCTGGATAGCCCAGAGACCTTGGGTAGAACCAAACACAACTGATAAAAAAAAAAATAAGGAAAGAAATCAATGGAATAATTCCTAATGATATTCTGCTATATTCATAGATTGGTGCCTTGTCCAGTCATTATCAAAGAGGCTTCTTCTAGTAGCAGATGGGAGCAGATGCAGAGAGCCACAGCCAGACATTGGACCCACTGCCAGTCTAAATTGGCAGTCTCCATAAGAGAGACTTCCCCTTGGAGCTTGGGGAATTCCACAGAAGGAAGAGTAGAAAGATTATAGGAGTCAGAGGGGGTGAAGGACACCAGCAGAACATGGCCCACAAAGTCAATTTAAGCAAGCTAGGCTCATAGGGGCTCACAAAAACTCATAGGCAGCAAGCAAGAGGGCTGCAAGGGTCTGCACCACATTATCTGTATATATATTGTGGGACTCTTAACTGGGAGCAGATCTGTTTTATAATAAAATGGAACAAAGCCAGTAAGCAAACCCCTCCATGACCTCTGCATCAGCTCCTGCCTCCAGGTTCCTGTCTCATTTAGTTCCTTTTTGAGTTAACTTTTTGATGATGAACAGTAGTATGGAAGTATAAGTCAAATAAAACCCGTCCTCCCCAACTTGCTTTTTCATCATGGTGTTTCACTGCAGCAATAGTGACCCCAACTAAGATAAATTAGAACAAGAATTGTGGGGTGCTGCTATGACAGACCTAACCATGTTGTTTTGGGGAGGATTGTGGGAAGGACTTTGGAACTTTGGCCAAGAAAAGCCATTGAATGTTCAATGTGTGTAAACTGTTTTGTAAGAGCTTGAAAGATAAGAATGTTGAGGGCAATTCCGATGATGGAGGGCTAGCTTGTCAACTCTCAGAGAAAGTTTAAAGACTCTGTGAGGACAATTGTTATTTTGAATTGAGATTGTGTGGTTCTGGTTAGCTGGGGCTGAAGCATGAGCTGTGATTAACAAGAGACCAGAACTACCAAAGGGAAACCTTTGCTTTGCTGGGATACTTGATGCTCATTGGCTGGAGCTAAGAAATTAGTGGTGATTAAGACGAGACCAGCGTCACTGAGGTGAAATTTTCTGGGAAGTGTTTCCTAGGAGCACACAGAAACTGTGTTCCAGAGGTGACTCAGGCTGACCTTTGCACTGGCAGCTTAACTTGGCACTGTAAGAGTCACCCAAGTGGTACTGGTTTTGAAGGAATGAAGGGGTCATGGAGCTCAGCTGATGTTTGTTACTATGAGAGGCCAGGAGAGAGCATCGGTAAAGGTGCAGCCACAGTGAAAATTGAAGGCCCAGGATTGAAGATGTCCTGCAAAAAAGTTGAGGTTTGGCACCATAAAGAGAGCCCAGGAGTGGCTATTGATGAAAGTTCAGCTGAAATGCAATAGAAGACCCCAGTATTTGGGGGATGCCAGTACCATGGGATGACCACCAGGAAAAGCAGCAACTATGGACTGGAGACAGCTAGATCCTGAAGACAGGCTATGTGTGTTGTAGAAGGTGGAGCAAGAGACTCAAGGCCCTTGGAGAAGCCCAGAAGATTATAAGTGAATCCCAGACATTAGAAGTTGAGTTTTTTATATTTTAGCAGTTTATTTTTCTTTGACTTTATTGTGACAGTTCTTTGATTCTTCCCTCTTGAAGTAAGAAACTACTTAACTTATTTTTTATTCTACACAGGACCCCGTAGTTGAAAGAACTTTGAGATTGGCTATTTTAAAGAGAATGATCTTTTAATGTGTTTAAAGTTGTAATTTTATATTTTTAATGTGATATTGGGGGTGAATGAGAAGTGAAAGGTCTGGCTTAACAGTGATGTGTTTATGTGTCAAGGTGACAAGAGGTGAGTTATGCTGGATAATTTTTTTTTAATATTAGTTACATTTATTAACTTTGTAGCCCAGCTGTATCCCCCTCTCTCATTCCCTCCCAATCCCACCCTCCCTCTCTCATCTCCTCCCTGCCCCTTTCCAAGTCCACTGATAGGGGAGGACCTCCTCCCCTTTCATCTGACCCTGGTTTATCAGGTATCTTCAGGACTGGCTGCAAAGTCCTCCTCTGTGGCCTAGCAGGGCTGTTCCTCCCTCGGAGGGAGGAAGGAGGTCAAAGAGCCATACGCTGGATAGTTTTATGTCAACTTCATACAAGCTAAAGTCATCTGAGATAAGGGAGCCTCAATTAAGAAGTACCTCAAAAGATATGGCTGTAGGCTGCAATTAAGCATTTTCTTAATTACTGATTGATGAAGAAGGAACAGCCCATTTGTGTGTAAGGTCATCCTTGGGCTGGGGGTCCTGGATTCTTAAAGAAAGCACACTGAGTAAGCCAGGAAGAACAAGCCAGGAAATAGCACCCCTCCATTGCCTCTGCATCCATCCTGTCTTCAGGTTCCTCTTCTGTTTGTGTTCCTATTCTGTCTTCCTTCAGTGGTAAACTATTATATGCAAGTATAGACTAAATAAGCCTTTTTCTCCCCAACTTGCTTTTTTGGCCATGTTTCATTGCAGTAACAGAAACCCTCACAGTGATAAAAACACGATGCTTGGTTTCAAACACTAGTTCCTACTGCAGGCACATTCTCAATCTGTCCTGCCCACCTCTTTGCACAAGTGTGAGAACTTGTGACAGTTATGTGCAGAATGTCACTTTGTTCCTGTTGGGAACTAGCCTCTGCCTCCCTCAGCTTTCATACCTCATACTTAGCCTGAACCTCATATATACACATTATTGCTGTGGGGGGGGGGGGTAATGATTGTCATTTAAACCTACAGAAGTATCACTAAGTACCCTTATTTTGAATTTGTCAAAAGACAGTATCTGGCTTACGGATCATATGTTGTCACAAAGTGGTATTTCCACTATATTTTAGGGCTGAATCTTTGTGCTATTTTGAGAAAATCTGCCCACTTTTTTTTTTCCTATGAGTCAGAAGATTGGTCTCTTAGAATGATTTCCTTTATGATATGCATTTATTTTGATCTTTTACTGTTAATAAAAATAGCTAGTGCTTATTATGAATGCAGAATACCTTACTTTCAAAACACTTGACATCGCCCAGTGTTTGTCCTCCTAGCAATCTAAGATTGGAGGCAGGTGTCCCCTTTACAGAAGAGCTAACTAAGGACTGACCAAGCTGACACATCTAGGAGGTAGAAGAAATGGGTCAGAAGGCTGAAATTTTTGTTACCTAATTTCTCTGTTCTAGTGGTCTCCATGTTGTTTATACCAATCCATGTGCATGTCTCTTCATTAAATATTATTAGTTTGTTTCCCTCTTAAAGACTTTTTAGTGATATGTTTGTAGAATAATTTATTTTATTTTATAGAAGTGTTTTGCCTATTTATATTATGTGAACTAAGTATGTGTTTAGTGTATGTTGAAGTGAAAAGAGGACATTGGATTCCCTGGAACTGGAGTTACAGATAGTAGCAAGCCATCATCTGTGTGCTTCAAACTGAGCCTGGCCTTCTGCAAGAACATCAACCACTCTTAGCTAAGTCAGCTCTCCAGTGTCTCCCATGCTGTTTTAAAGACTTTTCAGTGCCTAGCCTGCTCACTAGCTGGAACTTTAGGTACTATTATGTCTGGCTGCAGTTTTGTGCTTATGGCAAACTGGAGGAGATTGAGTTCCATTTACCTTCTGCATCTCACCTTATGCACACCCCCCATCAACATGCCCCACCAAACTGGTGCATTTGTAGAACCTACCTAACAACTATCATGAGTTTAAGCCACACTATGTTAATATTCAAAGGAGTAGAAAAATAAATAAGTGGAGACACAATAACAGCATAATTCTCCCAGTCACTAGGAAAGCGAACACCATTGTTCCTGCTTTGCAGAAAGAAAACCAAGGTCAGAGATTTTTTTACTCAGTGTCTCTGGGATCAAGCAGCCAGGAAGTGGCAGAAGCTGAACCTGTGCTCCTGCTCTCCTTCCACATAAGCAGAGGATGGGTGAGGGCTTCACAATTGTTACTGTGAACGC
Source organism: Meriones unguiculatus (assembly GCF_030254825.1). Taxonomy (NCBI): domain Eukaryota; kingdom Metazoa; phylum Chordata; class Mammalia; order Rodentia; family Muridae; genus Meriones; species Meriones unguiculatus. The sequence goes on along the minus strand of NC_083368.1, from coordinate 4,254,054 downwards.
TTGCAGAGTATCATCATTTCTATGAGTAGTCACCTATCATCTCTACCTAGGTTTTCATTTGCTAATTATAATCTGAAAGCTGGCATTCTTCCTAGGTCAGATAGAAACAAGATACTTGAATTATCCCTTAACAAAAATCATCCACTATATTTAATTGTTTCTAAAATGTATATTTTAATGACAAATATGGTATACTGGTATAAAACTAAAAAAAAACTTATGTTAAAACATTTTAAAAATATGTAAAGCACACATTTTTTTTCTCCCATCACTAAAATCAGGATGAGTTTTTCAATCAACAGCATTTTTATGTTGGCCAAGTGATGCTTATAACATGGTATTGTCATATATAGACCTGAACATCAAAAGTATCAGCATAAAAATTAGTAGAATGGACATAACTGGCTTAGATGAAAAATGCTGGGGAAAACTGTGTGTCACTCCACCGTTTGAAGTCAAAGAGATTCTAGAAGGAAGTAATGCAAGCATAGTCTCAAATCTTTGGGTGATTTCATCATCAAATAAGCATCACAGAATAGACTTGTACAAGCGAAGATTCACAAACTATTTCTAGACAATATAATTTTATGGAACCATTGTCCTTGGCCAACATAACATTATGCAATATATGATTCTTTAGTCATATAGGTCAATTACATATCACTGTAAAGTCAGCTAAAATAAACATGTGAGGGTCAGATGACAACCAGTGGGAGTTAGTTCTCTTCTTTCACAGTGTGAAACCTAGTGATCAAACCCATATCCTCAGGCTTGGTTGTTGCACCATTATCCATTAAACTGCCTTACTGATTCCATTTTTGGATTGTTTAAGTGAATGAATGTATTAGCAACACTCTTTTTCTTACATGACTTTTTCCTAAAACACAAAGCTTATAAAAAGAAAACATTCTAAGTGAGGAAAAAAAGGGTTTGGGTTTTTCTGTTTGCTTATTTGTTACTGAGTAGTAGTTGTACTGTTGGTAGTCATACATAAAGTAATTTTAAAACAATTAGCAGGTCATGATGGTCTGTAATCCCAACATTTAGGAGACTGAGACAAGAGAATAAAATGTCTGAGCCCGAGTCTGGGCTATATACTAAATTCCAGTTCAGGTGGGGCTACTAAGGAAACCTTCTTCAAACTCTTTTTGTTGTTGTTTTAGGGATAAATTTTGATTGCATACCATCTCAGAAAGCATGAGACCCATAGCAAACTTGTATTCAGCCTGATTGTTTGTTGTCATCTGGAGACTACAGAGGATCTTTGTTTTGAAGCTTTTTTAGTTACTGTTACTCTGAAGACACACCACTTTTGGGGATGGGGGTAGGTTCTTCCCAGCCCAAAGGTCTAGAAATAATGACTCATAAGATTCAAAATATACAAATACCTAGGCCATACTGCTATTCTCTGACTAGCTCATAACTTAAAATAACCCATTTACACTATTCTTAGTTCTGTCAAATGGCTGATTACACATGGCTCAGGCACCATACATCTGTCCTCCTCACATCTTTCCAGTCAATTCCTGCCAGCTGACCTACTATTCCTACTATTTCCTACCTAAGCTATAGGCCATCAGATTTTTTTTATTGACATCCATACAATACACAAGATAATCTGTCAACACATCATTACCAAGGTGGTTTATAAAAAGAAGCATTTAATTGTGCAATGTTTTACAGTTTCAGAGAGTTATTCCATGATCATCATGGCAAGAAGCATAGTACCAGGCAGACAGGCAAAACGCTAGAGCAATAGCTGAGAGCTCACATTTTATCTGCAAGGTGGGGGCAGAAAGGAGAACAAGACTGGGCCTGGTGTGGGCTTTTGTTGTTGTTGTTGTTACATTTTATTAACTCTCTATCCCAGCTGTATCCCTCTCCCTCATTCCCTCCCAATCTCACCCTCCCTCCCTCATCTCCTCCCTGCCCCTTTCCAAGTCCACTGATAGGGGAGGGGGTCCTGTTTTATCAAGTATCTTCAGGACTGGCTGCAAAGTCCTCCTCTGTGGCCTAACAGGGCTGCTCCTCCCTTTGGGGGAGAGGAGTTCAAAGAGCCTGCCATTGAGTTCACGTCAAAAATAGTCCCTGTTCCCTTACTAGGGAAACCCACGTGGACACTGAGCTACCATGGGCTACATCCGAGCAGAGGTTCCAGGTTATATCCATACATGGTCCTTGGTTGGAGAAACAGTCTCATATAAGACCCCTGTGCCCAGATGTATTTGGTCCTTGCGGAGCTCTTATCCTCTCCAGGTCATATTAACTCCCCTTCTTTCATATGATTCCCTGCACTCTGCTGAAGGTTTGGTTATGAGTCTCAGCATCTGCTTTGATACACTGCTGGGTAGAGTCTGTCAGAAGCCTCTGTGGTAGGCTCCAGTCCTGTTACACTGCGAGGTAGAGTCTTTCAGAGGCCCTCTGTGGTAGGCTCCTGTCCTGTTACACTGCTGGGTAGAGTCTTTCAGAGGCCTCTGTGGTAGGCTCTTGTCCTGTTACACTAGAGCAATAGCTGAGAGCTCACATTTTATCTGCAAGATGGGGGCAGAAAGGAGAACAAGACTAGGCCTGGTGTGGGCTTTTGATACTTCAAAGCTGGCTCCCAGCTCTTACAACAAGGCCACACCTCCTAATTCTTCCTAAACAGTTCCACCAACTAGAATACCAGCATTTAAATATATGAGCCTATGGGAATCATACTCATCCAAACCACCATAAAGCTAAGGAGGTATATTGGACAGGCTGCCTAATTCCAGAATGACTGCTAATTCCAGAATGACTGCTACTCATCAAACAATTTGAATATAGAAGAGTCTATTATTAGACCAAGCTCATTTACCCAGAGATGGTCCACGTAAATGTAAGCTGGTGGAAAGAAGTGGCAATTTGCTTCACCTAGTAATTTCAATATTGAAAATACTGGTGACACTCCAGGAAATGTTATATGGCTGAGGCCTTATCTCAGATGAATCAATCAGGTTGCAAAGATGAAGGTAGTTCAGAAGATTCCTCATGCTCCAGTGGTTAGCTTCATGCATAAGTGGGTTTAGTGGGTTATAAAAGAAGGAGGAGGAGGAAGAGGAAGAAGTAGAAGTATCTGAGAAGGAGATACATTGGTGGAGATATGGGGGGGAGGAAATTTTATATTTCATTCTACACATGTACAAATTCTCAAAAAAATTATTTAAAAAAATATGGAAAAGAAACAGCAAAAAAAAAAAAAAAGGATGTGGAAACAAGTGATACACATCCCTACTAATTCTGTAGAAAAACTGTGGGCCACTGGCTGTTTGTGTTTCCAGTACCTACAATGCTTTCATACAGTAAAATAAAACAAAAATGAAGATAAAAAATAAAAGTAAAGTAAAAACTTAAAGCAAGCTTAATTTATTAAAGCAAATGGCAAATGCTATGATGCACTGGGGTCAGTGGAAAGAAAAGAGAGAGAAAGAAAAAGGAGAGAGAATGAAGACCAAAACAAATCACAAAACACCGTTTTAGTTTGCTTTTTATTGGGATAGTGTTTTTGTTTTGTGTTTGTTCATGTTTGTTTTTAACTATTATTTTTAAAATTATATGTATGTGTGTGTGTCTTTCTGTGAGTTTTTGAGTATAGATACAGTGCTTGTAGGGTCCAAAGGCCTAAAAAAAAAAAAAAAAAAAAAAAAAGAGTTCAGCTTCCCAGCTTCCCAGCTTCCCGGGACTTGAATACAGTGCCTACAGAAGCCAGAAGAGGGCAGCAGATTCCCTGGAATTGTAGTTACAGGTTGTTATGCACCACAGGTTCTCTGGAAGAACCACACAGGCTCTTAACAGCTGAGTCATCTTCCCAGCCTTGGTTTGTTTCAGATTGGAGGGCTTGGGGATATTTGTTGTTGCTGCTGCTGTTTTTTGTTTTCTTTTGTTTTGTTTTCTTTTATTTTGTTTTTTGGTTTTTGTTTTGTTTGTTTGTTTGTTTGTTTTTGTTTTTCCCCCAAAGCAGAGCTTTATTCTAACTTAGCTGGCCTGAAACTCAGTTTGTCGCCCAGGCTAGTCTTGAACTTTCGGCAATACTCCTCTCTCACCCTTCCCCATTGCTGAGGTTACAAGTGTGTGTGTGTCACTGTGTCTAGCCCTTTCCAGTTATTTTCAAATGTTCTCCCCAGTAGCCTTACCTTTCTATCTACTCCTCCCATTAGTCTACCCAGTGATGGAGGGATGGTGGGGTGGTGCCTTAGTATACCAAGGCCAAAAGGATATAGAAATAAAAATGGCCCCAATGGCTACTCAGAGGATTCTGGTAGATAGCCCACATATGTGCAGGCAGTTTCAAGAGGATAATACAAACTAGACTTGATTTTATTTGTATTTAAGAAATGAAAATACTTTTGTTAATTAAAAGATAGAACATTTAATAGAAATACTTAAATAAAAAAATCATTTGGGCCTTGAGAAGCTCAGCTCAGCACAAACTCAGACTGACAATCTGTGCTTGATCCTTGGATCTCACAAGGTGGCAGGAGAGAACCCATACCTGAGAGTTGTCCTCTACAAGAGCCATGGCAGGAACCTCTGACCCCCACTCCAAAAGGATCTGAACATATGGGTTTTAATGTACTCAATATTAAAGACATATCTAAAACTAAGACAAGTGCAGAAAAAAATTGCCACAGAAGATGAAAAAAAATAAATTTAACCAAAGCTGTGAGAATTCAAAGAACACTTTGGGCTAGTTTTGAACATCCCAACTACTTTTCTGAATACAGCAATTCTCTTATTTGAAATATAGTACAGTTACACTGAAGGGAAACATGAAATTTTGAGTAAATATAGTTAGGCAGGTATAGTGAAGAAGAAAGTGTTTCTCAACTCCATCTTTAAGATGAAGCCAGTTTGGCCACTTTTGCCTATTTTCATCTCAAAAACATTATAGGAATTAGAAAGTATTATAGGAATTAGAGCTTTGAGGCTGGAGAGATGGATTGGCCATTAAAGGGTAGGCTCACAACCAAAACTATAAGGAATTGGAGCTCATTTGTTAACTGCACATGTTCAAACTGAATAGAGGATAGTGAGAATGTATGTCATCCTTTATTTACGTGGCAAAGTCTCACATATTTTCCACCACCCCAAATATTAGGAGTGCGTTCTTCCAGCTTCTAGTAGCTATGACTGTTTCTGCCACAGATGAAAAATAAAAGTACCCGTTTGTTTCAAAAGGATGGTGTGTGTGTGTGTGTGTGTGTGTGTGTGTGTGTGTGTGTGTATGACAGGAAGTTGAGGGGAGGATGTGCTGAGGGGGAGTTCTGGAAGGACTGGATGAGGCCAATAGAATATGTATATAAACAAAATAGATATATGTATGAAGTGAGAAGACTCATTTGCTTGACTCTGGCACTATCTTGTGATTGAAGAATGAAAAGTCTTTATGCAAACAAGTTTTCCCCAAAGCATTAGGACATTCCACATCTGATATGGCTTATTCCTTAGAGGAGAAACCAACCCAAAAATATAAACATTCCAAATTGGACCATCTAATAACCCTCTCAAGCTCAGCTTTGAATTCCAAGTCATCACATCTTTATACTTTGTCACTGACTGCTTGTCATGGTATTGCAATCTTTGTCACTCTCTAGTACTTCTTTTGTCTCAGTTCTCAGGAACTCAGTACACAGACAGATGATCTTCCCAGCATTCTTCCCTGCTCCTACAATGTTCACCCAGGTATTGTCTTAGGGTTTGCCACCACCAATTTTGTCTCACTTTGAAGTCACCATATTCCACCTATTCCTTCTAGCTCTATTAGTGGCCCAATTCCAACAACCCTCGACACCCTACAAGATCTGCACAACAGCGCTTCATCCTGTGCAGCCTTCCTTAGCTCCCATGCCTGCTGAAAGTCCACAATCTTTTGTTATAGTCTCATCCTTGCAAATACCTAAACTCCTTCCTTTGCCTAGCCATACCCTAGGCAAACCCACTCTTACTAACTTCCCTACTGCTTATCTTCACCTGCAGCTGACTGAAAGTGGGGGGAAACAATAATGACTCATCTGATTTTAAATTCAGAATCAAGAATCCTAATGTCCCACTGGTATCTACCAACTGATACCATATGGCTGCTAGCCCTGGCTGTGTGTGTGTGTGTGTGTGTGTGTGTGTGTGTTGGAGGCCAAGTCTTACTATTAGGCTGACCTCAATCTCATGATTTTCCTGCCTCATCCTCCCAAGTGCTGAAAGTACAGGAATATGCCACTACTTCTATCCTTATTTTTCTATTTCAATAGATATCTGATTCATTTATTCATTATCCCCATCATGCAACCTCCTATGCTTCTGTTTGTGTGTACGTGTGTGTGTGATTCTTGGATAATAATGTCATTTACTGTTTTACTGAGAAAATTCAAGCAAAAGGAAACTTAGATCTCCAGAAGTGCCCACCTACCTTTCTTATTATTCTAATGAGAGGAGCTGTTTACTTTTCTATATAAAGGCCAAGGCAGCTACTTTGTACCAAATCCCATCTCTTTCCTTGCTTAGTGATAGTCCTTTCCTCTTTCTCTTCTGTATCATCTCATAAATAGGAAGTCTGTCTGGGTCACTTGCCACAGCATAAACAGGCTGTTATTTCTTTATCCCATTTTCAGTATTTCTCTTAATTCCACATTTCCTTCCAATTGTTCTAGTGCTCTGCTTCCATTTACAACAAAACTGCTCAAAAATCCCTACAAATTCCATCATCTCTCCAGTCTTGCCTTTGTTCTGATTCAAACCCACTCTACTTAAACAGTGAGACTAATAACAAATTGCTAAGTTAAATATGATACAGTTTTGTAATCAGCAATAGAGAACTGGACCAATCCTGAGAGACAGTAACATGGGCCTTCTCCGGGGAAAGAGAACTCATCCTAAAATATGCTGTTGCAGGAGTTATCAATTTACATTAGGGCTCTGAAGAAGAGCTAGGGATGTTCAGCAATTGGAGGTTATAATCATCAAAGCTAGGTATGGCCTCACACATCTGCAGTCCCACCACCACAGAGGCTGAGTCAGCTGAACAGCAGGTGTATGACCAGCCTTGGAGTCCCAATCACCCAAACAAAAAAACAATTAAACCAAAGCCATTAGTATAAGCATTCTTCCCAAGGATTGCAATTTAGAACGTAGCATGTTGGTGGAGTAATTAATGAAGGTAATGCTAACAGTTTGAAAAAGGAAACGAAAGTCTAGATTTGATAATGTCTACAACTGAAAAATCAGAAAATCTCTAACAATTTAGACAAGATAGCAACATTTACAGAAACAATAGGCCCATTATGTTCATTCATCTACACCTTGACTCTCTGAGAGAGTACTGCCATCACTACACTAACATTTCATTGATGAGGGCCAGCAGGTAGCATAGAAACTGCTAAGCTCATTGATGAGGGCCAGCAGGTAGCATAGAAACTGCTAAGCCCAATGACCAGAGAGTAAGCACTAGGACCCAGATGGTAGAAGGAGAGAATGAACTCCTACAAGTTGTTCTCTGAACCCCACTTGGGCTCTATGGCATCTCTGCACACACGGCTCACCAAATAAATGCTTAAAAATAACTGACCAGGACTACAGAGTTGGCTCAGCTCTTAAGAGTGCTTACTGTCTAATCACGAAACCCAGGGTTTTGTGTCAGCATCTATGTAACAAGTTTGGCATCTCACGCATGCCTCTAACCTCCAGAGGTTACAGTCTCCAGTGGAGAGAGACAAAGGATTGCTGGGGATTGCTGGCTTCCATACTACCAAGAAAATGAGATTTACATTCAGGGAGAGACACTGGCTCAAAGAAGTAGGCAGAGAGTAATAAAGGAAGAGGCCTGATGCCCTCTTCTGGCCTTCATATACATAGATAGATGTGTGCACCCACAAATAAATGTGTATGCACTTACACAGACACATATACTAATAAATATTAAAAAACAAACAAACAAATGAAATTTTTTAAATGTTTGGGCGGGCGGGCTAGTGATGGCCCACCTATGGAAGGCTATGGCTCACAACCAGTAAATGCTTTGGTGAATCAGACACATAATAAGCTGGGCTTAAACCTGAAGAACTCTGCAGGTCAGACAGAATGGTAGGTGTGACTGATGTGGAAATGTGCTCCCTAATGTCGGGAAGACAGCAGTGAGCACAAGGCCAGCTGGGTCAGCTTCATTGTTAGAGAGAATGTGGTGCGAGTTTTATGGTAAGCTCTGGGGATGGTAACCCCCATCCCCTGGATTCTCTGACATGCTGTGCTCTGTGGCAAGAGCACATCCATCATAGGGACTGAGAGTCTCATGACATACAGAAGTAGAAAGAAATCTTGGTCTGTGAGGCAGAAACCTCTGGAACCAATTTGTGCCTTATACCTAATATTCAACCCTAAGTCAGTTCAGAGACTGAGAGTCCTCTGGGAAGTTTGTTTTTCTTTTTTTTACTTATTTATTTTTTAAAAATTTTCTACATATATATACATATATATCTAATTTTTATTATATTTCTCCTCATTATACTCTCTTACCCACTTTTCCCCTCCCTCTAAACCCCTTCTTTTCCTACCTCCTGGCAATTTTTATGTTTGTGTGTGTGTGTCCTACTGTATTCAATTAGGATTGCTTGTATGAGTGTGAGTATAGGATTACTGACAAATGCAGATGAAACCTGACTCTTAAAATTATTACAGAGGAGATACTTACACTTAAAAGGTGCATTTTATTTGACAGTCTTACGTAAGAATCAAAATTGATCCTGGTTGAGAATGACTAATAAATTAGTATTTATCAAGTTCCATGTGGTGAGTCTCAGTAAATGTCAATCCTCAGCTAATCCTCAGATCAGCTCAGTGGCAGGGTGTAGTCAGTAGGAGGACACATCCCCAGAACTCTGGTTCAAGTTCCAGCACCAACACCCCTCATGAAGCTATAAAAATTACTGATTTAGGGGACTGCTCACCAGGATTCTGATTTAATAGGATTAGGCTAATGTCTGTAAATTTATATTCTCAGTTAATGCTCATTAATAATCATCATAAGTTTGTCAATTAATGCTGGTC